>NC_046185.1:117026287-117638241 GCF_011004875.1 Balearica regulorum gibbericeps | reverse complement strand
AACTCAATCATTCCTTATAGAAAATAAACAGGCACCTTGTCAGCCCATGAGAAAAATCATTCACTGATGCCAAGATAATATTTCTAAACAACTGACTGGATCAAAGGTGAAATTTAATTGATTATGTGTTAAATATTCTCTCTCTCCCTGTCTCTGACATAACACTCTCTCATACACACAGAGAGTGAAAATACCCAGACAGTAGGCCGAACTATTTCCTTCTTGTTGCCATAGAAATTTCAGGCAATTATCCAGTACCATGGCTGGATTGATTCTAGAGACACAGGGTTTGAGTCTTTTTCACTTAAATGATGTAAATCAGAAACAGCGCTGCTGAACTCAATGAATTCTAGAACTGGTGTAAATGAGAACCAGTGCTACAGTCCTAGAAGCTCTTTTGTTTGGTCATTTTTTAAGTAAGCAAAAAAAAATCATTGAATTATGCACATAAGCCAAGTTCAAAATCCTGGGTGAACTTTGGGTGGACTGTTAGAGTTTTTTAGGATTTTTGTTAATTGCTGCTAAAGTCTTTGGTGTAGGACTTGAGTACTGCTCAAATTCATAGTACAGGTATATCCTTCACAGCAGATCAAAGGCAGGGTAGGAGCAGATCTGCTGGCTCTCCTGCTCCCATCTTACTAGATGATGCCTGTGAGTATAAGGGCAGTGCAGCAGGTAACAAGAAGGCAAAGCTCCATTAGCCGGTTTGCTTATACCAATATGCATTTGTCAGATCTAGTTTGTAGGCGAAGATCCAACTGGGCATCCCAATAAACAGCATATGACTATGACATCCACCTGCGGTCTGTTGCTGTTGTGTTGAATTAATCAGAGTTTGGCTCCCTGTGCTCTTTGCGGGAAGGGAGAGTCTAGAGAGTGGAAACAAATGAAACTCAGCTGCTTTTGTGCCAGGCATGTGTATTTGTAACAGGGTATTTGACCCTTGCCCAGGGCACCCACAGGTCTACAAGACTCTGCCCACCTCCTGCAACAAACCACTTCCAGTGCTTGCTGGGGAGGGGAACTCAGTGGGCAGTTGAGAGGCAGACATCCTGACAGAGATGTTCAGGACCTGAGATTTCCTCTAGGTCCAGCCCTACTATCAGGAGGTTGAGCTGGCTCCAACACAACCCCTGGCACAACAAGGGTGTGACCTGGTGGTGTACAGAGTTTCCAGCCCACGCTTGGACAAGTGCAGCATCAACATCACATACCTGCCAGGGTCCTGTGGCTTCACCCTTGCCTGTAAAAGCTCATTCCAGTGTATATACCAGAGTGCCTGAGAACAGCTGCGTTGGGGATCTGCAAATTCCAAGGGTGGCTTTCTTGTTTGTATGTGCAACTATGCACACATGGTTTCAAATATGTTAATTTGGGCTCGTTTCTGGCTCCAACATGGCGAGCGTGGAGTGCGTGATAGTCCCCGAGACACAGTGTTTGTGCATTGGAAGCGTTCAACTCAGAGGGCAACGAGGTGCATGACACACAGCAAGATGTAAGTTGTTGTTTCTCTGAGCAGTGTTAGTTTCCCATCTGTAAGCTCATTAGGCTCTCAAGTGCTAAGGCTGACGGGATGGCAGTAGTAGGGTTATGAACCACTGCTACAGGAACATCAAGTGAATCACGGACAAGTTGAAGTCTATCTCCATGGCCTACAAAAGCCTGGGTCTACAGACACAGGTTTTCAAGCAGAAAGTCCCTTATCAGATAGCCCTTCTCCAGGGAGACTTTCCTTCCCTTTCAGCTATTTATATTCAGTGGGAGAAAGATTTGCCATGTTATATCTCTCCTTCTGTTTTGTGTTGTAGTATAGGAATTTCTAACCTGAGGCAGGGGTGGTGTTAGGCACCTTCCTTGGGCACTACTGTTATCACTTGCCTCTGTCTAGAAAAGTGATTCTGTAACATTTGCACTCTGCTCTTGCTGGTAGTATTTTGAGAATTAATGGATGAATGCCTGTCAATAATACTGCTGGTACATATTAACTCAGTTCAAAGGCATTAAGACACTGTTACCTCTGAATGAGCTGTATGTTCTATATTAACTTTATTGGGAGCACTGTGGACTTTCATATTTGGACCATCTGTAAATACAGCAGCTCCATGACTCATGTATTTTTTTTTTCCCTATTTGAACTCAAAGAAAAATTAATCTGGCCCATCTGCAGCTGGACTTGTTTAGAAAATCTGATTGCCTTCCAGACACCAGCCATCCCTGCTCCAGGGATGACAGTCTTTCCACATGCTAATTAACTGAGGACAGAAGAAATCATCACAAAACATTCCCATCTTTGTGCCTGCAGCTGTAAATTCAGAATTAAAGTAATTTGGGGAGAAATAATGTTGTGAAGTGTCACAGAAGATTTGCAACTGCCAGTTCTTTTAAAGGAGCTATGCTTATAACCATGCGCCGAATATGATACTGAAATATAATATTAACTTGTTTAGTGACTTCTTTGTTCTGCCAAAAAAGCCCAGCAGAACTGGGGCTCTAGAAAGCATCTACATAATTCAGATTAGAAGCTTGACCAGGGAATTACAGAGATAGGGGCTAGAAGTAACTCAGGTATGGACCTTTGATGTCTTCTCTATTCTCTGTTAAACTAAACCGCTGAGAATCATTAGGACTCTTTTCAAAAATCAGATGTGCCAGAAGCAGAGGCACGAGGCTCAGCAGCTAAATAAGGAAATCTAAATGAGCAATATCTTGAACTCCATAGATTTATGTTATACCAGCTGTCTGAAAGAAACAAATGTTAGTTATTCAAGAGGAATAACACAGAGTAAAGTCTTACATGTTAAGAATATTATGACATTGGAAACTGCTGCATGCAAATGGGGAAGGTGAAGGATGGCCATAAGGATTCCTCAGTGATGACTGCACTTTTGTCAGCTCTTACCTTTTACCATAAATCTTATGATATGTACTATTTTCCAGTAATTCTTGGAGCTATGATAGAAGAATCTCAGATTGCATAGGAAAGAAAGAAAGAAAACAGTGTGGGGAAAAAAGCCTAAAAAATGATTAAAAACATTCCCTCCCCAGAAGATGAATGAAAAAACCCTAGCATTTTATCTTTACCTCAAGATTTGTCCTTCAATTAAAGTGAAAATAACTCCTTAGCTGCAGGACTTCGCTCATCACAGTGGTTCTGAGCTGTCTGTGTACTCCCATTTACACCCACCCTGATTTCCCAACAGAAATCTTTGTGTGGATGAGTGCATTCAGGGCCATTCCAAATCCCATTAGTCACTCAGAGTCTTCCAATTGCCTGTAGTGGTCTTTGGATCAGCGCTGTGATCATTAATAACAAGTTAGAAATGGCCACTCCAGTGTCTGGTTACCCCAAAAGACTTCCTGTAACATTTTTCTGCTGCAGCAAGCCTAACCAGTGACTGTTCTACTTTTATCCATACCACTGAGCATAATAGGTCTGCATGAGGAGTGTAAAAAAAGCAGTAAGGAAAATGTCTTCTGCTTTTCTGTCTTCCAAGTATCTCCTTTATTTAGGTATGCCTGCATCACTGTCAGTTGAATGCTAGATGCCTTGGTAATGAATTAGAATTCAGCATCCCCTGAGTATTCTGCACTGAACAGTTTAAAAAAAATAATCATTATAAAAGAATGACAGATTGAGAGCAAAAGCAGTCCCAGAAGTTTTGCTTCCACTTTACGTATGACTCAAATCCACAGTGTCCAGCTGGTTCAGACAGAGCTTGCAATGATTTTCATCCTTGTCGCTCCTGGCTCCTTGGGAACGTGTTATTAAACAGCCTCCTGTTGCATGGTTACATTGGTAAATGTGTGTGCTATCCCATGACTGCGAAGGCAGCAAGGGTAGAAAATTTCAGATAGAATCTGGAATATTAGTGTTTACTAATACAGTGAGCCGGGGCACTCTACATAGCAGCAGGGTCAGCAATCCACAGAAGCTGGCAGAAAGCAGACAAATTTTAATGACAATCAGCAAGACCAGCGAAGTGCTAGGAATTAAATCCATAAAATCTGTATACAGGTATCTGTGAAAGGTGACACTGATTGGCTTTTTTTTGAGGGGGAAGACTTGGTGGCCATTGGGAATTTGTGGATCCCCAGCCTTACACTGACACAACACAACACAAATCAGCTGAACAGCAACATCTTGCTTACTTTTGGCTCCTATTGGGTTTCTACTGGGAAATCTGGTAAACACAATCTAGCCAACCTCCTACGAAAGGCAGCAGTAAAAAAAACCCCTAAAGGTATTTAATCTCTTTGACCATTTACATTTATTCGTATTTCTAGTGCTGTGATCCTGGAAATTTTAATGAAATCATGCAGTGCAAAGGAGCTCCTCTGCAGCTGTCTCAGGACCTGGGATACTACCACAATCTCTTGATACAGGTTTTACTATACAAAGTAAAAGACGTGTACACGGGGAGGAAGTCTGAACCCAGTGGATCTACTCAGCGCACATAAACAGGGGAAGAATGAGTATCAGAATCTAGCTCTCCAGGCTACATCAAACGGTGATCTCCTGGTTTCTGAAACAAGGGAATTCAGGGGCCAGGCTGTAGCATGCTGGACTTGCACCAACCCAGCTTCCTCCCCACAGAAATGAGGCACGAAAGAGGGACAGGGTCTCATCTTAGTCTGGACTGGACAGGACCCTGGCAGACATCTAGAGCTGGGATCTGGCCAAAAACGTGGCTCCACAGTGTAGGTAACATCACTTATTGCAGAAATTTATTATGTGGATTGTAAAGGTGCACATATAGGGCAGTTATTTTAGCTGACATTAAAAATGCATAGCTTGGTTTGCTCCATGTTAGTTAGCTTGTGTGCTGACACTGCTAGAGCCATTTAGTAGATTATGGCGACTTCTTATGTGACTTTTTTGATTTACTCCATATTCCTCGTACAAATTCCTTCTGGGAAAGGAGCCCTGACAGAGCGTCAGACTTAAATCTGTCTACTTGTGATGATAGAAGTTTCATACTTCTGTGTTGGTATCCCTTCCTAATAGAAAGACACTAACATTTGTTTGACTACAGCTCAGTTTCAGCTTGATTCCTCAAGCAATAGTTTAAACCATTTGAAAGGAAAGTGTAGGCTGTATAAAATGTGTGGATAAGATGAGAGACATCTGAGCACGCAAAGCACATGTTTCATTAGCAAGATGCATTTTCATGGTGCAGCACACAGAAGATGATGTGGGCATGAGGTGCCAAGCTCTGTGTCCTACAGGGACGATGCTGGAATTGGGGATGAGAACCTTGTTTCTCCTATAAACTGGTGTGTTTCCAATTGTGTTCTTTTTCAGCAACATGTTTCCACAGAAAGCAAACTCTACTTATTAAAAAATACCTACCCAAATCCTTTTTTTTAGAACAATTCTGAAGTATGAGCAGCTCTAAGTTCAATAAATGGCGCTTTCCATAGTTACCGGTGGAATTTTCTTCAGATGACTGGCTATACCTCACAGATACTCTGGATTTACTTAGTATGAGACTTAAAAAGGAGATTTGCAAAGACATAAAGAGGAAGCAAGTATCTAGTTTCTGTCATCAGATGAAGCTATTCATTTAACTAACCTTTACGCTCTTGTACATTTGTGTTTCATTTGCGTTCATATGGCTGATCCTCTGTGTTGGTGTGGTAGTGCCAGTCAATCAAGCATTGAGTTAATTAATTACATGTCTTTTACCTTGCTATGTATCAGGCTCTATTTGGCATTCATGTGATACTCAGGAAGGTTTTTAATTAGGCTGTGCCACCTCTGTGTTTGAGCTGTGACAGTCTGAATCTGTTTGATCAAGAGAAGCAGCAAAATACGCTTGAGTTGACCAGTGCTTGGAGTGGCTCCACCCTGATTTGTTTGTGTTTTGAACTTGGTGGTTCACAATTCAATGAGCAGACACTGAGCACTTTCAGGGAATTACTCACACAACAGACACTTTATACCTCTGCCCCGAAGGATGGTCACTTTAAACTGTGCCAGCCACATGAAGTAGCCAAGAGCATGTTAATGGGGCTGAAGACAAGTTGTACGCCAAAACAAATAAAACGAAACAATGTGAAAATGTCATATTGACTTATCAGTACATGCAAAGCGAACCTTGATTTAAAGTCTCAGTTGTAGCTCGGTAGGCCCTGCAAACTGTACAAGCTGACACCAGACTTCATTGGCCCTAGGACCGCAAATTCCTTCAGCAACTTGTGCAACTTACCCACTTTGTCGTTTCCAAGGCTGGCCTTGAGTAAATGCCCTCATTTCTCATTGCTTCGAGCTAGTTTGGCCAGCAGGTCTAGCACTGGTAATTGCTCCAGGATGCCAAGGGTGTTAACACAGAGTAAGCAGGCAAATAGACTACTTGGTCTGGAGATCTGAACAGCAACTGTGATTTCCCTCTTACCTTTTTCAAAGCAGAGGAGGAAGTTTAGTATAAGACAGAGTTAGGTTTGTATTTCTGTGTACATACAATTGAAGTGGATTTAGTATGCTATTAATAAGTGCCAGAGTGTTTTGTCTAGCATTAAGAAAGCAACCAAAGGAAAAAAACCCCAACTGCATTAACATGCAGTGTGTGTAGGTCAGCAAGAGATCTGATTACCCCCTTTCCTCTATTTATGGATGAAAATGTGGATATAATGGAAATAAAATGACTTGCTAATGACTTTGGTAATGCAGCGTCTCTTAGAAGGGTGTTTAGACAGGGGTATGACATAGTTGAGAAACAACTGAAATTGTGGCTTTTGGCACTTAGTGCTCCATTTTAGCCACCAGCTTCCGTTTCTGTAGTTACAAATTGCCAGAGCAGTAACTGCAGCCTCAGTTTAGCTCACAGTGAGTGCCTGGGCTCAGATACAGGAGTCCATGGCAAAACTCCCTTTGGCTTCAGCAGGACTCTAATTTCTCCTTCACTACACTGTTCCTGGAATCGCTGAATGGCCTCTAAAATGGTTTTAAGCTGTTAATGCAAAACAAGACATAATTAAGGCTGGACTGAGGATTGACTCTTAAAATGTGTGTGTACCCTAGGCATGTGAATGAGTAGATAGCAGTGCAAATATAAAGCTTGTAAGGGCAAATTACTAATTATGTTCTTATGCTGGTTTTCTACCTGCACGTGAGATACTTCGATTGTAAGAGCAAGTCTGGCATCTGTTAGCTTTCTTTTAAACCTTTCAGACACACACGTGCATTTCTTACACTTATTGAACCTACCAGTCTGCTTTCAACTCAGCAATATCACTGCCAAAATTTTTTTGTGACTCCGAAGAATGTCTGTTTGAGTGCCTTGAGCAAGTGAGATGTGTATTAGATTTGACTGAGGTCTTGTTAAGGGTCTGGAGACAAACAGCAGCTGTGGAAGGTGGTATTGTTCTCTGCCACGGTTGAAATTAAGGAAAGCCTTACACAAGATGATGAAAGTTTTCATTTTAAGTACAGGTTTATGTTACAGATTCCCAACACCTCTGGGGATTTTTGTCATGAGATCGCTAATGGAAAGACCCTTTGCGAAAGATCAGCTGTTTAGATTCACTGCTGCACTAGCGCAAAAGTTTATTTTAGCATGCTAACACCTTTATTGAGTGCAACCACTTTTTACAGGAAGTTCATTAGCTCTCACTGGATTTTTTTTTTTTTCAGTGGATGGTTGTCTTTCTCCCATGCTGCTGTCTGCAGGCTGGCCTGCCTATTCCTTCAGTAGTGGAAAAATATTTTCATATGCAGTGTGGAGTGCATACGCAGACCATTATTTTTGCCAGTGTACTACTCATACTGCGGACATTTTCCAGTAAATGAGGCAGGAGGCTGTCAGCAGAGGTTAAAGGCTGAACAGAAAAACAGGCTGAATGTCAGGGAGAGAAGGGGCACGCTTTCAGTCATGTCTGTGGCCCTGAACTCTTTCGGAAAGGAGGGGACAAGGAGCCGTTTACATGAGTGGGTACTATGTATGTAGGCAACAGGAACAACAGCTGTTGCATAGTATGAAAATGGCCCCTGGTGTATGTGGAAGACCTTCCGTGCAGAAATATGTGCTAGCCTACTCTTACTCTCTAGTATTAGCCTATTCTTATATAATTATCATATGTATATATAATCCTAATATTATCCTAATCCCTATGTAATCCTTATATTAGCCTATTCTTATGCTCTAGCATCAGAGGCAAAAGGAGAAAGGGTCTCATGTTTTTGTTGCTGTTGCAAATGTTTAGCATTGTTAAAGATACATATTAAAACATTGCCCTCTTACAGTTGTGTGTCTGATTCTGACATGCATCTACAATATCCATGGAATAAACATGCAGAGCAGGGCAGCATCTACTTGGTTTGGGGGAAAAAAAAAAAAGAAAAGCAGAGCTAAGGCAGACCTCATTTTTTGCAGAAGTCAGTGAGTGATTTAGCCGTATCACAAGCTTCTCCATTGTTCTCTTCTCCAAAAGTTCTCTGCGGTTTCAGCACTGGAGCCTCTCATTCAGCTATAGTGTATTGTCTGTAAAGTCTCCTATTAGTATGGATTTTTAGCACTATCGTGAGCACCCTGGAGGGTGAAATTAAATGTAGATGATGACAGAGTGCTGAAACTCAGCAGAATTACAGTTTCAATTACCCAACTACAAACATGGATCAGAGACATACTCCTAAACCCTCAGTTCCATCTGGGTCTCAAATGACTTCAAACTCACATACAATTTCCTTGTTCAGTTGAAACCTGTCTTATTTCTGCTCATGGTCCATTTATTTTCCTGGGACAGCCATTAAAGACGTTTAGTCTGGGAGGCACTAAGAATTGCTTTAGAAACATGAGCTAATATCACTGTTGGGAAATGATCTCCTGCCATCTCACACTCTGTGTCTCCAAATGACGTCTGGTGCAAGTCCAGAGGCTGAAATTAGAAGGTACGCTGCAGCTGCTTAAATAACCCAAATTCATTTTGGATGGTTTCTCCAGGAATATAAAACTGTCTCTCACTATGTGCATGATGAGCCAGCCTCTTCTGAGACCTCCAGGCACTGCTAGATCATAATCTTATAATAATAGATATGAAATATAATAAGAATTGTTATTATAAATGTTGACCTAACAGTATGAGTGAATATATCAACTCTGGCAAGTATATCCAAATCTGAGATAACTTGTTCCGTTTTGTATGGTATTTAAGATACCACGTAGCTAGGCTGAAATGGATGGGTTACGGAGTTTGGTCCATGCCAAAAAATAAACAAGCAATAAACCAAAATATAGGCTCAAGTATTCTTGTGGTAAGGCTAGTATAAATACTAAGTCAAGAAGATAAGCATATCAAAACATCAAGTTTTAGTGACATAAAAATAGTTCTTCAGAGCAAAGCCTTTGGAGCAAGTCTCCAGCTTACCTTTCCCAGTGAAAAGCATGAGCCTGATAATTATATATGAAATATCCCACCAGTTTGTGCAAATTCTTATAGTGTGACCAGGCTGAAAGTCAAAGATAGTGTCAGATGTTGGCTGTAGCCTTTCAACAAGTGCTACATTGTAAGTAACCACATAGCTTAAGCTATTAGCCCTTAAGGTAAAGTGAGGATGTCCTGGGTTCATGCTATTATTTCATGTTGCTAAAAATTGTAGGGAATATGTGGTACAGTTGAATGGAGCTTCAACTCTTTCTGGTATGCTGCTCATTACAGAAATGGAGATTAACAGAGAAAGAATATATCAAGCTAGTTAGAAATTGCTGAAAGGGTTATGAATGTTGGGCCAGAACTTCAGTAGGCATAAATTGGCACAGCTCAGTTGAACTCGGTGGAATATGCCTATTTTAAATCTGCTGAGATACCAGCTCATTATATAGAAACCTGCATCCATTTATAGATCATAGCAAAAAAAGGTTAAAATTTAAGATCACAGAAGTAAAGCATTAGTAGATAATACTACCTTTTTACTTTTTTTTTCAAGTATCAAAGTCAAAATGACCTTTAAAGATGACATGGTGTTGGGGGCACTAGAAATTTATCAGTTGTTGCAGAATAAATCCAATATATTATTAGGAAGATAACATAGCTATATTTCTTTTTATCACAATTTTATTTATAACTACACTTTTACAAGGGACATCATAAAAACGTTAATGTGTCTGATAATTAAAAAAAAAACAACAAAAAACCAGCAACAAGAAAAGTCTATCCAAGCTCTTAGGAATATATTCAAACCGTGTTCTTGCCCTGTTTCAGACACAGTCCAGATTTTTCCTTGCTAGCTTCTCTCTCCAGACATCTCAGCTCAAACTAAAATTTTAATTCTACATGGGAAGCTATAAAAAATAAAAATCTGGGTCTTCTCCTTTCTGCAAAGAAGGGAGCTGTGCTGAAGTTTTGATGGTGCTCAACAGCAAGGGTATAGCTGTTGCAGAGCTATTTTGTGAAGACCGCATCCCTCACCTTTCAACCTGGCTGAGTGAGATCATGGCTTTTGCCAGAAGGGCTCCATGGCGCAAGCATCATCCCATGATCGCTTCTGCTGGAGCAGCTGAGGTAGATGCGAGCAACCACAGCCAAACATTTCCACAACCTGTTTCCATTGCTGCATCTTCCGAATGTGGCGCCAGGGAACTCCAGTTTTATGGCTTGTTTTTTTGGTAGAAACAGCAACCGCACACAACATGGGTGCACCACACACACTGCTGAGGGGGTCAGAAAAGAGTCAAGCTCTGAAGAAAAAAAAAAAAAAGTTTTGCTGAGCTGTGAGCTCTTTTGCAAGTTTATGCCACAGCTCTGGCTTTTGAGAAGTAAAGCTGACAGGCTGATATGGTCCTGACGTTTTGATGTATTTTCTGATAGAGTTCAATAACAAAAAGGTCCAGACACACATGGGTGGATTCATTTTTCCCTTGAACTGGAATAAATCAGGAGCAGTGGCATTACATCAAAGCCACACTAGTGTAAGCAGCATTGAAATGAGGTTCATTTAGCAGTGTGATGCTATGAAAGATGTTATTTTTGCACAACCCTCCTCACAGAAAAATGAATCTATTCCTTTTTTTTTTTTTTAAATACCAGAGGAGAAGCTCTTTCTGACACTTGGCTAAAGACTTCCTATTTTCAGACTCTGTTGTTGGCTGCTTATGATTTTAACCCTTCAGGCTGAAATTCTCCATGCCAGCTCTGTGTCTCGGGCTTAATGTTTTTGTAAGGAAAGCTGCAGGTGAAGGTGAGTCAGCTATTTCTCAGAACCCAATTTGGAGGAAACATATTATTTTTGCCCGTTAGAAAATGAAATACCCTCCCCCTTCTCTCCAGCTCTTTGATTTAAAAAAAAAAAAAAAAAAAAGAAAAAAAAGAAAAAATCCCTGGTAGCACAAATAAGCCTAAATAGCCCTGAGTGGCTCCACCTGGGGCCTCTCCACCCCAGCCCATGGCCCAGGGGCTCCATTTCAGCTCACTGGGGCTGTTGTTTCTCCTCTCAGGGGGTGTGATGTGGGTGGGCTTAGTCAGGCCAAACCCAGCCCAGCCCAGCCCAGCCCAAGCCTGTGGCTGGGGGCCTGTGGCCTCGTCTCCTGCTCCTGGATGTGGCTCACCCCCTTGCTGCATCTGGGGCTGCCGAGGGAGCCCCTTGCCAGCCTGGTACTGCTCAGGTATGGTGGGGCAGTATGCCCAGGCTTGTGGGTTCTGGGGGGCCGCAGCAGTGGGCACCATGTTTTCTTACCCCCTCTTAAATGGTGGTGGGGTGTGTGTGTAAGATGATACTACTAAGGAAACTTCATTAAATAGCAAAGCAGGTTCATAAAAGGTAAGGACTCAAGAGCTATGAGATGCTGTTGTCAGCCTCTGTGAATATTGTTTGGCTAATAATGCTTTTCCACAGACCTTGTTTGTTGTATAGCTACTTCTTCAGTATTTCCTTTCAACTAGGCCCGTATGTGGTTGTTGGCCTGTGTTCAGGACACTCCACCCAAATGATTATTATTAGTCCTGGGTGACCATGGGTTCTGCAAATCTAGTGCCGTGCATCTTAAAAACAGGTACCCAGAATACAGTCTTCATACAAATCCTGACCACTAGCTACCTCTTTGAGCAACATGCCCAGCATCACACAGAAATGTTTTGGTGTGTGAAAGCAGGTGTAAATGTTTTCCAGTCCTCTGGATAGGTGAATTTGGTTTTCACATTGTCTGTGGTTTCCTGACAAGACACCTGTTGATATGTGATGTAGCAAGTACCCCCAAAAATGTTAGGTGCATGTTTCATTTGAGAGTCTCTTGTCCAAAGTTGTCCGCTTATTTATTTATTCACCTAAAGCCTTCTTAAGTTGGGGAACAGTTGATCTTTTGTTGTTCTGTAAGCGTGCAGTGTGTAAGACCATCCTTATTGTGGTTGTGTAGAAAAAAACCCCCCAAACCTAGAAGAACAAAGAAATACGCAGTTCTAGTTTTCATTTTCACTAGATCTTTCACATCTAGTCTTTCTGAAAGGCATCCAAAAGCATAGGTCTTGTTTTGGTGTACTGTAATTTCAAATTTGCACTTTATGGTGAAGTTCCTAAAGTGATTTATATCCTGAGCTCTTGATTGCAGAGGGGTCCCTGTGCATATATATAAAATAGAAGGTATATTTCATCCTTTGTTTGTAAAACATGAGTGTAGCTTGTGGGCCCAAATATTCACTGGTTAGAACTGTAAAACAAACAAGTTTTAACTTTCCCTCTCCAGACTCTGGGACTCTTTCTTAGATGAGAAGTGATTTCTATGAACAGAGAATGCATTTAATCTACAACCCTCAAGTGCTAGGTGGTAAAAACTGGTACCACATACATACATCCTTATTGAACTATTTGAGCAAAACTTGCATATTTGTTGGTCTTTTCTTGCTATCTTTTTTTCCTGTTGTTCAGTAGGAATACATTTTTTTTAGTATTCTAAGATAAATCATTATATTAGCTGGATGAACAAATAACAGGGCCTTAATGAATGAATGAATTTTGTAGAATGAAATTCATACAGAAAATAGATTCCTTTTGGACACAGAAACTATTTAAGATCTGAGCTGTAATAAACTATGTATTTTTCACTTGAATGCTGCATCCTATTACAGTTAGATAAAAACAGCAGTATTGTCTGCTTCTTCACAGTATGTTTTCATAAGGGATAAAATTTATGTATTACTGGAAAATATTACAAGTAGGAAATTTATTGAGTTGTCAGTAGAATAAGCATACTGAGCATAAAGTCTGAGGCTTTTGGCAATTATGTATGAAATTAATGTAGCAGAACTCAGTGCAAGACCTTATTGAAGATTAAGGTGACAGTTGTCTTAAATACAGTTGATTGTAGTCATTCTCATTTTCTCATAGATTTCTCCCACACGCTCGCTAGCCCAATGCCGGCGTGCTCAGGCTAGGATGACTGGTGTGCCATGTAGAGGGTAGGGGATGCCAGATGTTCAACCCTCATTACACCTTTGGGGTTCCCCTTCACTGGGGAAGACAACTACTTTTTGCAAAGGTTTCTGACACCTTTTTGGAATCAGCAGTTGCATCATATTAAGAAACTCATAGCACTTCAAGGTGAGACAGACCTTGTAGAGAAGCAGTATTGGAGCAGTACTTCCTCTTCTTTTACGACTATGAGGCCTTCAGTTTAAGGATAGCTGCAGCTGTAACCATCTATAACAAAGATGGAGGAAAAAGCGGATTATGTGCATGGTTACTTTGGAGAAGATGCCTGCTTCAATCAAGACGTGCATATATATACATGCATATTCATGGTCTGGTACCTTCAGGAATACGAAGTTAGTGTATTACAGTGTGTCAGGTACCCAGATTACACCTCGTTATGCCAGATGCCCAGTATAAAACTGGTCCCTTATCCAGTGTCCTGACAATCTAACAAGGGTGTTGGGAAAAGAATAACAGGTAACTAAACACGGGGAAACTGCAGTATGCATGGGGGTGTGAACTAGTTCTCAGATCTCCCATCAAATCCACATTTTTAGTGGCTTCAGGCAGTATATACGTATTCCACATTGCTTCAGAGCAAATCAAGTGGACAAGCAAGTAGGGCAGCTGCCCCACACATTTGCAAACCTACCATAGTTTCAGGCCCTTCTCTTGAAAAGTTAATGTTTGCAAAGTGCTGTAATCCACTTGGACGAGATGTGGATGCACTGTAGAACAGAAAATATCAATGTTATTGATTTGCAGTTATAAAGTATCTTTTTGCATTCCTGCTCTTTCAGGAGATGTTCCTCAGGGACTGGATGACAGGGCCCTTATTAAACTGGCAGCATGCATTTTGAGATGAGAAATTACATAGTTGATTCTAGCATTTATATAAAGAAAGCAAAGATCTCTGAGAGGTCCTCAGAGATAGAAGAGGAAGGGGGAGGTCACTGGTATTATTACAGATGGGCCATTCATATTAAATGAAATAAAAAAGAATGGAAGTTATCATTGCAATTCTGTCTGACATGAGTTTCCTTTAGAGAAAATGATGTGGCTTGACACAATGTAACCTGACATAATGTGATGTGATGTTATAAATGAGAGGTACCATGGGTAGTTGTAATGTATAATTTGGCAGACTACCTGCACTATGCATGAGCGGGCAGGCAGCGTACTGTGGTTCACTGAGTACCCAAATTGCTTTCAATGGCAAGCTTACTTAGGTCATGATGTACACAAGTAAGCTAGCAGTTGTCTGTGGTTTAGTCATAGACTAAACAACTGTAGGCACACGGACACCCTTTTCTTCTGAGTTTAGGGCTGGAGCATGGGCAGAGGTGCTGAACTAAGGAGTCACAAAATACAAATTGGCATGTGAAAAAGATCTCTGCTACTATTACAGAAATAGAGCAGTGTGGCTTTTGTTTTCAGCAACGAGCATGGAGAGTGCCAGGCCGGTCTGAACAGTCCAACGCTACTCAGCTGGGATATGATGAAGTGCAAAGATTAACTTTGAATCTGTGAGCCCAAATCCCCATGCTCTGATGGTTCCAGCAGTCTCTAGTTCATGTTGTTGTCAGTTCATGAGTTTTCTGGTAAATATTGCCTTTTGACTAGGGAAAGAATGAGAGCAGTAAGGGGTGCACTAATATGTGCTTTTACTGCCAGCATCAACATTGATGAGAATGGAATCAATTCTTTCTTATTTTTAAAAACAAGTAAAAGAGAGAAATATCTCTATAAGTATGAATGGGAAAAGAAAGGAGGAGAGAAAAAAATATCTGCATTCTATGGATCCCTTTTTTCTTGCTTCTGGCAGAAGGAGAGCTGAACTGGATCAGAGATGAGGAATGTCCAATATTCCCTTTAGCATATGAAGAATTTTCTTCTATCTTAAAATAGGAATTATTTTGATATAAAGATTATTAGATTTACCAACCAAGTACCAAATCAGTTAACACTTTCTCCAAAAGCAGAGAGTGTTGCTGATGTTAATGAACAACATTTTGTCTGTATAATGAGCAGGAAACACAGTGTGGCTTTAAGAAGGGAAAGAGGGAACATGCAAAGAAATGTGTTACAAGATGAAATGGACAGGGGACCATCACCTTAAGGTGCATGAAGTTCTTCTGTAGTGTTCAGCATTGATAGGGCTCCAAACTGGGGCAGTTCTGGGGCTAATGGTTGCTTGATTAGTTTAACTGAAGACTTTGAATAGACAGACAGTGCTCAATCATCTGGAATAACAAAGGGTTGGGATCATCTTAGTAGAAAAATCTGAGACAATCCAAGTATGCTAGCATTCTCTGTGTACTTACATAGAGAAAGAGTCTGGGTTTATTACCTCTGATACAGGGATGGCCCTGGTAATTTCACTTCATCTCTGTCTTGTGCTCCCTGGTGCCCTAGGTTTTGGGCATAGTGCTGGAGAAGGAAAAATACTATTTACCATCTGTTACAGCATTAGGTCAAATGGGCCCTAAAGAGATACGGACTGAGATGCGAAGACACTTGTTCTGAGGGAGGCATTTTGTGTTGTAAATGTCGCTGGATTCTAGCTGAGTAAAGTCCTTCATGGACCTCCTGTGGTTCTAGCAGTATGGGACTGAGTGGTGTCCAAAAGCTTAATTAACACAGGCTCTGTGTTATGAGAGGGGCTTGTGGTCTTAGGCCCGTGTTTGTCCTGGGTATTGTGCAAAGGCATTGCATAGCACTGTTCTATCCAGTCTTTGGATTACTGGATCTTTCTTTAGCTCATCTAGACCGCAAGGACCTCTGATTAATTTGCTGTGCCAGTATCCATGCAGGGTTTCTATGCTGGATTACATAAGAGCTAATTATTATTGTTACACAAAGTACATAAGTGATTTTTTTGTTGCCTCTGTGCAAAGCATTTAAGAAAAAAAAATCCACAAATACCTCCCTCTGCTTGCCTTTTCAGAAATGTGTCTGGATATTCTATAAATGTAGTTTGATTCACATGCACATTTTTCTGATTCTCTGGAGAAAACTGCATTGTTTTAAAAGTTGTAATTGTGAAGCTGCATTATTAAATAAAGCAATAATTATTTCAATACAAATACTTTCAAAGCCAACAAGCAAAAAAAAAAATTAAAACGTTCTTTTTATCCCTGCCTTGTCCGGTGCCGAATGACTGGATTTCTGCCCATCCTGCAATTATATGCATTCATCACACATACCACAGCAGAGGCTTCTCAGCAGGTGGAGATATGGCAAACCAGAAACAATCTGTGACCAAATTATTGATGGGCACGAACTGTCACAGTTCTGTGGGTTTAGTGGCCAATTTAAATACTGTCAGTTTTTTTGGCCCTGGGTTCATGAAAGTAATTGGGTCTGAGAGAGATAATTTTCAGCGCCCTTCTCCTGCTCACCCCTGTTTTCTAGCTCTAGAGAGACTAGGGATAAAGTGTATTTAATGACTGAAGCTCTGTTTTCTAACTCAGTTATTGCTTAAGCTACACTTGGCATAGCACCTTCCATTGTCTCCACTTTGATTCAGTCTTTCTTGCTTCTGACTCTGTTAACCTTTGGCAAAACCAGAAACGGGTAGCATCTTGTGTGTTTGCCCAACTGGCTGCTATGTTGTAGAGCTGCTGCTGTGTGGGAGAGGCCACACATACAGGCATGGCTCCTGCAGAGCTGAGCACTTTGCCAAGGACACATCAGAGGGTCTGGACAGAGCCTGGCCACGGCATGGAGAAAAAATCATGGCAGAATCAGAAGAAAAGCTTTTGTTTTGAAACACAAAGCTTGGTTGTGTGCCAGACTGGACTCCATTAGCTCCTATGAAGGAAGAAAAGCACATAAAGTGCAGGTGTGTTTTGGAGGAAAAGAAAAACCCCAGAAAACAACAACAAAAAAAACCCCAAATCCACAGACAGACAGAAACCCACTAAAAGTCAAACAACAACAAAAACCAACCCAGAGTACTTTCTCTAAACCTGGCAATACCTGTTGAACACTTGTGCAGATAAAGGAGAGCTCTGGCTCATCTCTTTGTGTGCCTAGGCTTTTAAGACTTTCCAACTGCTGCTCTTGAATTTAAGCTAAAGATATGCATCTGTGTGATGGTGGCTTTTTTTTTTTAAACTTGACTTTAAATTCACTGTTTGAGTTTTCAACTTTGCAAAGCTCCCTAGCTGTTGATACTCCTGGCCCAAGAAAGCTGCCTGGGAACACGGAAAGCGTATCTTCTCAGCCAGCACCAGGACCTGCTGGAGTTTGGACAGGGCTGGGTACCAGTGGTGCTGCTCAGACCAGCTGGGCTGGGACCCTGCCTTTGCTTCCATAGAAACAGCTCTTCCACCAAAGCTAAGACGAAGGTCCTTAGGGTGTGTGGGCATCCCTACCTCCAGGTAATGCCCAGCAAAATTAGTCTGACAAAGGGTAAATGTGCTCAGTACTGGAATTGTGGGGAGGCAGACAAACATTGTGAAATCAGGTCAAAACCAACAAATGGTTTGTGTGAGGAGAAAAGATGCACGTTATAGAAACGTTAAAATTTAGTAATTTTGTAAAGCTGAATTACTTCATTTCCCTGTTAGTAGGGTTTTTTTAAGTTCTTTTAAACTTTTTGTTTCAAAATAGCTTTTAGCTTTTTAAAAAATTTGACTTTAGTTGAAATGTGGAGAAAAGCCATAAGCAAAATGGTCATATCACCCCCAACCAAACCAAACCTTTCACATCTATTGTAACTTTTCACTTTGACCGCAAATGGATATTTTCCATTTTGCTCAATATCCTTTCCTCTGCCTTATTGTATCCTCCTCCTACAAATCATACATATCAAAACTGAAACAATATTTTTTTTTTCTGCACACTTTCCATTTGGCCAAATCAGTTCTTGCTCAGCCATACTCAGTGATGTCTACTGTACTGCTGCTCCTGTGGAGGATGTAGTGGCCAGGTACTGGCTCAGGCAGTGCTACCTTCTGTCACTGTTAACTAGCAGGACACACAAACTGTTGAACACTGTGACTCCATCCTTTTCCTTCACTGCAGGAAAAGTCAGAACTCTTGCATTAAATCTCTCAAGCTCTTTTACTGGCTGTTTCTCATGTAAGAGTAAACATGAAAGAAGGTTTAACAGTTTTGAGAAATTTTGGAGGGTACAAGATACTGTTTTTATTCCTCTGACTATACAGGGAATGAGAATATAGATTTTAAGCCTCTGAAGTTTAAAAAATACTTAGATAAAATATTTTTTTAAAAAGTGAGGAGGTTCTTTAAAAAAAATTAAAATGCAAAGAGAATGCCTTTTCATTTTAATTTCTGCTACTGTGGACTGTATATGACCTTTACAGAAGATTATCTGATTTTTCAGGGACATGACCACCTAAGTGACTGAGTTTGGGTAGATTTCCACTTTTTTGCCATGATGGCAAACTTATTTAGAACCATAATTGTCTGGAATTGAAAGCTGCCTGAAAAGGCTGGCCTTTGAGTTGTATACCAGGTACAGAACTGATGCAGCACTTGCCTCAGAGAACTACCATGTGGCCAGCATGTTGAGCATTCTTTTTACTTGTACAGTGTAAAACATTAAGAGAAGGGACAAGAGTTGACACAGAAAGTCATTATCCCATTCTGTGAAGGAGGTAGCAACTCCAACAGGAAACCATGAAAGAAAAAAATAAGCGGCGTACCAAAGTAAAAAGTTTTACAATGTGATTTTTCTGTATGGTCATTTGATACCAAAATGTCAACATCAAGACCTGTTAACAATAAGTTTTAGAAGCTCTAAACCCTCTCAAAAAGAGGGTTAAGGAAAGTTGAACTTTTGCCTTATGCTGTCCTTGACTTTGATATATTGTAGAAGGGGAGAGAAGTAATATTGTATTTTGTAGTCATGAATGTAATTGTGTATATTTTTCTTCAGAAAGATTTAAAAATTTCAGTATAATTAAATCCGTTATCATTTTTAAAAGTTCAGGCTGATGTTATCTATTGTAACTTGTATATTCTGACACAGAAGCAAAAGAGGCTGACAGCTTATTCTTTGTCTTACCTGTAAAGCTGCTTTGTTTCAGATACTACTAGTGTGCATTTTTATGGTGTTCCCAGCCCTATTCTGCAAAATACTGTACAGTCTTAAAACTAAAAGATGTTCCTTGCTCCGGATACCTTTTTATATTTATGTTATTTGCATACTGCGCCATTTTCTTCTTCTCCTAGTAACTCACCAAAATGGAGAACAGGATTAAGCTCCCATGGAAGTGAATAGATTGAGTCCTGAGCACGTACCATCAGCGGTCTGACAAGAAGTCAGCTGGGGAAGAAGGAGGGCAGCAGAGGTTTAGCTGGTTTTTTTTTAATGAACAGAGAAGCTTAGCCCTGTCTGCAGGGGTCAACAGCAGGGTGGGGGGGAAGAATTCTGCTGTACTGTAGCAATTGTGTTTTCTTCACATGTGGGTGTAAAGGGCACACGATAGAAAGAATTCAGAAATATTCAACTTATGTTAAAAACTCACAGCAAGGGTTTGTTTCAGTCAAGCCATCTATAAAGTCAGAGTACTTTTGGAAAAAAAATCCCCAAATGGTGTGAAAAAATACTGAAAAAGCTCATGTTAATGGAAGAGAACTTTTTGTGTTTTTTTCCTCCCAGTGGAAATGAATATGCATAAAAAACACTAATCCTTGCTTAATGGTGTAAAAAGAGATGCACAGTCTTTTCTGTTAAGCATTCATGAACACTGACATTGTAAAAAGGAAAAATGCTTGCTAGTGTATTTTGTATCTGATCAAAGGGCCGTGAGAACTTGAGTAACGGCTGTCGTGATTGTTGCCTACTTGCTATTGTCCCTGAAGCAGAGCTGCTGTAACATGGGCTCTGCTAGTCCACTGCCGTGCAAAGTCCTCTGGCTTGATTTAAAACGCTGCTGGATGGCATATGAGGAGCAATAGTGATTAATTACTGAGGCAGAGCTGTAATGGACATAGCCAACTGATAAATAGGCACATCAGCTGTTCCCAAGGTCCACACATGACTATACCCTGTTAATATCAATGACATCAAGCTGAACCTCAAATAAATATATATGTAGTCTTTCTACCTGGGGCTTTCTGAATGTTCTTCTAAAGGTGGATATTGTTTTTTTCTCTTTGAGTTTTTCAAGGAAGATATAGAGAGGTTAAATGTTTTACACAAGATTATTTAAGTCTAGGAGCTAGGAAGAGAATTTAGTTATTTCACTAAATCTACTTCTTAGATAAAATTCTCTCATCTACCAAAACTGATTTTTGCATAAAACATGAACCTAAGGAAAGGCATTATTATTTTTGTCTCAAAGTAATATATTCATATTTAGTGAGGGGAAATATCAAAATCTGTCTTTTCCAGCTATTTGACTGACAGGCTTCTGCTGTGCTTTTAAGAAGTTTTATAACATTGATGTTTGATAAACTAGTGTGTGTGTGTGTATACACATATATATGTACACATGGCTTTCTCTACATGGAGATTTTCTGCACATGGAGGTACTTGAGAAATCGAACAGTTGAAATGCTAAAATAATGATGGCTAAATAATGCTGAGGGTCCCTACCACTGCCCAGGGAATGTTATGTAATTGAATGTAAAATTGTTACAATAAGTATAGATTATCATAACAGTTTGTTCTTTCTTAAATTTATTATTGTCAAGACAATCAGACCTTCTGCATTGCATTGGTGGCTGCATCCTCATGATTTTGTTGCTTTGCTTCAGGTTGGTAAGGAGAGTCCAAGATCAGGGCCATAAGTTAACTACAAATACCAAAACCACATTGGTGACACTGGAAGAAACACAAAGGAGGAGGAGGCAGTTTTTATCCTGAGTCTCTTAGCACCCCAATAACATTTTTCTTAAAACCCTGGATCCTTGAGATGTGTAATTGTGACAACCTCAGCTTTAAAGAGCAGTAACAAAAGAGATTCTACCCTCAAAGCTATAGAAAAAACTTCATTAGTGTACATGCCAATGAGTTAAAAGAATCGGGTGATGGATGAAAGGAATCCTATTTTTGTGTGATAGAAGAGTAAGATTCTTAATGCTAATACTGGGATCAGCACTGGAAATACTTTGCTGGGATATGCTACTGATCCAGAAACGGTTGTGGCAAGGTGAGCAACATCTCTTGTGTAAGAGAACAGCAACAACATTAAAGGCCCTCGGAGAAGCTATACTGCAGACATCAGTAGGTGAAACCTATTACCTAAAACCTGTGAGTCACAGAACGGTAGGGGTTTGAAGGGACTCCTGGAGATCATCTAGTCCAATCCCCCTACTAAAGTAGGATCACCTAGAGCAGGTTGCACAGGATTGTGGCAGAGTTGCAGGAAACAGTTAAAAATCTGCACAGTATTAGAGGGGCTGAAATGGAGATAGAGAGGTGATTTCATAACCAAGTACCTGTAGTGGGCACCACTGAGAATGAGGCACCTCCGGACCCTGGTGATCCACAAAAGCAGGACTCTGCTTCAGTTGCCACCCTCCAGGTTCACAACCAAAAACAGATGTGAAGCTTTAACGGTTACAGAAACCCACGAGCAAGGTCTGCAGGGAGAAACTGTACCAGCAACATGCAGTGGACACCGCAAAGGAAGAGTCTTTCTTACACTATCATAGTGATTCACTAGTGCTAAACCAAGATCTCAGCAGCTGGTATATCTAAGTATTTCAAGAAAGAAGACTTGGATTGATTTCACTATTTTCTTCTGCAGAAAGAGATGCGCTTGTACTTTTAAGAATCATTATTTTCAGCTTGGCTTTTAATGGGTGGCATGCATATGCACACAAAATCCCCAAGCCCCAGGGTCAGGGATTAAGCTGAATGACCAGAGTATAGTCTCTATGTCATAGTTTTAGTTCAAGTAAACATTCAGACTCTTGAAATAAAGGTGACAGGAAGGGGAGAGCACAGTCTCCCTAGAGATCAGGATGTGGCCAGGTATGAGAGATGTGACTGTCAGCTTTTTGCAGTGTTTCTTTCCACCATTTTACTGCCTGAAATGATGTGCATGTTTTTCTACAGGGTCTTTCTAGAGCAGTGAGCCCATTTTGCCTTGGTGCCTGCTGGCTGATGATTGCTGCACCTGTGTTTCCTTAGATTAGTCACAGGTTGGCTGGCAGTGGTCTAATGGCACCCAGTTGACAAGAAATAGCTTAGGGACTCATTCTCTGTCCCAGGAATAAACTGGGATTATTGAACTATTATTTTTTCCCCCCAAGGTGATCGCTTTCTTCATGGGCAGCAGGAGAAAAGACAAAACAAGCTAAACTAGATTAAGGGATTTCCTCTTATTCCCAGCTCTTGTTTTCATTTGTTCTTGTTGTTTCCCCCCCTGCAGTGCCATGGAACTGCAGCTATGCTTTACCTTGCAGTTAACATTTGAAAGAGAAATACCAGAATGTGGGTCCTTTCTCCTGCTCTGAGAGGAGACTGAAAATGCAGGGTTACAGAAAGTAGAGGGAAATTAGGATGTTAAGGGCTGTTGCTTATGGAGGAGTTTGCCTTGTAGGTAATAGGCACAGAGGATGCACAATGATGAGTGAGGCATGTATAGACTCATTTTGCAGCATGCCAGAATGGCACCCAAATTGCCATACCTCAGCTGCCCTGTATAAAACCAGTATGCTGGATGAAGAGCTGCTTGAGAGGAACAGTAGGACAATGAATGGAGGGAGGTACCTCTGCCTGCCTGCCTTTTACAATGTGACAAATGTGGGGTAGATGCTGGTGGTTGTTGCCTGTACATAGAATTTGGGTATTTTGTCAGCATGTGAAAGATGTTACTTTGGTTTTCTTCCCTGTCTGAGAAAGCTGAAAGCTACCTGTCTTGCTGAGATTGGCACTCTCCAGTTCTTTCCCTTCAACCCTTTGGGTTTGTGAGTGGGGTTTTTTTGTTTGGGGTTTTTGAGGGTTTTTTTGGTAGGGTGGTTTTTGTTTGTTTGGTTGGGTTTTTTTAAGGGAAATGTTTCAATGAGACAAGATCCATAAGACCAAATGGAACAAAGGGACGAGGTACCCTATGTCCTAGTAAGATATTTGACTGGAAATTCTGGTATTGTGCTCCCTCAAAAGAGTAACTGTTTTATCTCATGATTAGTTTTTATAAAATGCAAGCTTGACATTTCATGGTATAGTGCAGGTAATCAAGGGAGAGGAGAGCAGGGTCCTTTGTTTATCCAAAGTTGCAATTTTGATGGAACATAGCTGTTTTCCACCTAAATCTTGCTTTAGAACCATAAATCCTATTCTGAGCCTGGCCCCAGATATTTTTTTCTAGACTAGAGATACACTTGATTAGAAACTTGCATGTGTATGTAGTTTTACATATAAAAATTAAAAATCTGGAGTTTAAGTCTTTTGAATGGGGAGAATACTTCCCCTGCATTCCTGGAGGCTGTGAAAAAGCAGTTTGGGATCATGAGGTCTACATAGCATTTTCTGCACATAGCTGAACCCAGCTTGCTTGGAGGCAATATCCATCTCTTGGGGGGGATCAAAAGGTAAGGAAAAGGACCTCTATGTATCCTGCTGTCAAACAGTAAAACACAAGTCAGCAAAAGATGCCTGTGGTCATCACCTGTAGAAAAAGTGGCCACTGAAATTGCTGCCATAACATGGTCCCCAAAGCATGTCTAGATACTAAGTTTAAAGCTAGTTCAACATGTCTACATGGTCAGCAGTCCCTGTGCACATTAGACTAAAAGCTGAGTTGTGGAAATCCTAGATATTCCTGTGCTTTGGGGAACCTTGTCCTGTGCATCCTCTTTCAGGCACCTAAACTTACATTTTTGCTTTGTGAAAGACAATGGTTAGTCATTCTCTTCAGTATTAATTTATTTACTCCTTTTCCTCCTGCTTGTGATGTCTTTGTGTTGGCCTCTGCAAAATCAAATTGTTGTATTCTCTAATAGAGCATATGAGAAATCAGTGGCCAGGTTCTCCTTCATTTAAGCAATTTCCAGTGGAGTCTGAGGGGTTTGTCATACTGTTCTGTGGGGCGGGATTAGGTCCCGGCTGTGGCTAGATTTCACATTTCCAGCCTTCCAAGGGTACCTAGTGAAACAGCAGCAAATCAAGTATTTTAAAATGCAAGATGAGTCTGTTCTCTTAAGAGGAGTGCTGTATTAAAGAAAATTCTCTGAATGCATAAGGCAGGGTGGAGTGCCACAAATGATGGTCTTCCACTGTGGAAATAAATAGCAAAACAATAGGAACTGAACAGACTTCACTGTCTCATAAAGCTTAGCATTTTTCATCTACCTTCCCACTTCCGTTAGATGCAGCAATTAAAAAGTGGGCCATGAAACTGTTCAGACATAGAAAATTAAATAGAGCTTTGAAGGCATCACTTTAAGTGTCTTTCAAGCATCTGTCACTTCTAACTAAAAAAAGAAAAAGGTGACCATTTGATACTTGGCTGCAGAACAGTCTGAAGGTTTCTAGGCTGTGTGTGTCAGCCTCCCAGAACAAAGTAGTTCAGTTTCTGTGCCCTTTCCCTGTGCATTTAACCCTTTGCCTGCTGTGTTGCCAAGCTCTCCCCAGACAACTGCATTACAGGTTCCCAGCTCTTACTCTGTAACCTGCTCGGCGCTGATGGGGCTTCAGGGCACTGACAGAAACCTCACATCTTTAATCAGCAGACCTGTGGCTCTAGCGACTGAACTGCTGCTTATTCTTTATGGTATTCACTCAAAGGGAAAAGGATTTGTGAGAGTCAGTACCACTATTTTCTTTCATAGTTGAAATGAAATCTGTGTGTTGTCCCTCTTCTTTTGTTCAGCCTGGCTCCTCTGATGCTGGGCTGTCGAATCTGAAGAGCGTTTGGACTGCAAAGTGTGTTTGTGTTCACAAGTGCTGCAGAGAAAGCCTTCCTTCTGAGGACCTTATAATGGGCTTGGGCTCAATGAGTCTGTTCCAGTGTTGAGCACTGTAGAGACCCTGAATTTCTCTGCTGGAGTCACCTGTAACTTAATTTTACTGATGGGCTAACTAACATACCTGGAGCCTTTCTCTGAGCCCTGTGTTTACAGGTATTTTGGCCCCTTTTTCACCTAGGTGAGAGGTTCACCCCACACTTACAAGGATATAGATGGATTTTATCGACCCCAAGCTGCTTTGTACTTCCTGTCTACCCCCAGTTCCTATTTCTAATGCTCAGGCTGTGGCTGGTGTGAATACACCCCCATTCACCTGGGTCTAAATTAATTGCCCTAATTTAAAATTCTAACAGGTGGTGGTAAGCTATTGCCTGAAACAAGTGGGGGAGTGTCAGGGTACAGTGTCCTGGCAGCTAGGTCTGTGGGAGCAGGGGCTCCCTCCACCTGGCACAGATGGAGGTTGTCCACCCTCAGCCCCGATACTGCAACACACAGTCTTGCTTTATGGCTCTCCTTTGGAAACCTGCCGGCTCAACGGTAACTGAACTGCCTTTCTAATTCTCTGCAAAACTTTCTAAAGCGACCTGTTCGTGCTGTGGGCCTGCAGAGATTGCTAGTAAACTGGGGTAGGGAGAAGGGAAGGGAGTTAATTTCACAGCATTTTCTCTTGAATAGTAACAACTGAATTAACTTCTGATATAAAAATGAACAAAGCAGTATGTTTATAGCTATAAGACTCCTGATGATAATGCCATCAAAACCATTTGCTCTTTTTTTTTTTTTCCCTCTCCTCTGGATTTTTTTATATACCTGGTGTGAGCTGCTCTGAATCCAGGCTCATTTCAGCATGGGCTGGAATAATGTTACTGGGGGGAAAAAACATAAGATGTTTGTGCTGATACACAAAAAGCCTCATTTGTAGACTTGTTCCAAGTTACCTCCTTGTTGCTTTCTATTGTTTGACTTTTGTTTCTTGCTTCTGAGATTTCTGTTGCTATTCCAAGATTTTCTGCAATGAGGACTCTGTCTTTGATCTTGTTTTGTTTGTTCTCAGTGTTTTTGCAATCCAAGCAGAAGCAAATGATATTTGGAAAACAGTAAGTTTGAACCTTTCAGTGATTGCTCATTGCTGCTAGAAATTCAGAACTTTTTTTTTTGAATAGTGCTGATTCTTGTACAATCTATGAGAAAGAACTGGACTTTTTAAAAAAGTTTTTTTTCTGTGAAGAAAACTGCAGTTTTAATTGAAAGACTTGCTACGTGAAGCAGTTTCAGCTGGCAGTGTCTTTCGATGGTTGTCACTGTTCTGCTCTTAATTCTGGGAGCCTAAAATTAGACCACTAAATCCAGACCTGCATCTTTCAATGGCCTGGCCTGAGTTTATCTGGGGGGGGGGGGGGGGGGGGGGGGGGGATGCTATTGCAACATTAAAGGCTTTTATTTCAGCTGTATTATAGAGTATTTAATTTTTCTGGCAGTGGTAGTACTAAGTAGGTTCCTAAACATGGATGTAGAAACTCATCAGTAGGCACCTATTTCCTAATGTCTCAGAAATATATCTCTCTGAATGTATCTGTTATTTCCATGTTGGCTAAGAGAACTTTGGTGGTTTCTCATTCTAATATTTTCTTTTCTGCAAAAGTTGTCAACAATCCTTAATTCACTTTGAATATAGCCTGGGAGATCTAGTTTTGTTAGCGTTCAGTAACCATGTGCACTACAAAACTGTCTATGTCTGATAGTACAAAGTGGCCTGGGATCTCAGCAGAACTAAGGTTCCAATCACATAAAGCCTTAACAACATACGATGTTGTATTTATATATTGTTGTTATAGATATTATTATGTTAATCTTGTTGTATATATTGTTGTTATATATAATATTTTATGAGCAGACTCCCATGGTAACAGCTATTTCAGAGAAATCCTGTAATTAAAAAGCATAGTCCTTTTCTGTAAAAGGACTAATTACCTTTGGCAGCTGATAGATTGAACTGCATGTAATTTGGGGGATAAAATATTAAAAACCTGTAAAAAGGAAAGCCTTTTCAGTCACTTCCACACCCCGTTGCCCCAATGATAAAGCTTGGAAACTTTTGCATTAGTTGGATTTTAGTTTTTTTAGTTGTGCTTGTTTTATTTGTGAGGAGTTTTGGTCTTGTTTTTTTCTGGAAACTTCAGCAATAGGAACTGTTTGCGGTGGTTTGTTTATCTTGCAATAGACTGAAGGAAAAGGCTAGCATTATGTTTTTATTCCTTTAAGGAGTCATCAGTGTGCCATGCATGACTTGAAAGGGTAGGTAAAAGTGGCTCAGAGTGAAATGAGGTTACAAATTATTTATTTCTCCTTTAACCACTTGATCTTTGACTTGTGTTTGTTAAACCCTATTAAACATTAGTGTTGAAATGTACTACAAGATGCTATTTGCCATAGATAGACATCACTTTTTTTTTAGTTAAATTGAGACTTGTCTGTGCAGCAAACAGATATAGTTGGTGTTATCTTTATTTTGGGGAAGGGAGAGGGAAAGAAACCCACACAGCCCTAATCCTTAAAGACAGGTGGTGAAAGTACCTCTTTGATCCTTTATTTAAGAAAGGACACTAATAAGGGTTGTGACCAAAGGTATTAAAATTCTTTGTGGGTCCCTTATAACAGCTCATTCAACAACAAAGAAAAACTGTATTTCTGTAAACTGTTTCTTTGCTCCCTTGCTGATATACCGCATAAAAACATGGTTTTTCTGCAGAGGAAAGAATTTTTAAGGTGGAAAAGTAGAACGTCACCTTTGCAGCAGCTAAGCTAGCTTCCCAGGCCAGCTGTCACAAAACGTTTAAGTTTGTTTACAGTTGAGGGGAAGAAAAAGTTGCCTGTGCTATGTTCAGTACTGACAATGCTAGCAGAGATTCCACGTTGTCAAAATGGATGGAAATCGTGTTATCAGAGAGCTGGGGCTGCTGGTGGCTCCTGGGCTTTGCCAAACCATGGGAGGGAACAGTGGTCTGAAACAGGCTGAGCTGTGGCTTGGACCCTTGAGAGCAGCAGCTTTTTGGCATCGCTGCCAAGTTCTGTGGAGTGAAATGTGCAACTCCATATGCATGTTACCTAAAACTATTTTATGTTTCTGTGGACAACTTGCATACAATGTCATGAGTTGGTTTAAAGAAAATTTGGCAAAGATTTAGTGCTTAGATGTCTCAGGCTGATGTTTCCTATAACTGAAACCTGACAGCCTCAGAAAGAAAAGTCAGACAAGGTGAGTCTCTTACATGCACTTAAAGGTGTGATACTGAGCAACTTGGAGATCTCTGGAAGGTGATCTCTGTGGGTTTAAGGTTTGTGAGGAAGCTGGTGGAGTGAGAGCTAGATACTTGAGATTACTTTGTAGAGGAGCCACAGCAGGTGTGAGATGGAGTAGCTTTTAATCCATAATTACCTCAATTGAGGTTGCAATTTGTTCCAGCTGGGGGGGAACAGACCTTGCTGTCTCTGTCTCCAGTCAAATATGAAAGCATGCCGGCCCTTTGACCATGACAGTCAAGTCTGGACACTATGTAAAACAGCCCCTTAGCCATGTCTATGGGATAGCTAGTCTTAAGCCAGTCTTTTGTCTGTTTTTCTGAAGAGCTCTTCTTGGGTTAAGTGAGGTATTGAATGTACCAGTGAGCAGGACAACATACAGTGTTAATACACTGCTTCAGAGCAGTCTCAAATCAACCTGTGTTTCTTGAAAGACATAGGAGATGTTATTCTTATACAGAGACAGCTATGGTAAAAATCAGATTTTAATTCTTTTCCCTCATAATGGTTCCATAATGTATCTTCCCAGTCCTGCAAAAGCCTTAAGTTCATAAAAATGGTGCAAACTTTCCTCTTGCACATATCTGGATTACTAAATTGCTATGGTTTGGGGCCTTTCTCAAGACTATGATACCTGCTTGTACTGGAAAATCCAGTCAAGATCAAGGCTGTGTAAGGTTAGCTGTTGCACAAAGATGCAGTGAGATGTTGTCCTGCTGCCACAGAGTATGCATTCTCCTGCAGTGTATGGGAATGGTTTTGTAATGAGCTACAGCTGGGTCCCCTACGCTCATCCAGTGCAGGGACTGAATTATCTGTTTGATAAGTACTTTTTTAGCCTTTATCAGATCATATCTAACCACTGTTTCTGTGACAAGTTCGATTACTGAATGAGGCTTCCTCCTCTAGTTGAAATGCTTATATTGGCAAAACCCTGAATATGGGTATGGATTTATAGTTCATAGCTAGTTTCCCTTTCTTGATAGAAAGGACACACTAGAAGAGAAAGGTTTATAGTTTACCCTTATGCTGACATAAGTCTCTTGATTCAGACTAGTAACCTACAGGAAAACAGCACTGTAGTTTTCCAGAAGTCACAAGGTATCCAGCTAGGAGTGATTCACTTGGTTCTGGCAGAGCTGGCCTTGAAACCAAATTTTTATTCACCATATTTCATCCCCAAACAGTGACAATTCTAAACTGGGATAAAAAGCTATCCCCCTGCTGCAGAACATGCAATTACAATAATACAAATTTTGCTTATGAAACTGGTGTGCTCCCCAGGATTCCTGATTGCTGCTGTGTGAAGCTGATGGGGGTTGACAGTTTTGCTGCTGTTTATCAGTAGGGGTTGCTAGTGAAACTGAAAGGATTATATCAGTTTTGTTCATCATCTTCATGGGCTCCTTGGGTTCCCTGGTGAGTGGGGAGGCTGTCCTGGGAGTCACAGGCTGGAGTCAGGCAGCTGGGAGCTCAGGTGGCTCGGAAACCTGCAAGTCCTTGCATCCAGCTCCTTACTGCTGAGGACCCAGGTAAATAAACAGTTACAAAACAGGCAGATTCACAGCTCTGCCTATGTTCTGTCAAAAGAAAGTGTTTCTGTGAAATGTTAGCGTTTGACAAATTGCAGTTCTATGATGGAATAAAGATCAGTTAGAAAATTTGTCTTATCTGGATTTTGATCTTGCTTGCTTCTGACTTGGGAACAATTTGCTCTTCGAATGAACAGGCAAAACCTACAAGTTTATCTCTACCTGAGAAGCAATCCATAGCAACGTGCCTCTTACTCATTAGGCCTTACTAGTTTGAGTTTCATGCTATGTTGACCACAGACACCTAGCTCCTCACTGTCTTGGAAAGCAGACAAATCTCTATTCGTGACTTACTGCGAGATCTTTGGCAGATGTTGCCAGTGAAGGTATGCCATCTCTCTTGGACTTAACCTCTGATACCCTGTGCCTGTACAGCAGTGTGTTTGAGTGTGTTCATGCACACAAACAAGTGCAGATGCTTGTGACTTGCTGCATGTATGGGAATGAGTGTAACTGTGCTGCTTCCACAGGCTAAATATATTGTGATTTAAATTTTAATTTAATATTCTCTTTTAATTTCAGTTCTTTAAAAGGGGAGTATTTCAAAGTAAATGTCATCGTTCGTGTGCCTCTTTAAAGCACTGGTGATTTACATCTGCATACCTAAATTCTATTTGAACAATTTTTAATCTGTGAGTGATAGTTTCTTATTTAATCAGCTAGTTTGCAACAAATGGCCTGGAAACAAAATATCCACTGGAGTTTCCTTTATAGCAAATTCTCCCTAAAATAAAATGAGACTAGCAGCAAGAAAGAATGTAAGTCCCTTCCCATCATTACTATTTATGCTATACTCTTTTTTTTTTTTTTTAATTAAAATGTTTGTTTGTATGGAATTGTGTGAAAATAAATAGCTTAAATTTTGGTGAGAAGATTGCTGGGTTCCTGTAAAAGCCCTACATTTCTAGTAAGTCATTCAACTAACTGTGTGTTTTGTTTTGTGTCAGTAGTTATATACCTAGCTGTTCAAGGCTTTCATATCCCCAAGGTCCCCTGGCTATTCTTTTGCAGTACAAAGACTGGTTATTTTAATCTAAGTTGTCTTGGGCTTCTGTTCTTTGTTTTGATCCAAAGTTTTCAGGAATTGTTGTAGATGTATACTTAAAGGAGAATATAACATCTACCCACCCCCCCAAAAAAACCCAACCCAACATCACAAAACAAAACCCGAAGCAGCATATTGGTATTTTTTCTGCAAATTTTCTAATTTTGCAAACACTTTTTTTAATGCTGATCTAATGAAGTCAACAACTAAATGTCCCCCTGAGATCTCTTGAATGTCTTGAGGAACACTGGAAGTGATCCCTCAGCACCTGATCAACAAATTGGTAACTTTGTTCTGTGACCCAGAAAATGACCTAATCCATTCTCACGTAGATTTGTGATCTTTCCAGAATTGACAAAAAAGCTTATATTTTTCAGGGAAGCAGATGGATATTTTCTTTCTTATAAAGGTGAGAGTTTTCTGTTGAAAACATGCCATCCTCCAGCTGTGCTAGAACATTTTCTGTGCAAGAGGAAAGGAGGGCAGGTAAAAGAACACATCAGGACCTGAAATTAAGGGTGGTGTTTTTTTTTTCTTGAAGACAGATCAGTAATCAGAATCAACAGATACTTAAATTTCAAGTTGTAAAATATGGGGATGAAAAAATGGAGTCCACCTCCTTAAAACTTAGTTGAGACAGGATTTTTTTGATGGGTCAACTTGTTTTCATTCCTGTTACAAATGGAAAAATCCAAATTTTGCTTTTTACACCTGGCTTCAGTGTTTCATCGTTGTCATGTCCTTGAAAACTCAGCTTTCATTTGGAAGAAGAAAAAGTTCCACAGCTGTTAGGGAACAATTCCAGAGAAAAAGATTGCCAAAATCAAACTAATTATCATAAAACATGATTTTTCTACAAGATGTTTGGGTGTGAGAGTTAACTAGCTCCTGGCTTTTGAGCCTTTGGTTATAGCAATTTTCTGATAGTGTTTTGTGGAACAAATGGATAGCCTGTCCTGAAGCAACTTCAGACATGGTACAGTTTCTTATTGTCACCTACTTATGTTGAGCATTTCTTCATTGTTAAGCAGGAATTAAATATTAAGTAAGAATTTAAAGTATATGTTCCTTGTGCAATATTTTCCCTATTTTAACAACAAAAGTTGTTTGAGAAACCTCTTTTCAGAAGGCCATGAACAAGAAGGAATGTGTGTGTGTGTCCCCACCCCCCAAAATGTATTGTTAGTAAACTATTAATCTACAATATCCTTCCCCAATGTAGAGTAGTCTCTGCAGAGTTCTGCTGTGGATATAATTTTTCATAGCAAATTCATCACATAAAACTAAAGACTAGCTGTCAGAGAAAAATACTGTGATCTATAACCTTATTTAGGGTTATCATATCTCTGGATATTCTTTTTCCAACTGGAAGTGGTGGATAATAGAATCTGAATGTCATGGACTTCTATAGTGGATTTCCAGATGTGCAAATCACCTGTATTTGCATCTGCAGGATTTCTGTTACACCTAATGCGTTGTACTGCGCTGCACATGTGTTATCCAGCATGTGTGTGATGTTTCTTTTCAGGAATTCCTGTGTCAAAATCTCTTCCTGGTTTTATCTTGGGCATGTTTTGTCTGTACAGCTTTGTTTTTGCAACTGTCAAGCTTTTTTTCCTCTCCATATAACCTAACAGAGCTACAGTAGCAATTTCACACAAGATAAATCTGGCAATATGTAAAGTACCTTTTGGAGAAAAAGGAAGGAGGGAGAGGAAGAAACCTGTCACTAACTAGGCTTAGTTTCTTTTCTTTTTATTACTTAAACTAAGAAATACAGGGAAAAGTAGTCCTTGAGAAATTGACGTCCCCTGGTCTAGGAGAAGGGATGTCAGATAGGAAGTATGAAGCTTGGGTTTTGGTTCTGACCCTTGTGGATCATCTAAACAAAACCAAATTGATTTCCTCCTCTGTCCCTTTCCCTTTTCCCCACCAATGTGGCCTTTAAATGTAAGCTGTGCAGCTTGGAGGCTGAGTTCTTTGCGTGGTGCTTACCACAATGGACATCGGTGCCAGTAGTAGCTAGAGGGCTCCATATTATGCATAAAAATTTCCAGACGAGCAACCCTACCCAATTAGTGTTCTTAAGATAGATACATGGGTTAAAATACTGTTTATAGGAGCATACTATAGCAGGTGCAGGGGGGAAAAAAAGCATGCTACTTAAGGAATCGTTGTGACTGTCCCATTGCAATGAAGTGTCATTCAATTAAAAAGAAATCCATTTAGAAATTTCCAGTGGGTTCAAAATACAATTCTGACTTCACAATTTCTAGCCAACACAGCTTGTATAAATGCAGCCCTTTGACACAAAAACAACTTGAAATGTATTGAACTCCTTGAAGCTGGAGATTTCATTGTGTCAGTTACCCACTGGGTATATTGTGCTGAAAAAAATCCAACACCTGGCATAGAAAGATTAAATCAACCTGGTTTTCCTCTTAGAACATTTGCTAATCAGACTCCTATTCAGCCCACAATGCTGTTGCTGACATTACTAAAGTTCATAATGACATATTTTTCTTGCTGCAACAGAAGAAGGTGTTTTCAAAATTACTTGCACTATTTATGGACATTAATAAGGCCTTGAACATTGTGAATCATAAAATTCCTGTCAAGTGATTTCTTTTGAAATGCATATAGTGGTTTGCCTGTTTGTACAGGAATGGCTGGTAGTGGCACATTGGTTACCGGTTCAGGTTCTGTACTATTTTACTCAGTGCTGAGCAGCTTAAGGGCATGGTCTATCTAAATTGGGATTGGCTGTTCAAATCAACTGATGTTAAATCTTTGGCTGGGAAATTGCTTGCTAAGGGATTTCCCTCCCTTCATCCCTTTTATTATGTGTGTCATTCTAATGACTCCTGACTTAGGCAATTCAAGAAAAAGACATGAATTGGCTTGGCATTTGCAAAAATGGATCTTGGTGTGCAGGTACAATACCATTGAGGGACAAATGTAATGAAGAAGAGTCTTGAAGTAAGACAAGGGACTCAAATGGATATTCACTGAAAAACAGAATTAGGGGATTTCTTGGCTGTGGGAGTAAGGAACTGTTAAATTTTAATTCTAGGTTGATTGTTTGGTCATTGTCCAGCTTTGGCCTGTTAATTTCAAGGTCCAAACTTTCTTGTTGTGATATTATCTGAATAGCATATTTTTAGTTAGACTTGTGACTGCTGAATGACTCAAGTCCTTGACCCTTTCTAACATTAAAAGGTAAGACTTGCAAAAGTATCTTAGCCCCATTTTTGAGAATTATTTAAGAGTCTAAATTTTATTGAAAATCATTGAAGACTGCATAGCTCATCTCTGAAAATAAGAAGTGCAATTATAGATCTTTGGGATGGTTTTGGATATTACATCAGAATATTTATTCTGAGGTACTTAGTGGGCAGAAGGATGAGTACTTCAAAAGCAGAGTGTATTAAAGAAAATTTGTAGCTTTTTTTTGTATTTTATATATTGGTTTTCTCTAGCTGTTTTAGGTACCTGGATTTCTTGAATTGACTTTCAATAAATGTTGAAGAAACCATTTAACTATTAGATTTGAAGCTTTCAGGTTTCTCAAGTGAAGGTTCAGGTTCTGGGAAAGAACAGAGTTGTGGTAGAGATGGAATGAATCAGAATGAAGTTAAATCAATAACACCTCAGCTATTGTCAAAATTTGAGGACAATATTCCAGATAAAATTTTTCAGAGGCAGGGGTCTCCGCAAAAAGATTTTCCTCCCTTTGTAGGGGCAATCAATACTTGTTATTTCCCCAAGAAATATGTATGTGTTTGTGGAATGGCTGAATGCAGAGGGATACTTCTTTCATAGGAAGTGCTTTAAGTATGATGTACTTTCTCAACCATGGGACCCTCTGTGAAGCCCAAGGACTGCTATAAAGAGAAGGGATCCATCTGACCAAGTGGGGGAAACCCATGTTTGCAGACAGGCTGGCTCACCTAGTAAGGAGAGCTTTAAACTAGGAATTACAGGAAAGAAATATGTCAACCCACAAACAAATGAGGACATGGAAGACCTTATAATAATAAAGAAAACAGGGATGAAGTGGGCCCATCTCAAGTGTATGCACACAAGTAAGGGAGTGCTGAGAAGACAGCATGATTGAGGAACCAATGAAGGAAGATGCTCTGTGGGACCTGATATGTACAAGCAAGAAAACTGGTTGGGAATGTGAAGGTCACAAGTGGCCTTGGCTGCAGTGACCTTGAGATGGTGGACTTAAGGATCCTCAGAGGAAGGATCAAGGCAAATAGCAGGATCACAATCTTGGAATTCAGGAGAGCTCACTTGGGCCTGTTCAGGGACCTACTTGAAAGAATCCAATCGATACAGTCCTGGAGAGAAGGAGGATCCAGGACACCTGGATGATTTTTGAGAATGACCTGCTCCAAGCTCAAGAACGATCCATTCTGATTTTCAGGAAAAAAGCAAGGGTGGCAGGAGCCCCACGTGGATGAATAAGGAGCTCCTGACAGAACTCAACTATAAAAACTAAGAATACAATCCATGTAGTCAGTTCACCCAGGAGGAATACAAAAATACTGAGCATGCAGAAGTGAGACGAGGAAAGCCAAAGCCTGCATGGAGTTGAATGTGGCAAGTGATGTGAGAGGGAATGAGAAGGGCTTCTACAGGTATATCGGAAGCAAAACTAGGGAAAATGTGGGCTTGGTATTGAATGGGGTGTCCTGATGACAAAGAATATGGAAGAGGCCAAGGTACTTGATGCCTTCTTTGCCTCGGTATGCTGGGAAGATCTGCCCTCAGGAGTCCCAGCCCCCTGAAACTCCTGGGAAATCCTGGAGCAAGGAAAACGTACCCTTGATGGAGGAAGATCAGGTTAGGGAACACTTAAACTGGACTTAGACAAGTAGATGGGACCTTATTGGAATGCACAAATGCACCAATGAGTGCTGAGGGAGCTGGCCCATGTCATTACAAGGCTATTCTTGATTGCCTTTGCAAGGTCATGGAGTTTGAGATGAAGTTCCTGTGGACTCCCGTCTTCAAGAAGGGCAAGCAGGAGGATCCAGCAAACTACAAGCCATTCACCGTCACCTTGATCCTTTTGAAAGAGATAGAGCAAATTCTCCTGGAAGCCATTTCTAAACACATTAAGGAAAAGAAGATACAAGTTGGCTGGAGTGACCAATAGACAAATTACCCAGGGAGTGAGGCTGCGGTATCTCCGTTCTTGGAGTTACTCAAAATCCAAACACAGCCCTGAGCAGCCTGCTCTCATTGACCCTTCCAAGCCAGAGAGGTTGGACTAGATGATCTCCAGAGGTTTCTTCCTACCTTTACCGTTCTGCAGTTCTGTGTTTTAAATAGTGAAATAGTTGGAAACTGATCTGCTTATAGCCATTCCATGTACATAGAATGATCTTAAGTCAGTTAACAGAAATTATTATAGCTTAATTTGTTCACTTCAGAATTGAATATGCTGAATTATGTTTCTCTTGAATCATTTGTGCTATCCTGGTTAGAAAATGGATAAATTCACTTTTCTGCATAGATCCAAAAAAGTTTGCCAATTATTATTCCAGACTTAATTTGACTTCTCTCAGTATTTTTAACAGCTCTTGTACTTAGTTGTTGTCTTCTATAACGACTGCACTAACAGTCTACATTTTTGGTTTCTTGAAATAATTCTGAAAAGTTGCATTTCAGAAAGGCTTACTGCTTTGGATTCCAACATCTTAATGCATTTTCTCCTATAAATCTAGTATTTGGGGTTTTTCAGTATGTGTAATGCTAGCAGTAAATACTGACACAGAGCACTTTTCATTCTCAAAGTGCTCTAAATTTTTTGGCTAATTAATATTCACAATACTCTTGGGAGATTCATGTATTTAATTATCCTCATTTTATAAGCTCTGGGAATATGAAACAGTGACACGTGGGACCAAACAACCCTTTGCTTTTTTGCATTGCTACCGCAGTACCAAAAAATTGATTTCCTGCATGATGCATCAGAAAGTGTACAAGTAGAAAGAGAAATGACCTTGAACTGAGTCAAGATCTGCTCTAAAATCTAGCCTGCTTCCAAGCAGAAAGTTGTTGGGTTTTTTTCAGCCATGAACTTCCTTCCTTTTATTCCATGACACCAACACCAATGAAATTTGTTTTGGAGAGGAGACAAACAGAACTTCATTGGTCCATTTCTCTTAAGTTGTTGCAAGCTTTTTCTTATGCTCTGTTTTGTAAGCTTTGCTCATGAACACGTTGCAGTGAGTGACAAATGTGTAGACTAAAATAACATTTTAAATAATATTTTGGAAGAAATTAGGACCTGACATTTCAGTAGCATTTCTCTTGTGTCCCTTCCAATCAATCACTTCTTTCCAGAGAGGAAAAAGCAGAGGATTTTTTTGGAAGGCTGATTAACTGTTTTAGAAAGATGAGGGGAATAAACTATTACTCTTCCAAATTTGCCATAAATTGAGGGCAAAAGTAGTTGAACTGCTTGGCTTCTGCACAGCAGTAGTGTACTTAATTCTTTCATAAGCATTCTTACTAACAAACGTCAGGACTTTGTATAGTGATCCTTGACTATTCACTCAGCCTTCTAATACAGGAAAGAAAGTATTCTACAAGTGTGAATACAAATATAGATACAGTAGTTAAACTGACTTTGTTCCTCCTATGTGAGTCCCCTGGCTTGTCATCCTGTGTATTTAAAGAAAACACAAGTATTCCAAGAGAAAACACAAATATTCATAAGAGCTCCATCTCTCTAGAAAATTTCCTGATTTGACTATGGAGGAGATAACTGGTTGTTTTGTGGTCAGATGTTCTCCACTTGTGAGGAGAAAGCAAATAAATCTAACTTTATTGTTGCTTGCTCATATCAAACATCTTGCACTTGCTGGCTTTGAGTAAATAAGTTTTGTGGCACGTGACCAGCCATTCCCCTAGCCTTCTCCATTGGTGTGTTTCTTCGGTGCTTCTAAGGCAAGGAGCTGCTCTTGCACAGTAACCCAGATGCCAGTGTTTACCTATGAAAGTATTCATTGATACCACGGCACACATATATATAGCCTAGATGCTTTCATTTTGCTTCTTCAGTAAAAATTAGACTATATTGGAAAGCCTGTCTTATGTGAGAGGTAACTCCAGAACTCTTCATGTCTCTCACTTTCTGACAAGTGCCGTTAATATCACGTGGTTTCTTGAATAAGGTTGACCTATCAAATGCTACTTTATTTTTTGTCTGTACATCTGAATTAGCTACTGATGGACTTTATCTTGTGGTTCATGATAAATTTGTTATATTTAGAATAATGCAATCAAGTTTGAGGCTGGGCTCCCAATTTAAAGCAGAACCATCTCTTGTCTTTAATCATATGCAGACTAAAATGTGTTGTGAATAATGTTCATGTGCTCCAACTTATTTCTGCAGTCTCCAAGATGGTCTTAGGCATTCACTACTATTAAAACAATAATCTCTTGCCAATTTTACCTTAGCGTTGTAGTTGGGTTTTTTTTTTTCTGTGTAGAGGAATGGATTTGGTCCACAAGAGTTGTGTGAATTGTAACTTCCCTTGGAAAATGGTACTTCTAGAGATATTCTTATGAAACTCTTGCCAGGAATTTTTTTTTTTCTAGCCAAAGTGACAATGAGAAGAGGCAGAGTAGTCAGTAGCCCAGTCATTTACAACACTCTTCTAGCCTTAACTAGGGCACCAATTTGAACTGTTATCACCCGCAACTGAGACGAGTGCTTTTGTTGATTGTCAGTTTTGAATCTGGTTTACACTTCATGTGAAGAACTAAATATGCCCTGACTTGTTCCCTGACAGCCTGATGCCTGGTCATTAGTATGCTTCCTTGAAAACTGAGCTTCTGCTTCAGTCAGGTAAAGTAGGGATTTCAGCATGGCTAGCCCACATCCTCAGTGAATGTGCTAACCAGTGAGCAGATCAAGTCACCTGTTCCAAAAGGAGGAGTGGGGTGTTGGGTTTTTTCCTTCATTATTTGTTTATTTTAACACAAACCTGTTTATTTGATAAACTTGATTTTATATGAATCCTGAGTAATGGGATTTTATCATCTGCAGGATGGAAAACCTGTTTGTTCCCTGGTCTGTTTGTTATTTCACTTCCATTCAAGCAGAGGGAGTTTGTGAAGTGTGTATAGGAATATCCTTGTTGAAGTGCTGCTGTTCTAGGGCTGACCAAATTTGTTGTGCTGATGATAGCTGTACCTGCATGTTAGTGCAGATATTGGTGTGCAGAAGGGGGGGTCACAGCAGGGCATACTGATGCAGACTAAACCTCATCCTTTCTTGCTTTTTCATTATTGGAAAAAAAGAAGAGGTGGGTAAAGTTCAGTGGAACAATAACAATAGAATATTTACAGTGGGCTTAAATAATTTTATAATGTTATTTTTGAGTGATTGAAATGATACTGGAGTCTATTTAATGGAGTAAGTTCTTGGGAAGGGGATTATAGAGAGATATAAAGAGCCATCTTTCCAAAATGATAACACCCCCCTCCCCCCCCCCCCAAAGCCCCAGCTGAGTGCTGCACCTGTCAAGGGTGCTCATAAATGTCAGAGGTAATACTGATTTTAAAGCAGCTGCTTCTTCACAGTAGTTATAAGATCTTTTAGCTTTAAATAAAATGTTGATTCATGCAAATAACAATATAACAGACTTGGACATACCAAAATATCTCCTCACACTTCAGCCTCCTCCCTCTTTTCTCTTCCCCTCCTTCATTGCCCTATCTGCAATAAAATACCACACCACTATGTCTTGCCATCCCCTGTGGGCTAAAATTCCTCTTGAGGTTTGTGTGCAGAGATAATAAAATTAACAAAGTAGCTCTGGCACCCATTATCCCAGCAGCAATTTGAGCTCATGATCAACCTGAAGTTTAGTACACTGTTGAGGCTATTCTAAATAAATTCTGAGCATGTTCTGATTGGACAAGGAGGGACTTGAGCTGGTCTGAGAAGCTCTACAGACAGAGATTAAGTGAAGAGCTAAAGGCAGCAATGATCTAGGAATGTTTATGCAGGTAAAAATGTTTGGTATCTTCAATTCTTGTTGGCTTGAATGGGAGCCAAGTTGCACATATGCTTCCCCTTAGGATCTGACTTGGAGAGGGATGGTTTTTCAAAAATGCTGAGGGTAGATGTCTCTTTCATCCTCCTGACTTGGACTGGACACAATGAAGTCAGCACTGATGATCTTTGGAAAGAAAAAATGAAAGTAGTGGAAAGAAATTATTGGGTTAGGGAGCCTACTACCGTGCCAACAACTATGTTGTACATCTCATAAATGAAACTGTTTAAAATGAAATGTTTCTAGACTCCTTTCCTCCTGTCTGCAAGTCTATTCACAAAAGCTCTTCCTCTCATGATCTTAAGTTTTTCGGAATTCCAGACAGAATGTGTCTATGGGCATTTCTTATCATTGTTCTTTAGCTTGAACAGTTTACTCACTCGCCAAGCTCTGGTATTTACTGTTGCGATACCTTCTCTTTGTTAAGCTATTAAAGCAAGTCCTTCTAGTTCACTTTCATGAGTGGCTTCTTAATTGTTCTCCTTCAGGGCTTTTTTTGGTTAAATCAAAAAGCTGTACGTAACCTTCCAGATAGGGTCCCACCAGGGCCAGGTATGATGGCTTTTTAATTTGCTCCCTGATAACACCTCTTGCATTGTGTCCTCTGTCTCTTTCATAGCCATGTTACTCACCTTGTGAACAAAGGAAAGACTGAGTCTGTCCCAACCTCAGCAGGGCACTTCATATGGTGCTATGTGGGAAAGGTACTATCTAAGCTGGAGGGACAGGGTGGTTAGTACAAACACTTTGTTGGGAGTGGCTGAAGGAGATAACAAGAAACTGTGTTGAAAGAAGCTATAAGGCTGGAGGGAGGTTATTAGTGGCGTTCCTGAGGGACTGGTTTTGACATTGATCTTTTTGTTAATTAGTGAAAATAATAAATAAGTAGAATAAAACCAAAAATGTACAAATCAAATTTGCTAATGGCTTGAAGTTGGAACTTACATGAGGAGCCCATCCTACAGGATTGGCCTTGATTGAATAGTGATGGAGATGGAAAGGAATTAGTATTAAAATTGTGTGAAGTTACATGCCTGGAGGAAGAATAATGAGCATTCCTGAGATTCCTCATTCACTGGGGGAACACAAAGTTTGAGGAAGGTTCAGCTGTACGGTTCAGTCAGGGGGTGGCTGTGCATCTTGTTTAAAGCATAGAGAGGTCTGATCCTCCTGCCACTAGAGGGAGACAAGGACCAACGAGAACAAACACAAGTATATGTCAGATGACGTGCAAATTCATGTGTAAGCATTGGAAGCAAGTCTGACTGTAGTAATGTGGAAGATATTACCTTGGATAGATTTGTATTTCTTCAGTTGCACCGTGTTGAGATGGACAGAGTACAAGACAGTGAAACAACCCACAAAACCAAATACGAAACAAGACAACCGAATTTCCTGATTAGTTGTTTTTGAATCAAAACAGTCCTGAGGCTGATGATGGAAGGACATCTTAAATAGCTGTTCCTAGTCTGAACTCCCTGGAAAATTGCAATCAGTTTATTTTAAAAATATTATTTAATTGTAGTGGAAATATTCTGTATTCTGTGCTCTGTATTAATTATTCTGTATTACTGTTACAAAGTTGGTACTATTGCAGTTTGGCTAATAGACTAATTTCTTTTTACATCTTTTTAACAGAAGATAAAGCAACTACAGGCAAGCCAACAAGACTCCATTAAAGACAAGGCACATGTACAGTCATGAATAGAGATGTTAACAATAACACAGAATTGAAGGAGAGGAAGTATTTGCAAAGAAAAGAGAATAATCACTTAATCCTATTATCTGCTCCAAACCAACAAAATTGCAGTACTCCAATGCTCAAGAGTCAGGATATTAGACAGTAGCAAGACTGACAGACCACAGCTGCAATGATTGTTTTCTAAATGTGAGGGGGAAAAAACCAGTTAAAGGAATAAGGATAGATCAGACAGGTCCCTAATATAGTGATTGCTCCGACTGTTCTTTCCCACACTATTAATCTGGATGCCGTGTCTCCACTGTAGTAAATGGTGTACAGTGAACACTCTTTCCAGCTAGCATTTACCACACTTGGTCACACATATCTGTAGTGTATGAATTTTGTAGTCTATTTTAAAGGGTAGGATTGGAGGAAATGGCTGCAAATAAAAAAATTTCTATGCAGTTATCAAACCCACTTTCTTCCTCTCATTTGCCAGAACGTTACTCCCTGGACTGGAGAACTCCCTCCTTGCTTTTCTCTCCTTTGTTCCTCAGGTCTCTGCACTTATGGTGGCTTCTTTGGGTCAGTGTCTTTACTAAAAATAGACTTTTGTCTCTTTGTTATAAAGCTCCTAAGGGCTTATATCTTGCTTGTTTTGGCAGAAGTCTCAGTGGTGCTATAGCAATCGCATTTACAGGATTTAGCATCTTTTGTTGCAACTTAGCTCTGGTGATACTTATGCTAGTGTTTCACCTGAAGTCTGCAGTTATTTTACTCCCTCATGAATATGTTAATGAATTATTTCACACTCTTTAAAAAAAAAAATCTTTGCGGTCACAGAGCCAACTTTGCATCTTGGGGTGGTATTTAAATAACTTCATGGAAAATGCATAAGTCTAGGTTAAAAAAAAAAAGGATAGTGAATAAATTCAGTGTGGCACGAATCTGACATCTGCATTGCAAAAAACATTCAGTGCAAGTAAATTATGCATTTTTTTTGTTACAACAGTTCAGAAAATATACCTTAAAATGTTATTTTAATTACTACCTTTATTCTGGTGTTTCTAAATAAGCTTTCTACTTGGCAACTTACTACCTAAAATTTAATGTTGTAATGTTTCTTTATGTCCTGATGTAAGATATATCTTTTATGATCATTCTCATATTCTAATTTTCCTCTGTCAATCAAACTGGTATTTCAGCCTATTGTTTTCATTATACCCATAAAGACACAGGTGCATAATATTACTATAATTTTCTTCATGTCTTATCTTTTCTATTTGTGTATGGACTTTGCTGTAGTGATTATCTGTCACCCACCTTATTGTTTATTACATTTGAGTTATTTTTATTCTAGATAATTTCTGGACATGCTATCGGACTAATAAGTGTTACATTGGTCTAAAGTTCATTAAATCAGTATCTTACCTATAAATTGGAATATAGTAGTATTGAATGTACTAAGAGTTGCAGATTTTTTGTATAGTTTCTGCTATTTTTGTGCACTATTAGAAATCTCATTAAAAAGCTTGACAATAAGAGCCATACAACCTACTTTCCAGATCAAAGTAGTTCAAAGAAATCTACATGTGCATATATCTTTTAATTAATATTGTATTTTTTCTAAAGCCTGCTCCAGTCATTAGGCATTTTTTTCAATTGGCATCAGCGAGTTTGAACAAGAGTTTTTATTTTGCAATACTTGTAGCATGCTGGGGTGTTTTAGGCAAACAAATACTAATCCATTATTTGACTCGGGGGTACTTACTGCAACTCTTATGACCACAGAAGTTCAACATCGCATAATCTGTACTATTACTGTGGGGAAAATTCCAACAGTTATTTCCATTGATACTAGAGGAACCTAGCTGGGGAACCTTGTCTTGGAGAAATGCTGTGATTTACCCAGGACTGACTCCCATAACAGGTCTCCCAGTTTCCAGGTTAATGCTCTGACTCATCTTTCTGTTCACTCTCTGCATCCTAAATGCATTCTGTTCTCTCCCTATCAGTGCCTTGATAATGTGATTTAGCTGATCTGTGTTATTTGAGCTGTTGCTGGCTGTGTAGTTGTTCTTTAGTTCAGTGAAAATGCAGGATGGGGAAGGGGAGTCTCTTCCCTGGTATTTCAGATTACTCACAGCCTCAGTGGGTCTGCAGGTAATAGAAAGGAAAGTACTGTAACGGAGACAGTTGAAGACAGCTGAAGCCTAAACTGTAATATTCAAGTGTCAGAAGGAAATACTGCTTCATCCTCTAAAGATGATTTGCTTAAAAACAACAGAAAAAACTTTGCCTCTTTCTGTGTACAAAATAATAGCTTTTAGGTTCTAGCCATAAAGTGGATGAGGTATATTCCAAAACATTAGTTACTCCTTTCTCTGTGTTCACTCAAGGGTGCAAAGGGTTTGCTGCACTTGGGTGCAAAGGCACACAAGGCTTTCAAAACTTCAGAAAAATAATTTATACTGTTCTTTCCCACTGCAATAGACTATGTTTGGGTCCCTAGAAGTCATTAGTCTTAAGATTTGTACTTGAGAGGCCGTGGCTAATGGAACACCAAGGGAAGAGAGTTCAGTATAGCACCAGAGAGTTTGCTGTTGACTTGTGCCAGCCCCAGTAAGTCATTTAGACAGATGGGACATGAGACTGGGATTGTAACTTAATTGAGGGGTTACAACTGAGCCCTCCAGGGAACTAAAAATGTTTTTGTTCTGGTTGTAAATGTAATGTGGTAAATGTTCCTTGGTGGATCATTTGTGGTTTAAGATCTTCCTAAAGATAGACTGGGAGAGAAATTGTCACTGAATTCATAATGTGAATCTCTCATGTTATGAATAGGTTTCTGTTGAGTTCTTTGTCTTGGGGTGCCTTTGGCAGCCAAGGGTAAAACACTGATGAAAGTTACTCTGTGAAATTTCCCTTGTATTAACATTGAGGGTGAATGCTCTCCTCTTCAAGATGGACATTGTTTTAAAACATGTTACCAGGTCCATTCAGGCTAATCCTGATCAGTAGTGTATTCTCAAGTGTAATAGTCTCCTTTATATCAGATGCCAAGTTGTCTTCTCCCCACCACACCCGTAGTATAGGCAAGCCTTGAAGGGGTAGGGACCTGAGCCTGCAACCCTTGGCCACCTGTGGAATGAGAGTCCTTTGATTATACTCAGAACATACTAATTTTAAAAGGATTTTTGTTTGAATGTAGATTTCAGGAACAAAATTATCACCTGGAGGTTAAAGAAAACTTAATTTCCAAGTAAAATAAGAACTGTAGTCTTAGGCTGGGGTATGAATAGCTTTATATTTGGATGTATGAAAAAATAATCTGTGAACAGGACTTGCTATTATGTGTGTTTTGTCTTGCTTTGGTAACATACTACTTTAATTCTGTTGTTGTCAAGTTGACATTTGCCAGTGTGGAAGAGTTGTGAGAGATCTGGATGTTTTGTATCTTGGTGAGCTCAACTGGAATGCTTATATATAGTCAGGCAAGAGCTCTGCCTATCCACAGTCTGAAATGACCAGTTGTGAGTCAGCCCCAGTCAGATGTTTGCTGTGCCAGTGGGGGGCTGTGGCTGAGGGACTTATTTTTGTTGAATAGCTAAGTCTGTATTCTAAGAATACAGAGACACACTATCTGTGAATAACAATTTAATATTTAACTTTCTAATCCTTTACTCTTTCTGAACAATGGTAATAATTAGAATACTTCTGTAACATAGTTTAGCTTTTGTAAACCAACTGGTTATGGAAAAAGGTATCTTTTGATGGTTGAGATGGAATCACTTGAATGTATGAGAGGATGCTGGATAAACTGGCACAGCCCAGCCTAAAGGGATGGTGGCTGTTTGTACGCTAACAAAAGTCTCAGTTCATTTTGAGAGCTCCACAGTTCAAGAATCAATTGGATTTGCATATCCCAAAAGTTCAGGAATTGATTTCCTAAATGATGATATTCAGGGCATAATGATCATGTCTGCCTGTTATTATATGATCAAATATATTCCATGGAGGGTGAATTATTTAATCTCTGTGGAAACATGGAATTTTCATGATACGTTAGGACCATAATGGGCACCCTTTTTTTTTTTTTGCAAAGGAATGAAATTGTTCAGTCTTCGAAACATATGATCTGTGATGCCTTGAAGGCTGCTTGGAGAGGTAGATAATTAGCTACCCCACTGCCTAGAGAAATAGCTTGGAGATTTTTAGAAGCCTTATGCAAATGAGTTGGGATATTATACAAAATTAGTTTCAGTTAGGCTCAAATTTATCTAATTTAATTATTGGGAAAAATAAATCTTTGACTGAGGAAAAGAAGGAAACCTGACACAAGATAGGGAAAAAAATACACTGGTATATAGACTGCAACAATTAGATACTGATGGATTTATAGCTGTCGTTCGCTTTGTAGACATTCACCTCTAAGGCATCAGTAATGACTTTGTTTTATAAGACTCTATCAAAATTAATAACCTAGACCACAGGTGAAATAATTACGTAATGGAATTAAACCCTGTTGCTGAATATGGCTGTATCCTATTTTAGTGGACTGTGAACTCTGCTGGTAAATCTACAGCCTCCTGGGATGTTGAAGTCCCAGCTCATTCTGCACGTTTTGCTTGAAGTTTCAGGGAGTCTCTGGCATGGAGTAGACAGTTACTTGAAGGGGAAGCTTGGCAGTTTTACCAGGCCTGGTTGCCTGCATCCATGAACTGTGGTGGTCTGTTTTATGCCTCTGTGATGTCTCCAGCAGCCTTTCCATCCCCGACTTGGTTATGGGTGCGTCCAATTTCTTCTTAATCCAAGGAATATGGTTGGGAGATTAGAGGAACAGGTGGTGCACAGCTGCTTGCTGATGGCTAACTGTTAGCTGCCTCTTCAATATGCAGGGCTCAGGCGGAGAGCAACAAGGAAAAGGAAATATATTGGAAGCAGCTCAGGCCTTACAGCTTGGCCTGTGGTTTGGTGGCTGAACTGAGACCAGAGAAACTAGGAACTGGCAGTTGTGTTGCCTGAGGTAGGTAGGAAGACTGCCAAAGCAGGACTGTACCAGCAGGGAAGCCTCTTGTTGCATAGAGGATGAAGTGGGGTATGCAGCATGTTGGGGTGGTATGGGTTGGGTCAGTTGTGTCTATGGAGGAGGAAAGAAGTGCAATTTACTGCTAGAATGATGGGCAAGGGAGGTTATTACAGATGGACCTCTGCTGATGCCAGCAGAGCTTGTAAGATTTATACCCCCTCTTCATTAGCTGAATTTCTGCAACTTCAGTGAGGTCTTGTTTTGTTTCAACACACATAATGGTTTTGTAGAGCTATTTTCACAACATCCAATGTGATGTGACCATGGTAGGAGTAAATTCATTGAGCAGCCTGAATACACCTTTCTTCAGGCAGCACTTGCTTTATTTGCTGCTCTTAGAACATATGCTGAAATTTTCACGTAGGATGCTTCCTTGTGAGCTCTTCATTTTGTTCTTCAGCAGTATTTTGTGGGCAACTTCAAGAATATAATTAGAAGTTTGATTAACTGCAGTAAAAGCTTTTTTAATGGCAAGTGACTGTTTAAAGTGACAGTTCTTCAATATACTTATCAGTAAAGGAGCCGTGTTACTTCATAGTATGAATACGGTTTCAAAGAAACTTGAAAGAAGATTAAAATTGTTTAGGTAACCATCACAAGTATAGGAACACAGGTATAGTATATTGTAACTATAAGATACTGTGAGAATATAGTGTTGAACATACAGGCTCAGTTTGTGATCATTTGTTATATAGCTCTGAACACAGGGTTCTGCTGACCTGTAGTTAAATCACTTTTGAAATGCAAACTTCAAATGCTATCCTGTAAGTCTTCCTTGGGCCTTACAGCCTGGAGAAAGGAACTTAAAAAGCTATGTTCTGGGGCTGAGAGGTGTGGTGTTTTGTATTGGACATGTTAGTGTATGTTCAAACATTAATTCTAAAGGAATAAGCAACTTAGGTTTGTGTACAATTATGTATTGACAAGAAACTGTATTTTTACTGTGCTTACTAGCTTTTTTGCGTCTTCAAGATGTCATAGCATTTCATCTATGTATAGCAGATGCTTGATGAGAGCACTCTTGTTTTCAGTTCTCTGTCACTGGGAAACCTAGGCCAAACCAGTCAGTTGAAGAGAAGAGCCAGGGAAAAGCAGACACCTGCTTAGAAGCTAAAGGACAGGTTAACAATCCGTTATTATAAAACAAAAGAATACCACCCAGCACTGACACAAGAACTTAATCATTTCATTCTGGGACAGCAGAGATGGCTTTTCTACCCGAAACAATATTTGGCAGTACGGGAAGACTGCTTATATCTCACCCATGCATACTGGAATTCTGTGCACTTGTGTGGGATCTATTCTGGGGACAATGCAAAAATAGTAATTAAAAGAGAGACTTAAACTTTTTTGCAGTTAAACTTGTTCTAGCTGGAGAAAGACATTAAATTTTGCTTAGATGATTTTTAAATAAATACCTATTGCTCTTTACTTACAGCAATAAGCTGTTGAAACTTGAGGCTATAACACTTTTTTTATTAGAAACTCATCTTTCCATTTTACAGCATTTTATTATTACTGTGACGTTCCTCAGAAATAGCTCAAGAATCCTTTCTATGATCTGCTGCTCTCACCCCATAATGAATGCTGTTCTTAGCCAAAATCTATAGACAATGTTGAGCAGAAACCAAAGGTAGATCGAACATTAGTGCTATCTTCCTTTGATTTCCATTTGAACATCAGGGACATAATTTTAACTGTGACTTAAAGGCTTCATACATACTGATATATCTGTTAATCAGACTTACTTGCTTCATGTAGCAGTATCTTGATGACAAGACATCTTGAGATCTTTGAGTATCCACTATGTAACTAGCCACCTTCTTTTTAGTCACCTCAAACATATGTGAAAATCACTAAAACGGTGGAGAAAGAAACTGTCTTTGAATATGCCAGTGTTCATAAACTCTGCTTTCCAATTTTTATTCATGTTTGCAGTGCGGTGTTAAAACTGAAAGCCAAACGCAAAACTTAGTGAAACCCATACTTCTGGCTCTGGTTTTGGCCATTACTGGTAATTCACAGTGTTCTGACTTCATAAAACTAGCTTTTAACTGCGAAAGGATGAAAAAAAAGGTTTCATACTAAAGACTTGATAGTACTAGTAAACTTAGGCCTGAAGGTGAAGCTAGTATTTGGAAGAAAGGAAGGAAATGGAGACATTTTTAAATTTTTTTTTCCCCACAATACCATCATTTTCATTATTGACTTATCTCCCAGGTTAGAATGAGAAATAAATCCTCTTTGAGCAGAGAATGAAAATATTATTCTTGCATGTAGATGTGTGCCAAAATGCTTTGTTAGTTAGATGGGTCTTTAATACGTGCTTAAATACTAAGGGAAATTCCTCAGTACTTGTGATAGCAACAGTGCTAGTAAAAATACAGACATAGGAACACATGCTGTTTGGCTCAGAGGCAAGAAGGAGCTAATGTTCTGTAAGCATCCAGAGAGAGAATATTTCGTTTTTTTCAAAGCATAGAAAAACACTGGTGAAAGGCAAATGAACTGCTAGATAGCAACGAATGGTCCTTTGGAAGCCAGCACTCTTTGCCTCGCAAAAAAGCAAAGGAAAATCTTCCCTGGATAACACCCTGACTTTAATAAATATCAAGTGTTCTCTTCCTTCAGGGCACGTATTGACTTGCTAACCTTCTTCTAATCTGTTTTAATCTTTGTCAATATTTACCTCTTCATGCAATAAATACCGAGAAGTCAACAGAACCCAACTTCATCTGTATTTTTGAACTTGTGCCATTTCTTTGCCCACTTCAGTGAAATTCATGTAGAGCTTGAGATGAAAAATTAAACTTGTTATATAACTGTTGTTATAAAGTTTATAGTAATAAACTTTAAGAACTGTTGAGACCTCTGGCTGTAAGCAGAACTCCCCCGCTACTTCTAAAGAGCTAAAGAATATTAGATATTTTTGACCTTTGATAGGTATTTCTTGAGACCAAATGTAGTATTGCTATACCACTAATCAGCTGACTTCTGTATTAAGTGTATTATACAACTTCTAATAAAGTTCCTCAGATGACTGATTCACCAGACAATCATGAAGTGTCCTGTGCAAGCACGTACTTCTCTTAAAAACTCAATGATTACAAGCATATTTTCAAAAGAAAATATAGTATCTGTTCAGATTGCTGATCTCCTATGATGCTTCCTGCTATAATCATCTGTTTTGCAGCTTCGGAGCAAAAACTGTGGAACAGTGGAAGGAACCTGAGAAACTACTGCTTTTGTTTGTCATTGACTTCAGTATCCAGTCACGCTGCTGACCCAGGTGGCAGGACGGCAACCTTTCGTGGTGTCAAAACCTAGCTTAAGCTCCTTGATTGCTATGCAGATACTGAATTGAGCTGTGCTAAACTGCAGTGTGGTGCTGAGCAGAGTCTTTAACGTCTCTGTTCTGGCCCTGAACAGTCTGAGTCAGATCTAACGCCTGCTTCCCATGAAATCTGAATGCGTAGAGCTGCTACTGCTGCGCCTCTGGAGGGTTTTGAGGATGTGGAAGCTGTTGGGACATCTGCTGCCTGCACAGAGCTCAACTAAGCTGGTCTTCCTGGATGAATTTCTTCTGTCCTCATTGCATCCTTCAACTTCCTTAAATAAACTTCTAAAGGTCTTGTGAAAATGAGATTTATTACAGGGTTGTTGCTTAGAGTGAAACGTTTACTCCTTGAAAACTGTTTGCTTGATTGCAAACAAATTGGTTTTGAGCTAGATAATGACTGTATTGGTGTGTAAGGCTTTGCTGTACATGCTTTTTGCTCATCTGAATGTTAGCCTGAGTGCTACGTGCGACAAGCATACCGAGAGAAGTATAGTTCAGCTCTAAGAAGCAACTGCTCAGATACAGTGTGTGCGTGGAGGGGGAAAGTCGAGTTTAAACACAGAAATGGAAGTACTGCTATAACTGTGTGCTGGCTATGCCAAAGTGAAATATGGGAGGGAGGGGAAGGAGTTGAAGCACAGAAGAACAACTACTGACAAAAAAGGAGGGCTTGGATTGTGATCTAATCCCCCAATTGCAATCTACACCCTGTTCTAAATTCCTTAGTCACTATGTGGATATCTGATGTCATACTGTTGTGGTTCATTGTCAGTGCTGAGTCACCGCAGAGTATGTGTGTCTGGTGCTGATTAGCAAACTGCTGCAGACAGACAATAACAAAACTGTAATGATTTTCAGGGTACTTTAATAGAGCTAGTTGTATACTTTCTAGCTGAATGTTTTCCCTTCTGAAAATCAAAACATTTCCTGGGAAATTACTGATTTCATTGACAATTTTTGGCAGCAGATTTTTGGAACACCTTGTTTCCCTTTACATGTTTTCATGGCGTTAAAAGGATAGATTAGCTGTAAAAAATCATGCAGTTTCCTTTAACCTCAGTGTGAGCCAAGACAGATTTCAAACTGTAGAAATTTTGTGTGACCAAGGAATCAAGGAAAAATTGGGGTATTTTGCAAAAATACAGAGATGTCACAAGTTTGAGACCTGTATTATGTCTTGGGAGGGAAATTAGTTGAGATCCAGACCAACTTTGGTTGTTTAGTCCTGTTAATTAGCACCATATCCTGATATAGCTACATTCCTTGATATTCATTAGTAGGAAACTGTAAAATAAATTATAAAACCCAAAGGACATTAAATGTCTCCTACCTCAGATTCTGAAAACAAGTACTGTAGTAGGAATAGGGATAGACAATTCATGCTACTGCTTTCTCTTCCTCTGAAATTTCATGGCTTATTAAAAACCTTCCCAGTAGGATTATTGGGCTGGAATTATACATTAAAAATGAAAACACATTAGTTATTCTCTTGCTTACAAAAAAAAAAATATGGTTAGCATAACAGTATATTGTTTAGAGAAGTCAATTATACCTTAAAGTAGGGGGAGGAAAAATTTTTAGCAATGTCTTTGAGACTAAGCTTGTGCCAAAATGCACTGGATAAAAGCAGTGATGTAGCTGGAGGTACACAAGTATTTTGGTGTCTGCCTTCGTGAAGACTTGGGACTGACTGAATCAAACCCCCTGAAAGGGTGGCTGTCCCATTATGTTTGTTACAGGTTGACTGGTGTAATTGTTTTTTCTGAGGTTATCAGCATGTTCAATCAAAAAGCTAGTGTGTGCATTATTGCTTTGCTAGTTTTTAAGCCCTTTTCTCATTATAGGTATCGATCTTGATTAAAAGGTGTTCCCCAAATGTTTGGTTCCATTGACATGAAGTTATTCTGGTCTTCTCTGTGACCAGAGGGAAGGTATCTTCATTCAGGTTTATTGCTGGTTCCTGATGCTAAATGCAAATACCAGAGCACTGCTTGCGGTGAAAAATTCAAAACTGGGGGGGGGGGGGGAACAGTTGTTAAAATATCCTTTCCTTCTGTATTTACCAGAACAGTGTGCTTCCCTTAGCATCACAATATGCCAGAGAAAATGTCATGAATACTGTTTTGAAGATAGATAATTTTCAGTTCTTTGTCAGTGAATGTGTGGTATCTCAGTCCTTTACCAGAAGTAGGGGGAGGGGAAGACGGTAGCAGACAGCAGTGGGTATAGAAATACACAACAATCAAAAAACAATAGCCCAGTGCCAAAAGGAGGAGTGATGTACAGTCACGTTGAGCTTAGACAAAACCAGAAGCCCTGCTGTTGTAATCTGAAATGCGTGGGTGGACCCTTGTGTCAATGATTGTGATGATGTGCACAGGCATAAATCTCCAGTCAGAGTTTGCAGGAACATTGTAGCCTTTTACAATAGATAACTTGTTCAGAAATAATACCTACTTAGAAATACACACACGCACAAATGTATTCTCTATCCAAAGCTTTATTAGGGCCTTATGGTGATGCTTTGTTTATTGTACTATTTATCGTGAGAAAAGAAAACCTCTATTAGGTTCAAGATATCCTGAAGTCTAGCTATCTATGCACTACATCCCACAGTTTTACAGGCAAGAGAAGGATGAGATAATCAGCACTGGTTCCTATAAAGCCCAGGAATTACATACCAGATGGACTGGAGGAAGCTTTTTAAGGCTAGCAGTGATGTATGACTTTAAACCAAATAATCCTGGAAATTTTTAAGTATTCATAAACTTTAGTAAACTGTCCCAATGGCAAATGATCTTCACTTAACATTTGGCTTTTATACCTTGTCTGAAATGGTTTTGGCTCCGATTCTGGTTTTTGGATCTTGCTATGTACTTGTCTGTTGGATTGAGATCCTTCCAATATAGGTTTCTGTGTTGTCTTGCAGGTAGTTAGAAGTTGTCATTAAGTTACTTTTATCAGTTAAATAGTCTGATTTTTTTTTTTCAGTGAGTCAGTTTTTTAATAATTTACATGGCTCTTCCCTGAATTTTTCCATGGTATTTTTTTAGAGCCAAAGTAAAACCTGGAATCTTTTGTGACAGAAATGCTTCATGAACTCAGTTTCAAAAGAAGCCTAAATGAAATGTTTTGGCATGTTGGTTGCCTGCCTGGAGGATGCTCTTGTCTATACTTCCTCTCAGCAGGCAAAACCAAGGAAAAAAAAAAATATGGAGGCTCAGTCATCTTGGAGGCTAAATGCCTTGGCTGTCTGTGCTCTGTTGGTGTTGGTATGTGTATCTGCCTTCAAGCCAGCCATAGTCCCATGGCTACCTGCCTGGAAGCCTCCTGTCAGACTGAAATTGGCCACAACTTCCCCAACATGTGGACAGTAACCCGTCACTTCAGTTTTTCTGATGGATTTTTCTTTTATTAAATTCAATGTGTTATGATAAATAGATTCTCTGTTTGAGAGGTGGGAGGGGAATGAGGAAAATGACTCCAGCAGGGATTTCTAAAAGGGCTTTACTGAAAAGTATATCTCTCTTTCCAAGGGTTGTATTTTTTTGTGGCATGCCTGAGAACATGAGTTCAAGCCAAAATAATACAGTGCCAGAAAAAGCTTGAGTCCTAGAGATTGTCATGAGAGAATCAGTCTTCTCTCTTATCACAGAATTGAGATTTGCTGCTGCTGTTCCAACTGAGCAGCACCTTGTCCCAGCAGAGCTCTCTTTCCTCGCCCTTTGGAGGGACTGTTCATTGTGTGAGCACTTGCCAACATGAGTGAAGGTTTTCAGGCCTTTCAGACACTAGTTCAGAAAAACATCTCAGGTCCCTTAAAGCAAGAACTCTAAGTCCTTTGCTGATTCCTGTGCCTTGTGATCATAAAGGCCCTTGGGGCAAGGGTTATTTCTTGCAATGCCAGGCATCCAACTACTTATTTGGCTACTATGATATTGTTTTGTTCAGCCTGGAGAGGAGAAGGCTCTGGGAAGACTTTATAGCAGCCTTCCAGTACCTGAAGGGAACCTTTACAAAAGCTGGAGAGGGACTGTTTACAAGGGCAAGTAGTGATAGGACAAGGGGTAGTGGCCTTAAACTGGGAAAGAGAGTAGACTTACATTAGATATCAGGAAGAAATTCTTTACTGTGAGGGTGGTGATACACTGGAACAGGTTGCCCAGAGAAGTTGTGGATGCCTCATCCCTGGAAGTGTTCAAGGCCAGGTTGGATGGGGCTTTGGGCAACCTGGTCTAGTGGAGGGTGTCCCTGCCTGTGGCAGGGGGGTTAGAACTAAATGATCTTTAAGGTCCCTTCCAACTCAAACCATTCTATGATTCTGTGATATTTGGGATAAAAATCAGTGCAAAAAGCTTAAAAAATATTCCTTTTTAATATGCAGGGCTTATTTCAATCTACATGATACCTATTCTTTAAAATACAATAAAGACAAGTTACAAATACATCTGCCATTGTTTGTTTCTTGTCTGAGAAGCAGAGAAATTCTACAGTACACATCTCCAACATGCATAAACTATTTACCTTACTTAACCAAAAATTTAGTTAAAAGTAAGGTAAATGAATACTGTCTTAAACTAAAATAATTTATTTTTTACTGATATTCCAAAACAATTTAAACTGTCATCCTTAATTTGCTTTGTTCAACTCTAAATGGAGCTGTACCCATAGTAATAAGGTGGGAAGATAATAAAGTCACTCTTTAGGGATTTCTTTTTCTTTTTAGAAAGTCTCGTATGTTAATGAAGCAGACGCTCACTATGGTTCTCCTTTTAAGAGCCAAAATAATTTATATTTAAGTGAATGGCATGAATACTCTCTGGTTAGGACAGAAAGTAAACAGAGGTATGCTTGAACACAAATACTGATATAAAAATGCACTTAAAATCTTCTGCTTTGAAAAAGCTTTGAGATACCCTCTATTCCTACTATCCCAAATCCCATTAGAAATAAACTCTCATAAGACAGGATAAACTTTTAAGGACACGCCTGCTTCTTCAAGATATTGCTCCTTTAAATCTCATTTGTCATTTATCTTCTCATTTGAACAATATCTCCTATTCTTCATATCTCATTCTCATTGATAAATGACCTGGTGAAGATACTATATTTGAGGCTGTGCACCTCTCTATTTTTATACCTATAAAAAAAAAAAAAAATCAAGATTTTGCTAGAAATGTTTTTTCTTTAATGACTTTCCTGGTGTGTTTGGATTTCAAATAATGTTTTCATTTTGTCTAGTTCTGTGTGACATTACTCTGATTCTTGGGAATGACATTTAAATGATTATTAGGTAATGAATATAATTCTATTCAAATAATTAATTTTAGAGTTTATCTAAAATAGAGGTAAAAAACCCCACACAAGAACAGAGGAAACTGGCTTTTTTGTATCTAGTTTCCACTATGGAGCATCAGAGGAATACAAAAGTCATCAATTCTCAGTCATCACATCAGTGACACTGTTTCCAATTTGATTTAGCTTCAGATTAATTGAAACAGGCAGCATTGATTGCTGCCACTAAGAGAACTGGACGTTATTTCATATGACAGAAGTCAAATGAGATGGTTTGGAAGATGAGTCCAACTCTTTCGCAGACATGCTTATTTTCTGGTTTATATTTGTTTTCAAAGGAAAGAATCCATTTGCATTTGGAAGGTGATGCTTATTCATAGTTGATTGTGTTATGCATGATCTAATCTATTGCAGTTTATGAAGGCTTTCTAGTCCTCAGGTGGTTCTTGGATGCCATCTTGAAAGATCATATATTTGGGCTAGCATTTTTTTCTTATCTCAGAGTTTCTTTTTTTACCTGCAGAAACGTACATTTTTCTACTTCTGGCAGAATTAATCACCTCATATTCTGTCACTTGCTGCCTGCCAGAAATTTCAGGGTCAGATAAAGATCAAGAGCTTGTTTCTGGATCTTGCTTAATAGATTGGGCAATGAAGCCCTCTGCATTCGTGCAGGTCAATGACTTGTTCTTGAAAAACTGGGAGCATCACCTAACAATTTTTAATTTTGTTCAATAAACAGCTGTTCCATTCCTGGATCAATCCTGAATCTTGCATACAGCAGCCAGGCTGTTCATTGTTTAGTTAACAGGCTCATACTAAAAAATGCTTTTCACTAGTTTTGTTTAGTGTTTGAGTCTGAATAACAAAAGCCTGAACTGAATTTTCACTCTCTTCTTGGAAATAAGGTCAGAGAATACACAGATACTGCAGGAAATTGAGCCACTGGATTTTAATGAAAAACTTTACCTGCAAATTTGATCCCTGCTAGGGAAATTAAAGTGAGACGGAGACATCCTTCTGCTTGCCATACCATCCTCTGAAGAAATAACATCACGTACTAGGGCAGTAGCACTGCTTTATTTCCAAAGCAGTGCTCAGGTGCTAGAGAAGATGTCTTGTAAACCTGTGTCACAATGCCACACGGTGACTCCCACTGGAACAAGGGACCTGGCATGTGTGCGCCATCCGTTGGCTTCCTCGTTCCACCAGGTTTTTCACTAAATTCTGCCTTTGGTTCCTACAGTACTGTGCGAGTAGGAGGAGTGGCTCAAAATTCCATGTTAACTTCTGAGAAGATATTTCATGTTTACCTCCATGTACTGCAGCCTGAGCACTTTGAGTTTCAGTGAAGTTACCTACAGGGATGGGCTTTTCCTGAATGCAAGTGTGGCCTAAAGCATCATAATGTCCATGCAGGAGTATCATTTGTGCCAAATGAAAAAATAAATCAATATAAATTATTGATACTTCAGATTACTGTGGCTGGTCCAAACTGTCAGTCTGTGCTGGAAAATGGTATCCTGGGTTTTGGAAGTAACACAGGGATCTTGAGGGTTTGCCAAACAGTTTTCCCCTCAAGAGCAGAAGGAAGTTTTGCATTTCTAGTAATGTGTTTTCTGATGCTTGATAAAGAGGTGTATTTATACTTCCATTGTGTTCAAACTTATCTCAATTCATCACAATAGGTACACAGTGATACTTCGAATGCCAAGTGATGTTTAACACTGGCTAGCCTATCTAGATGGTCATGTAACTTTCTGTTGTAGACCAGAATTTAAGTAAAGTTTTCATAAAGTTTCAGAGTTTGCCAGCCCCCGGGGTGGTGAGGAGGACTGGGTCGCTATTGTTCTCAAGCTACCTGCAGACCTAACATGACTAGCTTGCTTAAATCTGGGAGGATTTTTTTTTTTTAAATAAATCTTACTAATTTTTTTTATGGGCAGGCTAAATTCTGCCCACAATGTTTTCTGTAATCTGTGGTCTAGTAAGCTACTCCAAACGCTGCTTTTCCCACATAAATCATTTTTGACTTTGTATCAAAGTAGAATATTTTCTTATTTAATTTTTAGTTTAGGTATAATAATGATAAAGTTTGAATAATTAAAAAAATTCATTACTTCCCAACCAAATTTGCAGTCATTCTTTAACCCATTCCCATTTCAAGGTAAAGTAAATGTGTGTGTCTTCCACCGAGGTGTTGGCAGATGAGCTGCAGCAGTTGAAGTTACCTCTCCCAGGTGTCCATCCTTCCTGGGAGGAGATTCAGAGAGACAGAATGTGTCTGTGAGCCTCAGGCTGTTCAACACTGAGTCTGGCAGCCTTGCTCCGACCCATCAGAAGTGTAAAGCAAGCTGTCAGATTTTGCACTCAAGTGGGAGAAGTGAGAATACATTCCTTCCTGCTGACTATACAGGCAGGGTGGCAACCTTTCCCTCCGGTGAGAGCTAACTGTTGCTAGCATCTTTCACTGCCATAGATGAGTGTGTATCAAAGACCTAAACACTTTTCATATATTTAAAGCTCCACCTGTATTGAGAGCGTGCTCTTTCTAGGGTTGGATTAAGGTCTTTGACATCTACTCTGAGGTGACAGCATTTCATTCATGGCAGTGTTCGTGGACACTTATGCAATATTAAAACGAAAGCTCATATTAATGCAGAATGAAAGTTTCATACTTAAGTGTGTAGCAGTCAGGAGAGTGAACTGTCTCATCATAATACCAATTCATCTACATATGTTTTCTAGATTATTTGGAAAACTGCTATTGTATGTAGGAATGCACAAGATGTGCCAAATATAATAAGGTCAAACATTGAACTAATGAGACCTTAATTTTTATTTCCTTATTTCTGTGTAGCTAAAACTTTCTGCCTTAAAAGGTGACTTCAAGACTTTTTTCTTTTCTTAATTTTTGCTTTGGATAGATTCTTTAATAATCTACCTTCTTAGGTTTACTGAAATGCAGATGCTTTCTGCTTGACAAATCAGGCTGGAGTATAGAGATGGTGCTTCTAGTAGTCAAATTGCGGTCTGAAGGATGCAAATGTTCTCAAAAACACCAAAACCAGACCTTTTAAAAAAGAAATTAACCTCCAAAGCCACTCTACTGCTTCCCAAACAAGCCATAAACCCTCTTCCTTTCTCCTTCCCAAAGAATCTTTGATCTTTGGTACCTGTTACTGCCCATCACTGTTAGCAAGCTGTCAATTATCAGGAACCTGCTCTGCCTTCCCCTCACCAGTATATTTGGAAAAACGATCAAGATAATGTACTAAAAGGATTGAAAAGAATTTCGGTATAGAAACCAGACTAACTGCATTCTCCTTTGCTGTTTGACGCACATCTGCATCTTTTTCAGAGCTGGCTAGATCACTGCTGCTTTGAAGGACTCTTTAGCTGCAAATCCTTCTCCTTGCTTTTCAGATTATGTGCTGATTAAGTGACTCATGTCACAGCTCTTGATTGAAAGGTCTGTTTTGGTGATTACATGAGAGTAGTAGTCTAGTGCTCCTAATCCCTTTAAACCACTTGTAAATGACTTGCCTTCATTTTCTCTTGCTTCTGCTATTGTGTGGTACCTTGTTACTCGTATGTCAAGGTGAGCTATTTCCTCTTGCCTAAAGAATGGGCTCATGTAATCCCACAAAGTATGAGGAAAAACACAGTACTTAACATAAGTAACTGTTGAAACTTTATTATAGGATGTATACGGATTTCCATTAGACAAGCAGCTTATCTACCAAGTTGAAAAAAATTTCCTTAATTCTCTTCACCTGAGTTGTCATGCAGATCCAGAGGACAACTACTGACAGGAATTACAGGGCTGTTTTGATCTTCACAATGGGACCTTCAGCAATGATTGTCTTGTCACATACTGTTTTCTGGTCTCTACGGTGTCCAAGTTGGTTATTGAACTGCACGATATTTTTGGGGTTCTGTAGGCAGTATCTTTTGGAGATGAAATCGTCCTTCTTTCTCTGTGCTTACTGAGATGAAATTGCATGGGGTGGTTAGTGGGTTGGGGCCGTGAAAGTGGGCAGACTGTTTCTTCTTTTCACCTTTTCCCTCCCTTGGGCCCTGCTCTGGGCCATGTGGTCTTGCATCATCTCTAGCTTTTTTGCGACCTTGCCATAAATTAACCGAACTCACTACCCCAGAAGAAAGGTGGTCATTGCATTTGTTGGGTTAGTTTTCTGCTGGATTAATGAGGTGAATTCTTTTACCACACAGTTACAAAAACATTAGAGTTGTGAATAATTGTCCAATAGGAAAAGTAGTAGAGGCATCCTCCTTCCAAATTTCTTTCATCTCCCTACGTGTAAGAAACAAATAATGGCTTCTCTTCTGTGAGCAATACTAATGTACTCAGTAATTTTGTTTCATAGTGAAGCTGCCTGCCCCCCCCCCGCCCCCAGCATCGGTAAAATAATATTTTTGCAGCTTGTTACCACCTAATCAGACAGGATTTTACTTTCCCCTTTTTGAGCTACATACCTTACCTCGGATAATTGCTTGTGCCTATTATTAGCTGACTAATAGATGACCGTAACATTGATTTTAATAGTCCATTATACCCTGTGTGGATTCTGGGAGACTAAAAAGGCTAAGATCTTTGAGCATAGAAAAGAAAAATATAAGTCAATTTAATTGTATTGGATGAAAACTGCAAAGTATAGAATAAAATCAATCTTAGCAGCATCAGGTAGTTGTTGTTTTCTTGATGTAGCTTAAATTTATCTTTCATATTGTTTTCTGCATTAAGATTAAAGTTCTATTCTGAAAATGTTTTGATTCTTTTGATAGCTTTGTTTTGGTACCTTTATTTTGAACTGATACTAAGGAAGAAGAGCAGAGCTCCCCAAAGGGAAATTTAAAACCACCTTACTGTATCTAAGTCAGCAGAACTTTTTGGTTTCTCATTTGCTTTTTTTCTGTGTTGCAATGTAAAAGTTGATCCAAAACGAAAATAGAAACACAATTCTGAAAGTGTCAGATCAATTTATTAAATTGTTATATGGTTTTACCTGATTATCTCAGTCATCTGACCTCTGCGACAGGCATATTTTCTCCATTTCTAGTGTCATTTGAGGCAACAGGAGATGCTTGAGAATTATGAGGACTTGGCTCATCTCAACTAGAAGGCTTGGAGCTGGTAAGCAGGAATATGACTCTCTGTGTTAATACAACTGCTCTCAGGAACAGATGCAGCCTCTGCAGGACTGGGCAGGCTGACCAGCCCTAATCACATCAGCGGGCATGGGGATGGGATGCCTGTCTGTTTTACCTCCCTCCCCCACCAAGTGCTGGCCAGCAACATCCCTGAGGCCTGGGGATAAATCTGCACTTGTTTAATGGTATTGTTGATCCTATCCAAATTTAGGAAGAGTTGCAGCGCGTTAGCACTTGATATCTCTGCTCCAGTTTTATTCAGGTAGATTCTAACTTACTTTGTTAACCAGTGACAAAATATGTAGCTTTTTCCCTCTTCTGAGTTGTTTTGGTACTTAAAAATAAATAAAGAAAATGCACATCTTGATGCTATCCTGATTTCTATTGACAAGTATACTTGTTAATGTTGTACAGTTTAAAGAAGCTTCTTTGTTTAAAGGCTAAAAGGTTAACAACTGAACCCAGATTGTCTCCAGTGAATCAAGCTCAATTTTCTTGAGCTTATTGAAAGCAATCTGCTTCAAAGAAGTTAATTAGAGTGAAGAATACAGAATGTCTGGGCAATACTGTCTGTGTGTTCTCATCTATATTATGCATTTCCTTCATGCAATTTTGTAAAATCATGTAGTTGCGTCTAGCTCACTTTCCCTTGTGGTGGCGGTGGTGGTGAAATCAAAATACATCTCCTTCCAAAATGTCTAATTGGACTTGGTGTGATACAACAAGGATGCTCTGATACTGGTAGTTAAATAGCTTTGCTAATAAAACCGGTACTGACAGATTCATCAGCTTCTGTGGTTGAATTGATGACTATTGACTGGCTTAGATAACACAAAGGATGTGAAAAACCACATTCATTTCATTAAGGATACTTAGTTGAGGCTTGTAATGTTAAGCAAGTAAATGTGCTTTCCATCTGTGTTTTTATTTATATTTTAAGTCACATTTGTCTTACTCTGGATTGTTTGTTTTGAACTTGAGAGTGGTAATTGAGGAGCCATCCTTGTCATGTTTTGTTCCATGCAGGAGGGAATTGTTTCTTCATTAAATAGAAGATGACAGTATCACCTCAGACCTTGAATTTAGTAACAGTTGAATTGAAAGGTCTGATTTTTAGACTCATCTGTGTTATGTGGGCTGTGAATTTGCTGGTCTAAGTTTTGACAGCAGTTTTAAAATTATTTGCTTAAGTCCTGAAAGCCTCGTTTTTTGGAAACTATGATAGAACATGTTACAATTTTGAACTTGCTTGATAATCCCTTAGGCAACGGGACTGGGGAACTGGTGGTGGATCAGATCTGATGTGGAGTTCACTTGAATCTGAGCCCCTTAAGGACTCCTTTTAAGGCTTTTGCTCCTGAGAAAGTATTTATACTGGAGTATCTACCACCCATTCCTTACACTATGGCCTGAGACCTGAAAAGTCTCTACTTGTGTGAAGAATATTAAGGATGTCAGCAATAATCGTGTCTATCAGGTAGAAAATGCCTAGGTATTATGAAAATGGATGGGTGGCACATCCACATAGATAAGGAAGTGGCTGTCTTTCAACAACTATTTTATGGTTTCAGAAGCTTTCCTAAATCCTTCTTTGCCTTCCTTAGAGCTATGTTTTAAGATAATCCAATTCTGCTTTCAAGCCCCAAAATGTTACAGCTAAAAATAGATGCTGAGAATCAGGGTTTTATCATTTGTTTGTTTGTTTCCTTTAAAAAAAAAAAAAAAAAGACAGCAAAAAATATCAAGGGGGTGGAGGGAGAAATACTTCCAACAGCTTGATCCTCCTTCTCTTTTGTGAGATGGTGAACATGAAAATATGAGAGTAATTAATCAATGTGAACTTTCCAGATTCATCATTGTTAAAGTGCACCTGTGCCAAGCAACATTGTGCTGATTCTGGGCAAAAAAAAATGCAACATGTTCATTAACCACCTCAGTTTTCTGTGCCTCATTTGCAGAGCAGGGGCCAGGGAGAGGTGGGAATTTGGTTCGTGCTGAGCCAGTGCTGTACAAAGCAAGCAGACTTTGGCTAAAGATCTAACTGCGCTCTGGGCTTTTTCCCCTTTGCTGCTTAACTTTTAACGAGAATGGGGGCTATACCTGAGCACTGATAGTAGTTTACCCAGTCCTATGTACTGCGCTGTTCCTGTAAACGTGTTTTTAAACAAATTTAGTAGGTGGTAGCTTGTGCATAACTAAGAACACATTTGGCAGCATGTAGTTTTGGAGTCTACCTTCTAGTATGTTGGAGAAGAGTCTGCACAAGTGGTTACTGGAAGGAGGGGAGGTCTTGAAACCCACAGGCATGTGTGGAGCTGGTGGTGTTGTCCTCCTCGGCTCTGAGGTGCCTGAAAATTCCTTCTGCCCAGTGGTGATTAATGTCCACTGAGCAGTCTCGCTTGTGTTTGGTGTGCTTGTGTCTTAGCTTTGCTTGCTGGCTGGTGTATACAGCTGTTGGATTTATTTCTGTATTAGCCTTGTCTAAGCAAATGTGGTCATACAGGTTTTTTTGTTGGAACTCATTTTTCTGACAAAATTTTACCTGTGTTAATAAGGAATTAGAGAAAAAATTAAATGAAATGTGAAACTTTCCAAACAAAAATTGGCAAACTTATGAAACACATTAATTTTTAGGTTTTGTTTTTAATATATTGTCATGTCTGCTGCTACAGATATGGGAACATTTTATTTTATTTCACATGCTTTTGTGTCAAACCATTTAATAGAAAAAAGAAATTTGAGATTCGCTAAACAGTACTAATTGGAATTTGCCCTAGAGGACATTGAAAATAATGGAATATTCATACACTGGCATCAACGATAGCAATATATAATTATACAGTACTACTTATTTGTTGTGGAAATAATGAAAATCCCTGCCAAATGTGGCAGAAATAATTGGAGGTTCTGATGTAGTACTTCTGAAAGTTCAGCACAGTTTTCTGTTCAGAACTGCCATTTCACGTGTTCAGAGGAATGAAAACTGTGTTTTGTTTGTTTCGCGTTTTCCCACAAAGCAGACATTCAGAATTTTGGTTAAAACAACCTCTTCTAGAACAGGAAAGCTATTCATAATCTGTGTATTCATATATTTGGAGTATTAGACTTCTGGCTAGATAATAGAATCAAGGAGTTGAAGGAGTTTATTCCAACTGTATATATGGCTACCAACCAGCACTGAAATTCTCTGACTGTATGGTTGGGTATTCATTCACTTTTTTTTGTCTTTAGAGGTTAGGCTGGCTCAGGTATTTTTCACTGCTCTGTTTAAAAAAAAAAAAGTAAGAGAAAGATACTGGAGTGTGACTGCCTGATAGAGTTCAGGAACTGCACCTGGAGTATAAATGATAAAATAAAGATAAGGATTTATTAAATTCTGCAGAGAGTCAAGGAAGACTACAATCCATGTCTCCCACAGGTCCCATGCTTTTTAGCTGTCCACCTTATATGTTGTTTGTAGAGGCTGTGTCATACCCATTTCTCCTAGCTTGTGTATTGTGGCTGGCTTTTAACTACAGGCATTTACAATGCCAGCAGATCTGTAAGCCTGGCCAAGTGAAATATCTCAATGTGTATATGCAGGCTTGACTGTCACTAGTCAGCGGCAGTGATGCACACCAAGTCAAATAAGAGGAATCATTGTGGAACTTAAAAATATCCCCCTCCATAAGACCAAGGCCCTGTACCCCAACCATTAGCCAAAGCTATCAAAAACTAGCATAACAAGAACAACTGTCATCATTTCACATACGGATTAGTAATATGAGTTATTGATCTTGATAATATTGATAATAAACTAGAGTGGCAACTTATGGTATTGCAGAACTCATTTCTGAAGTGCTACTCGCCATTACTATAAAGAGGTACTGAGGGGAATTGACGAGTGTGAGAAAGCTCAGATGAATCTGGAACATCTCGTGATGATACAGTACCATCCAAACTATTTTACTACTCTTGTTATCCACCAACATGTCAATCACATTGATGATGGATATGCATTTTTGTTGGCACTCCTGCCACCCCAATGCACATATGGAAGAGTAAGAGATGGTTGTTTCATACAGTATTGTAACAACCATAGGGTGATAGGTAACTGTCAACATGAACTGTGTAAGGACACGAGGCATGCAGGAGAACAAAGTATTAAATGATATGGTTGATGTGTTTCAGCCTATTGGTTGTTTTTTTTTTAAGGGTGTCATTGCTCCTTGGGGGTTTCCTCATGGAGAATGGGAAAAGGCAGCTGGAAATTTAAATCTCTGTGCTAGCAGATAGAACTAATGCAACTGTGTTAGAAGGTACCACCAATCTGGTGTTCTTAGCTCTGAGTTCCACCATTTCATGCTGTTGTTGGTTTGCCTCCGCTGTAGACTGCAGCTGAGTTGGGAATAAATACAACTGGCCCAAGTCAAAGTATCGTAGCTTGGGATACTGAACATGGAAGCTGAGAGAAACAAAATCTTGATAAAGCAGTGCAGTACTCCCAATACCAGTCTCTTGAGACTGCAGTGTGCTTCAGGACCCCACTGGGCTCTGGTAGGATTTCTACCTCTTCCCAGCTCTGAGAAAGCTTAAGGTTTTAAACTCCCTAGGCCACTCTCCTGTTGGCCTACACCAGTCAATCATGTTCAGTCATGGGTATGCACTGAACCAGACTATGTAGTCTGTAGATTACAAAATTAATGCCCGATGTGTTTTGAGAGCTACTTCCCTTCCCTCTTCACCTTCCTCCACAAGACATTTGCATTTTGTTCTCTTGTGATGCCCTGGGATTTAGCCACTGGGAACCAAAATAAATTAACACAATGCAGGGCCATCTGATAAGGAATTGAGGACTGCAGTTTTAGAAAGTGTATCTTACTGTAGGAACTCAAAAGCACTCAAACTGGGGCTCCTTAACATGCCTTGAGGCTCTTCATACCTTACCTGAACTTGGCCCTTTTAATGGCACAGCAGTATTTTGTGTAGGGTAGATGTTTCTTGCCCAGTCTCTCCTGCTAGTCCTTCTTGCAAATCTTTGCTTGTGATATTGACTGACTTGCCTAATCAGAACAAAATCTTGCTCTTAAACACAGCCTGCATTTCTACTCAAGGTGAGAAACTCCAAAACTGCCACCATTTTTTTTCCACCTGTGTCCCTTTCAAGTTCTTGTGCTACTTATTGCATGAGATGAGTCAGTATTTGAAATGTAGTCAGAATTCCAGATTTGCAGCCTTGATGGCTGTCAGACTTTTAATAAGGTGTCTGAAAACCAGGCAGCTGCCTGGAATGCTGTGTAGCAGGGGAGGCTTAGAGCTAGCGTTCACTGCAAAGAACAAAGTAAGTAGAATATACAATTTAATATAAAGTCCACACTTCCCCCCCCCCCCCCCCCCCCCCCCCCCGCAAAGGCAACAGTATGGTCTCCTTTGTGTTTCTTAATGTTCCTCCCTAGGAAGCCTGCCAATGCCCTGCATCCTTACTGCCCAGCACTTTGTTATGGCTTTGAAGAAACTGTATGTGTCTGGTGCTAGCCATCACTTTGTGAAATAAACAGCTTTCAGAGCTGTCATCTAAAAGCTGAGGTTTTAACTACTGCTTTTAACTGTCCTTATTTCACAGCTAAAAATGCCTTAATGGAAACAAAAAGTTACTGTATTAAAAATACATTTTCTTCTAAAGAAGGGGGAATTGAGATGCCATCTGTACTACTTCTGGCTCCCATTCAGCTCCTTCAAATGAATGCCAAATTAACAGCAGCACTTCTCCCTCCCTGCTTTCTTCTCCATCCCATAGCTGTTTCTCTAAGGTTCATCCAGAATCCTTGGGAAAGTAGGGAATATCACCTCTGCAAAAACTTCAGTGGAATTTTTCATTTATTATGTGTTTATTCTCTGTGGCTGTTACAGCCCTAGTATTTCATTCCTGAGGTCTGACTTCCCTTCCCTGCAGGGAGGTTGCTGCTACCTGGGAAGGTTGGGCAGAAAGTCATGTCAGTTCCTGCTGTGATTCTGCTTGCAGGTACTGGTCTTAGGCACCGCTGGCCAAGGTCCATCGGCATCCCCTGACATTAATCTCCATGCTTCCCTCATCTCCAGGATCTTCCCTTGTTTTCCCAGACCTCTCCCTGGATCAGGATCTTCATCTCCTTTCTGGGCCCTCTTCTTCCATTCAAGGACCCATCTCTTGGCATCAGCTCTTAGTTTCTCCAGTCTAAATAGTGCATGGGCAGAAGCACAGGAGGCGATCAGTCTCTTAATTGGTGAGTGCATCTCATGTCTCTTTATTAGTTGGAGGCTTCAGGATGTGCCACTTCTGTTTAGTTCAGGTGTTACCAAATTTCCAAGCAGCCCATACTGGTTGCAGTAGCAAGTAGCAGGCTCCTGTTTGAGAATTCATTAGTTCAATTTTGGGCATTCAGCTGTGCACTTACACACAGTTACCTGTTTTCTGTTCGTGTTCACAATTTCAGCTGTTTTTTGCAGTGACTGCAAGTGTCTAACTCTTCCACTGTACCATGTAAGATGTCATTCCGTCCTTTGACCAGGCACCTTGGAACAGAACCTCATGTTTTAAAGACATATTTTTCCATATTTAATAATTTCAATTGTGTGTTTGGGTTTTGCATAGGATAGAAGATGTTTTTGAGGTGGACATAGAGTGACAGTGTAGCATATAGTATTTCTGCTGAGATAGGCTGGCTCTGTTTTGAAGACAAAATTTAGTTACAGCATGTTTGCTTCATGTATTTAGTTATTGGTGCAGTGTTTTCCAAACTGCAGCTTGCAAGGCTAACACAGAGACAATTGTTCGTATTAGTGCATGACATACAATCCTCACCATCTGGGATTGCTGCCTGTACTTCTTTTATAACAATAGCGTTAGCTAAAACTCTCCTGAATGCCTTAAACTCTCTGCTCATCTCCCTTTTGAATAAAAGCACTTTCTATGTTTTTTTTGCTAATTAATTTGAGGATAGGGTAGGGAAAATATTTTGATGTGACTGGGGAGGGCTGCTGCGGCTTGTGCCACTGCTTAGGTAGGAGGCTTTTTTTTCCCTTTCCTTTTTTTTTTTTTTCTTTAGGAAGAGGCTTAAAGTGGTTCAAAAGAGCGAAGCTCTGAATTCTCCTACGGAGGCTTGTTTCATAGCCAGATTGCTATGACAGAAAATGCTTTGCCCCAGCTCTCATGCAGCTTGGTCTGGGCTTTGTGATCAGCATTGTCCCAAAGAAGCACAACTGTTTAGGAAATTTATAGATAGCAATTTGGTCTCCAGTGTAGCAGAGGCTCATCTGTTAATTGCTTTGAAGATTAAAGTCAAGACCTTGAACTGGCATCTGAAACTGACTTTAGAGATAAGCCCCAGCCGTGAACTTCCGTCTTCTCCTTCCCAAAGCCTTTGGTATTTAAAGGATAATAGATAAGCAGGATATCCAGGACAGCATCTAACTGATGCAAAAGATTTGTTTTATGGAGACCTAAATTGTTTTGGGGGCAAAGACAGTTTTCCTCTTTGGATCTGTTATCCAGGGATCTCTCCAGAGAAGATGTCAGCAAAGAAAAAATTTGTGAAAGTTAGGTCAGGTAGCCACACTGAAATGACAAGAAGTCAGTCAAATATTGATAACATACACTATATAAATAACAGCCATTGCTGATTGAATTGATATGGTGATTTTTTTCTTTTAAATTAAGATGAATCTAAAGGAACAGCTTCCTAGGTGTGGTGTTATTTCCTGGTGATGAAACAATGTTCTCTTTCTCTCTTCTGGAGCTGCACCACTATGCTTGCTCCCCCCACCCCTTCCCAACCCAATTTAGATTGAGTTGAAATCTTTTGCTTAATGAAGTGAAACATCTTATTCTGAGGTTGTTTAACCATTTTGTCATAACCTCTTTTTTCAAGGCAGTTTAATTTCAAAATGTTTCTTTTTTTCCCTGCTAAACATGCTGAAGGTAAATGCTTCTGGCAAGCTAAACAATTTGTTTAGAGATGTTTAGAAATAACTGAATTCCCTAGCAGTTTTGGTTCCATCACTCAAAATGTCATTCTTCATCAGGAGCATCTCCATTAGTCAAGTATGATGCAAGCTAATAGGGATGTTTTCTCAGAGATTCTCAACTGTTAGCATCTTAGAGGCTAATTTGAATACAATGTTAAGTGAGCCCTGTGGGTGGCATTTATTTTTATGGTGTTTGAGAGCAGTGCCTAAGGAATAGTTGTTGCACTTGGCCAACTAAAAGGACAAAGTTGCAGACACTCCATGCACCACAGAGCTTGTTGCTAAATGGTGGAAAATGAAGACCTTCTGAGGAAGATAGTGACAACAGATTTACTTAGGAGGGGATACGTTTCAGAGGAAAAGAACATCAGGCATTGAAGATGAAGGGTGAGGGAGATGGGGGTGAGGAGAGCAAGTTCATGCTGCTGGTTTATGTCCTGAACTTGAATGAGCAAGTAATTGGTGAAATCTAAAATGGAAATTAATTGAAGATTCTGCATGGCAGGTAGTGGGAGACAGTCTGAACAAGTGACTGTCAGTGAGAGGTATGTTTTTACAAAACAACAAAAACCCCCCACCAAAACTCACCCCACCTCCACCCCCCAAAAAAAACCCACAAAAACCAAATAGCCCCAGTCTACTTTGGTTGTTTCTGCTTCTATATGGTTCCTTCCTAGGATTGCCTTTCTTGAAGTTATTTTTTCCTGTTAACAGTAGTGAGGTAGCCCAGTGTGGGATACGGTGTGCCTGTCTCATGGACTCAGGTAATTCAGTCTGTCCTCTTTGCACTGTCTGGCCTGGGACAGCAAACAGCAGAGTTAATCCTTCTTGGTGCTTCCCTGCTGGTTATATGTTATAGGTGGTTGTGGATGAATGACTAATGTAACTAGCAGTGTTGCTCAGCTCAGGAAAGTGCAGGAGCCCAAGGGAAAACACTTCAGGCAGCCACAGGCCCTGCAAAGCTGCAGCCAAGGGTGAAAGTATTGAGGCGATGTGGAAATCTGGGGCCATGAGTTTTGTTTCAGGAGATCATGAGGGCACCTGGAGAAGGAAGAAAAGAGCCTTTCCACCCTTCTATTTGATAGGAGGGAAAGAAGGGAGGAGTAAGAAAAAGAAAAGACAGAGCGCTTACTCAGGAGCAAACCCCTCTGTTCTTTCTCTCTCCCTTCCCTCCTCTCCTCACTCCCAGTGTTTATTGTGCTATATAAAGTGGATATTCTTCTCTCTGCTACATCCTAGCCCTACAGCTGGTGCTGTATTTTGAGAAGTAAGATGATGAAAAGAGGATCCTATGATTTGGTTTAAATTGCAGCCCCTCTTACCAGCTTAACTGGGACTCTCCAAAAGAGGAATAGTGCCTTCCTTCTCTTCTTTTATTAGATGTAAATATACTGATCCTGTAGGTAACGGCTATCCTAGGATGTATGAACCAAGCAGAAATGGGATTCTGGTTAACTTCAGGGAGCTACAGATAACTAATTTTTTACTATTTGTTCTTAGCAAAGACTGGTTACCAGGCACTTGTATAAATTGTGTGAAGAGAAATACAGGACAAACCCTATAGAGCCCGGTATTACTACTTTGCTCAGTTTTTATCATAAGTGTATCTTAAAAGTTAAGCTTCAATAATAATTTCTAGCAGGTAGCAGAGATGTATCAGTGCTCTTTTGCACAGGGATCTGCTACCTATGTTAAAATGGTCCCTTCTGCAGAAGCACTTGGCAATCCCTGTTTTATAGACAAAAATAAGTCTCTTCAGCTTTAGAGGGAGATGGACGTGGATGTAACTGCTGGTTTATGTCCTGAACTAATGTCCCAATGACACACAGATATACAAGGACTTCTTGGGTACTGTGCTGTTAGTGTTTATCTTAGTATTTATTTTAATACTAATTTGTCTCGGTTTTGATAGGTAAGATGAGCTTCCTTTGCATGCATGAAGAAAATAGTTTCTACCTGAGCCCATGCGACAAAAATGCGCCTAAAAAATCATAGCTGTCTTCATCTTTGTGCAAAGTTGAGACACTAATGAGCTTGAATTCTACAACTCAGTGCTATCTAACATACTGTTACAATAATGTCCCCATAGAGCCTGTAAAAGCAAGGCATCCTAGGGCAATTACACACAAAATGATAACCTCACTACATTTCAGGTACACAAAATGAGTAAGAAAAATCTTTGTAGGTGCTGTGACTAGCATCATGAAAATATGAATACATATGTATCTTTAGCAAATTTGTTATAGAAGTCATAGCTGATAAAGAAGGCTTTCAAATGTTTCAGAAAATGGCAGCTTTAAAGAAATACAAGCAGCATAATTTTTGAGGTATATAATGTGTCTGAACTAAATTTGGGCTGTATTAGTTTACAGATAGTCCTAATTCAGGTGAGACACTTAAAATCAGCTTTGAAAGTTGTAGCTTCAAGCTTTATGTCTTGTCATGATTTCTTTAGTGCAGAGGTACCTGTGGGAATGGGAATAATCTTACATTTTTACCTAGGGAAAAATTTTTAGAAATTTTTTAAAAATTAAAAAGCCACAAATAGCAGCGTTGTATTTTAAGAATTAAAATTGAAACCAAATTATTGATTGGGTAAGTTTTCAAAGAATTGACTGGACTAGGTTTCTCTGTCATTGATCATCCACAGCTTTTAAGGTACACAAATCAACAACTTCTTTCTAGTTTGAGCAAAACCATGATGCCAGTTGAAGTTTTGTCTCAGTATGGGCTGTGGTCTTTTATCCACATATTGAGGATTCCAGATGTTTCTTGAGATGTTTTTGGCACCTGCAGCTCTTACTGACCGAAGAGAAATCAGTAATTCAGTAGCCCGCAGTATCAGCCTGTTGCAACTGAGCAGAGTTTAGTGAATATCCTTTGAAATCCTGTTTGAAGGCAGCTATTATTTAGAAGGCTTAAAATACTTGTTATAGATAGCTTGTGACATTCGCATCCATCTTGTCTGCGATCAAAATAAATTAAGAATTGTAAACAATGTAGAAGTATTCAAAGATGAGAAATCACTAATGTTCAATTGATTTTGCCCTCCCCAAAGTTACAGGGTGTTTTAATCTGTGATTCTGACTAAAGCCTATGTAAAATATTGGGCCAGTTTCTGCCAACATAAATTTGTATAGACATGTTGATTACAGGAGTATATATAGCAAAGAATGTAGGCCATTATGAGTGATACGGCTAGGACATGGATTAGCTATTTGTTACTGACTTAACTACTATATCCTGCTTATTTAACCAAAGCAAAGAAAAAGGATTGTTCTGTCTTTACTTGCTAGAAATTTGCAATGGGTCAGTCACCCAGGTTGACCCCCAACTTTTTCAGTTTGGTAACCAAACGTTTGGATACTCTCCAAATGTTGTTGGAAGTTGTTTGATCTGCATCATTGAACTGGAAGATCTGAATCTTAACAGTCCTTCAGTTTTTATGAAGTGTTGAGACTAAGCATTAAAATGAGAAGGTAAAAAAGTGAATATCAAAGGGAAGAGGTTTGCTGTCATATATCAAAAAAGCTGTTGCTGGGTTAGGCTTTGAGTGAGCTCTTGTCTGAAGGAGCAGACCAGATCTATCAAAGAGTTGCTTTGTGTCATTTCTGAGTTGGTACCATTAGGCTCTTTTGGAGTAGAGTTGATGAGAATATTGATAAATGTTTACTTTAAAATTGGACCATGTCAATTCATACTAGAAATGGTAATGAGCACTAATTCACCAACTACCACCAGATGTTTAAAGATCTATTTATTATCTGATACAGTTTTCTATAACGATGCTCGCTATTTCAGGATAGTTCTTTAAGCAGTTGCTGTTGATAGCTTCTTAATTTCAGACATTTTATTTTTGAAGTTTTGATCATCCATGACGGATTTCAGCTGAAACTTTTTTATCTCTGTGTTGGGTTTGTGTGGCAAGGTTTTGGTAGCGGGTGGGGGCATGGGCTATAGGGGTGGCTCCTGTGAGGAGCTTCTAGAAGCTTCCACAGTGTCTGATAGAGCCAATGCCAGCCGGCTCCAAGATGGGCCCGCCCCTGGCCAAGGCCAAGCCAATCAGCGCCTCTGTGATAACATATTTAAGAAGGGGGGAAGTTTTCTTACAGCCGGAGGGGGACGTGCGGAGATGTAACATCAAGGTCAGTGCAGAAGGAGGGGGGAGGAGGAGGAGGAGGAGGAGGTGCTCTAGACACCGGAGCAGAGATTCCCCAGCAGCCCGTGGTGAAGACCATGGTGAAGCAGGCTGTTCCCCTGCAGCCCATGGAGGAAGGATGAGGGGGTGTAGAGATTCCACCTGCAGCCCGTGGAGGACCCCCCCACGCTGGAGCAGGTGGAGGCACCCGAGGGAGGCTGTGGCCTGTGGGAAGCCCGGGTTGAAGCAAATCCCTGGCCAGACCGGTAGACCCGTGGAGAGGGGAGCCCACGCCAGGGCAGGTTTTGGTGGCAGGACTTGTGACCCCGTGGGAGACCCGTGCTGCAACAGTTTTCTCCTAAAGGTCTGCACCCCATGGGAGAGACCACGCCGGAGCAGTTCAGGAAGGACTGTAGCCCGTGGGAGAGACTCCATTTTGGAGCAGGGGAGCGATGAGAGGAGTCCTCCCCCCGAGGACAACGAAGCGGCAGTAACAACGTGCGCTGCACTGACCGCAACCCCCATCCCCCTCCCCCCCCCCCCCCCCCCGCTGCTGAGGGGGGAGGAGGTTTGAAGCCGGGAGTGAAGTTGAGCCCGGGAAGGGGGGAGGGGTGGGGGGAGGTGTTTTAAGGCTTGATGTTATTTGTTTTTTTTCATTGCTCTATTCTGTTTAGTAATAAATTAGAGGAATCCCTTTTTCTAAGTTAAGTTTGTTTTGCTCGTGATGATAATTAGCTCTCCCTGTCCTTATCTCGACCCGAGCCTTTTGTTAACTTCTCCTCCCCATCATGCTGGGGAAGGAGTGAGTGAGCGGCCTTGTGGCGCTCAGCTGCCGGCTGGGCCTAAACCATGTCAATCTCTCTCCAGAAGCTAGCCCTAGACTACTTCACTGGATAGATCTACCTTGTGCTAATTGCATAAGGGTAAAGAGTAGTTATGATGAGCTGCTTTGTCAAGAGTGCCCTAGTAGGGTCAGATTAATCTTTGAGAATGATCTTTTTTTCTTCCTCTCACCAAAGGTCACAAATTATATTCAAAAAAAAAAAAGTGAGTTTTCACAGACTGAGTCATGGCAACCTAAGAGAGCAGCTCTGGAGAGGACAAGTCCTCAAGAGATCAGCAATGCTGGGACTGTAGTACTTAAACATAAGCAGCATGACATAACCTAAACTTTTTCATAGCTTAAGACTTTTTAGGTCCCCATCCATTTATTCAGTACTTTGGCTGGGTTGATTAGCAAGGCTTTTCCTGAATTTCCTTCACTTTGGAGTGGAGAAAACTCAGTGCCTTGTAAGATCCTGAAAAGGACCAACTGGGTGTCTGGAGGAAAGGAGGCGTTCTCAATGAACCTTTCTTTGGAGATACCAGCTGTATACAAGGCAGTTTAACAGATGAGTAGGAAAGGAATGAGTAGGGATGGAATTGGGACACTTCCTTGTTGTGTGAATTGCAACAGTTCATCACACATAGCTGCCAAATTTCTGCTTAGTTTAATGACGTAGGGTACATCAAGTAGCAGAGAATGTGCTTCTTGCTGAATGTGTCAGTCTGCTCTGGACTACAGGACCTTGTCGTTCAGAACTGTGATTGTCATTTGCCCCCTAATTGTAGCTGGTGTGGCTTGCTTTAGTTTGCCTTAGTTGAGATTGGCTTTAATTTCCTGAATAATAAAGTTCTTTCATAAATGGAGATGTAATAATCAAGAAGTTTGTCACAATATATCTGACTTTCTTGAACTTACTAAATGCATTAATAAAGATGAAGACTAAATGCAAATATAAGACTGAGATTACCATTCTTTTGCAATGTGAAAAATGTCGTTTGAATGCCCTTTCAGACCATGAGGGAAACATGATGGGAACAGTCAAATAAATGCAGATGAGGAGGGGGTACAGGAAGGGATCAAGGGAGTTGAGGAAGTTTGTTTTCTTTTTAGTTTGGAGTTTTTTTTGGTAAACTTTTTGAAGAGCATTCAAAAGTAATTGGTCTTCCTTCAGCTAGTTTTATTATATACCATTTCATTTCACCTTTCATGAGGAAAGAAATGAACATTTCCATAATACTGGTGTAACCGTAGGATAGGGGCCGTGGTTTGTAACCAAGGTAATAGGTAATGAAGCTAGCTAACCGTGGCAAGTGGCAAGGTGACCGTGGCAAGATACAATGCTGCTATGTTGCTTGTACAGTCCCTACCCAACCGGACAATAGGCCCGGGAATATTAATCTTATAAAGTAAGTTGCTATGGACAGGTGCAGGTGCACCTGCAACAAGGATACTGCGCATGCCTGCATGAAGGGGGTCATCCAGCGGACACAGGTGCAAGACCACTGATGACCACCAGAGACCCCTGAGGACCACCGACTCAAATCACTGAGCATGCGTGACGGGGAGGAGAATATGGAAATGAATCCTAGAAATGATTACCATAGAATTGCCTTTTCTCGGGAAAAATGATGAATATGTATGTTTTGATCCTACATAACCTGTGTGTTGGTGATCACCTGGCATGCACGTTGGGTGGAGCTATCCCCCGTGCATCCAGCGCTGCAATAAAGAATGCCTGCCTTTTAACACTACATTGGTGTTACGAGGTTTATTCCCGGATTTCGGTGACACTGGGATAGACTTAGCTTACAAAATATAAATCAGTATGTCCTGTTAGTTGAGGACATTTTAAAGTACTAGCATTTTGCCTTCTAATATTAATTGGACAGACCTTCATGGAACTATATAAGTAGGTAGGCAGCCTTCCCCACATCATGTGTGACACGCTTCAGTGTACTTTGAGAGTCATGCCTGCGTGGGCCATGCTTGAATAACAACAAATACAAAGATATCTGTTCTATTCAGGATGGTATTGGTTTCATTACAGTTTGGGATAGGAACCTGTCTGTCTTTCATAATGTTTTTGAATCTGGCAGTATAATTTAACAGCAAACCTGTAAATGTAGCTAAGAATGGGCACAGGAGGGAACCATTAGTTGCAAAATACCCAGGTTAGTTTTGGTTTGACTATATACTTTGTCCTGCAAGCTCTGGCCTGCTTCCTAGCCTTTCCATAATTACCCGCACTAGATGTGTACTGTTTTCTGTCATCACCGTCTGTTTACAGGTGAGAACCTATACCTGGCTTCTCAGCATTGCTTTGTTTCCTGTTGCTTGGTCTTTCCAATGTCTGTTTGGAGGTTCTGTGACAGCTTAGTAAAAGTACAGTTGATTTGTACTCTCCCTACTTTTCTTATCATCTTTATCTTTGCTACATATTGTAATTCTCTCCCACTGCCCAAGTATCTCAGCTTAAATTTTCCCCAGAGAAAGTAAATTTGGGCTACTTCTCTTTTTTTGGTGCCCACCTTGACATACTTTAAACATTCCCAGCTTTTCTGATATCTTTGTTCTTTAAATCAAGTGTATTTAGTTTTTTCCATTAGGCACTCTAATTCCTAATGGCCTTGAAAATTTAGGCTGATTTGGATTGCAGCTGCCCTTCTCAAATCTCATCTTGAATTCTTTCTTGATGATGAGAACCTCCCAATATCACCTCTCTTTCCACAGGAAGGTTGCCTTTTATTGCTCAAGTTCTGGGAATAATACAGCTTGTGTTTTTCCTCCCAGTTTCCTGCACCATTAAATGAATTACAGTTTCCCAGGAGAACCTGTGAGCATGTTGTGTTTTCGTTCTGGGAGGGAAGAATGAAGATGCAGTTGGAATATCTGAGCTAGTTGGGGTTTTTTTTGTTTGTGGGTTTTTTGTGTTTTTTTTTTTTTCCCCCTCAAATAACCACACTCTGGAATCAGTCTAAAGACATGTTTTCCAGAAAGCTTGTGAGTGTGTGTTAAGCCTCCATAAAATGACTCATGATTTAAATGATAAAACAGCATCCTGCTCTTAATCAGAGATTAGGTCCTTATCTTCTTATTCTATTTGTTTTGGATATAAACTTCTGTTACCTACTTTAGGTTTCAAATTTCTAGGAGCAGGGAGAGAATGCTGGTATCCTAAGAGTCATACAGTGCGGTGAATGTTCTGCATATGTGTATGTCACTATACAAGTATTTTTTCTAAATAGAAGCCTACTCCTATATGATATTTTCTCATATTTTAGCATCAGATAAAAACACCATTGGATTTAGCATCTGTTCATATTTGACCTGGATGAACTGTTCTAGCTATCATCCTGAGCTTGTCTCAATTGTAAATGCTTCCCTGCATATATAAAATTAGAAACTTGGAATAGAGAGTTTTTGCTTAGTCACAACCAGGAGCAGAAATAATGAGGCAAAGTAATGAGCAGAATTTTCAGTTCTGTAAAGGTCTGGAGGCAGAGGTTTGCGCAGCGTTTACCGAAAATGTCAGCCGTATATATTAAACAGGTTGATCTTAATGCATGGCCAGTGGAACCAGCTGGACACAACTGTGGGAGGACAGCATGTGAGATGAAGCGTGGCTCTTTGCAGCCTTTTTCACCTCCTCCTCACCTTCTGAAATCCTGAAAACCAGAGATGAGGTCTATTAGGGGAAAAAAGGCCACACTGAAGAACTGTGCACCATGAAACTTTGCTAGAGCTTCCTGTAGTTCTGTTTCCTCACCAAAATTTCCAATGGTCTTACAGCTGTTGAGATTGCATTTGAAGGCCCTTGTGAAAAATAGTACCATTTCCCAGCAGGTGCAGCAGTTTGAACCTCCCCGGATATGGGATTTGAAAAAGAGATAAACTATTGACTCCAACATGCTGCCCTTACTGGAGCTGTGGGTGTTGCTGATATGTCATTCAAACCTTTTATTTAATCTCATGTGAGTATTTCCTAAAAACAAATGAACAAGCCAACTTCTACATAACATACCTATTTAAAATTAATCTTTAGGCTCTGATGTTATATCTGTGTCCTGAAGTTTCCTTTTGGTTCCAGTAGGCATCTTTTTATACTGGCTTATGACATTCAAATTGACTTATGTTGAGCTGGGGGAACTTTTGAGTACTAATTGAAACAGTCTGAAAGGAAAATTGAGTATTTCTGAGAAATTCAAAACAGAGTGAGTTGTTAAATTATTAAATGGAGGACAAAAATCTTTTTTCCCCTACAAAGTCTTGAACTAACCTGAAATTATTAATTTTTTTGTATCCTTGTTTTAACAAGGAATTAAAGTTTCAGTTTTAACTGCAAAATGTATAAATACTAACAATGCTTCTCTGGCTTACAAAACTGGAAACAATGTTACATGATGTGATAGAGGACAATTATTTTTTTTTTACTTTAAAATGTTTCTTGTATGAAGGCATATTTTGTTTGGGGTGTGCATCTTTCCAGAATCAACACTTGACTGTGGAAGAATACTCATTTAGACAAAATGGGTATTGGCAGGCAGATTATTAGACAGCTGTAGGTACAGCTCTCCAACTATTATGAAAGGGATTTGAAGTACAGAACAGGTGAACATAATTTGAAAATTGACCACAGTTTCTTGTTTTTGTTATGACTGTATAAAGACTCTATCCAGTATATGATGCTCTTGAAAAACAGTCTGTGTTTCCTGCCTGTATGTCCACACGGCTCACCATCAGAGCCTGCACCTGAGTCCTCTCTGCTAACATGTAGCATGTTGCAGCCGATGCAGCTAAAAGCAGCCTACATCATCATACCAAAGCCAGGTACACCTCTGTTGTATTTGCTGACCTCTTGAGTGTAATTCTTTTGAAGCTGTTAAAAAAAAAAAAAAAAAAATTGACCTGTTTTAAGAATATACAACCTTGGGAGTGGATAGGTGCTCTAAGGAAGGAGATACCTTGGCTTTTGCAGCAGATTATGCCAAAAAAGGGAAAGGCAGCGATGTTAGCATTGGCTGTGTGACATGCGGATAGAGCATGTGTATTTTCATGGCAATCCTGCTGTCCCTTACACAGTGCTCTCATTAAGTGTAATGAGGCTCATCTAAAAGTCTTAATAATCCTTCAATATATTATTAAATCCCAATTATTCCTGAACGATGCCAGTGTATGTGCTTGAGGTCAACGTAGCATGCAAGTGGTTTAATTACTGCATCATGTCCAGTTGTATTCACTTACATTGTTTTAATTAGGATGGTAATTGAGAACCAAGTATATATGTTTTGTCTTGCAGTTGTGGAGCCTAAACCTATTTGTTGCTGCTGTAATTACTCCTTGCCCTACATCTTGTACCACCTCTCATTTAATTATTTATTATTAAATTAAGAAAATTTAAAGAGGAGATACTTTATTATGTGATCTAGTCAAACTGAAACAAATAAGCTTTATGCAATAAATGTAACTGAATGATCAGCAGAGATGACCATGAGATGGAGTCTTGCCTGTAATCTCCAGTACATCTCTGCCATGTTGGGTCTTTGGTCCTGATTAACCCATGCAAAATCAGTGCAAAAGCAAGGCGATACCTTTTGTGTCTTTCAGTCACTTTGTGTGCTTTTTCTGACACTCAACTCATGTCATCATCTACCCTAAATACCAGCTGTGATCTTATTAACCACAATAGCTGCAGTATCTTGGAGAGTTTTGTCATTACCAAGTTGACTTGAATGTTCTGAGAGAGAAAGTGGAATGGAGAGTAAAAATGCGATTTTTATTGAAGTCAGGTTTGCAAATCGATGCAGCCTGACTTGGAGCTTGCATTTAACATTTGAACACATAAGAACTAATAATAATTTCTCTTGCAGTGGAACATCTGTTAGATAATCAGAGCTTGAATTAATGGGGAACTGAAAGCAATTAGCTAAAGGTTACAAACTAATTAGTATAATAATATTATTAAAGTAGCCCTTCTATAGCTGAAATCACAGCCAGATTCCATAATATAAAAACAATTATTTTAAGGGACCGCAAACTCTTTCTTTGGAGAACAAAATTAATCAATGGAGAACATTTCTCTAAATTTTGAGAAATTACATTGAATTGGTCTAGAAATATACTTTAAAACCAAACAAAACCCTTTTCATTTTGAATTTTAACTTTTTTGTATCACATGAGGTCAACAAGGTTTGTTTTCACTCTTTGTACCATCCGTATAGTGAAATCTCCTTGGAAACAAATGCAGCAGCTCTAATTGAAGAAGGTTCATTATAACTGAAATAAGTTGTTAATTTTACTGTGGATAACATTGAGAGAGACCAGCTTACTTCCTTGGCTTCACTGGCTGCTATGGACACGTTCCTGCTTTCACTGAGGTAAAAGGATGTTTTGGAGGATGTTTTTTGCTATTTGGGAATATCATGTGGCTACTGATTTCAAAAAGGGACAGGGTTTTTCTTGTATTTTGGTGGGGGGTTTTTGTGGTCTTTTTGTTTGTTTGTTTTAAGATGATCAGTATGGAGATATTGGTCAAAAATTCAGAAGCCTGTGTGAGAGCTGAGAGATTTTTGTGGGTGGGTGGAAATGTGGTGGACATGTTGACAAGCTCCTTCACAGTTACGAGGATCTTGCTCTTTTAAGGTCTGTGCTACCTGGAAACAAACCATTCTCTGAGAAATTGAACTAACAAAAAAAAATTTCCTTTTTGGGTTGTGGTTGGAGTCTCTCTAACAGAAAGTGAACTTGTAGCTTTCCCGCGGCTAGGCGAATCACAGTCTTTGTGTGAATTCTCCAGTGGCAAATAAGTTGAGCTTGCTCTTCAGTCTTTCCTTAGGCAAGGGCAGCAATAATGCCTCTCACTTACAGGCTTGCTTGTTGTCCAAAAGTGTGAAGGAACTCCCTATCTTCAAGAGAATTACTGTTTTATTAAAAACAGTGTCACTGGTTTTTGAACCTCTGACCAAGGGAGGGAAGAGACAGTGTGTATATGTACATATGTCACATGGTTACATAAGCTTTGTTTCCTTAAAGGCACGCTAAAAGCCTTAGTGTTGTGTTGGCAGTAAGAGCTAATACAGCTCTTCATTAAAGTGCTCTACTAAAGTCCTGTCTTGTTAGACTCATTGCTCTTGAGTTCCAGTACAGGAGGATGATGTGGTTTCCGAAGGAATGAGCTAATCTTTTCCTAATAGGGGCTGCGAGGTCCCAGTAAAAGTCTCCTTTTGGTTTTGTCTATTTGAAATAAATAAAGTGTGTTTTTAATGAATAAACTGTTTAATAATGATTTGCAAGAGTTTTGGAATAAAAGTACCCAGTGTTGTCTTCCAGCAACCCAGTGAAATCCTATCATGGCAGCTTTTGCTGTACACATTCATTTTTATTTTTTTATTATTACTATTTATTTTTTTTTACTGGAGAGACCTCTAAGAATACTTTAACACTACTAAGGAAACACATGTAAGAAAATGGACAACTGTACTTCATGCACATTGCTATATTTATTTCTTTGTCATCAAATTCCATTCCTTCATCTGTTCTGCAGCTGTGCCGGCAGGCTTGTGCTCAGTGCAAGTCTCTCGTTGGTCACTTTGCAAGGTTTGCTGAGGTGAGTTATTTGATACAGGCCATAGAACTGACTGGGCTGTTTGATTAGCCAACTTTTGAAATATGTGCTAAATCTCCATCCAGAACTTCTAAATAGCTTATGTAACTTGTCTGGAAAAAACCCCATAGTTTTGGCACCTTAACTGTAGAGCGCTGTGTTTATTAATAGTGTCCCTTGTGGTCCATTGACCTTGGCTGGACACCAGGTGCCCACCAAGCCGCTCTATTACTCCCCTCTTCAGCAGGACAGGGAGGGGAGAAAAATAAGATGAAAAAAAAAAGAAAAGGGTCATGATAAAGGCAGTTTAATAAAGCAAAAGGCTGCACAGAAGCAAAGGAAAACAGGAAGATTTATTCTCTACTTCCCATCAGCATGGAATGTCTGGCCATTTCCTGGGAAGCAGGGCTTCAGTACGTGTACTGGTTGATCCAAAAGACAAATGTCATAATAACAAATGCCCCCCCCCCCCCCCCCCCCCCCCTTTCCTCCTCCTTTCTCTTAGCTTTTGTTGCTGAGCAGACGTCATACGGTATGGAATACCCCTTTGGTCAGTTTGGGTCAGCTGTCCTGGCTGTGTCCCCTCCCAAGCTCTTGCCCACCCCCAGCCTGCTGGGGAGGGGGGATGTTGGAGAGAAGCCTTGGTGCTGTGACCAAACCCTGGTGTGTTACCAACACCTCGCTGGCTGCCAGTACAACAGCACAGCATGACGAGGGCTGCCATGGGGACAATTAGCGCCATCTCAGCCAGACCTGATACACCCTCTTGGGTTTGTTTGTTTGTATTTTTCATGGAGGGATGCCCTGGTCCCATCTGTGCAGCAGTTACTGCTGCATTAGCTCTCTCACGTTTAACAAAATTGTTTTATACTTTTAGCATCTGAACAGGAAGCACAACCTTGAAAAGGGAGAAAGATCATGATACTTTCCTAAGCTTTATTACAAAGTTTGGTCAGTGTAAAAGAGTAAGTCATTTGGGATGTGGCCTGCTGGAAACTTGGAGGCACCTTCTCATCTTTTCAGCAAGAATCTTTTCCTTTTTGACTGGAGGTTACTAATCCTTTATTTAGCTGTAGTTAGAAGTCCCTCAAAATCAAGACTGATGCACCCTGGTGGTGTTACTGGCTTTGGTCACACCTCCTTTGTCACCAGGCAGCCCATGCTGAGATAGGCACCACCTCCTCAGTTGGCCTTGCCCTCCCTCCATGGATAGACAGAGGCTGCTCAGTATCCGGAGCTGTCGTTCTGGTATACTTTGTACACACAAAAAACAGTTCAAAGCGATCCTTAAAGCAGTAGAAAATTATTTTAGTTTTATTCCCTAGAGCGCTCCATTACACATTACGCTCCATTACATGCACATGCGCATGGAGTTTTGCATTTTCTCACTGCCCCAGGCCCCCCGTATGTGTTTGCTGCCAGCCTCGCTGACACCCTCTCATGTGAGTCAGCAGTCTGGGAGGGAAGGACGGGCATTACTGCCATTTTTCTTGCTCCTGTTCAGAAAAGAAGCCTGCGTCTGTGACACAGAATAAAGCTGCTTTCCCCAGCCCTTTCTAAAACATACACATTGCGCTCAGTGTGATATTTGCTTCTTATTGGCACCATTCAGTGTTTTGTTCCAGTGCCCTTCCAATTATTACTGTATATTAATTTTGATTAGACAGGAGGCTGCTTTGTGAGTCTTGACTTCCTGCCAGTACAATCAAGTGTGAGCCATGGGAATGAAAAGCAAATGTTACTTTCAAAACCTTGTGAAGAATATATTACTTATAATTCACAGTAAATATATATAATTTTAAAGAATAAATGTCTTTGTTGGTAGACCAGGAATTGAGATATGGCATCTACCCTACCCTGAAAAGGGGAAGAAAATCTGAAAATAGATGCCATATCTGTATAAATGATTTTGTTTATTTGTATATTTTCAATACTCAACTGTTGTAGTCTTTCAATTTTTAATCAGCTGTTCCTGTAATGGATCAACAGCTGCTATATAAATTAGAGAACTAGAACCAATGTCAGCTAGAAAAAACAGGAATGGCATAGATTCCTAAACTCTGTATCACAAAAAGTACCACAAGGAATTCAGGCAGGAATTTGTTCAGGTAAATTCTGTGGTCTGTGCTATTGAGAATGGGTGAGCATAGTGTCCCCACCTCCCCCACCCCGGTCTCATCTATGAGTCTGAACTCTGCAAATTTAACTCTCAGAGCTCACAGAAAAAAAATTGCAGTACTTGCACAGAGCTTTGGGGAGTGGGGTCCAATAAAAAGGAGTTTTAAATTTATTTCTTTCCTTTTTCTTGCTCTGCATATTTTTCTGGCTGAAGTAATTGTCCTTCTTAGTCCCCTTGATCACCTCACTCCCTTCTTTGGCTGGTGACTACTGAGTTGTCATCATACATTACTTACTGTTGAGAGGATAACTCCTATGGCCCTGCTGTATGTAGCTCAGTCAGCAGCAGGTGCTGGAAGAGCAAAGCATGTCAATATTTCATGCATTTAAAATCAAACACATTGACTCACATATGGCCGCTCCAAGGAGCGCTATACGTAAGTCTGCTTTCTTTATGTAGGTGTGCTAAACTGCTATCACTAATGTACTACCAGCCGGGCAATACAAATGTGATTGTAAGCAAGCAGTATGATGAAGAAGCATTACTGAAGTTATGAAGTACCTGAAAATTACAAAATAGCAGATTTATGATTGGGGACTGAACAGGATTTTTGTATGTATCCCTACACGTGTTATCATGGAATGGGTCATAAGGGATGCATACAAAGAGAGCAAAGGTTTAGTATGGACGCTTCCTATTAGTTTAGTCCTGATTTTACAGCTGTAATATTATTGTAACTTAGCTGTTTGTATATAATTTGTTTACTGAAGTTAGAACAGCATACACTTGTTTTTACCTTTTTCACTGCTTAATCGCTGCCATCTCCTTGAAATCTTCCTTCAGAAGATGAGCTTGAGCTCTGAATTTTTAGTATTGCAGCATGGATCTCCAAGAGTTGAGCTACAGAAATAGCTGCTCTAACTGGGCAGGGTGAGAAGGCTTGCAGGTCAGATGGGGGGCGGGGAGAATGTTGGGTTATCGACTCTGATCCAGGAGTAGCAGCTGAGATGTTAAGTTGCTTTCTTCCATACTTTACACATATTTTAAGTGCAGCTCTCTCCTCTCTAGATCTGCCAGCATGGACCTTGGCTTAACAGGTTCATATACCCTTGTTGTTCTTTAACTTGCTATCAGAAAGAGGACCAGTCAAACAAAAGGGAAAGAATAATTTGTAATAGTCTACCTTACTGCCAAACTGAAAATCAGGAAAGGGCATCTCTGACTAATGACATCCAGATTTTCAAGTCTTCTGCATTACAACTTGAGCAAATAGCAACAAAAAAACTCCTCATAAGAGATCATAGGCTGACAGCTTAAAAACTTCATCTTTAGGAAATGTTAGCAGCTTCTCCAAACCATGCCCCCCCCATGCCCCCCCCCCCCAAAAAAAAAAAAACCAAACACAAAAAATTTTGTATTATTCATACAGCAAAGATTAACCTGCTACAAAAAAAAAAAAAAAGGAAACTGGACTTTGGGACTTAGAAACCAGTTTTTAGTTTTTAATTTTTTTTATTACGAGGCTGAGACACAGTTACTGAAGAAATCTGTGAATGTTTAGCAACCCTGGGGAGAGATGAAAGCATAGTACATTGACATTTTTGTCCTCAAATTATTCTAGCTCATTCTTTGTACCATTGATGGGCATGTACTTGAGGTTTAACTATCTACTGAGCATGGAGGTGATACTGCAGAGCAAAAGGAAAGGGAAACAAGTAGAAATGTACTGTATTAAAATCCTTCCTCTAAGAAATTAAATTCTCTATTCATTTTTCTGGGCTGGACTTTTGTCTCTAATATCAGTTTTGTAACTACAAAAATAAAAATCCTTTGGTGTTTCTGTTTTTAAACTGATTGAAAGGAATTAAACTTGATGTCTTATTTAATGGGGAGGATATGTTATTGCCTTTTAATTGAAAAAAGAACTCCCACTATCTTTTATGTTCCCATATACTAATAGTATTTCCTACATGCAAACTGGAATAGTTTTTTTTAATTGTCATTTCCACACCATTCATTGTAAAACACTGCAGAAATCTCAAAACAGTCTTGCTCAGAAAATAACTCTGCCTGTTGATATAGCAGTTGCAAAGTATAAGGTATATCATCTGACACTTTTTTGATACTTTTGGGGGAAGTTTTTCCTAATTTTGAACAAAATTACTTACTCTCCTCATATTCTCTCCCCTGTTCTCATTCCTTCTTTTGATCTGCCTGGCATCAGGCGGTTTGGGAGTCTGAATACTGATCCTGAGAGACACTTATTGCAACACAAATCATGTTGATGCTGATGAAACCAAATGTCTCTGCTTTGATTATATTGCAAAACTACAGAAGATAAAAACAGAAGCCAGGTAATCCTGTGTACTATGGACTAAGAGAAGGCAGCAAAGGCTAGACCTTGCAAATTAATGTAATAAGCAGAAAGCAGATGAAAATGAACAAAGCAACAGAGGCTTTATAGTAATGCTGTGCTTTTTGAAAGATTTTAAGGAAATTATTTATCTCAGCTCTTCTCCATTTCCTGAACAATGGGTGTCAGTGTTATCTCTGCTGAGATACACTGTTATGTGAAAGCTTCTATCTGTAGATCCCACCCAGTTTCAAAACCTACAAATGTATTTAATCTCTCAAAATCCTTTCATAGAACCAGGGAACATCAACTCTTTCACCAGCCTGCTCTTGACTTTTGAAAGAGATTTATTTTACCACCATGGATAGGAGCAGTGTGTCTGATGTTAGATGGTCGCAGGTATATTGAACAAACTTTGCAGTGTGTAAGATTTTCTTTTAATTTCCTTTAAGTAACAAGTGTCTGTGTGCAGGGAATAAGCAATGAAATTCCTGACTTTTTTGCTAATCCTTTGTCTTACTAGCAGTTGCCTAGCAGTACCAAGGGATTCCCTCCACTCTACAACCCCCCGTGCCTTTTTCTAACTTGCTGAATTGTGGTCTTTTAATTTTATAAACAGGGGTTTCAAAAGTAAATGCTTGATATATGGTTGAGAGGTGTTTTGTGCAACTGTGTGTACGTTTTCATACACGTAGAGACACAGGAATTTAATGTGTTTTTCTTGATGTGTGACAGTATTGGTCCCAGGACTTCCAGAATTACCTGTGCAGCATGGACTGAAGGAATGAATCTCTGGCAAAATAAACAAATAGGCAATAAATAAGTAAATATTTACTTATATTTATTTTTCCAGAGGTGGTTCTTATGTATGTATACATATACATACAGAATGAAGAATCTTTTTTTTTTTTGGCTCAGATATGGAGTAGAGAGAAATCCTGATCTGCACTGGCTCACATTTTAGTTTACAGTGTGTGCAGTGACTGAGAGATTATGGGCCCAACCTATGTTGTCCTCATTCACTGCACTTAAGTTTTGTCTTCCTTGAGGCAAAGATCTGATTCTTTTTAGCATTAAGTGATTGACTTCTATGCAAAAAACAAGCAAGCAAACCCCAAATCTTCTGATAGAAATTTTACAGTAATAAGACCGATATTGTCATCTCACTGTAGCTTTCTGAGGCCAGCTCTATGTAACCATTCTTTTCTTGGGGTGGACTAGCAAGAAGCGAACAACATGTTTCTGGGTGTATTTTAATGGAATTTTTCAACCATGTTTAACTAACACAGGTGAGGTAACCTAACAGAATAATATATTCTTTTTACCCATTGATTGTATTCACTGTATTCACATTCTCTGGAAATAACATTATATTCTGAAATTTTATCAAATGCTAGGCTAGTACTGCCTAGTGGTACCTGTTTGTCTACACTATATAGAACCATGAATGGGTGTTTCAAACTTTCTGAGTCTAAATGTAGGGCACTGTGAAGCAAGACCCACACAGTATATCTCATATAGGTAATGTGAATGTGGTGGGTCAATTAACTTTCCTTTATCATAGAACTGGGGACTTGGAAGGAGTCACTTCTGTTTCTCTGCCTTAACTGTGGATCAGCTGGGAAGGGTGAACAGCTGGGCTTCTCAAATTATAAATTCACCTTCCTATGTGCTTTATCTGTGAGATATGCTCAGTGCAGGATCTAAAATATACTGACAGGATTGAGCCACTTCTCATTAAAAGTATTCCTCAAGGAGCATTTGTACTTTAGTATACCGTAGTTCAGTGGTTACAGCATGTGCCCAGAATGTGGTAGACCTGGTTTCTCAGATGCCTGCTGGCTTAGGGGTGCCCTCACCAGGTTCTTGATAGTCTACACTTGGACTCTGAAATCCTGGAAAAGGCCAGCTTTGAAGGTGCCTCCTTCTCAATAGCATGTCATAGTAACTGCTTTAAGTGGATTTGCATGAGCAAGCTCTAAAACCAATCCTTCAGAACAAAATTCAGTTTCATCTAAGGATACTGAGCTGTTTAAAAACAAACTCAAAGCCATCTCAAATACCAGAAGCAGACCTTAACTAAGCAAGTCAGAGTGCTCCATGGCTGTAGCCCTACTTTTTCTTGCATTGACCTAAAACTGCTTCAAATATTCCAGTGTGGCAATCTTTCAGAGACAGGCTGGTCTTTCATGCATTGCATCATCTGAGGTTAGGACTTTCCTTCAGGTTTCTGCTGGAAGGTTAGAAGCTGTAATGGTGTCCTTTTGTGTGTATAGTCTGTTGAGACTCCATTGTGTCATGTCCTTAAAAAGTAAAGGACTTTTTAATCAGAATTGGTAACTGTGCTCAGCACAAGGGAGCGCAAGTAAATGTTTAATGAAAGTTGCAAATGGCTTGTTTTACCAGTGGATATGAATTTTCTCTCTGAGGATTCACTGAAAGCTATTTGAAAACCACCTGATTAAATGAGAAAGGAGGACCTTTAGAACAATTTAAAATTAATTCAACAAACAGCCTAGAGCTTGACCTCACTTGACAGCCCATCTTATCCAGACTGTTGACTTTCTGACTTCCAGTCATGGTCTATCTCTTTCTGCTGCCAGCAAGGTCCTTCCAAAAGGTGGATGCCTTCCTAAGAAATGGTCTCGGACTAAGCAGCTGGGATCCTGTTAGCCTTGAAATCTGCTCGGTTCAGTTCTCTGGAAGTCATGTGCCGAATTTATCTTCTGCTTCATTTAAGAGGTTTAGCTCTAATTCTTTCAGTGCCTACATACCAGTGTTTTCTCAGCGTGCCTGTACCGTGTGTGAAGAAATGCCTGAGATGGATCGAGTTGAAGCAGCAAAGTCCATGTGGATCTGTGCAGTGATGTGCCAGATTCCAAAATGGTCCTGAAGTAGGTATATCTACATTTTCATGTTGTCACCTTTCAGCAGTGCTTCTTTGCTTGGGACATTGCACCATAAGGGTAGGATTGCATTGTTTTAGGAACTAGACTGGTCTAAACTAGCTCCAGTGTCTGTGCTATGATCTCACTTTGCAGTTTAAGTGTGCTCATAATGATCTAGATAAAAACCTGTTCAAGGCAGTCCTATGAGCTGGTGTTCTCTTGCTGCTTTAAATATACTTTAAAAGAAATAGTGCTAAACCTAAGCCCTGATTTCTCATAAACTTCTCCCACTTGAATCTAGAATTACCCATGACTGTGTGTGCAAACAAATGTATGGGGAAAATTTTTCAAGTCCCTTCTAAGAATCAGGATTTATCGGGGCCACACTGTGGCCATGGAGCTAAGGGATAGCCCAGGGGTCAGGCTGTTCTGCTGCGGTGCTGCTGCTCTGACTGCTGGGTGCATGAGGGCCGATCTCATTTTTGGTTCTCAGAATACTGCAATGAAAGGTTTATCCTCAAAATGACAGGTCTCTAAAATATTAAAATCCTTGTATGTTCCCTGCTGTCCTCAGCTCACCCAGCCAGCTGGCAGAGAAAAACTGAAGGAAAATTTTAGACACTCTCCCCCTTCACTAAGGAAGGATTTATGTAAGTGCATATTGGTGCATATTCATGTATGAGCACGTATACAAGGACTTGCTGAAAACACACTTGCTGTATTAGTTGTAAAAGCTCCTGGGAGTTTAGATTTGTTTTTCTGTCTCTGTATGAATATTAGAAGTACTGGCTCTTCAGTGCTACAGTTAGATGTTTATAAGGTTATCCTTTTTGTGTGCAACAACGCTTAGCTCAAAGATCTACTAATTTCATTTTTTAACAAAAGGTGATTGAAGCAAGGGCTATAAATTACTTGAAAAAAACCTAGCTGCTTTTCTTTTTTGTTCAGGAAGTCTGTATTATTCAGTACCATGCTCTACAGCTCTTACTAATTATGAAAGATAAGTGTTACGCTGCTTGCAGTAGTGTGATTAGCCTGCACACTTAAAACATTTTCAGAGAGCTCAAGTCTCATTTTCCAAAGTGACTTTATTAGACACATAGAGTGATTAACCTCATTGTTTCTCATGAGATGTGGACCCTTAAGTTAGTAATAACTGTGTAGTAGAATATAAAGAGAACAAGTGTTTATCTGGGGGCAGGAGGCATGGGGAAATACGGGGCTAGGAATCCTCATCTGGAAAGGAGCAGTGAATGTAGAGAGGAAACTGGAAAGTGCCAGGAACTCCATGTGGTACCTGTGCTCAGGACTGCACGAGGTGTGACAGGACATTGTAGAAGGCGCTGTGCAAGTACAGGACAGATGTGATATGGAAGCAGATGGAGCTCTTGCAGTGAAGCCAAACACAGCAAAATAGATAATTGAATCTGAGATTAGAAAAGGATGAGGAAAAAATGAAGTAGTTAAAAGTCCACAAAGGCAGCACAGTAAATTCTGCTTTCTTTGATGGTTTAAAGAAATGGAGCTGCATTGATATCAGAAATAGGAATAAAAAACAGATTTATAAAAGTCTTGACTAGATTTCATGTAAGAAATTCAGAGAAGTTATCTGAGGATAGGATGCCTTATTTGCACTTACAGTTACTACAGATTGTTGTTACTAAAAACAGGGAGGTGTTTGGGATAAGTGCATATGTGATAATTTGATGAAGTTTCTGATTCCTATAAATTTTAATTTTACGTTGTGCGTCATTGTTTATATTGCCTATTGATAATACAATGGCAAGATTTCTACTTTTTGAAGGATTCTGGGAGGAAATTTTTCCCTAGGTACATACACATTATTTTACTGTTATTCTTAGTCCTTTCTCTTGTGAATGTGAAGGGTAGTGTCTTCCTCAGGGGTTAGGACCTTTCTTTCTATAAGTTTCAGTATCTTTTCTTTGTCTTACCTTCTGGCAAATTTAAAGGGTGGCAAATTTGATATAATAGAGATTGAGTTCTTTTTATAACCTTTTAAATAATTAAGTCCCCTCTACATCTGTACTGTCCAAGAAAGCCTAATCCTCTCTCTCAATTAATGAACCTTATTATTCCCCTATGCCCCAAGTATTCCTTTAAGAGTCTTTCCTCATAACAATTTTGGCAATAGACTTGTGTTCTTTCCTGAATTATATTTTCCTAAGTTATACCAGATGAGTGTCTAATTAGTATCATTTAAGATTTCATAGCAAGAGATTCATTTACATTTTTCTTTTCTTAGAAATGATGCAACAACAAATGTCTTTCCTTGTTTGCTTATTTTGAAACGAGTAGAAAATTTTCAGTTTTAATTACAGACTTTATTTCAATGGCACATAATAGACGTGTTTAGCTGCTGACCATTGAAAGGGTTATTGGATGTCAGGGACAGAAAGTCAGTCAGCTATTTTAGTAGGAGCCGCAGGAGACAACCTTCAATATAGTTGAATTATGTATTTCAAATACTGCTTTTTTCACATAGGACATTATTGCAACATAAATCTTTTTTATTAAAATAAAAAAATCTAGTCTTTATAAAAGCATAACATTCTTAAGACTGAAAAAAGAAGTGAAACTGCTTGAGTAGGTGACAGCATTTATAGCAAGGAAGGCAGATGTGATTCATGTATGAAAGCTGGCTGTGAAAACAGAGAGCTTTCTCCAAGGTCTTATAATAAGTGATAGTGGTTTCTATGCAAGTCTTATAACATTAAAGGAAAATATTCAGCTGGAGAGAAGTCATTTATCAGGACATGACACTTGTAATTCTGCTTTCCCCAAAGTACAGACTTTCTGGTGAAAATGATTATGTTTCATTCTTTACTAGGGGCTGCCATAGCAAGAAGCCGGCAGAGTACTTTTGTACTTGATTTAAGTATATAATGTGCCAAGTATTTTACTACTTCATCATTATAAAATTATCTATGGATCTATTTGATTTTCTTTTCTTTTTCTGAGTAAGTTAAAGACAGAAATAGCATTGATGGACATTGTACTGCTTTGTATTATCATTTTTATTTTGGTGTATGGGTGATGTTTTGTGTATGTGTTAGGCTTTCATAATGCTTAATAGAAAGCAATCAGTTCAGCTGGATTACGGTGACTCTTGGGAGATTTCCAGTGCAGTGAGAGACTGTCCTGTCTCATGATCCCACATATTTGCTGAATTTGGTGTTATACTATGCAGAAAACACTACTCTTCAGCTTTGTTCCTGATAAGTATGGACTGTAGAAGGCAATTAGTGGGAGGGCAAGATCATCTTTGCAAATGTGAAGACATAAATAGATGATAGAAAATAGTGTATACCAAGGGAAAAAGGAAAATACAAGGGTGAAGTGGAAAGGAGGCAACGCTTTTCTTAAGGCAACAAATGGAGAGAGTGCACAGTGAAGAGGAAGAAGCCTGTCTTTGAATTCTTCAGGGCTAGGAGATAAAAAGCATTCCAAGTCAAAACACAGGGTGTTATGACTGGAAAAAGTGAATGTTCCTCCCATCTTCAGAAAAGGCAAGAATGACTACAGGCCAATTGGCCTCACCTCAATGCCATGAAATATTATGAAGTCCTTAGAGAAGCCACCTCCAGGTATGTGATGGACCAGCTGACTGGGAACAGCAAGCGTGGATTTACCAAGGGCAAACTGTATCTGACCAACATGACTGCTTTCTGTGGTGGGGTGACTGGCTCTGCAAACAAAGCAAGAGCAATGAACGCTGTATACCTTGGCTTTAGCAAGACTTTTGTTATAGTTTCTCATAGTATTCTTGTAGTCAAACTGAGGAAGCATGGGCTGTCAGTGTGGACTGCAAGATGGCTGAGAAATCTGGCTGTCTCGTCAGCCTCAAAGTGGAGTGGTAGAGTTTCCAAGCCTAACTGATGGTCATCTATGAGTAGTATTCCTGAAGGATTGATACTGGAATGTGGTGTAATGTTTTCAGCAGCAGCCTGGACAATGAGCTAGAATATGTTTCAGCAAGTTCACAGGTGATTCCAAGCTGGGGATGGTCGCCAATGTAAGCACAGGCAGGGCTGCCCTTCAGAGGGACTTTGATGGGCAGCAGAAACAAGTAAATGGGAACCTTTTTGTTGTGAAGTTCAGTAAAGGTAAATTCATTCCTGCATGTGGGATGGGATAACCCCCTGCAGCTGCATTGCAGAAAAGAATCTAGGAGTCGTGATGGACGTGAATCCACATCATGATGGACATTCCTTTGTGAGGTTAAAACTAACTCTATACTAGTCTGGGTTAATGAAAGCGATTGTTTTCTTCTTTGCCACTCACAAAACAATGTCTGGAGAACTCTGTCCAGTTCTTCCCAGTCCCCTCCATTACAAGACACGTTTACAAACTGAAGCCAGTTCAGTGGAGGATCACCCAGGTGACTAGGACTGGAACATATGAAGAAATGCTGAGTGAGTTCAACTTGTTCAGCCAGGAGAGAAGACTAAGGGGAGATCTTATTCCTTTCTACAACTATCTAAAGTTAGACTGTAGAGGAGGTGGAGCCAGACTCTTCTCAGCAATGTGTGATTCCATGAAGTCCATGCAAGACATAACAATCACAAGTTGCAGTAGGGGAAACTATGACTGGAGATAAGATTTAAAAAAAAAATAAAAATCTACCATGAGTCTGGTTAAGTACTGGAGCAGGGCCCAGAGAGATTGTGAAATCTTCATACTTTGAGTTTGGACAAAACTTAACTAGACAATGTCCTGAGCAACTCTATCTAACATTGATGCTAGCCTTGCTTTGAGCAGAAGGTTGAATTGGATGTCTCCAGATGTCTCCTCCAATCTAAAATCATTCTGTGATTCTCTGAGTCATCTCAGTATAGTACTTTCGATAATCACAAAAAAGCCTGATTGTTGAGTTTTGTCATGCCCATCCACTGAACATCTCTCTCTGTATTCACCAGAAAAACAATATTAGAGACAGGTAATCACGTCAACATTCAACAGGCACGGTGAACAGCTTATCATTATCAGTAACTGCATCATTAAATATGTAAAAAACCTTGCTAATCACTGACCATTGTTAAAGATTCATATAGCCTAAATACTTTCCCAGAATTTTAACAACCTGCCTCTTAAATTAAAAAAAAAATGCATCAGAACACAGAGAATGATCAAGTGTAGAAAAGTACAGTTGAAAATGGATATTCTTACTTGTTTGAAAAAGTCACCTAATCCATGAGATCATTAACGTAATGCATAATCAAGTAGCAGGGAGTGTTCCACAGCTTCCCTGTGCATGGCAGTTGCGAATAGAACTTAATTGTTCCCGGACTGACATCTTGTCCTGAAATCAAAATATTTCTTTAATAATTCTCTTTAACCACCTTGACTCATATTTCAGCCACACCATTGTACGAACTCTGAGCTGTTACTAATAATCAGCCTAAGGAAAGGTTTGCTGAAGTCTGTAGAGAAGTTTTCAAGAAGCAAACAAGAGGTGTGTTTCATATGTGTATATAAAGTTGCTTTTGTTCAGAGCTCAGAAAAGCTGCTTAAGAACTAATGGGTGACACGTAAAGCTATCAAATCCAGGAATATCAGTTGAGGAAATATATTGATGAATATTTACACTTTTTGCTGGATCACTGCAGTATTTAAGAGCCCCATAAGGAAATTTTAATGGAGAGCATCTTCTGTTAAAACCCATTAAGCTTTGGTTCAGTGAAGGCCCTCTTGGTAAATGCTGCTGTTCCCGACCAATGGCTCTTGGTGCTGCCTTTGTAGATAATCTTATGATAGAATAGGATATATATTGATTTATGTCATGCTGAATCCTGCTCATGGAGTAAGCTTTCTGGAACCAATTCTGCTGATTTTTGCATAACACTGCCACTGACTTGTGTGGGACTTTTGGATCCACATTAAATATAGGTTTGGTACCCAAGGGACCATATGTTATTTCTGTAAAGCGCTCTTTTCTCTAATGGCTACAGGAGATAATACCAACACTACCTGCTTTATTTGTTGTGCTAAGCAACAGAGGTTTGTTTTGGTTTTGTTTTGGTTTTTTAAGGTGCCCTATTTTTCCAACACTGAAGTCAGAAAAACTTAGTGGCTTCAGTGGCTGTTCAGTCTATGAAGTTCTATTGATTCTCTAGTGTAAGCATTCTGATAGCTGTGAAACAAATGAATGCTGTGATGGTAAGGATTAAGGATTTGGAACTGAAGGAGTTCTAGGCAAGGAGTGTGCTTTTTACTGCTTTCTATTTTAAGTGGCAGATGTGGTCACAAGTGGGGATTACTATTATTTCAGTGTATCAACCCTGAAGTCTGTCACTGGATGCAGGAGGTATTTGCAAGGAAAAGATTGATGCGTACAACAGGTATGGCTCTGAGAGGAAACCATTTTATAACGGGAAGTTAGCAAGCTCGTAGCTGCCTGCCTTTTGCGAAGTAGTTACCAGAGCTTTTAGAAGAAAGATTTTCAGATACGGATATGGAACTGGATATTAGTGGAGCATATCATTTGGCATTAGGAAATGCCTCTGAAAGCCACATCTCAGTGAGGTTTTAACTTTATCATACCTTGCCGTTACTGTGAATTTATCTAGCAAATGTTAACACTGTACTCAGTTTTGTTTACTCAAAATATTTCTCCTCGATATTGGAAGTTTGAGCAAGCATAGATAGGTGGTTCATTATTCATTTCTGAATTTAAAAGTGCAGCAGTCTCAGTCTTCTGCGTGCAAGCTCTGAAGGGCAGAGAAGCCTCTCTTTTTATGTAAAGGAAAATGCAGGTTTTGGCTCTTGTGATTAGATTGTTACAGAAAAGCATCATAAAATGTAATGTAGAATTTTGTTAAATGCTAAAGCACTTTTAAAATTCTACCCAAAAAGTTTTGTTATAAAAGTTATTACTCTCCAGTTTTAGCTTGTTTGTGGAGTAAATTCCTTGGAACCTTATTTGTTTCATTCTATTAAATTCATCTAGACTCCTCCATAACATGAATGAAAGAAGACCCCAAGGTGCCTGAACGTACTCTTGGCTGCTATTTTTACCCTATCAGAGACTTTGAGAGTGAAGTACAGTGTTATGTACCGAGAATGAAATCTGTCAAACAGTTTGGAAAAACGTGGCTAATTTAGCAATGTTAGATAAAACAGCTCCTTTCGCTTTTTCCTCTGAGAGTAATAGCCTATATTTTCAGCACAATTGGCCTTTGGCAACTGTTGGTAACATGGGAGGGTATTTTTGGAAGAGGAAGGAAATAAAAAAGGATTAAACCACAGGGAATTACAGGGGAGACAGAATGCTGAAGAACAGCACTGCTAAGGAAGAAATAGCTTTACAGCAAGTTGCTGGACTATAGATTTTTATTTTTCACAACTTTCCTATATGGGTTCAAAATAGGTCAGTCAGGCAGAAAAATGCATGCTTTAGCTTACATACATACACATAGATAATACAGATATTAAAAGGTATGCATTTATACACAAACACTCAATGTATACAAGTACACTGTAAGAATATACTCTACCTTTTAAATGAACAGACTGTAATGAAGTTTTGCATCCTATTCATTTCTTCATATTTGCTGTCTGAACAACCTTTAAAAGAGAATTTCATATTCATCTGAGTCCTTGTTTGCACAGGAAGTGGAGGTACACTTGTCCTTTCGGGGAAACTTTTAACTGGTCACCAAGAACTGGCATATCCCAAGAAGTAAATGCATGTGGACTACTGTTTCCAATCTGGTCATGGATTTATTTACTCTTTTTTTTTTAAAGGCCATGCCATGTTTAATACTTTGAATAACGAATATGGTTGTAGAAATAGCCATCTGCTCTTAGATGTTCTGGAAGTTGGAAGAGTCTATGTTATTTGTCCAATAAAGTATTTATTGTAAAATATTTCTTAACTTACCAGTTAAATAGTAATAAGAAGTGACTGCCAAACTTATTAATAGAGTCATTAATCTATGCTAGGAAATTCATATAGTACATTGTCCTTAGTGAGAGAGGGATTGGATTGAATAAGGCAAATTTTAAAAATTATTTCTCCAAAGTCATTTTGACAGAAGTTAATTTCTTATTTGCTGTGAACTTCTGCACTGAAAAATAGCAGCTTTTGCATTTGTAGCCATGTTTTAATTGTAGTTTGAGGTTTCCCAAAAGACATCTTAGAAACTCCTGCTGTTGTTGCACATTAAACAGCAGACTTGAAATGATAGCTATATCTGTACTTTTCTTTTTTTTTTTTTTGTTGGAAGGGATTCAACTGTGTAATCGTGAAATAGAGTATTTGAACATGGACTTGGCTACAAAATGGACAACTTATTGGGAGAGTTATTCCATTTTGTGGACTCCCAGTCTCCTTTATTTTTAAAAGCACTGTTGTTTTTGTGATAAACTTATTTTCTCCCAAAGGAAAAGTGAAAGGCTTTAATGGATGTCTTTAATTTAATTTACATGAACCATCCCTTTAAGTAATTTTTTAATGATCTGCTGCTAAGCTTGTCATTGTGTAAAGTAGAATAATATCACGTGGGTAGACCCATTCTACCCATCGGCACTTCTGATGGACTCCAGTCTTGTCAGTGCATGATTTTCCACTTCTGTTCTTTGTCCAGAATTTATGCTTAAAACAGCATATAGTATAAGTGCCTTGGATAATAGGCAGGTGTGATATGAAACTGATTAATATTTTAACAGTTGGTGTTTCGTTGTCAAGCTTCACTATCGCAACTGCACATGCCTCCTAAACCCAAATTTAAGTATGCCACCGCAGGGTAATGACATGAATCTTGTGCTGGTCATTTCCTAGTTGCATTTTACTGCATAGGTACATCTTAAAGATATTTTTACCCCTTTAATTGGTATCATATTCATAAGTACCTAGTGACGCTAGTGGCAAAATCTGTCCAAATGTTGGTAATAGTAATCTCCCAAGCAAAAGTAAATCCCTCTCACTAAGTCTTTCTGTAAATTATGGTAAAAACCGTGTAGATGTGGCACTTAAGGACATAGTTTAGTGGTGGACTCGGCAGTGTTAGGCTTACAGTTGAACTCAATGATCTTAAAGGTCTTTTCCTTCTGACCTAAATGATCTATGATTCTGTCTCTTGAAAAAGAGACAGAAATGCACCTTCGCATTTTTTCCCTTTTATATTCCCTTGACAGATATGGCAATCATAAGTCAAAGATTTATGTAATTTTTGTTTGTTTCTGTTGTTTTCACTCAGCTTTGAAGTTCATAACACTGCACACTTAGTGTAGAACCTCAACGAAGAGGAAACAGTTGAGCAAATAAAGAGAAAGGAATTCATTTTTTCATTGTTATGGAGTACGCAACTAGGACATCTTGCATTTTTAGCTTAGTTATGAACTTCTGGTGTAATTCAGTTTTGTGTATGTTTCCTGATCCTCAAAAATATGGATAATCTGACTTAATAAGTTTAAACGCTGTTAATATTTGAACAGAATGTTAACAAAGAATTAAATTCTACTCTCAGTTCTATCAACACGAGTCCAAAATAACCCTCTTGATTTCTTGCAATATTTGTCCAATAAAATAGTAGTACAAACAATTGAAGGTAATTTATGGTGCACTGCTTTTGAGCTCTTCAAAAGTACTTTCTTGTAAGATTAGATTATTTTATTTCCATCTCACTAAATAGTAACTGCATTTCAGTTTACACCAAAGTTGTGTATTTTATGAACAGTGGTTAGATTGAACTTTCAACCAGAATGGGTCTTCCCAGTTCCATACTCAGCAACTGTGGTTGAGTTTGGAAATTAGCCTAAGTCTGCAGAATGGCAATTCAGTGATGTATCTACTGAGATATTCTTCCTGCTTCTTTGCAGAAAAGAGGTATAGGATTTGACTTGCATGCTATGTGGAAACCTGGCCTGATGCCCAGTAAGCTTAGATCCTTCAAATTACTTTCATGTTAGTGTTAAGGTGCTCTTGGGCTTTTATAAGAGTAGTAAAGGTCTCCAAGTAAAAACAAAACCAAACCCAAAAAACCCCAAACCAACCAAAAACCATGGGGAGACATATTTTCCAGGTTTTTTGCTTTTTATTTTTCTTCTATTTGTTATCAGAAGCAAGACATCCTACCTTATTAGTCAACAGCACCTGAGTGTCTCCAAGTGTCTAAGCTCCCCCTGGAGTTCCACTGACTAATTTCTTGCCATCTTGATTTCCTAGTAGGTCTCAGGCCTTTTTCCTTAAGGTTACTCATTCTGCAAGGTTCAGTTATAGAATTAGAGTTGAAAAACTACAGGAGTTACTTACAAATAAATGACTTTGTAGAGTTGGGCTTATTTTCTAAGTAAGCAGATGAACCTGTGTGGTGGCCCAGTGCTGGCAGCTCTGAGAAACACTGGTTATTTGCACATTCACTGTTGGTTGACCTCTCTCTCAACTGAGGTTAACAACGTTAATGACTCACTTTGGAGTTAGTACTGTATGATTTAGGGAATCTCTGTCTTAGTCTAGAAGTTACGAGCAGTATGCCCTCATAAAGGTAATGTGCACTCACACAGGTTATTCTACAGCATCTGCAGAATTGGCCACTTGTCTTCATTGTGGGTCAAAGGCATTTTTACAATGTAAATATTAAATATATAATAACAATAAAGAATTTCATAGCTTAGGCAAACTAAAAAATGTGAACTGAATTTTTGGTGTCATGACTGACTGACATCTCTTAAAGTTAGGCCCATCATGACTTAAAACAGACTATGTTTAGTAATTAGAGGCAGAATTATTGTCTTCAGTAAGAGATAATGATATTAAGTATCATTAGTGCAGAGCTGGTTTTCAGTAAGAAATCCTAGTGTAGTGAGGTGAAATGGTTTTTTCATATGACCTTCACCAAAATCTGCTGACAGTCACCTATTTCTGGCTATTAAAATAAATTCAAAATAATGATAAAATATGAGTTGTAACATGTTTCTGATGTGTTCTAGCTATCTGTCATAATTATGTATTGGATGGAAATGTGCTGATCTCTGATCTGGTCTCTATGCTAGTACCTGAGCCTGATTTTGAAACTGGGTGATGGCTTAGTAAAGTTTCTCTTGATTAGCAGAAGTAATTTTTGTCCCCGAAATAGCCAATAAACTGGGTTTTTTGCAGCTTATTAGAGATTGTCCTAGTAGTTAACTTCCCAGGGCTTTGCCTGAGGCTGAAGTGGTTTCTCACAATCCATCATTAACTTCTATGACAACCATGGGTAGGCTGTGATTGTCAGAATTAGTCATGACATACTGTAGGCCTCCTACTGTCATTCTAAAAAACGCAGTTACACCAGATTCTGCACCATTGCTAAGTGACTGAGTATGAGAACGAATGCCGAACTAGATTATTTTACATACTCTTGAAGGCAACTTTATCCTGTATTTGTTCAAGCCCCTTCTTAATGTCTTAAATGTCTACTAGTGGAATCATCCATTTTTCAGTATTAATGTCACATTGTCTTGCACGCATCAGAAGTGCTCCCATTTTTACCCACAGCCACGTGCAAATCACTAGAGGGGAGTCAGAATCTGAAAACAAACCTGATGAACTGGAAATAAGCATAGGATGAATTGTTGATCTCCTGTTGAGAAGAAAATATAGATATGCAGCTTTAGCTTCTCAAATTTAAAATCCATTTTTAAGCATGTGCTGCTAATAACACATTTCATATAAATTGCTCCAGCTGCTAGTAATATATGCATTGACTGTGTTACATGTTGTAACCAGGACAGAGGGTTAGCATCACATACCTGAGATCTCCCAATCTTCTCTGGAGTGAGTTCATAAGAAAACTCCAGTGCCTTCCTTTCTGTACCTCCCTCCAAACACAATACATCTGATAATCCAGATGTTTACATTACCAGTAGGTAACTGTCTCCACTGTGGTAAATCACATCAAGTCACATCAAAAAGATCTGTTGTCAATCATTTGAACGGGAATCTTGCATGAGAAAATGTCTTCATAAGTGTATTTATACTGTGACTTACTGTCTTCTCTGTTTTATAGGAAGAAAACCTACACTTTCCTAGACTGACTTTATTATGAAGCAACCAGAATGTTCACACAGAATTTGAAGATATTTTTTTTTTATTTCTGTGAATAAATGTTGATATTTCAACATTTTATTTCAGGTTGAGAGTTTCCTAGGGGCAGAGAACTTACTACTTTTGTTTCTGTATTTAGTCATGATTGATAGGAAGATGATGCCTTTCTGCTCTGCTAGGATGCAAAACTTTATAGTTATTAATTTGTTTGGGCCAGTCATTTATGCTGAATGGAAAATGCCTGAATGATAAAGAAGCTCTTGTGTGACAAACTGAAGGACAAAGCATGTATTTGAGGAAAACAGAAGTAACTCTTCAAGGGCAAACTGAAATAAAACTTCAAGTGATGTGCAACTGATGTCAATTAACTAGAAATTAGAAAGAGTAAACAGATCACGATGGTATATAGCAGCATAAATCAGAATGGCTCTTTCTGGGAAGATAAGATGAGCTAATGGAAGTGTAAAGAGGTGACTTGAAGGTAGCCAGAAGTTCAACAGGCACCATTTTCCTATCTGTGTATGTAACAAGTGCTGAAAAATCGACTGCTTATCCACTGGAATTTATAGCTATACTTATAACTGTAGTGCATGAAATTGCTAGTTGCGAATCACCTTAAATTTCAAAAAGCAATACAACAATAACATAAGGAATCAAAGGACTGAAAGAACCTTGAGATGTCATCTAATCCATCCCTTTGTCCCCAAAGAGGATCAAGACAACTTAAAATAATTCCTGAATGATTTTTATATAATCTTTTTTAAGACCAAAACCTCTATAGCTGGAGATTCCATAGTCTTAGGCAATCTCCACAATAGGTAACCATCCTTACTGCTACAGAGTTTTCCCTTCCCCCCTCCCTCCCCTTCACTGTAATTTAAATTCTTCACTTACCCTATCTGCAATTAGGACAAGGATACCCATTTATTCTCATTCCTCTCAGCTGCACTTATTATATTATGCCTCTCTTCAACCTCCTCTCATCTAGATTAAGTAACTACTATTCCTTCTCCTTTTCCATATAGATCCTATTTTGCAGACCTCTCACTTTCTCATCAATCTCTTCTGGACTTTGTCCAACTGGACTCAGCTGAGATCTTACCAGCTTCACAATAAGCAAGATGATTACTGTATATGACTTGCCAACAATACTCTTATTTATGGATCTCAAGATAGTGTTTGGCTTTTTCTTAAAAGCACAACATTCTTGCCTTATGCTAGCTTGTAATCCATAATCACTGACATCCTTTCTATCCCTTCTGCAAACCAGTTACTGAACCATTTTTCTTTTCCTGTATTTGCACAGTTTGATTATTTTTATCAACAGTTGTCTTTATTGGTTAGTATCTTGTATTTTTAAATAATTTCTCTAGCTTGCCCATATTTTTGAACTACAACTATGCTACAAACATGCTTACATCTCCTCTACACTGATGTCATTTGCATGTTTAATGAGCATACTTCTTATTGCATCATATAAATTTGATTAATTATAGTCTTTAGTAGTATTGGATCAAGACTAATATCTTGTGGAGTTTCATTTTGCTATAATTTCTGGTTTAAGGCTAAGCCACTGATAGTATTCAGAGCATGGTTTTCTGTCGTGTACATCTGGCTTTAACAGTTTCATTTAACCCATATATTTTTAGCTACATTATATAAAAATGTTATGAGAAAAAGTGTCAAAAATTCTACTGTTATAGTCAAATGATATTTCCTGGTTCTCCCTATCTTGCCCTATATTCATACATTTCTATCTACATGCATACACATACAAAAAGATGGCATTATGCATTTATACTGAAATAGCATACAACAAGGAAGGTGGTATTCCAAGCAGAGCTTTCTGCTTAAAGGGAACTTCTGGAATGGCTTTGTTGGTAGGGAAAGCTGTTCTGATAGCATATGAGAAATGCTGTTTTATTTTTCCAAGAAGTAAGAAGAGGTAGTTGATTTTCACATTGTACTGCTGTGTGAAGGGGGACAACAATCTGATAAATAACGGCAGTGTCCCTTTAATGAAAAAATTCTCTCTGTTTGGTTTTTTGGTGTGTTTAGAACCAAATTTTAGAACTCCTGGTTGAACAAGAGCAAAAAGTTACAGGTTAGCTTGAGAAAAAATATCCTTTCTAATAAGTGCAACTAAATATACATAAATGACAAAAGTTAAAAAGCTTCTTTTTTTTTTTTAAGCTTGGAACAGTTTTTACAAATAGGAAGTAACACAGCAGTTTGTGCAGAAAGACGAGAGATGCAGTATGACGCCTTAGAGACTTTTCACCTTTGTACCTTTAGAAACAGTACAGCTCGCACCCTACACATACTGACCGTGTGGTGGCCTGGGCTTCACGCAGTTCTGGACAGACATGGCTGTATGCGTGCAGCCGCTCAGAAGCGGCCCCAGGGAGAGAACGTTTGGCCATGTTTGCTGCCTGCTTACGGCTGCTGACCCACTCACGGGTTGCTTCTTGGTTTCTCTGGGAGTACTCCAAGGGAACATACACATACACCCTGGATGCTTGCAAACTTGCTACAAGTGCATGTGTTTGCCATTTGTCTGCATCCTGAAGCCTGATCTAGGTCTAGGAGCCTCTACTGATCCCCTCCATATTTACACTGATATATCATTATAGTTGGGCAGAGGAGGCTTCCTGAGCCATTTTGCAACGAAAAATGGGGCTTGTAAATTTGTGCTCTACAGAGTGCGTTAATAAATGCTGGAAAGGAAAGGTGGAGCTGTAACTGTAGAAGTATGCCTTCTCCAAACCTTTTCATATGGATCTAAATGTTGGCAATGTTTTCACAGCAACCTGTCCTCGCTAGAATTTCTGTTCTAGATGTGCTGCAATTTGTACAGATTTCTGTTAAATCAACACACAATATAGAGGAGAACATATAAAAAGAAAACTGGAGAGAAAAGTCTATAAAATCTCTATAATATTTTTGTGAAAGATACAGTGACATTATTTGCAATAGATAACTATAATTCTGAAATCCGTTATTCTTATCAATTTTCATTCAAGAAGTACTTAACCAGGCACCAAATATTTTTGAGTTTCTCTAATCTAGTATTTTGGATGCACAAATACTACTGTGCCCTTTCAAATTGAATGTCATAGCAGGGAATATGTCCAGTGATCAATATTTTGTTGGGAGAAATAATTTCAAAAGTGCAAAATGACTTTTATAACAACTGTGATCAAGATAAGAGTGCTCTTGCTTATGTGGTACTATCCAATCTTAAAAATTAAATACAAAAATTATAAAGCCTAAGCTTTTCTAGATGCAGAATATAATTTTGCTACTGTTCTAAAGTGCTGTAGCAAAGGTAGCAACATGAGCCAAGTTCCCTGATAGTAGTAGTACTATGTAGGTAATGTAAATACTGGGCTATTATCTGGCTTCATGCAATATGCAGCTGGGTAAATCAGGTTGTTTATAAGGTACATTTTACACAGAGCCAAATTTTCCTCTGTGTTGTGGACAGGAATGTAATTTGGTAGCAGTAACTTGGCTCTACCAGGTGATGGGTAATGGTGTGTGGGGAGGATTTTCCTGAGGGTGCATTGAGATGGCATTGCACAAATCTGCTGCTGTTTCTCTCCATTAACACTCTCTTTCTGAAGAGGAGGTTATCCATGGGCAGGGGGATTGTATGTTTAAAGGATACGTTGGCTTTTTTCCTTTTCCTAGTCATGTGAGCATGTCTCATGTATTCTAGTCGTGTGGACTCTACTTGTTTTAGGTTTGATGTGTAAGAAACTGTAGGGAAATTCAGCATGGCACTTTGAGCTGTCTGATGCCAGCCAGGAAGAACTGAAGTTGTAGGATAGGATCATATTTCCAAAACTGGCAATCGAGCTGAAGCAGTTAGTGTGGGGTTAAATCCTGGTGATTAAACCGTAATATTGAGAGAAGGGTGTGATTCTGTTGGCCTGTGGCTGTTGGGGACCCCATCTCAAATTGTGTTATTTCTGACTGGCAGAATCCCTGGTGGCAGTGTACCTTGTCTTTATTATTATTGATTATCATTATTTTTATTTTAAGAAGTATAGTTCATTTCTATGCTAGAGCAAAACCCAATTTTGAGACCTCAACGCTTCTTTCAAAGTGGAATTGAGCTAGAATTTCCCACTACACAATTTGCTGTGAAATTGCAGAGGGATTTATACTTGGAAGGAAGTAGCCTTTACATGATGTTTAAAAGAAAGCTTTTTTGCCTTTGATCCAAGTCTGTATTCCCCAGACTCATCCACAAGGGGGACATAGTTCTAAACAAATACGCAGCTTGTGGTTATTTTTGAATATGCACATTTCTAACCCTTCTTAATTTAAATGATTCTCATGGAATGTCTTGGGACAACCTCAAAACTGTGCATGCTGTCACTGAGGAACCTCTCTGACAGGAAGACAGGAAAATGCACTGTTTTTTTCTTTTGGGGAGCTTTCTTTTTTGTTTACAGATGAAGATCTAAGTCCTAGGGGAAAATACTTTGCTCACCTGAGTGTCATCATGACTTCAGATTATTCATGTATATACATGTGCTGAAGAGATCATTATGATTTATGTTTTTTTAAAGAACATTACTTCAGCCTTCTTAAGACTGGATTTACATTTCTCCATTTGCTTCAGGCCTAGCTGAAAGTATCTGGTAATTAACCTAGAGGCTGTGGTAATGAGCATTCCCCCCTCCCATGTCTGTCTGTCCTAGTAATTAGTACTGTGTGAAACAAAGATTTGAATTAGAGGAAAACAATATGTGGGTTTATTTAACAACTTGGCTTGACTTCTGTACTCTAGAAACACAGTTTTCAGTTTGCATTATGACTATGTTTTAGGGCTCCTAGAAAAATGAGATGTGTAACTGGGGCCAAGGTCGCTGCAGGTTCCATGATTCTTTCTAACCTTCTGGTATTAAAAACCAATCCTACACGCAAGCAAACCCTCCTGAAAGGGAAGGAATGTAAGCTAAGAATGATACTGCATTTTATGACAAATTTTGAGTGAGACCCTTCATTTCCTATTGTCTGGCTGAGCTTGAATTTTGGAAAAGGAATTTGGTATTTGCTTGAGCAGAATTGCCTTGACTACTAACTAAAGAAAGAGACCCCACCTGGAGTACTGTGTCCAGCTCTGGGGTCCCCAGTACAAGAAAGACATGGAGCTGTTGGAGTGAGTCCAGAGGAGGGCCGTGAAGCTGATCAGAGGGCTGGAGCACCTCTCCTATGAGGACAGTCTGAGAGAGCTGGGGTTGTGTGTTGGTTTTGCGTGGCAATAGGGAGAGATGCAACATACAGATGGGCTCGTGATCAAGGGGTGGACCTGACCGTGGAGGCCATCACACAAGTTACTCATGAATGTGAAATGTGTGCCACAATCAAGTGAGCGACACGAGTAAAATCTCCCTGGAATAGAGGGCGGTGGCTGGGTTTTCGATATGGCGAGGCCTGGCAGATTGACTATATTGGGCCACTGCCACGAACGCGCCAAGGCAAGCGCTGCATACTCACCATGGTGGAAGCAACTACTGGCTGGCTAGAGACATTTCCTGTAAACCATGCCACTGCCCGAAACACCATCCTAGGCCTTGAAAGGCAAATTTTATGGCGACATGGTACCCCAGAAAGGATTGAATCAGACAATGGGACTCATTTTCGAAATAATGTCATAAGCTCTTGGGCAAAGAAACACGGCATTGAGTGGGTGTATCACATCCCCTATCACCCACAAGCCTCTGGAAAGATTGAGAGATATAATGGACTGTTAAAGACTATGTTGAGGGCATTAGGTAACGGGGCATGGAAGCACTGGGATACAAATTTAGCAGAAGCCACTTGGCTGATTAATACCAGAGGATCTGCTAACCGTCCTGGTCCTGCCCAAACAAAACCCCTACATACCGTGGGAGGAGACAAGGTCCCTGTAGTACACATGGGAAAGTGGCTGGGGAAGGCGGTGTGGATTGCTCCTCCCATGGGAAAAGGCAAACCCATTCCTGGGATTGTCTTCGCTCAAGGACCTGGGTGTACTTGGTGGGTAATGCGGAAAGATGGGGAGACCTGGTGTGTGCCTCAAGGAGATTTAACCTTGGGGTAAAATAATCTGTAATGTGAGTTGTACCTTCTAGGAAGTAATGTAGAAGGAATGACCCAAACCAATGAAGAGCAAGTTTCACAAGGAGCCAGATGAATGCAACAACAGCCCAAAGCAAGCCGGTGTTGGTGCCCAACAACTGAACCTGAACACCCATCCTGACAGATTGGGCCCAAGTCATAGCCGGTTCGTGAATATCTGGAGGAGCAGAGGAAGCTCATGGAGTGGGAGAGTAACATCTATCTGTTAAAGGACTGGAAATAGTAGTTAGTAAGAAGTAAATACAATGAAACGGTTATAAAAAACATATATATATATATGTATTAAAGTGTGTGGAGCGTGAGCACGACACAAATGGTATGGAATAAGGGGTGGAGATTGTATTGGGTCTGGCTGAGATGGAGTTAATTCTCCCCATAGCAGCCCTCATGGTGCTGTGCTGTGTGTTGGTAGCTAGCAAACTGTTGATAACACACCAGTGTTTTGGCTACTACTGAGCAGTGCCAGCACACATCAAGGCTGTCTTTCCAACATTTCTTTTTCCCCAGCAGCAGGCTGGGGGTGGGCAAGATCTTGGGAGGGGACACAGCTAGGACAGCTGACCCAAACTGACCAAAGGGATATTCCATACCATATGACGTCATGCTCAGCAGTAAGAAACAGAGAATAGGGGGAGGAACAGGGCGGGGGCATTTGTTGGTTTTTTTTACAATGTTTGTCTTCCGGAGTAAGGGGCACGTATACTGAAGCCCTGCTTCCCAGGAAGTGGCCGGACATCGCCTGCTGATGGGAAGTAGAGAATAATCTTTGCTTTTTGCTTTGCTTCCACGCACGGCTTTTTGCTTTACCTACATTAAACTGCCTTTATCTCGACCGACGAGTTTGGGGTTGTTTTTCTCCATCTTCCTTTCTCCCCTCCCTGCCTTGCTGAGGAAGCGAGTGATAGAGTGGCTCTGGTGGGCACCTGGCCCCCAGCCAGGGTCAACCCATCACAGGTTGTTCAGCCTGGAGAAGAGAAGGCTCCCAGGGGACCTTATTGCAGCCTTTCAATACTTAAAGACCGCTTATAAGAAAGTTCGAGATAGACTTTTTAGCTGGGCCTGTAGTGATAGGGCAAGGGGTAATGGATTTTAAACTAAGAGAGGGTAGATTTAGACTGGATGTAAGGAAGAAGTTTTTTATGATGAGGGTGGTGAAACACTGGAACAGATTGCCCAGAGAGGCAGTAGGTGCCCCGTCCCTGGAAACATTCTAGGTCAAGTTAGATGGGGCTCTGAGCAACCTGATCTAGTTGAAGATGTCACTGCTTATTGCAGGGGAGGTGGACTAGATGACCTTTAAAGGTCCCTTCCAACCCAAACCATTCCATGATTCTGTGAAAGGAAACTCACTATGGCCTGTTTCTTCAGCTACTACCAAGCTTTGCCTTTTTTAATGCAATGTTAATACCAAATACCTTTGTATGCTTGGTATTTAAAGTGTAATTCTGCTTATATAGGTATCCAGTATCGAAAATGAAAAAGCAAGATACTGTCTTTCTACCTACCTGTAAATATGATATTGATGAACATTATTTTCCAGAATAAATTGCTGTGAGTTTACCTAAAATTACTCCCCAAGCCCACTCAGATGACTCAGACATCATATCATCCACGGGAGACCAAATCAGATTGTCATAAATAATGTGCTTCACATTTATGTTTATTTCTCAGCATCTTATGTGAAATTGTTCTTGTGAATGAGTGACACTTTTTTCTCTACGTATTTGAAACCTGCTTTATTAGTTCATTTTCTACTTAAAAGTCCCAAATGTCTAAATAGAGACTTTTCCATCATCCTCAGCAGGGAAAAGACGGTATGTAGAGAATTCTAGCCATGTGAGATTTCAAGAGATTATATAGCCCAACGCTTAAGTTCTGGAAGTACCAGCCATGTTTAGAATTGACACCACCCTGGCAAAGGTTTGTTAAACCTATTCCCAAAATCCCTATGGGTAAAAATCCACAGAGCCCTGAGTATCATTTTTAATCCTTTGTAATCCTTGCAGTTAAAAAGCTTTTCCCAGTAGCTAACCTAAACCTTATCTGCTCAAAATTTAGCTAATCTTTTATTGTCCTGTCTCCCCACTAGACTGGCTACCTTTCTCTTCAAAGCAACCCTTTGCATTCTGTCGTTGTATCTCTTCTCCTGTGATCCTCTTTAGTTTTCTTTCCTCACAGATCTTACGTTTCATGTAGCGCTCTTCTGCTCTCTCATTTGGCTTCATCCTTCTCAAATCTGAACACAGCATTGCAACTGAAATCTCAACAGTACTGAACAGAATAAATAATTACCATCCTTATCTTGCATAGGGTGTTTCTGTTAATACATCTCAAAGTGATTTCTGTCTTTATGTATCATCCTAGAAATGAGTCAGTGGTCTGTCATCCTCTAATGCTTCAAATCCCTTCCTTCAGAACAGTTGCCTACCCTGGTTTCTCAGTTTTGCACTTGGTTTAGCCTTAACAAATACAGTGCTTTGCATTTGTCTTTACAGATTTATTTTTTTTTCCTTGCTGAAATTTGATTATTTTTTCATTCTTTCAAAGTAATAGCAAACCACTCCGGCTTGGTGTCATCTGTATGTTTTGTGTGTACTCTCTATTCCATGACTTAACTTTTTGATGAAAATAATTAATGGAACTGGCCTTCTGCAGGATCTGAGCTGAAATGCTCTCCTAGTTTGACACAGAACTGCTGACAAATAATCTGCATTGTAATTTTGGCCCCTTATTACTAGCAGTAAGTGCTCTGCAGCATAAAAAATTTCAAGCTGGCAGCAGCAAATCTTCAGTTTATGTCATCTATGACACCTGGTGCAATCTTTCAAGACAGTGTTCTGTATGAAGGTACATTTTATAGTCAAACCGAATGACTCGATTAAAATCTCCATCTTCAATCGTTTGTTTCATTTTGAAAAGCATCACTGGCAATCTGAAGACAATAAGCCAGCCTAGATGTTCCTCAAGGGATTTCCCAGTACAAGAAAGGCATAGACCTGTTGGAGTGAGTCCAGAGGAGGGACATGAAGATAATCAGAGGGCTGGAGCACCTCTCCTATGAAGACAGGCTGAGAGAGTTGGAATTGTTCAGCCTGGAGAAGAGAAGGCTTCAGGGAGACCTTATAGCAGCCTTCCCAGTACCTGAAGGGGGGCCTACAGGAAAGCTGGAGAGGGACTGCTTACAGGGGCATGTAGTGATAGGACAAGGGGCAATGGCCTTAAGGTGAAGGAGAGTAGATTTAGATTAGATATCAGGAAGAAATTCTTTATGATGAGGGTGGTAAGGCACTGGAACAAGTTGCCCCCTCCCTGGAAGTGTTCGAGGCCGGGCTGGATGGGGCTTTGGGCAACCTGGTCTAGTGGAGGGTGTCCCTGCCCATGGCAGATTTGGCGAGTTCAAATGCTTCTCCTTTACCATGTTCTAAAGAGATTTCCACCACTTCTGTTTTCCTAGCTTGATGATGGAGGCAGTTAAAAGATGAAGAATGTAAGAACAGCTGTGCCAGGTCAGGCAATGTGCCCCTCTAGCCCACCGTCCTGTCTCCAGGAGTGGTCAGTAGCAGTGCCTCAGTAAAAGCACAAGAACAAACAAGCATACAGTAATGGTTGCTCCTCCTCACCTCTTTTCCCCAGGTTGTCTCTCATCTTCTGATGGTTTATTGTCTCAAGAGCTTTCTTAAGCAGAGGTAATATCTTTGTATAGAAAACTATTCCTGCTTTTGTGCAGCTGATTTACTTGATTCAAATGCACAGCCTCACATTTACCTGGATTAATCTTTGCTCATTTTGCTTCAGTCTTTGCTAGACTGATTAGAACAAAAAGTAGGATGCAGAAGTTTAACATTTCCAAAGCAGGCAATGTCAAAAATCTTTGCTCCCTGCAATTCCTTGCTCTATGCACTACATACTGTAGTCTCAAACTCTGCCTATTGATCCAGCCTGGCTTGTTTAATCTGACCACAGGGACAGCAATATTGATGAGGAGAATATGAAATATTTCCCCCATATATGGCAGCAGCAACAGTAATTACACTCCCTTTCATCAAAATATATCTGAATATTGTCACTGTAAATCCTGATTCATTGTCAAATGATTTCCTTGTTACTGTTACTGCTTTCCTCCCACCTTTTAGCAATAGCTGTAAAAGGACTGGTTTTTATTTGATAAATTTTAGACACTCCTTTGAACTTGTTTTTTCTCAGTTCCAGACCTTTTTGAATAGAACGTGTCATGTATTTTATACTGAACTTAGCATGCAAACTTGGACTATCTGTGAAGAACTCTTTTTTTCTTTTTTCTTTTTTTTCTCCTTTCTTTCCCCTGGGGAATTAGCAGTGAGACAGGATGGCAAAGGCTTGTCTCTAGCTGCTCCCACCATTATAACCACATGGGCAGAATCCTCCTTGCAGAGCTACCACCCAGGCAAAGGGAAGCAGACTGTCTTCTAGCACAGCTACATGCTATCTCTGACTGACGTAGCCTAAACTAAATCCTAACACTTTGTAGGTATTGCTTTGCTGGGTGGGGATTGGTTTTGGTTTTTTTTCTGTTTCCCTTGTTTATTTCCCTGCAGGCTTGTAGCTCATAAACCTATCCTATCAAAAGTTTATAATAAGGACCTGGTATAAAACTTCCCATGTTGACTACAAAATTACTTTCAGGTTATTGCATCTAATCACATTTTTTGCTCGTTAGTTTTCTGCTGGATTAGCTAATTGAACAGGCCCACTGAGGGGTCAGAGAAGTGGTAGAGCCAGAGTAAAACGAAGGGAAGCAAAGTAAAGTGTGATGGGAGAAAAGGAGCGAGCTGCCTGCTCCCATACCTGCTTGTGGTAGCATTAAAACTAAACAGGCTTTGCAATCTTGTCAAACTTCACCCTAAAATATGCTGATTTACATGGTGGTTTTCCCAGTCACTGGAAATAATGATCTTCCAGGGAATATTAAGCCACAGTGAACTTTAAGCCAATTTACTTCTGAATGAGAGCATTCCCATAGGTATGTAACGTGCTTTAGCTTCTGCATGCTAATTTCACGCCTTTAAACTCGTAACTTCTCAGTGGTCCCCCATGTAGATGTGTCCCAGCTATGTTATTGTTTTCATTATTTTGAATTGAAAAAAAAAGGGGGGGGGGGGGATCTGCAAAATGCAAATGCAGCTAGCAAAGTCCTTGAAAAGTTTGCAGCACTTACCATATCTTATCTGCCTCAGTGTCTAGGCACTGTGTCTAAGCTGAACTCTTAGCACAGCAGTGGCATATCACTGCCATCACTCTTTCTCTACAGAAATGTAGATTTCTGCTCAGCACAGACACGCATTACAGTATCTACACAGGTTATTTTGACTTGATGCCATGCACCCTCTTTTACAATAGCATTCTAAAGCAAGTTAATCTCAGGATAACATGGCAACAGCATTCAAAAGGTGGCGATCACCGGAGGTGTGGATTGTGCTCCTACTCAGCTTCTCTGCAGTGTACCGGAGTGGAAGGAGGTGGGGGTGGTGGCAGCAGAACTGAACCATGGTGACAGATTTGACAGGTGCAGAAGCAAGAAGCTTAAGCTTTGAGACAAAGCTTCATGTCCCGGCCATCTGGGAGGCAGCTCCTTTTCCTTGGCTTTGCTGGTGGGTGTTGCCACTCCGGCTGCTAGGGCATGGTCTGCTGCCTGTGAGAGTGTGCAGGCTCTTCATCTGCTATTAGGTTGCGAGTATCTGCTTGCTACCATATGGCTGCATTAAAAAGAGACAGAGAGGAGAACAAGCTGTAAAGCAACTGTAAAAATTCTGTTCAATGCTATTCTATGGTGAGAGGGCTACTGGCTCACCCTCCTCTTCCCCCAAGTCATTACAGTTACGGGTTTAAATAGATACACCTGCATCCATTCAGCCCCAGTCATTTCCCCACTGAGCTGCTTGAAGCAGAGAGACACTTCTCTGCTTGATGCTCTGAAACCCTGTATAATTCAGGGTGCTCAGATAAAGGCCCAGTTGTATTTTATTCTCGCCCGCTCCCCCCCCCCCCCCCACCCCTGCTATTGGAAACAGGAGACTAAGGGTGGAATTCAGTGAGATAGGATTTGCTTTGATGGAGATGTTTTGGAAAAGTTGCCAAGTGTGCTGGATTGATCTGGTGAGGAAACAGGGGCTCTTCTGTCTTCTGCGAGAGGCTATTTCCATCTCACCACAATAGGAGAGAATCATGTAGCAACACCAACAACAACAGAAAGAGGATATTTTGCAATATAATAATTGTCTGTATGGCTGAAGAAGAACAAATGCTTTCCTGGCTCCCCATGGAACTAATAAAGAAAGGCAGGTTGAGGAGCCTGGGATAATTATTTAGTCATCTTAAATATTTATGAGCTACAGAATGTGCTACATGCAATTTAAGAGGGACTTGACAATTGCAGCATACATCATCTTGTTTCACAGGGGCTAAAAATACTTAATCTTACTCCTTTAAAATAAAAGCATTAATCCTAAATATGTCTTAGGCTAAGAACGAAGCTGTAAACTGCAAGAGGAAGGAAAAGAAGGGTTTTTTCTCCATTGCAAGGTGCAGGGTGGGGGAAACAGTGTATGAATAAAAGTTTTGTTGAGAGGATTTTATGTGAGCTTTCTGGGACTGGTGATGGTGGTAGGGGGTGCATACCATTGGCTTCACTGAGATCTGGGGAATTTTGCTCTGTTTAGTAGGCTGGAAGAGAGATAGACTTTTCAACTTTGTTTTGGTGACAATAAAACCATTGCTTGCAAATCCAAAGGTGCAGTTATGGTAAGCTAAACTCTCCCCATGCTCTCTCTTTACTCTGGAGCCACAAATCCAGAACACATGTTGAAACTTAGTCTTGAAATCTTGGCTTTCACATGGGATTCTGTTCCATGTGTGACTTGCTGATGCATAGTCAGTAGTGGATATTTATGGAAAGTTTAAAGAGAAATTCATGTTGAGGTACAGATTCCATTGGCCACTGAATTCAGAAAAAGTAGAACTCAAGTTTTCTAGAACATACTGATCTATTTTAGGCAGTAAATGTACTTTCTGAATTTGGGATGTCATAATTTCTATCTGCTTCTGAATCTCCAAATTAGTAGCAGTAGTAATAATAAAACCTCAGTTATGTGGTCTTATACTAGGTAGAAGAATACTCTGTTTACTCAGTTCATTTTGGTGAGAGCCATACTCCTGTAGAAGAGTTGTATAATGTCTTTGTTTCTGGTTTCTTCACAAGTTGTATAGTAGACAAGTAAGTTTGCAAGCATGAATGGATTTGGCTTTATGTATTCTTCCCAGTTTGCCACACTGTGCAATCAGTACGCTTGAAAATGTTTCAGTAATGCTTTTGGCAGCCTACTTAAATTTTGGCTCTTAATTTTGGCAGTCATCTTTATCCATTGTGATAGCTCAAGAGTGGCCAGGATTAGAGCTACCAGGCATTTGGGTTTCCTCAGACAGATTGTATTTTTCTGCCAGGAAATTTTGTCTAGGAGGAATTTGAATGCCCTGGCATTAGAAGAGGATGCATCTCTATATGTGCACCCAAGGTAAATCCACTCACTTTGATACATGGGATTCAGTGTGAACATGCAGATTAAACATACAGAGGCATGTCCAGGAAGCCAAACGTTTTCAGACATGGGATTTGCTGAACAGATGTGCATTTGCTACTCAGCTTCACAAGACATGTGCAAGCTGTGCGTGCAGCACAAGCACCGAGGAGCTGTCTGGTATTAGAATTACCTGGCTGACTGCACGTAGTCAGCATGTGCGTGGATTTATGCTCAGAAATCCATGGTCATGTTCCGAAGACACTCTTTGTATTACATCAGCCCTGACTTATACATATTGAATAATCTGCGTTGGAAGTGATCAAGGAAAACAAATGTTCTCCTTCCTGGCATCTAAAATACTTGATGATATCTTTCAGGCATAATGTAAAGTGTCATATGCAATACCAGAAATTTAAGGGTTTTAATTTATTGGAATGAAAATGTAGACAGCATACTGTAAATGAAAAGAAGATTTTTGATCTGGTATAAATTGTACAGGTGGGCTGAATATACTGTAGATTGAACATCTCAGAGCAGGGAGCCCAGGAAGTTGCTTATGTTGCAGCTCTCTTTTCATGGCTGCAAAGTGGAGGGTTTCAAACAGGACACTCGCTTGGGCTTATGCCTGCTGCATGCCATGGTACATGCTCTCGTCTTTCTGGCTCAGTGGCAGCAGCAGTAGCGGAATCTGGATCATGCAGGAAAAAAAGGGGGGGGGGGGGGAAGATGAGGGAAAGGGAAACATGCTTTCCAATTAGATAATGGCAAATATCATACTTGTACTTGTGGAAGGTCAGAAAGGTAACAGCTGAAGGAGTCAAATAATAGACAAATTGATGATGGTAACTAAGAAAATATAAAAGGAACCCAATCTCTCTCTTACTGATAAAGCTGTCTGAGGTGCAGTAGATCAATTTAGCCATGGCTGTTGTTAGGAAATTGCTCTTGTTTGATGTTCCACAAGCAGATCATGCAGTTTCCTAGGAAACATCTTTTTCCACTTAAAATCTAATTTTCTTACATTGCTAGAACTGATGAGTCACCCTGCCTGACTTTTTCTTACTTCCCCTTACCTATTAAAATATACTCACCAGGTGGAAATCCAGGGATTTATTAGTCCTTATCACCTGGCTGTTCAATTAACTCTTCTGGTTCCTCCCTGTTATCAGACAGTGTGCTTAATATGACAATACAGAAGTCATAGGATAGAAGATGATCAAAATTTTTAAAAAAATCATATATGCTTTAATGGGACATGTCTCCTAAATTGGGAAGAATTCCTATGCAGAATAACTTCTCCATTATGTCCCACTAAGAAATGGTCTGTGTTCCATTGCTAGTAACATGCCATCATATTATTCTTACTGTTTTGTTAATTATTACCTTATTCAGCTGATTTATAGATGAGCTTAAATTTAGCACTGACAGTTACACCTAGTTACCGCAAGAAAATAGATGGATTTTGTTAGATATTGCAAACCATGGTCAAAATCTAAAAGCCTCAGTTCTTGGTTGTGATGCTGAATTTTAAGGTTCATGAATGGCACTTATGCTGAATGCAAAGTTACCAGAGAAAGAGGCAAAGCTTATTCATGGCTGTGGTCAAAGGAACAGAGGTCAAAGGAACAGAGGTCCCTGGCAGCTGCAGTTTTCAATGACTGGTTGAATTAACTCCAGCTCCCTGATAAAAAGGAAAATTATATAATTTACAGTTACCTGTTGTTTGGGCTGTATATAAAATCCTTGTAGTTTGCAGATGCCTAATGAGCCCCTGTGGCTACATCATTAATAAAAGGTTGGTCCAGCAGAATACAGCTTCCATGAAAATTCTCTGTGGGCTGCATTTCTTATTCTCTTTCCATATGCAGTTGTGCCAGAATCAGTATTCCTGCCACTTCCCAGGGCCTCTGATGCCTCAGTTGACAGTATACCACTGATGTGCCAAACACTAGTTACTAACACTATGAAGCTTCAGCTGCTGACAAACAGCTTTCTGTTTAAAGGGCAATACCTCTGCATGGGTAAGAGCATGGCTTGGTGTGGCTCTACTATCTCACTAAAAAGACGGGTAAAATAATTCCCCATCCTAACTTTATTTTAAAACTTACAAAACTTTCTGTTTTAAGATTTTGCTGTATTTACTTATCATTTGATTATGTACTTGTATCTTATTGTATATCTATTTGTACTCTGCTAGCACATGGCTCGTTCAGCTGCAGCTGGTGAGTGGGTGGCCTTATCATATAAAGCTATGCATAATGCTTAAAAAATTTGGTAGGCTTGTCACTTGCATTGGCTTGCACTGTTTTTTGTTTATATTTCCTGAATATTAAAAGTTAGACGGAATGACCATGGGTTTCAAACAGCAAAGTTTTAAACTATGGTTTCAAAGCAGTTTCTCTAAATATCATTAGATTATAAAGTCTGTACTTACAGACTTTTTTTACAGATTTTTTAAAGTGGTACTTACATATCTGTGATCTTGTAGACCCTTTAGAGTTGTTTGCAAATAATGAACCTTTTTCTTAATGAAAAACTTTGCAGCTTCATTTCAGATGATTAGTTCAATTAAAATAGGCCTTTCAAGCTAAATTTCAAGTTATTGATTATAGTTTTGAGGATTTAAGTGGCTAGGAGACTGAGTTTCAACAGGACGTAGGCTCCAGAACTTCACCTGGCACAAGCAGCAGCAAGGTTCAAGCCGTAAGCTTCTGATTCGACTGCTGTGTTTGTACCCGAGAGATACACGCAGTATTGACAGAAAGGTGTTACGTGACCTAGACTTCACTGAGTGTGAGTTGTTCTGGTATAAAAGAACTGTATGGATTACATGTTTTCTTTGAAACCTGCAAACATGAAAGATGACCTTCATTCAGAGTCTGGACTCTTGGAAAATCTTGTGTGGAAATATGTTGGTGGCTTTGATTTTTTTTTTAATGAGTTACTGGCAAGAAGAGGCCAGAGAGGCAGGGGAATAATAAAAAGGACATGGTTTAATATTGTCATTGCTAAATGAAGTATTTGCCAAACATAAATATACACCTAGGCTCTCGAACTCACCCTTGATGAGGCAAATACATTTAACCATATTCAAGCCATTGATTGCAGGCTGTTGCTGAGGCCTTTCCCCATGATTTAGCTTTCTGTGTTATGCTACAATAAACTTAGCGTAACCTTTCCGCTCTTTTGAACAAGCAAACAGGATGGATCAAAACTCTGCCAGCAGAATCCACTACTTGCCAGTAAAATGATGAAACTAATGGGAATTTAGAAGGAACTAACTGCTGCGCTATCCTTGCATTCTGCTGGTGATGTGTAAGTGCATTTCCCTCTTTTTCATTCCTGTCTAGCCCTCTGTCCCCTCCTTGATTAGTAATTGTGGTATGCCACTGTGTGCTGCCTACGTGGCAGCTGGTTCAGGTGTGCGTTGCTTCAGATGTGGGCTGCATCTGGGCACAACATAAAATGCCAGTCTGGTATCTTTTATCCTGGTCAATGGCTCTTCATGGTCTAAAAGTGAAGCGAGTTGAATTACAGGATTTATTTACTTAGTGCTAGAAATGTGCTGAATGGCTCAGTAGAACATTCCTAGCAGAGAACAAAGGCTTTTCACTGACCTGTGGGTCACCAGAGTAATTCACAGTCAAAACCACTGATCCACTGCAGAGGCTGAGTCCCCAGATCACAATTTGTTATCAAGGAGAGCACAGAAAGGAGGATAATTTATAAAACTTGTGCAAAACTCAGCACTTCTTGGTTCTCCAGTTCATGCAAACTTTTTCCTTGTTTTGGTTCACAGGGGTCATCCCTGTGTGTTAAGATCAAAATGAAACAGCTGATTTTCTCCTGATTCCTCAGAGAAAAATTGTTCTTCATCTGCTTCATTCATTATCAAACAACTTTAAGAGCTTTGCATTTAATGCAGCAAGACGTGCAGAAGCCCTGAGCTTCTGCAAGTTTGGGAATATTCATGCAATTGTTGACTGATAACACACACCAAGAATATGTGGGTGAAATTTATATGTATAAAACATCTAAATCCTGTTAAGATGATCCAGTCTATTGACGAAAATTCTCACTGTTCATTCCTGTCTTTTTGTCTGCTCTGTTGGCAGGAAATCATTTAACCTTACACTAATATAGCTCTCGGTATCTGTGTATAATCTTTACCTATCTCACATTTGTATAGTGAGAAGTAATTTGTGTCTGAAGACACTTTGAGATTCTTAAAGTAAAGCCAGGCTTTGCTTTTTTGTATGCAGTATTGCTCTTGGAGAAAAATGGAACTATGCTCAGTGTGCTAATGATATAATTATGGGGTCTGTCTTCCAGGAGTAGAAGGAAGATATTAGTTATCATAATGTGCATGAACTTGGACTTCAATGCAAAATTTATAAAGAAGATACAAATGGATCATTTCTCCTAAATAGGGTAGGTCTTGGTGAATAATGGCATGGAAAAATACGCTCAATAAATGTAACCTTTACAGTCATGAAAGTGCTCGTTTTTGAAGGAAGATTGCAATTTCTGTACTTTCTTTTTTTTTTAAAGACTTTTGCTGCATTGCTGATTTTAAGTATTTGAAAGGTAGTTAGTGAAATTTGATCTTTAGTTAGGGGTAGCAACAAATCACATACTGTTATTTCTACTTCCTGACTGTATCAGCAGAATCCTTGTAATCAGTGAGATGCTTTAGGAATACTACTGGGAATTTTATTCTATCCTCCTAGATAACAGAAGGATTAGAGGTTTTGAAAAAAAAAAAAAATTGTCGGCCAGTTTGTCAGTCCTGAGTGGCCAGGCCTTTCCTAAAACATTGTACCTAGAATATTTTGTCTCCTTTCTGATATATTGGTTGCACACAGTTTAAAATTTACCTTGTCATCATATTTGCACAATAACATTACATAAGCAAGTACAGTCCTAATTGAGATAGATCTTTTTCTACCTTTTTAATTAGTTCTATAAAGGTCTTTAAAAGGGTTTACAAACTTAGATTATGCAGTGTCCCAGTTGCATAAAATCTATTGCTTGCCTTTTATTCATATGCATGCTTAAGATTACTTGTCTTTGTGTGCCTATGAGAATAGGTATTGATTCCTTGACAGACCATGTTAAGCAAACAAAAACCCAAAGGAAATAAGTTTTCCAGCCTTTGTGACAGGTTTTGCTGTGTCTGCTGTGTTTAGAGATGAATGATTTGAGATGAAATGGAGGAACCTCACAGAATTAGTGAGATATCATAAGTTTGCACCAAGGTGAAAAAGTTCAGATATCTTTCTATGTTTGTTCTGGAAGCAAACATTCTGAGTCTGCATAACTGAATGGAAAAATTTCCAGTTTAAGATGGGCATGTTCAAAACTTCCTCCTTTTGGGATAGAGCAAAAATATACATCAGCATTATTCTTCAAAATTTTGCTCTTGGCTTTTTTCACATTTCTTCCAGCCCTAGCAGGTGTAAGGTAGCATGGGATATGATTTCACAGGAGCAACACGCACAGGCACCATACACAGCTAATGCTACCATAAGGGTATGTTAAGATTGGTATGTTGAAACAACTTTCAGAACTGAAAATTACAAAAATTAAGGATTTCCTTACTTTTGAGGACTGACTTTTTAACATCAGTGATGCTATTTTAGTCATGCCCTTTTGACTTAAGATGCGTTTTTAAGCTTCTTACAACAACAAATCAATTCTCTTCCCTCATTTTGTTTTCGTCTTGTAACATCATGCCGACAGCCATAAAAACCATCAACAGAGATGGGCTCTTTAGACTGACCACTCCAAAGCCTGGTACCAGAACAAAGGGGCGCAGTGTCAGATCATTGTTCCCTGTGTGAACAAGTACCCAAAAGGGGGGTGAAGCAGTCTCAGTGGAGATCTACTGATGGCTGAGGGTGGTGAGCCTCAGGGCTCTTTGTTTCTGATCCAAGCCCAGGAGGAACGTGCCACTTGCCATTCTGCTCATTTTCTCCAGATTATCTCCACTGTCTCCTGTGCTTTCAGGTTGTCTGAGTCCTTTTTATTCCTATGCCTGTATCCAGGGGACCCATTTTCAGCTCTTCAGCGGACAGGTTTTGCTGCTTAATACCTCTCTTTCTGGTCTTGCTCCTACAAGTCTCGAGGTTTCTCTTCTGATCACCCATGTGTTGTTCCCCATTGCCTTCACCAAGTACCTGCTCCTAGTTCCCTCCACTCTTTTCTCTTGTAAGATACGTCCCTTCCTTGCTACTTCCACTTATCACACTAATCATGTTTCCAATTCCCATTTCTCTTGTCAACCTCCTTCCCTGCTCTCAGCTCTCATTCAAGTACCTCCTCCAGGGAGACCTCTCAGGTATGAGTACAAGTTCTGTGTGTGATAAATATTTATTCATTTACCACCTTAGATGGTTGGATCTGATTTTAGTGAATGTGGAGGTTATCAAAATGAGAGACATAATGTGAATGAATTATTATCCAAACCTGTCTATTTGTGGCTACTGATAAGCTGATTGGGATTTTTACTGTTTGGATTTTACAGAGTATTTCTCCCGCTGTATCATTCTCAGATCTAAATTTTATGTGGAGGCTGCTCTCAGTGCCACCACTTGTCTTGTCAATAGTTTTATTTCCTAGCCCAGATGGGATGTCTGGCAAATGACCTTTCCCTAAGGGTCTTTTCATTTCTGCTGAAGAAGCTAGAGCTGGAATTAGAGTCAACATAACTGTCAGGACAATGCTGCACCCAAGTTAACAGTGACCTATTAGGTAATGTGGCTGTACTGCTATTTTTTCTCTGTATGGCACTGCAGTGAATGGATAGTCAGGTAGTACAGATAGATAGGTAGTACAGAATCCTTAGTCTGTTCTCTGCTACAGGGTGTTGCAAAGCGTGTACCATGAAAATTTCTTATGGATGCTTCACCATTACCAAGGCTTTAGGGTAAGTACAGTAGATATATACCGAATGTCCAGTATTAACAAAATAGTACAGGTGAATTGCCAACAAAACATCCCAAATCCCAGGTGCTAACTGTGCTGCAGAGACAAATATAGTCAAAATCTCCAGGGCCTTCTTACTTCCCTCCTGCCAACTTCGTAAAGTGGAGACCTTATCGCATATAGCATGACAATGTGTCTTTCCCCTGAGCCTCCTTCCAGGCATTGGGACTTTGGTCATCCTTTTGCCTAGGAGACTTTACAAGCTTGACGCCTTCATTGGAGGCAGAGCATATGGAAATGAACTGCAATGCAGTGTCATGTGGTATGAAAATGATTTTAAATTCTGACATTATCACAGTTTAGCGTTGTGGTGGGAGCTTTCCCTTAATTACTCCCTGGAGGGGAAAAACTGCTGATACTAACTAGACTGAGGCGATCTACTAAACTCAATGCCCTTTTTTAATTCTAAAAATTAAATATTTATTGTTTGCAGGAGTATTTCGTTAAAAATAATAATAATAAAACACGAGAGAGAAAGAAAAAGTTTGTGGAGATTTAGTTCATTGTCTCATGGGTGTTGGGGGCAGATATGGATGTGCTTTGCTTCAAGAGGCCAGACTCCCTGTTGGCAGCAGGAATCGGATATCTGACTCCAGGCAGATCTGGAGGGTTTCAGGTGGAGCTGAGGAGGAGTCATTTGAATGCTCATCTATACACTCTCACTTTGAAGAGACTGTAATTTTTTAAACCTCAACAGCATAGGACATTACATACTAGCTTCATAGACTTCAGAGCATTAAATTCACTCTGAAGGTCTTTACGAGAACTTAGGCCAGCATATACTAGCCTTTATTTTAACCTCTGCTTTCATGTCTCTTCCTATATGATGATGAAAAGTTTTCCTGACTTTGCTATGCTGTACTGTTCTCACCTTCCATTCCTCTATAATGCCGCATACTTTCTCCCTCTCCTTTAAATAGTTATACAGTGAATAACCAACTTAACAAGGTGCATGTACTATCCAAGTGAGAGCTGTCCTACAGTCATTAGGGCTCAGTCTAGCAAAAGGCAGATGAGATTCTAGGAATGAGGAGATATTTGTATTACTCCTAATCTTGCTTCTGACTGGGTGTACAATTTTGAGCAAATCTCTTCTGCTGGCAACTGTTTTCCAATGAAAGGGAAATTCTACTTGCAATTGCTCAGTAGACACTGATGCTTCGAGGTGTACCTGCTGCAGCATGGATTTATCCACAGCCACAGATGCTTCGGAGTATCCTGCTCCCACATGGACTCATCCAAGGGTCACAGTCCCTTCAACATGAGTTCACACTGGGGTTCTAGCCTGTCAGGGACGCCCAGCAGCTGTGCCCAGTACATGGCCACCAAGGGCAGGGACAGTCCCGTGGGCACAGGCCAGCACCCCAAAGGCCTGCCTGTATTCCTTCCTTCCTTCCTTCCTTCCTTCCTTCCTTCCTTCCTTCCTTCCTTCCTTCCTTCCTTCCTTCCTTCCTTCCTTCCTTCCTTCCTTCCTTCCTTCCTTCCTTCCTTCCTTCCTTCCTTCCTTCCTTCCTTCCTTCCTTCCTTCCCTTCCTTCCTTCCTTCCTTCCTTCTTCCGTCCTTCCTTCCTTCCACGGGCGGCAGGCGGGGCTGCATTGGGTGGGGCTGCGCATGGGGGCCCTGTCACCCCCACGTCACAATGCCACTGCCCGGCAACCCAGCAGTCACAATGCCCCGGGGCAGGATAAATAGAGCACCCTCCCCTGTGCTGCTGCCAGAGCTGGCCCCCGGGCAGCTCGAAGGCATCCAAGAGGAAGTCCTTGAGGAGCCAGTAGAATTCCTCAGTGGAGGCTGAGGGAGGAAGACCTGGATGAGGCAGCTGGGTGTTCTCTGCTGCAAGGCCAACTCCTAAAGCTCATCGGATGGATGGATGGATGGATGGATAGAAATCTTGCTTCAGCCATCGGGGAACAGACGCAAGCCCCTCAGGAGATAAGGAGAACCACCAACCCCTGGAGGTGCCTGAGGCTATCAGGCCTTTTCCGCTGGATAGCCATGGCCAGAGCAAGGGAATGCCTTCTTGAGGAGCACTGCAGAGCTCGCCATCTTCATCCCCCGTGGAGCCAGGGGCAGCAGCCGTAAGAAAGGGGAGGATGCAGAGATGTTGCAAGGGGTCCTGGTGCTTTGGAGCACCCACTGGTGTGCCCCCAAGGTTGATCAGGCCGGGGGCGCTTGGCCACTCTGGGAAGCCCCTGAGATGGCTCCAGGCTGAGGGAGAATAGGGCTTGGGCATCTGTCTCTGGGGAGGCGTGACCAGCCTGTAGGAGGAGGAGGCCGGTCTTGCTCACATGCTCAGGGAATAGCCGATCGCCAGCGCCACTGGGGTCAGGAAGGAATTTTCCCCCGGGGCAGATTGGCACTGGTCCCCGGGGGTTTTTTGCCTTCCTCTGCAGCACTGAGCAGGACCACTTGTTGTCAGGGCTCCTCCCCTCCATTTTGGCTCGGTCACTGCCTGCTGCTCATGCACCACGAAGATGGCCTCTCGTGCCCTGCAGCTGGGGGGAGGAAGGCTTTTTTTCCCCCCGTGGTGGGCTAGCAGGTGTCCCCGGGGGTTTTTTGCCTTCCTCTGCGGCTTTGAGCACCGGCCCCTTGCCAGGCCTGCTTTGGGCCATTTTGGCCAGGTGCCTGCTGCTCATGCTCCACGAAGGTGGCCCTCGTGCCCCGCATCCGGGGGGAGGAAGCTTGCTAGACCCCCAGGGCGGGCCCCAAGGGAGGCCCCCGGGGCTTGCTTCTTGTCCTCTGTAGCATTGAGCACAACCCCTTGGCGGGGCTCCTCCGGCCCCTTTTGGCTAGGGTCTTGCCTGCTGCTCTTGCACCTCCAGGGTGCCACTCTCTCGGGCCCTGGCTCTCTGGGGCTCTCTTGCGCGGTGCAGCTTTGTAGCAGGAGCGAGCTCTGCTCTTCCCTTGGCTCCCTTTCCCCAGGGGTCCTTGCTTCTGCAAAACGGCCTGTGTTTTTGGAAGGGCTCCAGCCTTGCTGCACCACCAGCAGCAGCTGCCACTTTGCAGCTCTCCCTGCGGGCAATCCAAGTGCAGGGCAGGCGCAAGCGCGCTTTTCACGCATCGCTGGCCGAGAAGCACAGCGCAGCAAGTTTTGGAATGCATAATTATGCTTTCGTCTTCGCTGGGCGCCATACTTTGCCAAATATCCCACGGTACCACACACCTCCTCCTCTTCTTCTTCTTCTTCTTTTGTGTGTGGTCGGACCTGATCCTCATTCTTCGCGTTGTCACTCTTCAGGAAACAGGGACTGCTTGTCCTGTATTGCTGCTGCTGCTTTCTGCAGCTCCGCGACTTGCCTTTGCCAGACTGCAAGGGATTTTTTTCCTGAACGGAAGAATGCATCAGCCTTCTCCTGGCTGCACATGCGCAGGAGCACTGGCTCTGAAAAGATTCAGGAAAATAAAATGAAATCCTGTTTGCACTTGTAACCTTTGTGTGATGTGTCCTTGAAAGTGTTTTTGGAGCTGAAAAACCCCTGGCATTTCAGGCAAATAAGTCCCATCATTTGACTCGAGCACTGGGAATAGACTAGTTGAGTTGGAAGGGACCTACAACGACCATCTAATCCAACTTCCTGACCTCTTCAGGCCTGATCAAAAGTTAAAGCATGGCATTAACAGCATTGTCCAAATAAATGCCTAAAACACTGGCAGGCATGGGGCATGGACCACCTCTCCAGGAAGCTTCTGCCAGGGTTTGACCACCCTTTTGGTAAAGAAATGCTTCCTCATGGTAAGTCCAAACCTGCCGTGACAGATGCAGCTTTGAGCCATTCCCTTGCACCCTGGCACTGGGTCCCAGGTAGAAGAGCTCAACACCTCCCACTCCTCTTCCCCCTCCTCAGGAAGCTGTAGAGGGCAGTGAGGTTGCCCCTCAGCCTCCTTCTCTCCAAACTAGACAAACTGAAAGTCAGCTGCTCCTCAGAGGATGTGCCTGCCAGCCCCTTCTCCAGCTTTGGTGCCCTTCTCTGGAGGCATTCAAGGACCTTCATGTCCTTCTTAAATAGTGGGACCCATTTTATGCGTTTGCATTCTGGTAGGATTGCCGGACACAGAACAGACTCCTTGCAAGGGAGTGATGTTTCTCTTGGTAATGAGAGAAGAAACAGCCTCAGCATTGTCTTGTAGCCATCCTGGAGTGGGAGTGCTCAGGGGCCACCTTTGGTCAGCAGAGCCGGGGCTGGGCTGCGATGATGGGATTGCTGCTGATGCAAGAGCATACAAGGAATCTGCTTGTGAGACATCTTTGCAGACTCCGTCTAGAACCACGTATTGTGGTTCTATACAGCCCAATGCATTGTTCATTACATTTTTCTTTTATATTTAAGCACACTTGTTTTTAATTTGCCTCGAATACCATAAAAATTTCCTAACACCTTTCTAACATTTGTCTCTCTTCTCTAAGAGAATGCTATGCATTTTTCAGTATGAAGGACTCTCTTACCATATGATTTTGATGTGGTTTTACATAAGGAAAGCACAAACTTGTCTGGGGCTTAGTGCTGACGGTTCTGATGGTAAAGAACAACTAAGCAAACCAGATTGAAATAAACAGGATTCACAAGATGAACTCAGTTTTTTTGCAAGTTAAACTAAACTCTCAGTTTAATCAGCAAATTTTTTTCAGGAATTAAAATGTTTCTGCAGAGCTTTTTAAGCAATATAATGCTTAGCAGCCCTTCCATAGAGAATGCACTCGTCTCCTGTCCCTGTAGACTTTGCCTATACGTCTGGTTTGGGTTTTAGCTTTGCTGTGTGAATAACAGGTTCTATGTAGATAAATCAGTTTTGTTCAAGTTTAGAAAGATTACAGTTTGGGGCTTAACTCAAGTATAGGAAGGCTCAGGCCAAATGAAATTCTCAGAGACTTTGACAAACTAGCGCAAAAGGGAAGAGGTGCAATGACAGTAGGGATTTCAGCTTTGCCTCCACAAGAAAAGAAGTTATGATTTATGTAGCTATCATTACCTATTGCAAGATGGAATCCTAAGGAAGATGAAGGCATAAATAATTTGTATTTTATGCAATTACACTGTTTCAAAAATCCTTCCTTCATGGTTTACCTTGATGTAAGAGATATACAAAGCACCTTGTCTGTATCAACGCCTTTCAGTAAAAAAGTGGTGGTGTTTTAAGTAGCCCTAGACTTACTGATCCTGTCACCTCCAACAACCAGGGCTTGTGCGCTGGACTTAATAGGCACTTCTGGAAGTAGAGATAGGAAAGCTGAACTTAATTGCTTCATTTTATTTTCATAAAGCCTGGTAATTTTCAATGCCTTTATGCAAGCTCTCAAACAAATTTTTAATTATTTAGGAAAACATTTAAGGACATGCTTTGATCCACCCTATTCAGCAAAGCACTTATGCACCTGTTTATGTGCCACTTAAACAGGTTGAAAGAGATACTTAAGTGTCTGCTGAATACAGAAAGATCACTAAGTCAGGACCTTAAGAGGGAGCAGTTTCAATTTAGTGATCAGAGATACAGGTACCAAAAAAGTGTCCAACCCTGTCTGCATTGAGAAGACCTGAGAGCAGAGTTGATTACACAGCAGCGCAAATGGCTTCCCTCCCCCCGACTTTGGGCAGATTTTTCACAGTCTTCAGCTGGTTTTGCTCATGGATTGATATTTTTGTGTGTGCACGTGTGTAATTTCAGTGTCACCAGCCTAGTGTGCCTGACACTGCAGTCTTTTTCAGAAGCAGTAAGCCATGCAGTCTGATGCAGAAACAAGTCTCCATGGAGCTAATCGGCTTTGGTTTTTTGCTCTGAGCACTTGCTGATTTTTTTTGCTTGCAGTGATATTGGAGCACTGGGTTAACTCTAACAGAACTATTGATTGACAAACTAATGTCATGAAGTTCTCTTATAAGCTATACTGTGGGAGTAACTTGAATCTTACTGTGTCAGAGGGGCAAAAGATAAACAAGCTCAGTTAGTGGTTAGAATAATTTTTAGAATAATCATAGCTTGCCTGTTTCAATGTTTAAACAGTAAATGATTTTAGGAATTCTGGCCTAGGGACTCAGCTGGGGGCACATCTCTGCCTTGGTACTATTCTGCTAATCATCAGCTCAGGCCTAATTTGTTATGCTGCCCTGGAATACAATGTGTATTTTTATCAAGTCACTGAGCTGGTTGTGACATGTCAAAATAAGCCAAGCTAAAGTGATATACTGAACTTGCCTATGCACATTTTCTGTATGCAATCCCCGTAGCCAAAGCCTATCTCCAGAGAGCAGCACTAAACAAAAACATGTTTGCTTGTTGCTCCATCTTTAGTGTTTTCTTTTGTTCTTGTGATTTCCTTTGGAGAAACAGGGTGTCGTCTCTGCGTAATGGCTTTAAAATTCCAGAGAAATTAAGAAACTTTATCAATCAGAACTGTGATGATAAAATGCATCTTATCAAGCAAGCCAAGATGTCAGTGGGGTTTGGAACATGTGTAGTGCATCATATACGTTCAGGCAGGAGTTGCGGGGGATTTTATGAGCAGACGTGCATATTTTAAAGCATGCTGGAGCACCCATACAGACCTGATGAAGAATTAATAATGAAACTTTCAACAGCTTTGTTCACAGTAGGAGCAAAATTCCTCAAAATCAAAAGATAGGAAAAAAAAGAAAAAGATGGGTTTCCAGGATAACAAAGGAGACCTGGCAGTCCATTAGTAGGACAGCTACACCAGCTGACAGGCTGAGAGACTGCTCCAAAATCCCCAGCGCACCTGCATATGTGGAGCCACCTGTCATAGGAGTGAAAAATATATCCTGAGTTATAGAACTGTGAACTCAGCAACGCTTCTGCAAGTTATCAGAGGAGTGAAATGGCCCTCATGTAAGTTTTTGTTGCCAGAAGGTTTCTCACCAAAAGAAAAAAAAAAACCATAGTTTTGTCATTTTTACAGTATTAGGACGCCTAGAATACATATTACCGTGGTAATGAAAAATGTCCACACCTACAGGATTACATATAGTATATGTATATGAAGTTAGATTGGGTGAGTCAGGTAGAAATGCTCTTGCTTATATACTGTGTGGCATCCAGCTCAGGATAGTAAAGGGTGAGATGCAGGGTGGAAGGAACACGGGACAGGCAGAGCAAAGATTCATTCCATATTCTGTACCCACTGTGGGTGGCAAACACTTCCCAGCTCTCACACTACTGCCACAAGTATAACATGCTGCAGAAGAGATCCAGCCGTGATCCAGAGCCTGAATCTGCACAGGGAACCTATTGGGTAAAATTCTCAGATGATTTTAGGAAACAGGGCACCCCAATGGATGTGGAAACAATCCTTAATGGTCCGAGTAGTCTGACTGTGAGGAAAATTCCTACATAACCTGATTTCTACCTAATTCCTGAGTTTATTAATGCCACTGTTTGCCTAAAGGAATTTAGTGTGATGGGTGCACCCCTTTATGCAGCCCAATGTTTTCTGTCTAGCTGTGGCACGCTCCAGTGCTGCAGCGGGAAGTGAAATAAAAACAGCAGAAACCAGTTGTGAAGGGGGATTTTCCAGGCAATTGGTAGAAGGTTCAAACATAATTGCCTGTAAAAATGATGCAAACAAAAGATGATTGAGTCTCCTCTCAGAGGCACTCAAGTTATCAGCACATCAGGTACCAAGGACTCAAATTAGAAGTTTAATTTCTTGTTGCTGGGATTTGTCAAACAGTCCCTTCCATAAATTTAGCAATCTCACATCTTCAGATGGCATAGATCCCTTCTCCTGATGACTCTTAGTCATTTCATCAGTCCCCAGATGATTAGAAGTTTCCTGTATTCATTTACCTCTAACATAGTCTTATGATTATCCCTCAGTTTACACTCTGCTGCCATCTTCATATTTACCCCTACAGTATATTAATCAGGAGTCATCATATAACATTTCAACCTTTGGCTAAATTTGACAATTGGCTCATGTAATTTCATATCAGACATTTTGGTTGCTCGCTGTTCCCACAACCAGGCATTAGGTATTTTCTTTACCTGCTCCAGTGTAAATTTGCTTTTGTAACCATAGCTGACTGTAGCTAATGTCCCCAAAGAAGTCAAGGTACGATTTCATACAATGTTACTGCATGAAATGCTTCCGTTCTTAAAAATATCTTGCCTTACAAAAATATCCTAAAACCCCATTAATTTTTTCACAGCTGTATTGCTGTAGCAAATGGTGGGCATTCATCAGTTACCAGAAACACCAGATCTTCATTTCCTTAAAGCCTCCAGATGATGAGTCCAGTCCCAGATTTATATCTTGAGATATTTACGTTCAAAGTACATTTACATTTATTCATCCTGGAATGAAGAAAGTTGTACTTTGGGCTGTTCAGTCCTACCCCTTCACTCTTTTAGTTGTGTTGTCTGCTGGAAGGGAAAGGATTTGTGATCTTGCCCCCTTTCTAGTGATGTTTCACAGAAGGGACCACTCCCACACTTCTGGATGCAAGACATGGAAGTTAAATATTGGAGTAAGAAAGATACAAGAATGAGATATGTTTTATTGGAAATGTTTTATTTATTCAAAAGTACTGTTTATGAAAACAGTAAAAACTGTTTATGAACTCACTTACTTTGCCTTCCATATCCAACATACACCCTGAAAAATAATGCAAAGAATCAGAATGCTTCAGTTTAAAACAAAACTGAATTTTTCTATTTTGTTTTTAAATATAGTTCTTTTGTTTTGAAAAGAGCGATGCTTCCCTAACTCAGAAACAAAATGGGGTGATTTGAAAATTTTGATGCAACTTCAAATGTTTGTTTAACAATGCTCTCATTTTCACAAGAAAACCACACATTTTTTCCTTTTGAGTAACCTAAAACCAAACCCAGCCAGCAAGTGGAAAACAATGGTATTTGTACAGCTTTAGTTGATATTAAACTGCTCCTATTTCTTGTGGTGATAGCTGTACAGAAAGTTCATAGAAATCTCACCCCTTGTGCCATATGTTTCTTTTTGTAACTCATTCTTCGCTAAGTAGAAATCAATTTCATTTTTTCTTAGAAGTTTCCTGGTTGGTGATTTTCCATGGAAACCCAAATGTTTGTCAAAAACTGTGGAACTACTGAATGTAAAATGTCCCCTTCAACTCCTCTCCATTTTTAATTGACTTCGGCCAGAGCTAAGGCTGCTTTCTGCAGGAGCGGCACTTACCTTGCTGCGGTTGCTTAATATTCTGGGACATTATACTTAATCCGAAAGTTTCTCTTGGAAAAACTGAGATGTAAGCCATGACCAGCTGCAAGATTATTATTATTATTAATAATATTATTATCATTATTATTATTTGTTTCTTTGCTGTTGAGGTGTAAAAGGCAAAATATTCCTGTGTTTATAAATTCAGAACCTAACTGTCTTGATAGCTATAAAGAATAGAGATTGTGTGGTAAATATTTTTGTCTGGAACAAAGCAAATCTGGTTTCAGTTATTGTCTGTAACACTGATTTCCAGTGTGACTTTGGTCAACTCGGTAAATCATTCTGAGCTTAGCTCCATTCAGCTGTAATGCCAAAAGAATAGCGTTCCTTTTCTTCCACCTGTTGTGCAATTTATTACAAACTCTTGAGGCAGGAACTGATTATTTTCTATGCTTTCATATGACGCTTAGCCCAAACTTTGTGGAAATAATTAATTTTTCAGTTTGTGGTCATTCTAAGAAGTAAAAAACTTGTATGTGTGGTGAAATGAACAACTTTCCCCTCCAAGATATTTTATTGCATTAAAAAGGTAAAAAAATTGGGGTTGAATGAATTATAAAGCAGGTTTTTTTCAAATTCAATTGTGAGGAAATATAAACAATATTTTAATTAAATATAGACTCTGTTTTAAGCCTGAAAGTTAAATTTGAATTAAAATTAGAAGAAAGTTTTCTGACTAGAGAGAGATTTTTTGGGTTTTTTTTCCTGGCATGAATGTCTAACTGAAACATTAGCATTTTAGTTCTCCTATAACAGCATTCTTCAGGGGGTGGTTTTGGTTCCAAAATTTGATCCAGCTGTCTCCAACATGGTTAGATCCTGATTTTTGAAGGGAGCTGGAAGTGTTCTGTAGCAGTATGAGATATTGACCTCACCACTTCTTAACCTCACCCTTCCCTGGACTGATGTAATGGGGACTCAGAGTCTGTCCTGCTGATGAGGTAAGGGAGTTCAGAAGCCATTTCTTCAGCCTTTTGGAAAATTACCCTTAAATTTACTAATGATTTCCTGTGTGTATACATACACATGTCCTGGCATGGCTCCAACACTGAAATAATAAGCAGATATTGACTTCCACCAAGATGTCTGCTTCACTGAGCAAGTGTTTGTCAATGGATTGATGCAGTATTGGCAAGCATCTAATTCCCTGTTAGGGGAGGGCTGCCTGCTGGTAGTGACTTCTCATTGTCAGCTGCAGGTATTTCATTACAGAAGAGATGTCTTTGGGGTAAAGGAGGGGGTCATACATGATTGTTGGAAATCAGGAGGACTTCTGTTTAATTATTTAAAAGACATTTTTAAAAATACATCAGTTTTAGCATTTTAATTAATTTTGGTGGATTCTGTGCATGCTCAGTGTAGGATATGTTGACTTTTAACCCATTAATATATCCCTTTAAGTCAGAAATGCAACAAGCTAGTTGCACTATTAACACCAACAGTAGTCAAGGGATGCAAAAGCTAATGCATTAGTAACATTATCTCCACCAGGCTACACAAATTGGTGTGGCCTACATTCAAAGACATGACCAAAACACTCAAAAGAGTGAATATAAGCTCCAATTAAAGTCAAGGGACCACAGCCCCAGCTGCTCTGAATCACTGTACTTCCACAAAAAAACGTTGGCATCATGTCAGTTTATACATGTTGACCCCACAGGCTTGGCTCAGTTAAAACCTGCAGTTAAAATATGGATGTGGATGCTTTCAGAGAACAGCCCTGCAGCGTGCTTGGCAAGTGGATAGATAGATAATACCCTGATACAGAAATACTTCTTGGACACATGCTTAAATAGTGTCACTAAGGAAAGTAATCGTACATTTACATCCACGGGAGGCAACCTCTGTCTGAGCCCCCACATTTACTTCTGAGCACGGATCATGGTTTTAACTAACTTCTATTTTATTACTGTTTTGAGGGAGATATACACATTTCAGAACATGGATTTTCTCTGTTGTTCCTGAGGAGGCTGTTATCTGTGCATGCGTATTCCTTGCTCTGAGCTGGCGTTTTGTGGCCTCGTATGACTCTTCCAGTGCATCTGTTAATGGTTGCTGACATACCGCAGCCTCACACACTTATCTGCTAACGAAATTGTTCAGGGTTTATGTGCAGACACGTGTTAGAGAGCAGTGCCTGGCTTCTGATGTGTCAAAAAAAAATCCTTCAGAAACAGTTCAGTGGCAAAGCCACAAGTTAGAATTGTTTATCATTGTCAACAGACTGAACTAACGGCTTTTGTCATGAGAAATGCTGAGATTAAATAGGGGGTGTAGGGGAGGAAAAGTTGTTATTGTTGGTATTATGTGTATGCACAGCAAGCGGGTTAGACAGCATTTCTTTTCATATGGTATGACATCCTGGTATGAGGAATACCTTAAAGACTTGTTAACATCACTGGTCTGGAGCCTGCAGGAATCAGTATGGTTGGAAGGGAACGCAGATCTTGCATGATCTAAACTTTTTCGGGTTGTTTTAAAAACAGGGCTCTGATGACATGCAGCCAGTAAAGATTTCAGTCCACCGCCTGTAGAATTTGGGCATGTTAGACCATTGGTTCTGGAGAAATCTCAACTGGGTCATTGCATTTCTCAAGCCCTTCTGAGTTCTCCCTACAGTTTCATGAGGAAAATATGGTTTCAGTTGCATATGGGATTTTTCAGGCTCGTTTTCGGTCTGTCACATTATGCTGCTATGTTTTCTTGTGCCATGGATAAGGTTGTATAGCAGTGATGTGTGATATGTGCAAATTGGTTACTGTCTGGGTACGATATGAGAGAAAACATGGACCTGAGAAGAAACAGATCTCTTGCAATCCTGTGACTGCATCATTTATCTTTTGCTATTGACTCTACCTTTCATGGAATTTAGTTAAAAATTCCCTGTTCAACTTTCAGGAGCAGCCAGTCCTGTAATATGCATAATTAAAATTTACCTTCTAGGACTTACATACATATAACCTTTGTCTAAAAGCCCCTGAAATACATCTGTGCTCCATACAGTTTGCAAGGTGGCAGAGTACATGAGGTTTATTGGCCTGTGATTAGACTGACATGGCCATTTGTCAGCAGTGCAGCACACCACAACACACTCAAATGAACGAGATGTCTGGGAGATACCAGCCGGAATTCTTTTACTTCTTTCTTTTCCTTTCTCTCTCTGTGCTAGCGTAGGGCTCAAATGTGACCACGCTGTGGCTCCAGCAGAAATGCTGCAGCATGCTGTGGGATCCAGTTTGGCTCACCGCTGTGAAGGGAGAGGTCTGTGTGAAGACTGGGAAATGCGACTGGTGGTTTTCTTCATCTTCTGCTGAAATATCCTGTGACTCTGCTGTGATGTATGGGCAGGCAGGAGGAACTCAACTCCTGTCAGCAGCTTGGAGCAAATCCTGCTGGAGCCTTTTTTTCTTTTTCAAAATGAGCACACATTTTTTGGTACTTTTTGTTGATGGGTTTTTCTAAATCTATTTAAAGCTCTATTGGTTTTTGTGTCTACTTGAACCTCTTACAAGTAGAATAGACAGGTCTGTGGCACAAGAGCCAGCTGTATTTTTGACCTGTCCATTTACCAAAACACTGAGGAGGAAGGAAAAGTAGTGGTGCTTGAACAATGGTTATTCTAGACTCAAAGCCATAAATCTGTGCTGTTGGACTGGTGCTGACACTTCCTTCCAGCAACGGTCGTCAGACCAAGAAGAACTCTATTAGTACTTTATGTTGTAGAAGGGGTTTTTTCCCCCAGAAAAAAAGGTTGGCAAGGCTTAATCTATGCTGTGTTGAGTCCTAAGCGGATGAATTTGCTTATGGAAAGCAACAGAACGATTTGCTGTGTGGCCTCTCTTCTCTTCTTTCTGCCTTAACCCCTATACTGGTATCCTCCAGAAACCAGTATTACTTCTGACAGTTCCCCTGGTGCAAATTCTGTGGTTTAGAGGGGTGTGGATTTATTTGGGAACACGTAAGCAGGTTCCAAAGCCACACTGTCTTCAGACCAGAAATGTTGTTGCTGGATGCAGGTTCCTATTATCTTCATGAATAAGGGAGAGAACCATTGGGTTCAGAAATTTGAGACGCCAAGTGAAACTGCCTGAAACCAGAATAAAAACAAATACAGCACACATCATGAGACAGAGAGGAATTTGATCCGGTTCTGGGGGAAAAAAAAAATCAACACAGCTGTGTGTTGTAGATGACCCTTTACGCACTATTTTGCTGTTATGACTTTTGTCATGGGATGCCACTGCAATTACTTTTTTAATTATTATTTAAATGCAGTAGTCCTTTTTCCTTATGCCTCATGTAAGCCAAAAGAATGTCATCTTTTCTGTAAATCCTCTGTATTACAGCCAGCCAAATTCTTACTTTAAACTTTAGTTCATAAAGCAACTGTAATTCTTGCCACAAGCAGAGAAAAACCCTCCAGGTTTGGGTTTGGGTTTTTTTTGTGAAACAGTTGAAAGAGAAGCTGGGCCCTGTGGTGGGTCCTTGTCACTTACCACAGGCCACATCCATCTGTGCTCAGCGCATTCTCTGAACAAGTATACCCAGGTGTTGCAACCGCACACACATGGGACTGTTTTCCAGGCATAAATATCAGAAGCAAAGCAAATGAACACAGTGAATTTTAAATATCAAGTAGTAAGTATTGTTGCTACATCTTTTCAGAGAGAGAGGTGTATCCAGCAAAGTTAATGAGGACAAAGTTAAAGTGATTCTGCCAGTTAAGTGCAGATTGGATTTACTTGAAGTATGGAGGATGAACGGTGGATTTTGTATTTAGCTATGTTTAGGTTCTTTGAAACTTTAGTCATTAGTCCCAGATGCTCTTAATTGTGATGCTACAAAGGGACCGGATAGCCAGCAGAGGGAGCGGAGGCTTGTTAACCATACACCTGTTGGCAAGAGCGGTGTGACCTTGTAGGGTGAGCAGGAAGGAAGCAAACGTGCTCTGTGCTACCTTTTACTTTTGTCTCCCTGAGGAATGGGAGAAGAGGGGGGAGAGGGAGGGTTTGCAGACTTAGAAAACAGAGTTTTGTGTTACTTTCAGAATTGAATGTAAAGCAGACTATGTTAAAAAAATTTGGAAATAAAAAAAAAAATTGGAAATAAAAAGCCACCCCCATTGGGGGAAAAAAAAAAAAGAAGAGGAAGAAAAACTACACAAAATTTAAGAGCCTGGGACTTTTTTTTTTTCTGTTGGTTCATGTTTTTAATGCCAGTAACACTTCCATCTAACGGCTGTGGAGCTTTATGAAATGTATCTTGGCTGGTTTGTGATGAGCTTTCTGAAAACAACAGACTAGGTAGCATTTAATCCCAGAGAAGTTCATAGTGAATACAGAAGGGAAGGAAACAATGTCAAAGTATTTGCATTCATTGGGGGAATTATAATTGTTGGCTGTTAAGCTTTTTGTGGGGAGTGAAAAGAAGTGAGAATGCTTTTGTGGTTTGTTTCTGTCCCCCAGCGAATTCTCCCCTTCAGTTAGTTCTGCTTGCAACAGTTGAAAGCTAAAAACTTTGTAAAGAAATGAAAGTCTTTATATCTGTGTGCATGTACAGGTATCCTAGGAATTATGTGAATACAGATCAACTGGGCGTTCAGTAACCTCTGCAGTTTCCTTGTGTATCTGGTTGTTTTCCGTGTTTGCCATCCTGTGTGTCTGTGGTTTTGGCCACTGACACAAAATTCTGTCACAGAGGGCTACATAATGACAATTTGCTGTTAATTGCTATCTAAAATTGCCATTCATTGCAATTTCAGTGTGGTCTCATTCATAGGTCACCACCAGTCACCTTGGCAAATCCTGAACACTTTAAAAAACCCCAAACATCAAATAAAAAAGGAAAGAGAAAATACTGTTTTTTTCATGCCCCTTCTCCCCCTCCTTTTTCCCTTTCCACCTGCAGTCCTCCTGGTTTGCACGTAGATGGTGATGGTCTTGTCATTTAAGACAACAGTTTCAGATCTGGCTAGTCCCTGCCCTAAGCCTACCTCATCATCTGTGGAACAGCTGCAGATTTTTGTTGCTCAGAGGCTGGACCGAAAGCATTGAAGAGTGCATTTGGTATGCTTTCAAAAGGCTAGGCGCACTCATCCCCAACCCAGAATGCTGGGAAGGAGGGAAGAGGCAGAAACATCTCGAGGAAGGAGAAGGCCTGCTGACGTGAATCGGGATTTAATGAGCTGACCACCTGCTCTTGAAATCCTCATCTGCAAGATATTTGAGCCTATGAATTCAGACATGACACTTACAGGCTTTCAGCTAATCTTGCTGTCTGGCAGCACAGTCACAAAGAATGTGACCTCCAGAATAGAGAAGATACCTTCTCGATATCCTGGCAGGGCACACTAATAAACATTTTAACATCAGCAGTGCCTGCTCAACAGGCTGTAAGTTGGGAGGCATGTAAGATTACTTTTTCGCTCTAATATTTATTAGGAGTGGGAGCACTTAAATTTCAGGTTTTGAGTTCGCTTGAGTCCTCAGTCTTAGCTGGTAATACATAAGGGAAGAGAGGAAGGCGTGTACCACGACATCTGCAGAATCATGCACGCATGTATGAGAGGGGCTTTTGCAAAGGAAGAGAAAGAGCCATGAAGGAGTCTCTCCCACTGCTCTGTTTTGACCTTTCTATATCTGTCTTCCTCTAAATCTGTCAAAAGTGAATGGCTGTGCATCCAAATTAACGGTGTGGCACAGGGCTCCCCTCTGCCCCATTATCAACACTGCTTGTGGCACCCTCATTCTTATGCAACATACTCTCAATTCAAATAACTTAAGAGAAGCTCCAGCTTAACTCAAGCGGCTGTTCTACTTACGGAGCAATACAACAACTAAGCCTTGCTAAACAAGAGTCCTAGAGTGCTTTGTCCCAACAGGAAAGGTGTTGCTTCATGCTTGCAGAGGTCTTCACGATAGTGTGCTCCCCACTGTTTTCTTCATAGAACCCATTCCTATGGAAAGCCTGACTCCATCTGCTCATCTCACCTGCAGAAAATGTTGCTTTTAAGGTCAGGAGAAATGTAAAGTCTTTGTAAGGATGGCTGGAATGCCATTCAGAGCAAGGCTTGTGTGTTTTCCCACAGTGTGCCTCTGCAGGGAAGGTTTTATTTCCCTAGATACAATTTCCCTTGTTCAGGAATGTGAGTCATTATTTTTCTTATTATACAAACTTTACAAATTGAGCTGGCAACAATTCCATTTGCTGATTGAATGGGAATGCTAGCTGTATGATTTCCTTCCAGGGGCTGATGGCCTTGATCCATTCTTGAATTCTGAATGTTGCCATGTCAGCGAGCTTTCTTTGTCCATGATTTCTGACTGTCTGCTGTGTTTGCATCTTCGCCTATTCTTGTGTTGTTCTTAGTTCAAGGGCACACAAATACAGATGTGCTACTAATATGTTACTTCTCCAGTTTCTTGCAGATTAAGAACATAAAGCAATCTAAGAGTAAAACAGGAAGAGATTTCAAAGGTGAATGGGGAAAGTAAGTTGACTTTTCAGCTACCCCACAGACACCTTCTGTGACTTGAAATATATTGCTTGGAACAATATCCTCCATACCATTTAGGTGCCTACGTTGTGGTTTTCAGAAACTCACAGGCTGCTCTGAGATCTAATGCTATACAGAAACCTCTAAAATTCCATTTAAAAAAGTGGTTCATTATTTTGCCTTCATTACTATTTAAAAATCTCATAGCTCTGGGTGTTGGACACATTCTTCTAATCTCCAGTCTAAACCTATTTTGGCAAGTTTATACCTATTAGCTCTTGTACCAACGTGGTTCTTTTGATTAATTCTTTTCATTCCCTACTGTCCTTTGTCTCTCTCCCTGATATATTTATAGACAGCAATCATCCCCCTTAGCCTTCCTCTGGCTAGGTCAGCTAAGTTTTTTAGTTTTCTCTTGTGAAAAAGGGTGCCTTATTCGTCTGATCATGCTAGAAGCCTTTCACTGCACCTGTTCTGGTAGTAGATTCATCTTTTTGAGCATGGGTGATCAAGGCACTATGCAATATTTCAGGCAAAGTTTTATTAGTTCCCTGTGCAACGTTGTTCACCATTTCTATTGGAAAGCTCTCTCATGATCACATTTCATCTATTTCCTTAAAAAAATGCAAGTAGTATTTGTATTAATTTCGTATTAGATATCATCACCAAAACTGGTCCTACTGCATATGAACTTGTGGTGCAGAATTGTTGCTCTAGGCATGTCCAGCTTCTGAATAAAACAAGTTAGGGACCCTATCAGTGACCCGTTTTGTGAAGAGTTCCAGGTGGGGGAAGATCGTGTAAATAAAAGCTATTTCACAGTGCATGCACAGCAGGGAGCTAAATTAAATCCAGTGGTTTTGCATGCTGTGTTTTGCAGACACAACATACTCCTTTAAATATCACATAACATACTGTAGGCTGAGGTAGTGCCGTGTAGACGTTGGTATGCAGTTGGAACATTTGCTTTACTCCTGACTGATGAGCCTATTTACAAAATTATACAGCTCACCCAAATGAATGCCAATGAGGTCTTTAACACTCACCATCATACCTCTTAAATACCCCTCCCTGATGTATGTCACTCTTTTTGTCTGTCCCACTGAAACACCGTGGTACCAAGATCTCAGTTTTACAGTGGCAGGATTGTGGAAGACTAGACTTAAAACAAGACATCTTGTGTGGAGGGGAAAAAAAAGGTTCATTCTGGTCGAAAAGGAAGGTTGTGTTTTTTGTGGATTTGTCTTTGCTTATTTATTCACTGATTTTAAATGCAAGCTAGTTTGTACTGCTCAAAGGCACCAAGTGGTAAAAGAAGTCCAATCTGCTCATTAACCAAATCTAGAAGAGGCCTTTCAAACACCTTTTAAACTTTGAGACAAGCATGGAGAAAAGTTAAGTCAAGCCCTCCCATTCTCATTTTACATTGCTATTATGCACCCTAATTGACAGCACAGCAGCCCCCTGGGGTAAGCTCCTTAACTTCTGCATGTTGTTTCAGCTCAGCTGATGTCAGTAAAATGGTGGTGATTTATACCAGCTGAGGACATGGCTTCTTGAGTTCAGAGGAGCTGTTGCAGAATATCAGGCTCAAAAGTGTTTTCTGCAGGAGTTTTAGTTACACTAATGCCTAAAGCAGGATTCTAGCTAATTAAGAAAAGGTTTCTTTATGTGTCTAAGTCCTTTTCCTTGAGAGACTCAGTAAGCAGTGTGTCTTGACTTTAACAGAAATGTGAAAAAATGACAGGTGAGTGTTTATTGATTCCATTTATTGTATATAGCAGAGCAGGCATATTGGCAATACCAGTCTATGAGTTTGTGATCCTGAGAGCAGAAAAATGTTTTAATAGAAGTAAGTATAGCCTGAGCTTTATTACAGATGTCAAGTTTATTGAAGTGTGACACAAAGAAGGGGTTTGGGGTGTTACGGTATATCCACAATGCATGAAACAGAGTCAGAAACAAAGTAAGGCTGTTTTCAGTCTCCTTTGTTTGTCAGATCAGCTGGAAAACAGACTCTTCTCCAAGAAGAAAGGATACTAAAAGCACTAATGGCTTCTTTTATCAAGCATGTTTAAATTCAGGGCATCCATTTGGATGAGATATGTTTAAAATGGTGGCTAGTTATTTATTTTCTTTGTTGTGTTTGTGGGTTTTTTTTCTTTCTTCTTTTAGAAAACAAAGCATACTTTTATTTAATATTTGCTTTCATTGGGATGCAGAAAACCTACTGAGTCTGGAAGCAGAGGACTAGACTTTTAGTTTGATCTGCAGCTTTAACTGGAGCTAGCCCTGAAATTTAGATCTGGATTGAGATCTCAAATTTCACATTCATATCCAGTGCTTCTCCTCTAATTAATATTTATAAATTTATTTACAAAATTTGTTACTTAAACTATAGAACACTTGTTATTTTATATCAAGCCCAGCCAGTAAAATGCAAAGAATGAGCTATATTTTTGCACAGTCTTTTAGCACATTAGGCTGACTGTCCTGCCTTCTTATCACTGGGGCAATTAAGAAGGATCTTCTGGCAATGAATTAACTTGTCTGGAATGTAAAATGATCTTTTATTCCATTTCAGAGGAAGAAAGTAGGGGTTATACCAGTAATCTCAAAATACATGTCTGAACTGCTGATCCCATGGCATGCTGTGAGTGTATGAGGTTTTTTAATTGGATATGCTGATCTGAGTTCACTGTTTACATACACACAGTTATTTTGGAAAGGGAGCTTGTTAATGAAAGTAGAAGAAAAAGTTTAAAGAAAAAGCATGTTTGGCACTTAACTAGCAAAAGATTTGCTTTCCTCATTAAAGTCATTATGACCAAGCTCAGGAATTGCACACGCACCAGGGAATTACTTGAATTAAGTTAATAAAGTTGTACTTTATTAGGTGTGAGGGGCCTGATTATTCCATTAGTAGTGTGATACAGCCTGAGTTCAGATCTGTGGATTAGAACAAGTGGGTTATGAGGATGGAGCTGCCATGTCATGTGTACCTCTTCACCTGGGTGAAGAGGAAGGCTTTTTCTCTCTCTCTCTTTTTTTTTTTTTTTTTTTTTAAAGACAGGACAAAATAAATTGGTGCTGCACAGGCTAAAACATTAATCAATAGTGTTTGGTCTTAGGAAAGTTTGGGGGGTTACTGCATGTTCTTTTCAGTGCAACTGGGGTTTTGATTGTTTTCTTCTTAGTTACTCAGTTCTTGAAGATCCAGAAATTAGTTGTACCTATATGGCTGCAGAACAGTTGACACTGGTAATAAGCTGCTTTCAAGCATATAATGTTTTCTGTAAGGTGAAATGTTAAAGAGTAGCAGCTACTTGCTATGTAAATATCTTGTTTGATAACACTTGCTGAATAGCCAGGTTACCAGTGCATGCCTTTTTGATCTGGGGAATGCTCTTAAAATGTTGCCTGTTTGGGTTTAAATTGATGTAATCAGTGACAGAGATGAATCGGTCTTGGAGCCTTGCAGGCATTAATATCACACAACAGTGAAGAAGTTGCCTGAAGCGTTGTGGCTCAGTGATGGAATTGAAAGTCTCCAAACTCTCTTCATGAAAAAATTTGAGAACAGACATTTTAAATGGTGCTTCTCCGTTCATTGGTAATGGTAGAGGAGTCCAAAGACAGCTAAGTAGGAGTATTAAGAATGGAGCAGAAAGTGAACCATATTGTTTTAGGTTTGAATTACAGAAAACATGGGAAGGTGATTGGCAATGATGCACTTTGGGTAACAGGTCCCACTTCTGAGCGCACCACAGTAAAACCCCTACCTTAATCACGTATTTCCCCTGGCATTTGTCACTAAACATGAAACCTATCGGGAGCTGAGCGGATGACCGCAGGCAGAGCACTGTTCCTGTCTGCTGGGCACTGAGCTGTACTATTAGACATGTCCTGTCGTCTTTCCAGTGGCCTTTTGCTTCCTGAATCGCTTTTTGAAGCGTGTAGGTTAGCTATGTTCACAAGATTGAAAAAATGGAAAAAAATGTTAATGTTATTACTGTTAATATATTTTAATATATCAAGCTTTTCCCCGTGAAGACACAATGCACTTGCCATTATTCACAACAAAACTGTCACAGTCCAAAACGTTTTGCTCGTAGTGAAGGTGATGGGCGTTCTGCTGCAGAATTGACCCTATGTTCCCTACTGAATGGACAAAATGGTTTAGCCTGATGTGTTGAGGAGTCAGCTAAGAAGTTAGCTTGTTAAGCGGATTGTCTTTTCTAGAATACACCATTCTTTACCAAATATTCACATCTTTAGGTCAGCAGAGAGTTAATCATCAATTGCTACAAAATGAACCTATAATCACCTTATTAAATCCATATTGAATGTGTAGTTAAGTGTACTCAGAATACTTTAATTTAAAATGTTACCATAAAATCTGCAAGTGGAATTAGCATAGTGCTTTTGAGATTACATTAGCAACAAAACAGGGGGTGGATAGTTATTGTTAATTAAACCATACAGACAACATCCAGTAGAATCCTAACGGCATGTAAGATGCATCTATTTATTTAATATCTTAGAGTTTCAAGACTCTCTGTCCTCCAACTGCGCTTTTTTTCCTCCTCTCATTTAATTACCAAGGGAATCTTTTAGACTAGTTTTGTTATTCTGTAGGACTAGTGAGACATAGAAGCAAACCTTCCAGTTGGTTCCAGAACCTTCCAGTTCCAGAATGGGCTTGACATTAATATGGTCTGTGGAGTGATGGAACAATATTATTTCACTATGAGTTTGTTTATTAAATCATAGAATCATTTAGGTTGGAAAAGACCTCTAAGATCATCGAGTCCAACCATAAACCTAACACTACCAAGTCCACCACTGAACTGTGTCCCAAAGTGCCACATCTGCACATCTTATTTGTTTTCCCCCCATCTAACCAGTCTCTGAAGAAAGCTCTTGATTTTATTTCCTCTAATGAAAGTGTCCCCCTTCTTATAACATATTCATGGCCACATGGTCATGAAGTTTGATGCTGTTTTGCAATTCCCTACTTAGGTCAGAGACCACAAAGGGCCACCATGTTGCCTACTCATTGTTTTTTGTCTTCCTCCTTTTTACACATCTGCCTTCGTGGTATGTGAAACTGAAAACACTGTTCGTGTGGGATGTTTTGTTTGAGGGGAATTTCTCTTTGTGCAGACTCGCTGTTTAATCTGTGTTATAGTTGCCTCTGCCTTTTGAAGTAACAAAACTTCAGGTCTATATGATCACCTTCTGTGTTACAGTCCCCTCTTAGGCTTGTTTTCAATACCTGCCAAGCACTACATACCTGTCACCTTTTAGCTGATATAGTCCATCATTTGGGTTAAAGACTGCAGGAGTCCCCTAGATCTGCCTCCCTGGTTGTTGCCTCTGCTGCTGTCATGGGATCAGTGCCCCTGTGCTGTACAGCTCCTTTTTTTTGTCAAAAAGGAAGAGTTTTGTCCTAACAAACCTTTACTAATATCATAAACTCTGGTAGAGATAAGGTCATGAAGGTTTTACTGCTGTTACCTGGCCCTTAGTGTCTCCCCTGCTCTCCAGCCCTGACACCTCAGTACTCCTACTCCCTTGCTGGTAGTTTCTGCTTTGACTCTTATCCTTATGTACGAGTGCTTCCTCAAAGGGCTCATGTGGCTTTGTCCCTGCTCCTACGTGTTATTTCTTATGGATCAGGCCTTGTCCCCCAAATCCTTTTTCCACAGGCAGTTCCTTGCCTACTTCTTGTACAGGTATCCCTTGCAAAAAGATGAGGAGAGTGCTTATTCCCCTTTATGTCTTTGAGACACACAAACCTGCCCAAATAGTGTCATTTACAGCATTTTTTTTATGTTATCCTTCTTATCCTAGATGCCAAAACCACACTTTCTTGCTCTCATGCATTGTTGTGGAGAGTTTAATTTAGACCCTCTGCATCACTCAGCATTGTTTTCACTTCTCTGTGAAGGGCCATGCAGCTCCTAGGCACTAGAAGAATATGATACAATAATAATGAACATGAGACTGTGCTTTGGCTGTCAAACAGGTCTTTTTACCACCAGCTGTACAAACCACGTGGTTACTCTTCATTTTGAAAAAGGCAGCTAAATGACTCTTCTAAGCAAATCCAGTGTACAGTGTGAAGTGTTCTTTTCCAAACGCACTTAAGACTACAATCCACTTTGATTCATTTGTTCCTTTATTTTAATCACATTGATCCAATTCTAGCTCTTTTCCTTCTGTGAAGAAAAAGGGCATTAACAACTCTGCTTGCAGAAGGTCATAGCCTGGAAACCTGAAAGTTAAGTCAAGCTCCTGACCCCTGTGAAGTTGACAGGACCTCATACATTATTTGGTAATCCTTTCCATTCACCCTCTGTGTGTAGTAGTGTCTGTGTGAACAGGCCACAAGTAAGGATTTGCAGAATGGAGCCCTTGCTTTGTTTATAATGGAAAACCATTGTTGGAGAAACAATAATTCAATAACCTTTTCTGAGTCTGGCCTAATGCGTCTCTCCAGAGACCATGGTGAGCGCAGTGGTAAATTGATTTTAAAGAGAATACAGCATTTCTAACTCTTTATGCAAGACTGACTACAGTTTCAGGCTTCTACTTAATAGCTCTGGATAATGCAGGGCTCCAAGCATCAGTGTGGAGTGTGTGTGTATAGCAGGGGCAGATTGTATTATCATCTTCTTTCTTCAGATTCTTCCTACTGCAAAAGAAAGAAATCAATATTAAGATGAGTAAACAGACCATTTAAATGAAGAAATAAGTGGTAGTAATTTGATTCCCTATTGTACACAAGGGTGATATATGTAGTTTGGAGGCAGTTACCCTTTCTACATCTCTTGAGGGAGTTTATGTCTTTCCATTTTCACCTTACTACTAGGCTGGCCAAAGAGGAAGTTGAAGAACTGTGAAAGAAACAAGAAGCTTTATCTGAGTGGGTGTGGGGGGTACAGCTTTCCTTCAACTCTGTGTGCAAAACAAAGAAAAGCTTTCCTTTCTTGAACTAACAGAACTGATGCACTGATTTAAACACACATGCACACTCATGTGTCCTTTAATCTCAAAATAAGAAAAAAACCCAACTTTGATGGAATAAGATTAGCTGGAGATGAAACTAGCAAGGGTTGTGAAGGGTGGCAAGAAATTCTCAGTACATCAGTACCGAAAGAAAGGCTAAGGAAAATGTGAGCCTGCTACTCAATGTGCCCGGGCACATAACAACAAATGACAGGGAAAAGGTCAAGGTACTCAGTCCTTGGCTTGATTTTTCACTGGTAAAGTCTGCCCTCTGGCCTTTAAGTTTCCTGGGTTTATTAGCACGGCCTGATGGAATGAAGCATTATCCACATTACAGGAAGGTAAATTAAGGAGTGCTTAAACTAACAGCATAAGCAAGTCCATGGGATCAGATAAGATGCATCTCAGGCAGCTGACCAATGTAATTTTGAGGCCACACTCTAACACCTTGGAAAGGTGATGGCAAGTGGGGAGGGTTGGGAAGAGGAAAAAAAAAAAAACCAAAAGGCAGGCATCACACCTGTCTTCAAGAAGAGCATGATGCAGGAAACTAGAGGCCAGTCAGGCCTCATCTTAGTCTTGGGATGGTAGTGGAGCAAATCCTTAAGGGAAGCCATTTCCAGCCACATGAAAGGGAAGAAGGTGCCTGGGGATGGCCAGAATGAATTTATGAGTCCAAATTATGCCTGACCAACATGACAGACTTCTATGATGAGGTGAATGGCTCTGTAGATAAGATGAGAGCTGTGAATGCTGTATACCTTGATTGCAGAAGGTCTTTTAACATGGTCTGCTAATCTCCAAATAGCTGAACTGATGACATATAGAATAGATAAGGAGATAATAAGGTCAGTGGAAAATTGGCTGGACTATCAGGCTCAAAGTGTGGTGATCAGCAGCATAAAGTCTAAGCTGGCAGCTGGTTGTCAGTGGAGTCCCTCAAGGTTCAGCACTGAGGCCAATATTATTTAGTGTTTCTATTAATGATAGGATGATCGGAGGGAGTGGAGTCTCTTCAAGTTTGTGGACAATACCAAATTGGTGAGATTGGTGAGAGCAGTCAGTATGTTGGCAGGGAGAGCTGCTATTCAGAGGGAACTGGACAGGTTGGAGAAATGAGGTGACAGGAACCCCATGAAGTTCAACAGAGGAAAGTCCTACACCTGGGACAAAATAATCCCATGCCACAGCAGAGGCCAAGAGCTAGCTGCATAGGAAGTAGCTTTGAAGGAAAAAGAGCCAACAGTGCACCCTTCCAGCCACGAAGCCAGACATATTCCAGCCTGCGCTTTGAAGAGTGCAGCCAGCAGGTCTGGGGGAAGTGATTCTGTTCAATGCAGGTGCAAGTTAGGTACATTAATGTAAGTGGTCTAAATCTCATCCAATCCACAAGGACTAGCTAAGCCAATGCAGATACTGACATAGATCAGTGCAGTTCAAAATCACAAGTTGTTTAATATAAAGAACTTTTTGGGGGTGTTCAGGGTGTTTTGGTTTTTTGAAGAGATTAATTTTAATTTCACAATGTCTCTCATATTTCAGAGAAACACCAGATTGTTAACTGCAAGGTCATTCTCCTCCTTTCCTTGCCAAAGCTGGATCTCTAGCTTGCAACATAAATTAGTTATAAGAGTATAAACAGAAATTTCTCCTGGTGATCATGCAATAGTCATGACTGCTAAAGGATGGAAGAGAGACTACCTTTGTAAGAACAAATATTTTTTCCCTGCTATATCTACTAATGTAAGAAAATGTGCTTTCAGGTTGAGCAGATGATCTGGTCTGTTTACCTAGAAGCTATTCCTAATTGAGGTGCAAGTTATATTTACAGCTGGGTGGGCTGGAATTCACCAAGGACAAACAAAACAGCCAAGATTGTAATCACCACAGTAGCAAGGTGGGGGGCAACAGTCTAAAGTCAGAAGAAATCCTGAAGCAGCTTAAAAACTTGTTCAATTTATCCATCTCAGTCAGCTGGTCCGGTAAAATAGTTTACCTCTCTTTACAAACCTGGCTTCTTGGAATAATTGCAGACAAGACAGGTCACTTGTCAGCTGGCATCAAAAATATTTTAGTTCCATTAACTTTGTGAGGTTAAGGCAGCTCCTGCCAGCTGAAGATCTTTTGACCACCACATGTATTAAATGTGCCATTCATTGGGCTGTGTTTGCTCCTCCCATCTGGCAGCTTCAGTTCAAGCAGAGAATGGGCGACAAAACAAGGAGGGTGAGGACATCTGTCACGCTTAGTGTTTCCTAGTAGAAGTAAGAAAAACACAACCTGCCAGCGAGGTAGGAGGAGGGAATGAGTTCAACCCTGGCAGGAGCTGGTGGGCAGATGATGGCATCTCTCTGTATTATGTGACTAATAGAGGTCACTGTTAATAGCTTGCAAATCATCCCATGCAAATTTTCTCTGATATGCTAGGACAATGTGCATGATACTGATAGGCGCTTGTCTTTCATTTGGAGATGTTTAGAAAGCAAGTTGATACGCACTTTTTTCCCCCCTTTCTTTTCCTCTGAAGAGATACATGGGCTGTTAAACCTTTGTAAATATTTGAAATATACTCAATAGTGCATTTTCAACTCCTGGACTAAACTCTGGTTTGGAAGATGTAAATTACAAGAGATCGTACCATATTTTTTCTAATAGCCTGTATTCTGTAACAATTTTATCTGTGTTTTGAAAAAAGTGTTCTCCAACAGATATACTCTGATGGTTCAATGAGTCCATTCAGAAGTACTTTCCACTTTGCAAGGGTAATTATCTTTATTAGTTCTGTACCTTGATAGTGTTTCAGCAGAGCATTTAGGAGTGTCAAATTCTATTAAGCATAGACTAGCTCACGGAGAAAATAATTTGGAACTCTGTGCAAATGGTGATACCTTGAGAAGTTTAACTGAGTGTTCAGCTAGATGGTTTTGCCACTTATTTAAAAAAAAAGAAGAAGAAAAGGAAAAAAAGAGAGAATATATTTTTTTATTTATTTGGGTGGAGAGGGCCTTGTGTCTTTGGAATGGCAGCCTTCCCCTCATAAATAAATGTGGAAAATCTTAAAGCTTCTACATGCAAACAACTGATCACTAAGATAACAGGTTGCTACCATTTTTTAATCAGCACAGTTCAAAAGTGTCATTTTTATTGGTATACTGAAATTTGAGAAGGAATGCTACATAAACCATGATGTTTTCCTGAAGTGCCTCTTCTGTCCAAGAATAGAGCTGCAGAGATCAGACAGGAAATAAGCACAGCTAGTACTTGCATGGTTTAGGAATCCAGTAAAAGATGCCTCTAACACATCCTCTGCCATGTACTGTTTGTGAAAGCCACAGTAGCTGTGGAGTTTCTGTAGAGCTACACCCACACACACTGAGGAGGTCTCTGGGATGAATTACAAAATGATCTGTCGCACCTGAGTTGCAGGAGAAAACCAAGGGAAAGTGCTGAGACCCAGGAAAAGGATTTTGTTAGTGGTAAACAGGAAAATTAAACTCTAGAGGAAGGCTGTGGTGGTGCAAAGTGTGTCCTGGTTGATTTCCCTAGACAGCTCAATTTCATTGCATGCCATTAGTGCTTACATTCAAGACAGTGCATGTATTAATCATGCTGGAACTGCTGTCCTCAGCTCTCGGGAAGTTTGGCTTTCCTCCCTCCACAGACTCTTTAGCATCTCCAACTTGCTCTTTTTTCTCATTTTGTCGGTGGTTGATATTTGTTCTGTGGTTAAAGGGGACCAATATGGAAAAGACGAATTCTCTGTACTAGCAGAAAGGACATACCAATTATTGTGAGCTAGAGAGTGTTTCCTTTTGCTTGAAGTACTGCCTTTCCCACTGCTCCACTTCTTCTGGAGTTAGTTATTGTTCTGGTTTGGGGCATGCAGTAATAAGGAGCACAGCAAGATGTCTGTGACAAAGGCAAATGCGGAGCCCTGCAGTGGGGATGGAATAAGTCTCTGCAGCAGCCCAGGCTGGGGGCCGATCAGCTGGCTGAAGAGCAGGTCTGTTGCAAATGACCTGGGGGTCCTGGTGGACCAGACGTAGAGCATGAGCCAGCAGTGCGTCCTGGCAGCGAGGAAGGCTGGCTGCCTACCACGCTGCCTCAGCATGGCTGTAGCCAGCAGGTTGAAGTGACTATTCACCTCTATTCGATGCTCGTGAGACCGTATCTGGAACACCGTGTCCAGCTTTGGGCTTCCCTGGTACTAAAAAAGCCACTGACAAACTGTTTTTCTAGATACCTACATTTAGACAGCTGGACCCTGCCCAAAGACATGGTGTTGTTGCTCTGTGTGCTGAAAACTACTGCATTAATAACTGCTGAAAAAGCTTTTAAAGCTTGGTACTTTCTGTCATTCTACAGCCACCTCACCTTGCTGCAAATTAAGACTCATGACTGCTTCTGAGAAGAGAAATTAGGTTCCAAAATGTAGAAGTACAGCATAGTGGAATATCAGAGTGGAAGACCAGGAGCAAAGCCCCATAAGGAAGCATTTCTGGCTTTATTTGCCTAGGAGTAGTGCCATCTGCCTGAGAGTCAGGCTGAGTGAAACGGTGTGGGGACAAAAGGGCAGATGGTTTTGGCCACCAGAGAAACAGCAGGGAGTCACAGCTGGCAGAAGCTCTTGCCCTCATTGTGGGAGAGGAAAAGACAGAAGGAGAGAAGCAGTTGGAAGAAGGAGGTCTGGCTAGGTTCACTGGTGCACACACAGATCTGCAATGTGCCTTTGTAAATAGGTTTCTGTTGCACACTTTTGTCTGTTCGTAATAAGGTAGTTTCTGTGGATGTTTCTTGGATAAACCAGAAACACTTGTGCAACTCTCTGTGTGATTTAAGTCAATTTCTAGCTTCCCCTTGGTTGGCTAGGCTGTGTTCTGGTGTCCTCTTCCAGCTGTCGCTGGCCACGTGAAGACGTTATTCCCTCCAGCCTCCAGTGATTAATCTCCAGTTGCCACTGAGTTCTTCTGGTATAATTTGATTCAGTCAGGATGACCTGGACTGGAAAAGGCTATTACCCCATGGACTGGTAGGTCTGACAAAATTCTCACTTCTGTAACACAGGTCAGTGGTAACTCAGGGTAGTCCGGTAGCAGAAGGGAGCTGTGCTTCCTTCACCTGAGCCCTGCTAGGACAGGACACGGCAAAAATAATGTCAGCATCATTCTTGTCTCACCACTTTTTGGCCTTTATCATCCACCTCCTTAGAAGCCTCAACCAATTTTTCTTTTCATACATTTGTTTTGCCCTGTCTGGCTGCGCGCCCTTCTGGGTCCCAGGGGGCTGATAGAACAGTTTCTGCCCAAAGGTTCTTGTCTCTGTTTCCTTGCAGGAGGTTTGTGGAAATATGCCCTAATCTGCTTTAGGCAAAATTACCTGCACTAACTATACCGGGTGATTTAAATGTTTCAGGTAACCCACTTAAAGGCTGAATTTGCCTGAAGCGGGCTGAACATCTTTAAAGCAGACACACACCAAGTTCTGTCAGGGACTCGCACACTATCTGGGAGAAGGTAACCTCCAACTGGAGCAAGTACTACTCTGACCAGCCAGCTTGGGTGTGAGAGGGGACATCTGCATGTGAACTACCTGATGATGCAAACTGAAGCAGTGTGGATCAATTTTAAGAGAGAAGAGTGCATACATTAAGTTTCGCTGGTGTTACTGTTTTAATTTAAACGATGCAATGTTATGAAAAACTATTCATGTGTTAATGGAATTGCTCCATCTCACTCTAAAGAAACACTTGCTTTACAAAGCAATACTGATATTTCATTTGTCTGATGGCAATTCTATTTTATGCTCCTTTAGAGTACCCATTTTACAATTTTTTTTTTTTTCCCCCCTCATGCTTTTGCTTTACGTAAGCACTTAAACTTGTGTCTAACTTCAGGTATGTGAGTGATAACAATGAACATTAGTAGGATTACCATCATAATCTATGTATTTAAAATCAGCTACTTCTGTTGTGCTAGTTACAATAGTTGATTCAGTGAAACCTGAGTTTTGAGCTTAGCTTCTCTGGGACATTAAGCCAGGCTAATTGATCTAAATCAGGTTAATTAAACCATATTAAAGTCATGCAAGGCCTTTCTCATTTTGAATAAAAGATGCCTTATTTCAGTTTTGTTTGATTCACTTCCAAATCAGAGAAACTATTCTGATCTAAAATAATTTTATATTCATGTGAGGAGGTGTTTTGCACCAGTAATTCAGTATGCTCCCTGTGTAGACAGATGGTGGTCTTTATTTCACTTTGTGTGTATGTGTGTGTGTCTGCATTACTCCTGAGGAACATCAGCTTCTCTAGAACTGGATGGAGACAAGTCTATTGCATTTTTGCAGTTGAACTACAACATCATTTAACTACCATTTTATTGCTACCCTTATGGCTGAAGCTTTCTTGTTGGTACCTGCTTTGAAGGTTGAACGCAAGGACTGTCGTTCAGGAATTTAACCCTGGGTCAAAGCAATTGCTGAGTTTGTGCCTTTTGTCTGGACTCCCCAAACATGGTAGAGTCCTCATGTTCTCACAGTGCTTTCCAGTACATAATATAACGAAGAAAAATTTCAGCCCTCCCAGTGAAGGCTGAACGCAGAAAGTGGCACCAGACAATACAAGCAGGAATGAAATAGGTAGTTTGCTGGAAATCTAATTTGATGGGTAAATAACCCTGAATGTCAAGAGCATGCTGTTTGTAAATATGTGCAGGATGGTGATGTGATGCTTTGGAGTTTGTGAAATCTTCATCACTGGAACTTTCTGAACATACGAAAAAATGGGGGGTTTTGGGAATGGAATAATCTTGGTATAATCCCATTTTCTATGGTTCATCAGGATTATTTTATTAGTATTAATTTCTTCAGATGCAATAAGAAAGAATCTTTCACATCTTCCAAATGGCTCAATTTATTTGTCCACCTCTGCATTTGCAATGGTGACAGGAGGAATTGGGTTAAGCAGAAATAGCGGTTCACTTGTGATTTTTGTAAGAAAATAAACAAAATAAATGGTAAATATCCAATGAAACTTTAGGAATAGTGAAAGCCTATCCTAAATTCTTGATCAGTTTTATGTGCAAGAAATTTGAAAATAATTTGAGTGAGAGCAAAATAAATATCCGGAAGTACAAAATTTTCTTTGGTGTCAGTTATGCTGATTCAGCCAGTGCAGTAAAATGTGGGAAAGCTGTACTGCTATAAGTAAATAAATAGAATAGGATTTGATAATGCTCTTCATATCTCAATACTCTTCATATTTCAGAGACTGGACTAATACACAGTTTGTAGACAATGAACAGGACTGTTTTCTGACTGAAGGTAGCATCAAAGTAGGTGTTTGAGTCTTCACTAGTAGTTTTATGAAGTGGAAAGGTCAGTATTTATTAGAATTTTGTTCTGTGGGAAGGTTTGTCTTTTTAGATTTTGTTTACATTTATATTTTACATTTGTTTACAGTACAAAATTGTACTAAAATGTTCACAAAATGTTTAGAAATATTTCATTTAACATGTTAACATTTAACAGTTAATTCAGTGTTGAACCTTGTGTAGTGAGTTTCCATTCTGCCTCCTGGGAATGCCGTTTCCCATCTCAGGATGAAGCTCCACTGCTAGACTAGGTCTCCGTTATCTGCACTTGCGCTTAAAGACCTTTTGTGAAGCACTTCATTATCTTGGCTAGAGCAAAGTGGTCTAACCAGTGAGTCTGAACTGTAGATAAGGAGGTAGACTTGCGGCTCTGTGACAGCTCATGTCAGTTTGCTTGAATATTTGATTCTTAAAATCAAAATATTTCAGACAAAAGAAATATTTCCCGCAGGAAATGGGGAAAAAAAATTGCAGAAACTGTTGTGGGGTTTTTTGGGTTTGGGGGGTTTTTTGGTGTTGGGGTTTTTTTGTTTGTTTTTTTTTTTAAATTGGAAATTGCTAGCTAGTTAAGTTTATGCTTAAGTATCTGTTTGAACAGAAATGCCTTTCTGCATCAGGTTGCCAACTGTGTGCAAAAACCTCATGATTCCCCAGAGTGGCACTACGAACGTGATGGATATCTTTAAATGTCTCTGCTGCATTAGAAGTTACACAATTTTCTTGTCACCTGTGACAAGTAGAAACTTTAAGCTGTTGTACGTTTCCCCTTTTCAGTGCTGCTTCTTGCCCTGTTGCAGCGTTAACTATTATCCCTCTTACCCACCCTCTTTTTCTTTGAATGGTGCCTTGATAAGTCTTGCAAGCATCACATACCTGGACTGGATCAGTGTTATAAAGTAGCCCTACTTAGCTCCTGATGTTAAAATGATGAGGTCCCATGACTGACAAGAGGAGGTAACACTGCCTAGAAATAAATTCCTGTAGATTTTTTTTTTTTTAACTGATTTGGAATGCAGAGTTTGGTGAGGGGGTTGAGGGGTTGGTTTTGCTCTTTATAATTTTGGCAGCTTTATGAAAAAAACAGATATTAATGTCATCTCGCCAAAAGCCTTAACAAATTCTCTTAAAAAAAAAAAAAAAGCACATAGCTTTCAGTGTCAGAGCTCTCTGTGAAGTGAGAGACAGGAACCCACAGAATATTAAGGTAGGTGAGATAAATGCCCAACTACATCCTATGTCTGCAAATAGTAGGGAACACCCTTTTCTTTGAGTGCTTTACAATCAAACAACATGGCTAAAAGGAGAAGAAGGAAAGATTACTGTCCTCATTTCACAGATACAGAACTGGTCTATTATCAGCCATAACTGTACTAGCCTGGGTGTCACAAAACAGTGAAAAGCTGGAGTGGACTACTTAAAAAAAATTGTTGCAGAAGCTGCAAAGGATACAACAATGCAGGAAAGACTGATCAAATACATTATCTGTCTCTTTTAATTACCTGAGAAGTTGTTATTTATGTGCTTATTAATGCAAATTGTCAAAAATCAAATAGAAATTTGAGCTCTTGAGGCAGATATACTTGCTCATGAAAGCTACCTGGGTTCCAAATACCAATCTCCATTTTCTGGAGAATATCCTCCCAGGCTGTACCTGCCTGGAGCCGATGAGAAGATGCTTTCCCCTACTCCCCTGCAGCAGCGAGGCATTCAGAACATCTCTCAGACTGCTTTTGTTTTACTTTCCTTTTATGGTACCATTCAATCTGCCTTCCCAGTAATGTAATTAACTGTCTTTAATATTTAAAAAAAAACCCCCATGATCTAATAGGGATAATTTATAAACTCTGAGAGGAAAAAAGATTGATTCTTTCACAGAATTTAGGAAATTATTGCTTTCAGAAGTGGATTATAAAACTTCTTTGATTGAGTGACAGTGGTGCATTGTATGGATGAATCTTTCTGAGCTTTGCAATTGAAAAAGCCATTCAGCAGTTAAAATAATTGTTCTTTATCAGAATTTTAAGCAGGTTTTTTTTTTTTCAGCTCAACATACAGGAACTTACTTTTTTAATTTTAGTGTGTTACTGTATATAGTGCTGTATATAATGCACAAGGAAGGAAGTGAAAGGGAAGTTCTGTCTCTGCACTTTCTTTGCCCTCTACCCAAAAGAAGCTGTCAGGCAATTTGTGTTAAAAAGAGTTGCTGATTTATCCCTGCCCCCCCCCCCCCCCAACATACTGGTTATATTAAGGGTCAAATTACCCTAGCTTATTAAGGCTGTGTAAGGTGCAATGAGTGAAGAACATGTGTATTGCTATTTTATCCTTTTAAAATGCAGTTTTAGATTAATAAGATGATAACAAAGAACAGTGAGTAATTAATGGATAGATCCTTCTTACGGTGACACAAAGATCATACCTTTCTGAACAAGAAGGTTACAGCTAAATTCCACTCATTCCTTTTTAACTTTTACCATCTAACTCAGGCACCCAATTTAGGAAGCTAAAATCCCTGGGCTCCCCTTAAAGAAACAGAGAAGGGTCCCTTCAGACTGGGAGCCAAACTTTAAATAAATCACCCATAAAAAGAAAAGTGTCCCACTGGTGCTTGTAGCTGTCTCTCTCAGCTACGGTGTTACCATATATAGGTGCTGCTCTTGGAATTTGTTTTAAAGTTAACAGCACGAATATCCCAAAGCGTCTGAAACGCAGGCTCCAGCATCCCTGATACAGGCTGATTCTCTGACGAGGCACCTTGCCCATCCTCTGTTGAAAGAAGTTGCTTTAGCTTAATAAATGGTTGACTCGGAGTTGCTCGTACTTCACAAAACAAATTGCTTATGGCCTGGGCTTCGGAGAATTCCATAAAATAATCAAATATCTCCTAATGAATGTTATATATGAACTGTCTTTAGGATTATTGTTTCCCCTAAAAGCGGCCCTGATGGGCTGTTAGAGTTGCTCAACTTGGGATGGTCAGGGTCTTGTGGCAGTGTAAACTCTCTGTCACTCCTTTCAGAAGTCTGCATTGCTATGAAAAGTAAGGCGGGGGGGGGGGGGGGGGAGTTTCAAGCGATTTAGGGAAACTGTACCACTTCATGGCTTCCACCTCAAAATTTCTTGATTGTTGCTATTTTATTACAAGAACCAAACATGGAGCTTTTAAAAATTGTCTGTGCTACTGATCTCCTCTTTGGGCAGGTTTTCATCCACATAGCTACCCAAAGAAAACAGGTGCATGTGCTTGCACTGTAAAGACTAATAAAGAAATGTATATGCTTACCCAATGTTTCTTTTCACTGCCTCTTCTGGATTACTCTTGTATTCTACTGTGGCAAGCATAATGCAGATATAATAAAAAGCTTAACCCAAACAGACAGAGAAATGAAAAATCAGGATTTCAGACAATATCTGTCCCTTTCAAATGCCATAATAATAAAAGCTCGTTCCCATAGAATAAATATATTTAACCTCCAAAGAGTTATCAGTGCATTACCTCCCTACCGCTTATGAGAAAGACATTCAACTGGCTCATGAGTTATCTGTCTTTTATGCTCATGACAGAAAGATAATAATCCTCAGGGGTGATATGTGCTAAATACTGCATAACTATGCCAAACTGGCAGCAGCTGCTCCATTCTTTATAGGACTGCCATTTGCTCCCACCCACACCGCACAGTCTCTGGACAACTATTGCTTTTCCTTCTGAAACCTATTTCACTGTATTTAAAACTGTCGTTAAAAGTTCAGCTCCCTGAAGATTTCTGTAAACTGGGCCCCTGTTTGTAAACATGGTGATTCAAAATTAGTTCTTTAATTTCCCTGTAGTATGCTAGAATGTGGGCCAATTTTATTTTATTTCCCCCCCCAAATGCTCTGAATGGCATTGCACTACAAAAGCAGCAGCAAAGGATCAAGTGAGAGGGGCACGAAATGGGGCCAAATATGTTGCGATCCCTCAGATTGCTGCCACCAGCATTCTTAAAGGTCAGTTTTGGGTCTCTGGGAGCGGCCCTGAGGAGCCTTAGGGGTGTGCTAGGATGCTCCCTGAAAGCCTGTGCTTTCCTTTATTTGTGTTTTTAGGCTATAAGCGCAGATTGTGGAGATAAGTGTCTTTTGATTTCTGTTTCAGTGTCTATCTCCTGGTAGTCTGGGTTGGTGAATGGCACTCTCAGTCATCTTCTTGATTGTATAATTAGTAATTATAAGGTTTTGCAGTTGTGTGACGTGTTCTAGTAGAGTCTAACCAGGAGTAATTCCACACAGAGTATTTGCTTTTAGTTGCCTATTGTGAATAGGCATATGATTGTTTTGGCTTCTTTTTGACAGCTGTCATTTAAGGAAATGCAAGATTATAAATAGTAAAGCAAAGGTACAACATGAATGAGGATAATGATAGGGCTGATTCTCTCAGGCCATTCTTTGGGTTAACCTATCAATGTGCTGCCTTCTCACAATATATTGAGCATACTCACCTATTTCTGGACAAAATCCAACAAGCTTTATCGACGTAGGAAAACCTAGAAGTTTTTTGTTTTACCTGTTTGTTTTTAAATCTATTTTAAGGATTTAAAAAAAATGTATTTCTGATCTTGATACTTTCTTCAAAATCCTTACTGGATTTACAAGTAGCAGCTGGACAGAAAGGACAAGAAGGGAAATGGTGGGAGAGAGGGTGGGTTTCTAAATGGAAACCTCATCATAAAGCTGCTGCTGAGGGAGCTTTGCACTTAGGTGGACCCTAGTAGGAGAGTAGAAAATTGTCTGTTGCTCCAATAGCATGATCTTCTTCCTCACTTTGAGAGAGACTGCTCCTTCCTTATAAACCCTGGTAATCTGTGCTGGCAACCCAAAGGTAATCAAATATATGACAGACCCTGTGCTGTCCGATAAGAGAGTTTTTATTAACCGTGCCAGCCTTTCAGGATACCCATCTGTGCTTGTGACAACTTAATGTAACTTGCATTCTTGTTCTCTTCCCCCTGTTTCCTGTACTTGCCCCACCACAGTGTAAGATACGTTACACTGAATGAGTCAAATTGTTCCACTTTCTTTTCATTAGAGAAGTTTTTCATTCTTGTGATGACCTTCCTTGTCATCCGTCCTCACACACATTCCAGTTTGAATTGACTTCTTAAAAATGCTTGGCCAGAGCTGTATGTCAGATGATGTTTCAGCAGAACGGTTATTATTTCCTTAACTCCTGAGGAAGTGCCTTGTGTCAGGCATCTTAAGATTGCATTTCTCACAACAGCAGTACATTGGTGGCCTGTAGATTTTCCTGAAATAAATTGCTATGTTTCTGTCTACTTCTTTTCATCTTCATAGGATGAACTGCCAAGCCTTAACTGAAATTATTGATATTAGTCCTTAAATCTGGGACTTTGCACTTAAAAGTATTCATTTACAACCCATACATACATACATTTCTTAGTCCTCCAACTCTTCCAAGACAATGTAAGGGTCCTTGTCACTTTGAGGTGCTTCTCAGCATTACGTCATTACTGAATTTCAGCAGTGTGCTCTTATTATGGCTAATTTAATGAAAATGTGAAATAGAGTTGGCCAAAGACTCATCCTTCCTTATTAGTATTGTCTTATCTATAAACAATCTTTGATAGGCCTTACGATATTTTTACTACTACTGATCTTCTCTAGTTTAATAACTTCCTATGTGTCCCTGTGAACTGCTTTAATTAAGTCCAAATAAATTAGACCTATAGCATTCGCTTTGTGTAGAAAACCAGGTTCATTAGCAAAAAAATAGTAGTTCGATGCAGTATACACCCATGTACTGTTACATTTCCTTTCTAATTTAGCACATCTTTTAATTGTTTTTACTTTCAGAATATGTTTCTTGCCTATCTTTGCAGTCAGACTATTGGACCCAAATAACTTTTCCCTCATTAACTAAAAAAAGTCTAAATTTGCTCTTTTCCATCTACTATCACAAACTTAGGTATTAAATATTTGCTGCTGGATCTATAATTTAGGTTCTTAATTTCTAGGATGGCAATTATCTGGTCTGTCCAATTTTAACTGCATTTTCTAATATGTTGTTTGTGACAATTTCCACCCCTATAGAGTTTTCATTTCCCTTAATATTCCTCTTCCTGCCTTCTGATAGTCTTGTATTGCTGTAGTGTTATCTCATTCCTTTTCAGTACACTTAAACTAGCCACGAATATTACAAGTCAAGTCTCTTCTGTTCTTGTCACCTCTCCTCTAAGCCTGATGCTCGTCTTATCAGTCATGCCAGGCTTGATACCTAGAGGTCAGATACGCCATATACTCAGGGAATTATCCACCTGTCAAGAAGGGTCCTGTGCCTATGAATACTTTCTAGGGATTGGACATCCGAAATCTTTCTCCATGTGCCAGTTCTTGAGCCCCATGTTGATCTTCAGTGTCTTGTCCTGTTTCATCCTCCTGCTCTAGGGATAAGTTGTAACTAATTTTGTTAGAAGCTCTTTGCCGTGAGAGTGATGCTTTTAATACGAATGTGCCGTTGAGTGGAAGGGATTAGGGCTTCTCGTTTTTTATCTCCTGTGAAATAAGTAGTCGGGGAGTACAGGAGTACTTTCTCGAGGGATGGATCTTACACACTCAAAAAGAAGATTGCCACTGAATGGATTTCTTTCAGGTGCTTCTCTGAGTATGCCTGCGTATGTGAAGTGGTCAAGCGATAGCATTTGTTTTGAGTCTGACAGACACATAGGAACATTAAAACTTTATTTTGTTTTAATATAATAATTGATAGATATAACCTTGCCTCAATAATGTAGAAGAACACGCAATGTTTTTGCAAGTTCCCCAAAAGTTATCGGCATTTACAATAAATGCATAATTTAGTAGTGAATAGTTGAAAGCAGTGCTTTTCTTGGTTTTTAGCACTGTGTGGTCTGTGATGTATTAAAAAGCTGGAGGGCAGCTTACGTTACAACAGCAGGATCTTACAGCGGCTAGATGAATCAGAACAACTTATTCTACAAAGTGAGGAGAACCTTGAAATTAGTCCTCTTGCATACTAAAGACTCGGCTTTACTTGCTTTCTCTGGACAGAAAAATACAGAGAAGGAAAGGTATCTTCAGCCCAATTATGTTCCATCTTACCTCAAGGAGGAAGGAATGGTTTGTAAGTGCACCTGTTTCCTCCTTAGACAGTAAGAGGACCCTGGTTTGACTAACTTTAAGTAGTTACCTAACTTTGAGGTGGTTGTGGAAGATTAATTGTAGCCTGTGAATACCAGTGGAACATGTTTGTTTTTTGGTTGTTTTGTTTTGTTTTTCTGATAATCCAGAAAGAAGGGTGCAGTAAAGTAAATTAAAGGATATTTCAGCATCAAAGTGCTAAAAAGAGATGTGGCATCTGCCGAGCCTGCAGAGCTTGGTTATCTGGTCATAAGGCAAAAGCCTACGCAGGTGCAAGAGGCAGTTAGACACTTACATGAAAGAAAAGGACAAATATCACTTGCAGCTACAAATGGTCACTTTGAAAATGTCTACAAAAGACTAGCTGTTCTAGCTTAGCATATGATCTCCCACAGCTAGGGTTTTATTTAGGAAGAAACTTCCTTAAAATTTGCCAGGAAAACTGTTCTACTGACTGACTGAACATGTATAGCTGATCTAGGCATCCTAGCAGATGCAGCCAGACCCCAGATATCTTGGCATTTACTGGTCTTATGGCATGCCACTGAATTCCTAAATGTGATGTGTCTCAAAAAAACCTACATATTTCCCTGTTTTTACTGGAGTTTGATGTAGGTTAGGCTGTTCTACCCCATAGAAAAGTTCACCCTGGAACTATTGCTATTACGAAAAGCCCTGCTTCAGTGGCATTTAGAAAATAAAAGATGCTTTAAATAATAGCTACTTGAGATTCATTCTCATGTGATATCACTAAGGCCCCCTAAGTGCAAATTTAGAGTTAGAATTCACAATTGCCTGTCACGTATTGTTTCTTTTGCTGTATAAATTGTCAGCAAAGTTATCCAGCTTCCAGTTCTTGAAGATACTAGATTATAACTTTAAAACTGGTTCCAGGGGGACAGAAGGCGGTGTTGCTGTTGATGCTTCATCATTTCAGTAATGGTCCATTAAATGCTTCATTTGCAAAAGAAGCTTTCTTTGGCTGGTGGAGCCAAGGCACTCTCAGGACAGGGACCTTGAAGTGAACACCTTTCTTTTCCTGAGTGTCGCTTACAGTACAGTTACCAACCTAGGGAAGTAAAATGACATCTAAAGTGCATGAGATAATGAGTATCCTAAAAAAATAAAAATTAAAAAAATTCCTCTGCACAAAAAAATTCCCCCAAAACAGGATAACGGAATTTGGAAAAAGTAAATGCTAAAACTGAAGCAGATATGAGAAGTCAGTAAGATGGAGAGCTTGAGATTATTTTTAAGGTGGAGACTCTATGTATACTGCAGACGAAGATGGGACTGTGATTCAACTAACCTTAAACATGCTACTAATAATATTGATGGCAGTGTAGCTGCAGCAGTGCAGATCAAGGTGTAGACATATCCATTTATGTATTTGCCCTGCTTTTGCTGGGTTTCTGTAGCCCATGATGGGCTCAGTGATGTTGCAGCATGGGAAAACCTAACTTTGTTGTGTCAGTTTGAGGAAAAGCAGCATCTTAACCACAATATAATTTCTCTGAGAAATTCTGGCTGTGGCCAGGGTTTCTTAGTTCTTGTTACTTAATGGCAGTTTAACATCTGTTATTGTTCTTTGGGAAGACGGAGTGGTAACTGGGAAGGGGTTCTTGAGTATTTGGGTTTTGGTTCCTCCCCCTCCCCAAGAGAAAATGACGGAGATGCTCAGCTGGAAAGCCTTCATGAGTCTGTCAATTCATATTTTACATTTTAGTGTAATTTGTGCTACCAAGGTCAAGTGGGTCCCACCGAATGCAGATGTCCATCACCTCAGCATTCATCATGTCTGTCAAATGGCAAAAATCCTTTAATGTCATGTGTGCCCCTCTGCAATATTGCTGTTCGGTTTTGGTTTGGGGTTTTGGTTTGGTTTTTTTCAGCTTTTGAAAATGCTAATAATGTGGCTAATATTTCAGACCTTTTCATTAGTGAGGCCTACAAATGATCCCTTATGGTTTGAATCTTGTTTGGTTTTCAATTTCCTTTTGCTAGATGGACAGAGAGACTAATGGGAAGGAATATATTACAGTTAAAAAAAAAAAAAACAAGGGTGCATGAATCACAGTGAACCTCCCAGACTTGCACCAAAAATGCTTTAATACCGTGCTACGATAGAGAATGCGTTTTGTTTCCATAAAAAAGTACATATCTACTTCCAGACTTTTTTTTTTGATCACAAATGCTTAATTTCTCTATCAACAAAAATGAGTCGATACCCATATAGATTTTAGTAAGGAAGAGAAAAACATACAGTTATGGGTTTTCTGAACCATGAGTTATTCTTGCATCTACGTAACAACTGTAATCTGCTGCCTTGGAAAACTTCAGGGATTCTCACCCTCTGTGGATACTGAACAGGAAGGTTTTATTAGTTACAGCCCCGGCAGAAAGTGTCAACAGAACACCAGCCCAATCTTTTCCAACACGTTAGAAGAGTTGCTGCTGCTTCAATGGAATCCAGCAGCCATTGTGAAGAAGGGACTGAAGGAAATACCCCTTCAGATCCGAGATCTTCATCGTTTGCCATGTAGTGTAACTCCTGGAAAATTGTAGGTTTGGCGATTTTTTTTAAAAAAAACAACACGCAATATATACTACTTTAACTCGAAGCAGTGTACATTTTTTGTACAAAGAAAAGCCTATGCTATCGGAAAATTGGAATGTTTTTTGGGTTGCTTGTTTTCAGTTTTACCTTACACAGGGACACATTGGATGGGAAGGGCGTCGAAAGCAGGTGAACTCTGTATTTTATTACATTCAGTTCGTCCCCATATGTAGGTTTGGAGATTTTTAAAAAAACAAGATGCAATATATACTACTCTGCCTCTCCGTACAATTGGAACCACTTTATCCATTACTGAAACATCAGTCTAGAGTTGAACATTAGGTGTTTATTTTAATCCAATGACGTATATGATAAAAGCACAATTTTCCTAACAAAACCAATGTTAGCTCTGACATGCTGTATTTTTTAAATTATTATTTTTCCCCTCCCAGTTCCTATCAAATACGTCAAACAAACTGTTAAGAACAGTTTGTTGGAGCCAAATGATTCCTAAGCGGTCAGCATCAATCATGAGCAGATCGTTCTGTCAGACGCTCGGCGGGATGCGTGCTGATGTCCATCAGAGATGATTCAAGTCCTCTGTGACACATTGCAGAGGTGATGGAGTGGCAGTGTGTAGCACATGCAGGTACCACTGTTAGGATTCAGGGATGCAGAAAGACAAATAAACTTTCTTTTTTTTTTTAATTTTCTTTTTTGAGTGAACATGTGCCTGTCAGTTTGTCTCTGCTTACTGTGCATCACTTGTGGAGACCCAGATTCCACACTTCTCAGAACTCAGGGCTGGACAGAGCTGAGACTTTGCTCATAGTGATGATTCTCTCCCTGGAGGATTGTACCCAGGTATCAGGGGACCATTTTTAAAGATGGTAAAGATTTTTCTGACAACATAGGCTCCCAGTGGAAAACCAGATCATTAAATTGATTTCTTTTCTTTCGTATAGGAATGTCCTTACAGTTGCTTGTAAGGAGTTTCTTTCAGATCAAAGTAAGGAGATGGGAAAGTTGCGGCTAAAGGGGGTAGATGGGAAAGAAAGGAGAGGTCATAGGCATATACAGAATAGTCTACATGCTTTTCTACTTCATGTAAGGAGCTATGCTATCATTGGGACAGGAGATTAGAAACCCTTTCCTACATTCCAGGCCAGAGCCACCAGCACTGGACTGTTCAATAATGTATTCCACTGGGTATAAATATTCAGTGTTTTCTACAGAGTCAAAGGAGCTCCATCAAGAGAGACTAACAGAGATCAATCACAGAATTTTCAACAGTCTAGTGTTTGGTTTTGATGGTGGATTCTGTAGTTCAGACTTCCAGTTGGACACTGGAAGAGCAGAGCTCAGGCATATGCCTACATTTGCCTCTGGTTTTCATGACAAACTGCGTAAGTTTTTTAGGATTTTTCTGAGACGCTGTGAGAACATTTTTAAAAAAAAATTAAAATTCAGAGTTTTGTGAATGATATTTTCCTTTTATTTTAATCAAGGTCATGGCCAATTTAGAGGAGAGGAGTTTAGAGTCGGTCCTGGTATAAGAAAGGAAGGTCACAATATAGGAAAATTGGCAATGCGTTGATCTGTCTCTAGAGAACACTTTTCTTGCATTCCAGTGCTTCTGAAATGAAAATACACATGGAAACATCATGTTCACTTTCTGCTTGCTTTTATGAGATTAAGAGAGCATACAGTTGGGGTCAATTGCCACAACCCACGGTAAAATCAGGGTCTTAGTTTTCTGCTCAGATTCCACATGATGTGGTTCCTGTAGAAGAAATGTTTTACAGAGATCCACCCTGTTTTCTTGGCACATCTTACTAGTTTTTTTCACATGACTGGGAAATGAAAATGCCTTTTCTCTGAAAGAGCTTCCTTTAAAAATAATGTCCAAATAATTTTAATTTAGAGCAAACCAGATGGAGAGCTTATTAAAAAGGAGTCATTGCAGAACTTGTAAGGCTGATACTGAACTTCTCTTCCGAAGCCTATTTCTCACTCTTCTACATTATCTTCTCTAGTTCTCTGCAGCCCCCAAATGATATTGTTACTTTCTGTGCTCATTTTGAATTATTAATGTCTTCTAGATAGATGCTACTAGCTTATAGACAACTACCTGGGAGTTTTCTCAGACTGCTCTTAATATAGCCAATGTGTTTTACAGATTGTCAGAACTAATCTTCTATTATGAAGTCAGTCTTCACTTTCAAAAGAATTTATTAATATTATGAGCCAAATTCTGCCTCCAGACATGTCCCTGAGTTTGCATCCTTGAGGGCTGTTCTGCCTAAGCTTTCATTTTTCAGGGTCATTCCCAATCTTCCTTCCAACGACTTGCCTGCACCGGTGAGTCAGCAGGATTTGCTTACCTCTCCCAGGAAGATCAGTACTTGCTTAACACAGTGAGTTCACAGGCGAAAACAGCCATTTGTGTCATTACAGATTAACCTCAGAAATAGATTCAATTTCATTGTGCCATAAGTAATTTCTTTCCAAGGACAGCCTTTCTGTGTGAGCAGGGGACTGTCTTCAGCTCCTGGTCACACGTGGGCTGCAAACAGGTTGCTGGGATCCAGTGGTGACAGTGCTGGCTGTGGAAGAGATGGTTGTCCAGTACCCCATGGAGAGATTTAAAGTCCAGCTTGTGTTCTTTAATATGTACGAAAATTAGGAGTAGGTCAGGAGTTAGCAATGAACTGAGGGTTTTCTCATGTGTCCTGGGAATGCTTGGAGTAAAGCCTAGGTTTTCTGATACTTGCATGACTGTGAATATTGATTCTGCAGTGTTTTGTATTCAAGAATCATTACGGTTTGATTTAGCTTGAGCAAAGTATACAAGAGCTCTCTTCAGAGTGGAACTGTTATTGCTTTGATGATTAAATAACCTTTTTTTTTTTTTTTTGGCATTTCAGTCCAGCTAGTTAAGTCTTATGATCTCATTAGCATTTGGTATTTGATAACTTCAGAGACTATCAAGAACCTCTAAATTAAATATTTCAGAAACAAAACGTCCTGTCTGAGAATTAAATAAAATTTTCTAAAACAAAACAGTTTTTCTTCTATTCATCACTGTTTACATTCCAGTTTCTTTGTTAATGTTTAATGCACAGAATGAAAACTTAATGACCCCAACATGTGGCTTTTGTCCTCAACTGCTCTTTGTCTTTTTTTTCCTCTTTCATTTTTTGGGCATAAGTTAACAATCAGAAAACATCCCCCATTTGCCATTGTCTGAAAACCTTGGGAATGACTGAACAATAATCCCTGGCAACAAATCATTTTCTGTCTGTTGTAATGAATGTCACCGTAGAGATAATGACCATTGCTCATATATCAGTGGATTGTGTGCCTGAATACTTTGCTGTCTCATGCAATTATTCTATATTAGTGTACAGAAGTGCACCGTTCAACTCTTTATAGTGTCATTTGATAATTTTGCCTGCATCTGACTAGTATGACAAAGTGGGTGGCTACTTGCATACGTTATACTTGGCATTTCATAGTAATTATACATTTTTTAACAAGTTAACACTGGTCCTCAGTCAGAAGATGAAAAACTACGGAGGGCTCAGGCTATTCAAGTCTAAGATTTTAGTTTAGTACCATTCTTTGTTTTACTTCTCACATATAGTGAGAAGAAAATAGATAATATTCCATGTAACAGGAAGCACTTTTTGCATCAGCTTTACAAGAACAGAAGTGAACAAAAAAGTAGTTATTCACCTATCTCTACTGTTTATCCCTGTTCCTTTTGGTGGTAGGGCTTAATTCTCTGTATTCAAGTTGAGGGACTTTGGCCCTGTGGATTGCTGCTTGAGAAGAAGTGGTAAAACCAGTTTGTTTATGTTCATGTCAAAGAGAATATACTCTGTGCAGTTGAGCAGCAGAATCTGAATGATAGAAAAGAAAAGGAAGGATGGCTGGTGTTTGTACCTCCCCACAGAGAAGAAAAAATTAGCCCTATAAGACTGGGAACACTTCCTAAAAATCCAAACATATAGGTCAATACTTATATCAGTAGTATCTGGAGGTCGCATGTGTGCCTAGGATTTTATTATGCCATGCAAAATAGAAACACAGATACCCAGAAAAGCTTGTAGCCCAGGCAGGAGAGGACACAGCGGCACAGATGGGTGAAGTCCTCCAAATGACAAGGTCTGAGGTAGAGCTGAGAACTGAACATCATTGTTCAATCCAAATCCATTGCCATAAATGAAGATGTTTCAGCTTTTCTAAACACTCATTAAAAAGAATAGGAAGGTAGCAGCATTAAAATAATAACAACCTGATCCAAGAAATACTGATCCCAAAGGGTTTGTTGTGCAGTTTGGACATCCCTGATAGCCCATATTCCCAAATACTTACTTCATAGCAAGCCTTTCAAGCCCTCAGATCTATTCACTGAAGAAATTGAGAACAGAACCACCTCACTACATGATACAGCTCAGGGAAAGAAGTGTGGAACAGGTATAGTGAAAGACAGACTTCTTGCATTGCTTTCCTGACTGCCTGTCAGAATGGGCTCCTTCCCCACCCTCCTGATGCTTCGGTGGTGACTGGAGAGGGGGGAAGGAGTATATTGTGCATGAAGAAAGGAGTATGGAGAAATTGTGTTCAGGTGTGATGGTTGCTGAGAGGTCACACTGGTAACAGGCTTTTACTTTCAGGTGCTCAACACCTGTAGATAAAATGTCTCTTTTAACTGGATTGAATCCATGAGTTCTGTTTGATACAGTGGATCATGCAGAATTCCACTGGGGAACATGTGGTAATGCCTTTTTCCCCATTCTTCTCTGATTAGGCTACTCGTTCTTCTTTGACCAGCAAAGCCTTCCTCTTCTGACTTCCATCAGACTCTGTTTGTGACCTTGTTTTGCGTAGGATGCCTTTTGAAGAAATTGTTGTACACCTCGTTTAGTGTCTTCAGTTTGCAAATTGCATGTTAATTTATGTCTACTTTTCTGCAAAAACAAAGGACATAATTTTCCAGTTGAGACAGCATGTGAATGATAAGCTTTTGATAAGGCAGAAATGATAATGGGTGCTGGAGGGGGAGAACCCAATCTTATCTGTGTTCAAACTCAGCATCCATCATTGTTGTGTCTGACTGCCCCTCAAAATTATAAATGTAGCATCCTCCCTTCCTTCAGGAAGGAATGGAAGTTGTTTGTTGCTTTTTACTTTTCAGCGAGGGTATAATGAAAAGGTTGGATGGGGACATGGACTTACGTGTTTCTGGGGTTTTCTACGTGATCTTCTCCAGTGGTAAATTCCACTTTTACCATGTAACTTCTGTTTTCTGCTCACCCACGTTTCCTTCTTGAGCTTGACATTCACTTCTATCACTTAAGTCAGTGTATCTGACTCCAAATGCAACTCAGCAACACATTTACAAGTAAAAAGGAGCCATTTTTACCTCATCTTACTTTAAATAATATTAAAAATAAATCCTCATTCCCTTGTATCTTTCCAGCATCTGCTCTCAAGAGAATATAGGATAAGGAAATGATACCATATTCTTTGATGCCTCCTTGGCTTGAGTGGAAAGGGAAAGCTTGAGAGAGGATTTTCATTTGATTTGTGTTTTTGTTTTTGTTTTTGTTTTTGTTTTTTTTTTTTTAAAGATAGGTAGGTGGCCATACAAAATTGTTCATTACTGGCTTTTGCTGATACTGGTCACAGTCTCCTGCTGCTTTCTTTGAAACAGTAAAATAATTTTTTATCATTGTACAATTTATCTGCTCATTTTGCTAGGATGCCATGAAAATTAAGCAGTGTGCTTTTCTACTTTCCCTGCAGATACATGCACACACTCCCCCCACCAGCAGGTTTTTTTCGGCTTGATGAATAAAGATTATTTGAACTTAATTCCAAGAAAATATTTGCAGAAAGTACTATTAACAATACTACCTGCAACTGTAGCTGAAACAACGCTTGAACTTTTCTAGGTCACAGTTTTTTCTTTAGCTTCAACACTGATGTCTGAATAGCAAAAACAAACCGCAGAAAGAAAGGCTGGTACACAGGTGCAATAGTTGCTATTGAACTGAAAACACGGTGCGGTTTTTGTGGTAGTTGCCATAGCAACAAGATCATTTACAGAACATAATCCCATTAGGAGAAAACATTTTTAAACTGAGCTAATTGTACTTGAGTTTATATTGCTTCACAACCTGTTTTTGGAAGATTTCATTTTTAGGATACTAATAAAAGACTGATTAAAAGCATTACACATTGTCCTAAATTGCCTACAGAAAGAGAGGAGATAGATAGGAATTATTGCAGATATCCTTAGACTGAACCAGTATGATCAAATAAATTAATTCATGTGCTTATTTCAGTATTAAAAGTCACGAGATAGCAGCTGTACCTATATTATACTCTAACCTTGGTTAAATTCTGGTCTTTACAAAAGTATTTCTCAAATGATCCTTTCCCTTGGAGACCGTATTCATTCCTTTAGAGTTATGTATGTGTCCATTTTTTAGAATTTTTGATAAAATTTCGTCTGCACTAACTTGTACTCTAAAAGGTGCAGGAAGTCAGTTGATAATTGATTGAAAGCAAGCTAATGGATTGTAAAAAAGCAGAGTGAGGAAAACTAGGATGAAATGTATCACCTCTGGGAAGGCAAAGTCAGATTTCTGGGGGCGGGGTGGGGGGGGAAGGAAAATAAAAAGGAGTGCTGAGATCTGCAGGCGCTGTAAGGAACCAGGGATTTCCAGCTAAATATTCTAAGAAGTCATGTTCAAAAGTCTGTCCTTTGTATTTTAGCCTTACTTCAGAGCAATGTTGCTGCCACATACCTGTATAATAGAAATAGAGATATTGTTAATGGTTAAACAGCAGGATTGCAGCTATTGAATTATAGCTGATGGGCATATTCTGTTTAGTAACACTTCTGGCCATCAGTCACATTTTCATTCAAGAAGTGATCTGTGGAATTCATTGGCACTGCGAGTCAGGGAGGTCAAGAACTCAGAAAGTTTCAAAAGGGATTTGGATATCCGTGTAGCGGCTAAAAATACCTGCAGTTACACAATATTGGCGATTTTGCCTCTTTGTCTCCTCTCCCTTTCCATGCCCCTCTGCTCCACATGCAGCTATCTTCAATTTAGGTCCTATTTACACCTGAAGCAAATGGGATCGATGCTGTGGGAGGCAGTACAACAGTCCTATATATCTTGTGAGCAGCAAAACCTACAATTCTGAGTCTTGGTGTGTAGGTAGACAGCTTTATATATGGATTCACTGATTTCAGTGGGAACTTCTCCAGTTTGAATAGATCCCTAGGAAACTATCTTTTAAAGGCATAGGGAGGCAAAATGTATTCACCTTCAGTGTGCAAAGGAGGCAGAGAACTCAGAAACGAACCCGTCTTGGTCAGGGACGCATCAGGGGCTGTTGTCTGGAATCAAAATGTCTGTAAGAAGAGGTTGTGGAACAAATTGTCAAAATAAGGAGTGACAAGGAGCCAGGACTAGGCAGTGACCTAAAAGCACTAATGGAAGTCAGGGATAAAATAGCAGAATTGTGAGCTTGCAGTATGTAGGCTCTTGTCTAAAAGTGCCGGGGGCCTGGAAGGTGGTAAGTGTGATGCTGATTTTTAAGAGTTTTTAAGGGTTTTTAATGGGTTCCAGAAGAGATCATAGGAACTACAGGGTGGTAAATGTGATGTCTATACCAGGGTAAACAAAAGAAAATGTCATAATGAATACAATTGGGAGATTCATGGTTCACTTGGCTTTTCCTTAAAATACAAATAAATAAAAACCAGATCTGCCTCATAAACTTCCACATCAACAGCCACGTGGACAGGGAGCTCCAGTTGCTGCACTTCACTTGGAACACAAAGATTACATTTACAAGGTTGTCTTTAGTCTTAAGTTCCTCTTCTGAATGAATGAATGCTCTTATGAATGGTTGTCAACTTAGGGAAGTAACTTTATGAATTTTATCGTTCTTTTCTTTCTGCCTCTCACAAAACACCTGGTATTCTAGTAGGTGGCAGTATATCCACAAATAGCAAAAAGAATATTTGCTGTACTGACGGGATTCAAATATTTGTCCTCTGTAAGTGGAAAGCACGGAAAACATAAAGTCAGAAGAGCTTGCTTTCTCCTCTTCACAAGAATTTTATGGAGAGCAGGTAAAAATAATTGTAATACAGCTGAATTTGTAAAAGACTTCAATGGATCCGAGCAATAGGTGGTAATATTTTTTTAAGTGAGCATTAAATGATAAAGCATAATAGACTTTCAATGTCATTTTAGAAGGTTTTCATGTAGTCAATGTGATATACACTGTTGCAGTGGCATGTGTCTTTTGTCATGATCTCCTACAGATTTCATCAAAAATTCTTCAGCTATAGATTTTGTGTTTTTATAAAAACTTCTTTCAGCTGCAACTCTACGAAAGAGTAACTCAGTTCTAACAAAATTTCCTTCTAACTTTTTTGAAAAAAACTTGTTTCTAGATTTCTGATATTTTAAATTTGATATTTTAAAAATTAAAAGCGAGGTGACAGGTCTATGGAAAGGAAGAAGTAGGAGTCTGTAAAATCTTCTGTGTTTGAAGTTGTGTTACCATAAAAAACAACAGGTCCAAATGAAAACATGTGAAAGTAGCGAAATGAAATGGTTTAATTGATCCAAAACAAAGGAAAACCACCATTAAAAAAAATTGGATATTTTCACTCTCCATCCTCTTTGAAATGTTGAAAATTATCACACTTTTGCCTAACTCTGCTAGCTAATAAGTAGCATTTTGGACCAAACTGAAAGTTTTCATTTCATTGTTCACTGCACATCATTAATCTGGTTCTTTAAGGCAAAAGCATAAGTGACTCTCTCTCTATTCTTTTTACTTCCCCTTTTCTAAATCAACTAAAATCTCTAAACCCTAAGGGTAGCTATTATGCCTGCAGTAAGAAAAATGCATTGCTTGCAAAACAACTTTGATTCTTGTTTCCATGGGATTTTTTTTACTCAGGTTTAACATTCATGCCAAATCATGTAATGCTGACCTGTATGGTATTGAATTGATTTTATTAGGTCATTAAAAAAAATCTTTAGACAAAATCATTTTAGTTTACAGTCTTTCCAGATCATGATGCTCGGTCTGATTGTTGATAACAACAACATTTTATAAAGAAATGAATCAAGAATTAGGATGGTAGAGTGGTATTAACCCCTGCACTGCATGCTGTTCAACTCTTAAGAGGACATCTCAGTGTCAGGGCAATTTTTAAAGTCAGGCTGGGTCTTCTGTGTCACTATTTAAATCTGACACACTGTAAAATACATATGAGACTGCTGCCCACCTTCCTCAGAAAGTGATGAGTTGGCTGTGGGAGAGTCTGGATTTTGTATCCCCAAGTCATCTCAAACACCTGAATTGCCATAGTTTGCCTAGGGCATTAAGCTGCCCAGGCACCGAAATATCCCTCAAGAGGCAGTATGGCCTTGTGTGAATTTATTAAAACACTTCATTTTTTACCTTTAGAGCTGTTTCAGGATGCTATTTTGTTTTCTCCCATGCTTAAGTGATTGTTGTAAAAGTTTACCACTTCAAAGCATTGATGCTGTGAACATTAAAGTCAATGAATTCATCATGTAAATTGTTATTAAGCATGAGGGATCTTCATCAGTACATTAAGGACTGGCCTACATTCCTAAATGCTGAACCAAAGATAAGCTCTTTCTTCAAGGTTATGGTAATTTGTGCTGTTCACTCAGCACCTGCTCTAATGGGGTCTCATTCAAATGCTAAAATAGAAGAAAAGGATATTTCATTCATCTTTAGCTTTTAGTAATCCGTGCCCTTCAGTTGAAGGATTTTGCAGGCGGAGAATTAGCACTGAGGTTCTCTGTCTCGCTTTCCATTTTTTTTCCTGCTCCAACCACAACCGAGCAAAACCCACCAGCTCCTGCCGACACAGACCTCCATCGCTTTGAGACCGGGTGTCCGTGAGAGCGGAGGCAGGGTACCGATCCTTTTCAGTAACTTTGGGGATCGCTTTCTAGACTTCTGGTGTTGCTTTTCTTGCTGCCAGGAGCCTGCTTCAACTTTGGCATTGATTGAGGGACCGGAGTCACCTAAGCAGCCCCGTGTTATTTCAGGTGAATCTGGTAACGTGAGGTCCAGGAGGCAAAGCCACCCACTGATAAGAAACAAACTGGGCTGAACAGCTGCATATATTTATCAGGCAACATTTAGTAGGCACGGTTTTGATAGGTTAGGGAAGGCTGGTGACATTTTTCTCTTTATAGCTTTGCAGCCTGGCTGCAGCACCCATCCCTCATTCAAGCAGATTCTAGTATTTCTTTGATAATTTCTGTATCACAGCTATGGTATTTTCTGTGTTAAGGAACTATGCATTGATCCTTCTAATGCCTGATGCTGACTTATCAGAACTTCATTTGTTTTGTTATTCATGGATGGTTTATGAATTTACAAAGGATCTGAGTTTTCCTATCTGAATTTTATATGGCTCAATAGTATCCTTTTGAAGGAATGTATTGTCTTTTAAAAGTGTACTATACAATATTCATCATAGTTGTTTGGGTTTTTTAAGTAAAATAGCATCTGTTTTTAAATTGGCTCTCTATAGTACTAGGGCTGGGAAGATAAAGTTTGCCTGTATGATCCCTGAATTTTGTTTTTAGAAAAAAGCTGGAAACACACTTTTTGGATTGGGAAATGTTCTTTTTACATGTTTTCCTCATGCAATTTTCCCTCAGCTTTCTTTTCCTTGTACAAGTTGAGATTGGCAGTAGAAGCTTCATAAACTGGGATGCTTTCCTCATAAGATTTCCAGTCTAGTTCTGCACTTTGAAGCAAAAAGAGTAGACCTTAAAATTGAATGATTTGAAATTGTCCAAACCGAAGCCAAACCCCAAACCCCCAAGGTTTCTGCATCAGTCTGTTATAATATATTGGTTTCTACATTTAGTCAGGCAATTGTATGTGCAGCACGTCTAACTGGGAAGTAGAAATAATTTTCATATCTGTATTTGGCATTCCTGTTTGGCGCCTCTCAAAATCTCTCTTTTGCTCTTTTTTGTGACTCTCTCTCTGTGGTGGATTTTTTCAGACTTGTGTATCATGCAAAGCACTAGATATGGATTTTGAGAGTAAATTAAATTTCATCCTGTTGCCTTCCATATTATCATGCTAGCAGTGAATACAGCAGTCCAGAAAAAGGCAGTGCTTACGTGAACAAAGGCTAAAGTAAGAAAACACTGCTTGAGTAGTTCACTTCTTCCTGTGCAAGCAGCAAAGTATCCAAACATCTCCATCAGGCCACATCTTTTAGAAAGTCTCCACGAACATGGCTTTCCTGCAACACAGTGGGACAGGAGGTTGGAGATGCCGAGTCTGTGGTGCGCTGGGAGGCACAAAGAGGAGCGAGACATAGCAGGTGGATGAAAAAGCAGGTAGGGCAGGAGTGACGTTATGAAGGGCTGAGAATGGAGAAACTCTTAGCTGTGAAGTGAATTGGAAGTGGATAGGAACTCCACACTTGGAAGTAGCTGTCTGAATTTAAATTTGATCTCCGTTCTAGTTCTGGGTGTTCGTATATAGCGTGATCCAAAGAGCATGGTACTTAGACTCCAGCAGAGTTCGAATAAAAGGATAATCTTTTTTTCTTCTTCTCTCATGAGTAGAGACATATCAATACTTTATTTTTGGTTTTTAAAACAAACAAACCAACGCCCTTTTCTTTCACTGCTGTTTGTTAATTTCCAATACAATAGCATTTGCTTTGTGTTGATTCTTACGGGTTCTTATTGTTGTAGCCACCATGATAAACTGATTTCCAGGGAAAGGGAGCCTACTAGGTAGGTACTACAGTATTACAACTAAACAAAGTTTGTGGGATTGATTGTGTGATATGTTGCAGAGAGGAAAAAAAACCCAAAAGCTAAATTTTGAGGCTACTCTTTACATGCTTCACTTTTCCAGCAAATGACAGGTGTCCCTTTTCTCGCCAGACACTGAATTTTCTCACTTATCCAAAAGAAGTCTAAGAGACTTCAGTTGTCCTTTGCTGTTTCTGAAGCAGTAATTTTAAAGAAGATATAATTACTGAGTTCTAATATGACTTGTATTACTCCTGCCAAATGCTATGATAGGATCCCCCTCCAACACTAATGTATAGGATCTGATGTGACATAATTATTCAATCTGTGTATTGTAAATCTGAAGCCTCAGCTTCTTTCCTTCTTTTTCTTAAATTATTAAAAGGATACAAATGACGGAAAAAAGTCTTTCCTCTTTGCTTGAAATTTCAAAAGACCCTGTCTGAGCCCCACAGAGCTCCCCTTAATGAGTGTTTTCAAAAATATACCAGGAAATAAACTTGTCCTTTGAAGAAGATAAAAAGACTAGAAACTTTAAACTACATTTTATAGAACAAATATCTTTCTACAGAACCCACTGTGTACAATAATAAGCTGCAATATGGAGATACCTGAAAAAATAATAAGCAATGTTTTCATCAAGGTCAAATCTGTTTGACTTTCTCCTTGTATTTTAAAAAGGTTCTTGTGGGAGGAATTGGTAATGACTTTGAAAATACTTAAGGAAGTGAATGTCACAACTGAGAATATCCAGTCTAAAGGTAAATGTGTTATACATCGGCATTTGTATGTAGTTGAATGGGTAAATTACTATAGTAACAGAATACAAGAAAGTTGTCCAAAGCGAATAGGTCTTTTCCAACAATCTTAAGGAGAATCTTTGGGCTTTTCTGTGTTCCAAGGAAGAATGTTTTGGAAAGTTCCATCTAAGTGGTTTTCTTTCTCTTTTGAGTGATAATTATATATGTGTTCTTACAGTTGCCTTTTAGAGTCTCAGGCACAGATCAGTATACCCCTGTTTGTGAACTCTGTTAAATACGATGCTCTCAACCCAAAGAGAGAAAAAGGGATAAAAGTAACCTTTGTATATAACTGTGTAACCCAAACACTGAAAATAATCAAGCTTGTGGTAACCCAGAAACCCAAATGTCCTTGCTTATGGCAATCTAAATGAGAGGCTACGTGCTAAACAGTAATGCGTTGGGACTCAGAGGGTTATCAGACAGTGTGAAGGATGCTGGGCAAAGGTATGCTTGGAAAAGAAAGGACAGTGCTCTTTGAGAGCACTTGGAAGTGCTCTTTGAAATAGTCCTCTCTTGGAATTATGAAAAGGAGCAGCACAATGTGAAAACTTGGTTAATCAGACTATTACTAAATATATGGGTTAGCCACCTCTGATCTTTGGAAGGCCTCCTCTGGGCATTTTCACCAAAGCCTTTGTTTAATAACTGCTGTGGTGGTTGTGTCTTTATTTTTTTAAGGGAACTAGAGCTTGCTTCTAATTAAGTAGTCCTACTGGTGACAGCGAACAAAAATCTCAGTACATGTGGAAGGAAAACAGGGTGGAAGAGGAAAGAGCTTTAGTGTCTTGCCAAGGGCAGGGAGATTTTGGCATTTTTGGAGGATGCTTGAGATCATTACAGCCTCTGAATTTTCCAAAGCCAGAAAAGACACAAAATCAAGTAATTTACTTAGTTTGTCCACTAATATTACTGTATTAGTCTATGCTGCCTTCAGATCCTGCCTCCAGAGGTTAAGAGGCAGAAGTCAAGTTTTTATTTTGGGATTATGGTGGGGAAATATCATTCCATAATTGTCTTGGTTTCAGTATTTTTACCTGCTCATGCATTACTGACCAATATCAGAGAATGGTCAAGACAGATCTTTCATCTAAGTATGGCTATTCTTATGTTATAGTTTCAGTTTAAATCAAAACATGCTCCTGAATTTTTATTATTTTTATTTTAACATAGACAGCTATATCATAATGGAAAGGAAGTAAACAATACTTTGTAATATCCCAGTGATAGAAACTATAAGACGAGACAGTAAAGAACAGACAAGTTTATGTCTTTGGATCCTCAAATTTTCAGACTGTTCTGAGGATCTTTCACAATTAGTTGGTATTTCTGTGGGTTTCTACTGGAGCATGTAGCTCTATAGGTGCCATTTTTATTTGACCTGTTTGGTAGTTGTGACAAAAACGTGCAAAACTGCTAAAGAAGGGATTGAGTCCATAAATTTGCAAGAGTATAAAATGTAATTATTTCCTTTTTTTTCTCTTTCTTATTTAAGTGGTAAACCATGAGCATAGAATATTTTTAAGTAAGACCACTTAAGTTATCTTGCAGTGCCTACTAGTCATTTCTAGTATGAAATTAATGTGTTAACCACTCCAGAATATTTCTTGAAAACCACTTCGGACATATTCTTTGAAAGTTTGGTTCTGTTCTGAAAAGTGACAGTACTAAAGTGTCACCTTTTAACTTATCAGATCTGCTCCATATGTGTGTTCAGAGTTTTACCTGACAACTTCAGTGGCAGAAATGTCTCCACTACTTGTTTTACTCTTGTTCATCCTCCAGAAGTGGCACAGCTCCATGAAGAGATCTGGATTCTGCTCCTTTCTGTGTATCTTTATCATTAGAAGTGTTTATTGAGTTTTAATTAAAAGGATACATCAGACAGCCTCAAGAGACTGTATCTGAATCAGTGATGTTGGGCTAGTTCAATACATACATTGATGACAGCAGAACTGCTGAGATATGATAACAGACCTAATTAGTTCTGCACAAGTGTTGTTTACTGATGGTCATGTAGCAGAGAGGGAGGATCTAGGCTGGCTTCAGACACACAGTGATTTTTTTAGAATAGCTACTGGGACAGGAAATGGGAAGCAAATAGCCCATCTCTAAAACTAATAAATTTGATCTAAAATTTCTGAGATATCAACTTCTGAACTCCATGTTGCCATTTTTACTGGGCTGCTTTTCTTAGAATAATTCTTTGGATCCCTGAGCAGTGGAAAGTGTACCTAAGGGTAATATGAAAGGACATTCAGATAATTTTAAGATTTTTCTTTTGGCTCTGTGTACTTAAGCAAGGGTAAAGCAATCCTGTGGTTGAAATTTCTGTTCAGAATTTTTCCAGAACGTTATTTTTAGCTTACTAGTGAGGCTACTTTGTGTGTATGACTCATGTATGCCATGCTGCTGAGTACTTTTATTTATTATTTATACAGCCATGCATATTCCATGAAATTGACATTTCTCTGTCACCTTCATTGATATCTGAAGCTCTATGGAGAAAAAAGCTCGTTCTAAAAAACAACTCCTTATTCAAGATGGACATGAGGAGTTCAAAATACAAGCTTTTCTTTCCCTAGATATAAGTTGCATCAAAGTCCTCAAATTGTCTTATGGGGAGGAAGTAAAATTCTGCAATTTACAATGGGTTAGTATTTGAGGCTTGCTCTCTGTCCAAATTTCCTGGCTTGAACTCGGCATCAATTTCTTGCTAGGGGAAAAAAAAAAAAAGGGCAGCTAATCATAAACACATTCTTGTGATGCTCACATGCTTGGAAACTATGGGAATGGATGTTGTATAAATATATAGACAGAAAGCAAAACCTATAATGGGATTAAAATGTAGAATAGAAGCATTTCACCTCTTCCCCAAAGCCCTTCAACCTCCCAGAGTAGTACATTTGGATTTTTTAAATAAATTAAACAAATAGCAATTACATTGGAAGGTTGATCGGATTATTCTTATGCCATGTTATTATTCATTTGAATGCAGTTTTAGAAATGAGATAGTAGAGTATTTTCATGCTTTCTACTTGCCTTACCTTTCTGTACCATTTAATCACAAAGTGTTATCTAGTCCCTGTTAGTAAAGTTTTCAGCTAGGAGAAGTCTACAGGCTTTTGTGGGTAGCTCTATTCCACTCCCCTGGATGCTTTCTTATTTTAATGAGAGAAATAAACATAGTGGGAAAGGCTCTTAGGCAGACTGTTTCTATCTTGAAATACTTTTCCACATTCATATCACCCTCAACGCAGCAAAAGTGAAAAACCTTTTGTAGTTGCTATGATATCCTGCTTTTAATAGCCTGTTAAAAGAAAAAATAAAATTGACATGCTAGCTCTTGGCACTAAAAGGATGACAGAACAGCAAAGATGGGTGGAGGTGGAGAGTCAAGTGAAGCCAGCAACATCTAAAAGCCACCACCACGTTGAGGCACAACGTAGGTGCGACTCCCACAAAAGAAGTTGCCATGTAAATTGTACCCCTGTTGCTTTAAATCCATTCATCTCTCAGGGAATTACATGCAACTGATTTGACGTTTGAGTAAATAAATGAACACTGTGTTATTCTTGGCTTAGTAGACTATTATAAGGCTCATTGCTTCAGGCTGTTGACCAGCTTATTGATGACATTTTTGTCCATGCATTGGGGAAAGGTGAATCAATATTGGTTATTAACAATCCTTTTATTACTGTGAGCCTCCTGTGCATCTGGGATACGATCACAGGATCAGCTATGCTCTTCCCAGCTCTGGTATTGATTCTACGCATGAAACAGAAATATAAACAGCAGAAGCCATCTTCTGCCTCCTCTCAAACTGCTTGCTATCTCCTGCTATAAAATAACATGGACTATTTTTAAGGGTCTCTTTTCAGTTTGTTGGGAAGAATTTCATTCTTCAGATTAAAAAAAATCCAGTCATGGGCATTGCCATTGCTTTGGAAATAGTCATCGGCACCTTCAGATGTCTCTGTATTCTGCTTGGATGCTGTCTCCTCCAGGTTACACTCTGGATAATCTGGTCATTTTTTCCCAGGGGCATGGGATTAATTTTAATGTGAAATTTAAGCCTTAGGTGTTTTGTCAAAAAATGGCTTCTAGGCTTACTTTAGTCAATGGAGAAGACCTCTCAATAGGCTTTTGTAGAAGATAGTCATCTAAGATACTGAAGATGAATTGTCCTCTTGAGCATGTTTCCATTGGCAACAGAAGCACTCTAATCAGCTAGCTGTGTGTAGGTGCTTACTTTTTAGACTAAAGAAAGATTAAATCAATCCTACTTAATATTGTCTTCTGAGATAGTACAATGACCTAGGCAACATGCAAATTGTAATTAATGGTAAAGCAAAACAAAAAATATCACAATTTAACCATACACTCAAACAAACTATATGCCAAAATATACATATTGCATTCACTCAGACATGTAAAGGTAAATATATAAATATAATTTCTATCTATCTATCTGTATCTCTCCTGACTTAATGTCTAGAAGGAAATGAATCCAAGGAAAATTTGAGCAATTGGTTCTATTATTTTTCTCTATTTTAAATGCAATGTTGTCTACTACAGTATCTGAGATGACACATATATTTAATATATGTCCTTATGATATTACTCTGAAGGAAGTAAAGGAATATGAGCTCCATTTCACAGCTGATAAAGTGTGACAGGCCAACTAATGCCTCAATTTAGGCTCCTCTTTCTTTCTAATTTCAATATCTTTAGATGGTGACAAATTAAATAAACTTAGACGGACCTATTGTAGGAACTTGAGCTAGTTTTTACAATATAGATTCAAACACCAGATACCTCCCCTCCTTTTTTTTTTTTCTTTTTTTTTTTTTCTCTGTGTTGTCTGAGAAAGTGTGCTGGCTCATCATTCTCAGTTTAGATAGTGTGCATTTTTTTCCTTGGAAGGATTGCACTAACCTATTGGACTCAGCAACAGTATTTACCTACATCTCAAATGCAGCCTGAATAATCATCCAGTTTTGAGAAGAAAAATGAATATAAATGAGTTATTTTTGAGAGATGGTGGACAGCGGTATTTTAAAAAATAAGTTGTTCCTTTCTGCTGTTTTTATTTCTGTTCCAATTTTTCTTCCTTGTGTCTTCTGTTTTCCCTGAAACATCATTTTTTAAGGGTTCAGACAGTATACTTTTCCTTTGATTGTGTCTTCCTATTTTGGTACCACGAAACCTGTGGACCAATATCTACTTCTTTGTTTAATTCAGTAAGAAACGTGGTGTGCAAAGTGTTTTGGTTGTGATTTTTCTCCCAGTTGACTCAGTGGTTTTGAGAGCAACTTTTTCAGTTATAGCATCCCACTCCAATTTGATTGTTTCTCTTCTCTGACCTGACATTATCACAATGGCAGCCTTAACTAGTTTTAGATGGTAAGTATCAGCTAAAGCTTTGGTAGTCAGTGGAGAGTACAGTTCAGAGTTTCGAGGGGATGAACCGTGCTCTGGAGACTCCTCTGTCCTTCTCTTGACTATGGGAGGGAGATCCTGTGGTTTGCTGACATGCCAAGAGTTAGGTGTGATGAATCTGGGCCAATGAGTCTCTAGCCAATTAATTAGATGTTAACAAAGAGTTACCTGCTACAAAGGAATAGTTTAACAAGGAATTCAGGTAAAGATTACTATTTTTTTGATAACTAGACCCAAAAAAAGTGCTGTGTATGCGAACAGATACTGGGAATGCTTTGGTTTCATTCAGAGCCCAAATCAGCACTGGTCTTCCTAAATCTATCCCACTGACAACAAATATGTGTATCTGTTGTGTACTGGATTAATCATGCTCCTAAGAACATGATCAGAAGTTTCCCATTAATTTCAGTGAAGTTTGGGTCAAGTTCTGAGGTACCAGGGATGACTTTTTTTTTTTTTTTTTTTTTTTTTTTTTTTTTTTTTAGTTTCTTGTGTTTGTTAAGAAGTCAAATTTGTTAAGGATTTAATCTGGTTTACCTTCTTCTTTTCTGCTACCCCAGGAATGATGTGGTAGAAATGAGACTTTTTAGCTTGTATAGCCCAAGTTGCATAATACATATGGGCAAGTAGAAGCAGTTTGGGACTTCTCAAGATTTTCTACCAATTCCTGTTCAGACTTCGGACATACTAATGCAGTCCTGGCTCAGGACTGACTGGCAAGTTTCACCCTGCTGTGCCGGTTGGGAGACAGAGAAGAATCCCCTTTTCCTTTTCATTTCTCAGCATTTGGCCTTTGGTAGGCACCTACAGGGGATCCTTCCAGGATCCCCTAAAAGGTTTGAAATGTGTCAGCTCCAGACACTCAGCAAGACCTGCCATCCCCTAAGACACTGCTAAAAGTCTCTCCTGAATGTCTGTTTCTTTTCTCCTAGTGATGGTGGCAGGTTGCTGATCTCTTCAGAGCGGGTCCTGTGGTCAGTGAGGTGCTTGCTTCCCCCCCCCCGCAAGGATGAATGTCTGTCAACAAGGTGGTTCGTTGGCATTCTGCTATGAAGATGGAACAAATCTGCCTGTAGCGACACAGCAATGGCAAGGTCGGTGAAACCGAGGGGAGAAAGAAAAGAGTTTGCGAGGCTTTTGCTCTCAGTGGGGGAAATTAAAGGTGGCTTGTGTTATAAAATATTAAATAGTGATTTAATCAGCAGTGAGATATGTAAGTGAGCTTAATTAGAAATACATATTATTCTTTGACTTTAAAGCACAAAATGAAAAATTAAAGCAATCTTAGAGGATATGTAATCAGCGAGGAATAATATGTTGGAAAATGAGCCTGATGTTGTAATTGGTGTATGCAATTAAAATTAATTAATTTTAGTTAGCATACATGCATGCAAATATGAAATCAACGAATTTCAGATATTAAACTCATAATTATAGCGATACTATTGCCAGAGCTAGTGACAGAGGAATTGACTTTTCAATGGTAAATACTTGCTCTTCAGATTTGAGGTCTGTTCTCTCTGCTATCGTGTCAAGCTGAAACTTAATGATTAAAACTATCTGATCAGCCATGATTAAAAAAAATTTTTTAGAATCCCCCTCATTTTGACTTGCACTTCCTAGCTTCTCAGCTATATCAGTCATGCTCACCTATGGGATAACTGCAAGACATTTTTCCATCAAGAGCAATTTGAGTTTAAGAAGCTCCCACGCACACACTCACTGGTTGATATACCTACCCCCCCTAGATTGCTCTCCCTGTCTCTTTGCTAATATAGGTTTGCAGAACTGTGCTGTAAGCCAACTCATGAAATGATCCAGCTTTGTGAAAAGTAAACCTTCCCTCTGTTTCTATGCAGATTATTTCATTCTTTAATAACTGTTCACCAAACAAAGTGATTTTCTTTATTTCATCTACAAATAAAACCCACAATGCCCACAACAAAATTGCTCCATTGTAAGGCATTTATATGGAGTAGCAGTCCTCTCAGCTCTGGTCAAAATTTGCTTCAAGTCTTTACAGTTCCTTGCTTTGGAGCCTGACATACTGTTACAAAAGCTCCTGCTTTTCCAAAAGTCATCCAAGGTAATGCAGGAGCAATTTTAACACAGAATGATTATATTGCTACTAAAGTGGAAAAAAAAGTCTAAAACAACAGAAGTATGATAACTCTAAAACTACACCTATTATTAAACATTAGATAGGGTACATTATGCTCTAACATTTTTTGATCCAGTTTAGCCTGGCAATCAGCACCACATTAATCCCCTTCAGATTATATATGCAATCTGAAAGAGAAAGCAGGCCCCTGTTGGCTTGAAGTGTCACTAAAAAAAAGCCTTTAAAATAGCTTTAAAGTAAGCTTCCCCGTTCTCCCATGGTATAAACATACATAGAAGGAGAATTCAAGGACATTCTCAGAGAGAAACGGAAAGATGTGGTGATGACTGAAAAGGAGGGCAGAGCTCCCCACTTCCACCCGTGCGTACCTGGCATGCTGGATTCCGACATGCCTTTGGTTTTCATTTACCCCAGTATTCTCTCCTATTCTGGCAGTGATCTATTCATTGAAAACACGTTTCCTTACTAAAGCCTCCATCTATTTAAAAGCAGCCATTTCTCATGTGTGGCATCTGTGAAGGCTCGCTCAGGTTACAGGAGCGAGGTGCGTGGGAAGGGCGCAGGAATCTCTGAAAGACAGGCAGGTACCATTGCTGGCACACCTTTGTGCTCAGCGCCTGTCGACTCAGAGAGGAGAGCTGAAGCTGCTTTCACTCTGGCTTCCTCTGCCTGTTTTAGGTACCCGTAGGTTTTATATTTCGATATCCCTTCCCCCTCTTCTGCACTGTAGCCTGTTTGTGTGAGCACTGTATATTAAATGCAAATTAATGTATTGAAGGAATGATAATTAGGTGATGTATGTAGTCTGTGCAGAAAGATCATGTTTGTGTAAAAATGGAACCTGAGCTGAGTTATACAATCACCAGGAAAATGTCTGATTTGTCTAAGCATTACCACTTTTATCCGCTGCACACAATAGCAACAGGAATCAAAGCAGCTAACTTTCCATCATCTCAGGACAAAGGTGCCTGTTTGATTCAGCTTCAAGGGCTGCATGCACAATCAGACCCCTGGAGATACTGAAAGGCAGGAACCAGAGAGATGCTTCAACTAAGTTCACAGGGAGGAAGCTGCCTGCATGGAAGGAAAAAGAATGAGAAGAGAAATGAAAAATGTGATGGGACATGAATATGCTCAGAGGTCACAGAAAGGTCTAAAAGGGGAAGAAGATATTCAGAAAGACACTTGGAATGGAAATATGGTTGCTATTAAAACAAAACAGAAGTCATTACTTAGGTTTAATGAAGCTGAATTTAATCAAGAAGGAATTGAACAAACTGTTTGATGATTGCACATTGTAATGTAACAACATAGTGTGACAGAGCTTTGCAAAACGGTGCAAATGCTGTCCCTGCCTCTACACGCACCGAGGTGGAGCAGGCAACCTGCACAGCAGCACAGCTCCTTTCCGTGTCAGGAAAGGTCAGGTCTCCAGGGGTCTCTTTCTCTGGCAAGTGCGGTTCTCAGGTGCTGGCATGGGGGCGAAGAGAGGAGTGCCTTGGGGTGCTGTGCAGCAGTCAGCTAGAAGTGAGAAGAGTCAAATGGGGAGCAGCTGCGTGATTAAATCTCCTTTATTCACTGTGCTGCAGCTTTCTCAAAGAATCTTCTGCATGTTTTCTCTGAGATACTCAGCTCTCCCACCCACATGTCAAATGTCAAACGTGGTTGTCCCAAATTCTGGGTAGAAAACTGTGCCTCTGTTCATGTGCTCACACTGCACAATCCCTGTTGATCTCAGGGGTACAGGGGAGCAGATATCTAACGGGCTGTGTGGCACCCTGGCCACCCTGCTGTCACCTCTCACACCAGAGAGTCGCCTTAAGTGAGTGCTTGAAAATTAGGGTAATGCAAAATTAAATGCACGGCTACTGTCTTCTGAGGTCAAAAGTCTGAGTCTGGAGGGATTCTTTGGACTGCTTTTTTTCCTGATAACGATTCTGCAGCTTACTATATTTACACTTGCTTCAGCTGCTCCGCTTCTAACACTGTGGTTCTTTTTGTGTTTATATAAGGCCTTGAAAAAATACGTGCATCCAGGAGATCCACACATCCTACCTCCTGCAAGGTTACAGGAGGGTTTGCACACACCAGTGCAAAGAGAGGTTTAAGGGGGGAGAAAATTCAGCCACGCTGACGCTGCAGATCTGCTGCGCTGCCTCTCCGTGCTGGCTCTCAGTCCAGCGCTCCGTGCCGGCGATGCTCAGCACTGGCCGGCATGACTCTTTCTTTGGGTTTGCCTTTTGTCAGAATGGTGTCTCTCGGAGGAAAACAGAATAGCTGAGGAGGTGCGTACTCGCGCCATATTTCTGTGGCAGTAGCTTTTACTGATGCGAGTGGTAATAGAGACTGGTGATGCTCCACGGTGTGTGGCTCAGTGGCCGTGAAATTTGAATGAATGGAAAAAGAGATAAAGTAAGTTTCACTTACTGTCTGTATTTGGGCAACAGGTGTAAAGAAGTTAGTGATTTTGTTGCCTGTGTGGCTATACAGTCATCTGAATTTTCTGAAATTTCACTTTCACGTGGCAGAAGGTACAAGCACAGCTAGGTTACGGGGTTTTTTTTTTCTTTTTCTCTGAGTGAAGACAAAGGGACTGGTCGCTGCTGCTTTAGGATGCAGAAGTATTACTCTTACCAAATTTTACTATCAAAAGTCTGAAGGTAGAGTTTATGGCAAGCCATTATTCCAGTTCTATGCCCTAGTAACTTTTATGTAGTTCTTTAAGAAGGAATGCTTTTAAAGTCACCTTAGTTTGCCCCCTTTTCTGTCAACAACTGTTGTTGGTAGCTGCAGTAAAAACAAATTCTGATGTGTGAAAATAACATGCTCTGTTTGCTTTTCAACATAGAGAGATTAAAGGAAATAGTGTGATAATTATTAATTTTGCTCTTTTAACTGAATCTGCACATTTTTCATCTGTCCCCACTCCTCATTTTGCTGCAAAAGATGTTTTCTTTTTAACTCATGTACATCTGATAGCTATATTTTGAGATTGGAAATGCCTGTCCTATTCCTCCAACCAAAGCATAAAATTAATGCAAGAATCAGAATTTTGAATCCACATAAAGACCTGAGGAAGGAAGAGATGGGTTGCTCTGAAACCTCTAACATCATAGCCTTTTCTGAGAGCGCTACTACAATTTGATCAAGAGAAATGAGCTTTGCTTGTTATTTAAGTCACCTGATTCTGCAGCCGATACCGAACTTTTTTTGGAGGTATTGAAATGAAAGCTATGAACAGAAAGTACTTTATTGGTTGCATTACCTCGTGTTGTGACTAGTCATCAGTGAGTTTAATCATCACCTTCTAATGTTAGGAAAAAGAGTATTTAAAGACAGGGGGTGGTGGCATTAGTTAGGTATTCTAGGAATCTAGCTGCTTTGCCTCCTGCAGAGGTTTTGCGTCTCAGCCTTGTGCTTAGACCCTATTGCCATTAGTGGGAGCAAGGTTTTGGAGGCTCCTGGAGCAAAGGTGCCTTGCATGCCAGAGTGAGGTATTGGCAAAATAATATGAGGGAAAGTTACGTGGCTGATTGTACACTTATTCTTTGGCTAAGTGAGGAAGCCAGATGAAATATGTAAGTAGAAGATGGATTTTGTGTCAGTCAGGGATTGAAATGGGCCAGTATTTAATCACACTGTATTGTTACTTCTCAGAACATGAAACAGATGTAACAACACTTTTCAAGCATATAGGCTGTAGGAAAAATAGCTTTCATTAAGTAGTCTTAAATTTTCATTTGACCTCAGGTAATAGTGGGGAACAATGACGATCACAGATGTTGAAAAGGCAGGCTCCTGCCAATCAGGAGATTTTCAAAAATTGGTTAGGTTAATGTGTTTAAATTAAAACTGAATGGATCATTTAATCAGGTGCCTCCAGGAGCAAAAAGAAAGTGCCAAGTATTGTGTGACTAGTGGAAAAAACTAAATTCCGAGAGTCTCCAGCCTGTATTTACTTAAATCCCTGGAGCTGAATTGCCTTTTGGAGAAGGTACTTCCTAAAAGTTGTGAGAAGTAAAGAGAGAGCTGGAGACGAAGGAACACAGGTGGAAAGTATATTGTAAAAGAGGGAACCAAGGATTAGCAGGGGAATTGCATTCTTATTACTGGGTGCCTTTTAAGTGGTTTGCAGGCTGGTTAAATAGTTGTGTCATATCTGTGCCAGGATCCTAAATATTTCAAGCTGTTCTGTTAATGCCACTGTTGAGGAATGGATGCGTGGTTTCTTGATAGGTCTACATGCCTGACTTGGAACATGTTTTTCTAGTCCATGCTGCTATGGGCTGTGTATGCAGCTTCCCCAGGCCAGGACCAGAGTGGGCCAGAATATTGTACTGGTGCTTGAGGGGGTACTCCAGCAGCTAAGGATTTCCAGAGATCAAGGGCCTTTTCTCTGGGGTGCACCTTCTCACCAAACAGGCTTTGGTGCTGAGACAATGCTGGCACCGTACCTAGGGCTTTATGCTGTGAGTATCTTTGCAGGCAGGTAACAGGAGATACTCAACACCTAGAAGCATTTCAACTGGCACAGCGCATCTTAAATCAAAGCAGTAGACAGGGCATTTTCAACTGGTTAAAACAGATCCATGCACCAGATCCTCAGCTGGGCATCTATGGGCTGACCTACACTAATTTAACTTCACTGCAGTCCTTGGGGCTGAAACTCCAAACTGAGAATCTCGTACTTCACATTTAAGGGTCTTAAAAGCTTTGGATTGATTTAACACGCACAAAACAATAGTAATAAATCCCTGGAGAACCAACCAAAGTGTACAAAGGACTTCTGCAGCTGTGACGGCTTATTTAAAATCTATCGTTATGAAACACAAAGGTGGCAATGCATCCATTTTTCCAGTTGCTTGTAATTTTGCCAAACTTCAGCAATTTTTGTGAAAATTTTTCAAGCTGGGTGTCTGCCTCAGGCTGATGTTTTGATGATTTTTCTGGTGCTTTGTTTCTGCTTTATGTTATTTTAAAGAGTTTTATATGCCTTTTTTTCCTTCTCCTGTTTTAACGTTTCTGTTTCTGCTTAAAGCCGAACATTTTTTTGACTGTTTTTATTTTGTACAGGAAGAATGGAAGGAAAGCCTTTCATTGTCACTTGCAGGTTAATTGGGGTGTTCTTTGGGGCATTTGTCTTGGGACAGTGATGCCCAGATGACAAAAGAAAAATGTGCTTCTTCCAAGGAATTGACCTGGCAAAGCAATGATCTTTGATTGGGCTGAGGATTCGGTCTGATTTCCCTGCTTCCTTGAAACAAAGGGAGCAGCCTCCAACTGCAATGCAGATTCCTTCTCCTGTGTTAGACCCACCTCAAAGATCACATGCAACTCTGCTCATACCCCTGTGCCTGTTTATCACCGCAGATCTGATCACTGCCAACACTTGGGGTCTTTAATCTGATAAAACTGACAGGAGATGCTTATGCATACCATTAGGAAGGCAATATTCCATATGCTCTCTAATTGGTTTGAATTTATCCTATTATTTCAACATTTAAATGTTGCTGAACGTAATTTAGATGCGTCAGGCTCATAACGTGTAGGCTCTGGTGGGAGTTCATTATGGAAAAAGATACATTCTCCAAGGCTTTTTCTGGCTCCAGGCCCGAACCCTCAGCATTTTGCCTAGCTCACGTGTGGCTTTTGTCCACCAGCTATACTCCTACATCCATGCTGAAGTCATCTCTGACCATTCTTTTTATTGCTTCCTTTTCAGTAAAATAATCTTTTTTTCCCCGGTGTCACAGGGTATGTATATGATTTGTTTATTTAAGAGAGTGATAGCTGACAAAACCAGAGTAAACAAACCACTTTTGTGAGGATGCTGAAAGATATGAACAGCATCCTCCATTTTAGTGACTGCCAGGCTAATGAAACGATACCTGATAGTTACCATCTTCTAACCTGGGTGTTGTCACCAGCGGTAGTATCTAGTTATAGAAACCGATGAGAGAGGAGCTTGTTCTTCTCCTCACGGGAATCTGTGGTGCGTGGACACTGCAAGCACAGAGAGGTTTTCTTTGTCTGTTAATCTCTTATGTGACAATTTGGAAGGCAATATAAAGATTTGGGGCTGCATGTTTTTACGACACATTTCTATAAAAGTTGTCCTGAAGAATGTCTTGAGCAGCATCCTAGAACTGGTGTGAAAGCATGCTCATGCCTTCCACAGATACTCACTCACATGGCATGGTAGGTAATGAATGACTCAAGCTCCACGGATTTTGCTTGTTTTCATCATTCATCTCTGTAAAAAAAGTTTTTATATGGTTATCTTACAAATACTAGTAATCAGAATTTTATCCATTGCTGCACTTTAAGGGGCGAAAAGATTCGTACCCATACCACTTTATACAGCTTTCTTCTTTTATAAGGTACAGGCATTCTGTAATGGTTTATGGTCCTGCTTTGATGTTGGCCTTAACCTCCGAAAGAGGAACCAGTTTCCCTATAGGCAGTATATATATTCCAGTAGCTTTGTGCGGCTTCTTTAGGACGTCATCACAAAGTGGGCTGGCAGTAAGGACAGCGATGCCACCTGAGGACAAATAAGTAAGAAAAGGTTCATGGGTAAGAGGTATGACTTTTATTAGACTTGCACTAAAAAAAAAAATAAAAAAATAAAAAAAAATAGGCAAGTGCATGCCTGACAGCTTGCCTTGCTTATGTTGACCATCTGATTCAATGAGGAGACACCTACAAGAGATGTGTTGTAGACACCTACAAAACAATGACCTCACAGGCATGCATGAATTATGCTTGCAAGTCCTATTTGTCATGTTTCAGGCATTTAGATATGGCCTCACACATTTTTCTTACATTTTTCATTGATTTAATCTTGTGATGTGAGGAGGAAAGGGCACTCTCTGGGTATTGAGAGGGAATATGTAACATACTTTCTGCCTTAATATTTACCATCTTAGTGTCGCATTTACAAAACAAACCACCCATGTTCCACCCCTTTTAACTGTTCCTGAATATGCCCTTTGGAGATAGTCCTGAATCTCTTTACCTCACTCTTGGTGAAGCCCCAGGTTCAAGTACACTAGGCTGGATTTCCTGAGGGTGAGGAAGCTGGTGGTGTTCTCTGTTCCCCAAGCTGTCTGTCTGCAACAGTTATAGATGTATTTTGAGTCTGAAAATCCTTGCTCTCTGGACAAGGTGGGATTAGCAAGTAGAGAGAATAGCTGTAAAACAGGCTTCTTTTAAATAGCGTAGTATATTTGCATTTATCTAGAGTGATGAAGCGTATATATCAAGGAGTTATAATAATAAAAGCCTTTCAATATATTTCTTCTTTTCTTGAAAGGTTCGGTGCATTACGTATTCTGCTCACTTCTATCTCTGGGATGCATTAAGCAGTCTTTCTTGCTGGACCTTCTTTTTCTTTCTTTTTCCATCTTTTACAGCATGACTCACCCCTGTCATTGACATTCTTGTTGGTAATTTACTCACTTTTCTGGCTTCAGGCTCTATAATAGTTAAATAACTTCTCATCCTGTGCTTAAGAATAGAAAACCATTTTCATATCCAGGTAGACAGCTTTTCCCAAACTGGTGTCCCAGCCAAGTCCTTTGAAGATAAACCCTTTGAAGCTCTTCACCTAAGCTGTTTTATCTTTGCCTGTTTATGTTTATTTGTTGTTTGTTTTAAGAAGATTTCACTACTTCTGTCCTTTGGTTTAACTCTGGGAACAGAGATGGGATAATATCACTAAGATAAACACATGATATGATTTTTACAATGAGTTACTGTAGTTCTTCCAGTGTGGGGAGGAGATTTTGTATCAGTCTCCATAAGAATTCCAGTACATATAAATGTCTTTCCTTTAACTAAAAGCATGATATGATTTCCATTTGAAAATAACTTTTGTTTCACATGTCTTTTCTTACTGGTTGTATCATTTCCTTATCTTTGACTAATCAATTTAATCTACCTTTCGCAAACTACTTTCAATATATTAGAATGAAGTGCATCACTTTTGAAATTTGTATCACAGAGCACCACTACCATCACCATTTGAACACTGTGTTTCTAAAGGGTTTTCTTTCTTGTAGTTCACTTGGATTTAAAATAAAGTGAGGTTTTTTTGTTATTATTTTTACTTTTGAGAGATGGGTGCATTGGACAATGCACAGCTGTCATCAATGTGATAGGTATATCAGATATCACAAGGAGATGCTGGAACAACTCCCACTTTCTTCTCCCTGGATAAAATTTAATTCCTCTAGAGGAGTCTCTATGTGAGTATATGTGAGTGGGACATAAACTTGCAAATAAGTGGTCCTGATGCATAGGAAGTCAATAATAGTAAAGACTGATTTGTAATAGTTATATACAGCAGGATTTTAAAATCTGTTAACCTGTGGGGTATGCCAGCTGCTGAAGAATGAAAGTTCTTCCTTGGCCACGGGGCATGCTGCAGTCAGTGTGAGCTGAATTTGACACAAGGAAATGGCTGGAGAAACAGACAGTTTCTGTGAATAGCAACAGGTTGATCATAATATTCCAGGCTCAGCAAGGAATTTACAAGTCACTAAGATAATTAATGACTTTAAATGGGAGGAAAGGGCATTTGGATTTCAAGGAACCACAACTTATTTTGCAGTTTAAATTAATCACTGCTATTGTTTAAATGTCTCAGTGACACTAGGGAAAAAGATGAACTTATTTGTCTTTAGAATTTTAATAGCAATTACAGTTCTCCATAATAAACATAACCAAAGTACACTCTCTTGTCAATCAAACTGACTAATGAGATCAGCAAAAGAGTGGATAGCCAGGGAACAATACCCACTTGACTGACAGGTGCCCACAAACTCTTTTGAGTATACAGGCAGCACAAAGAGAAAGTCAAATATCTTCTAATTCTTTAGGGCAATGTTTGTAGGAAATTGGAGGGGGGCGGTAATCATAGTAGGATGATGCAAGTGAAGCTTATCTTAAACAGTGAAAGGCAAGGGAGCTTTTCCCATGGGCCTGCAGGCAGTTTGACTTGTTACATATTCCAAGGATGTATTTTTGCACACTTAATCCGAATTCACAACCATGGTAGAGGGGACAGCCTCCTAAAGAGCACTTACTTTCCCCATCAGCTTTTACCTGTGAGGTTCAATGGCAGTAGGATTTGTAGGAGCATGAGTACAAAAGTGAAATACAAAGGACCCCCTCATCTTTTCGGTTGTTCTGGCATTCCCAAAGTGATTGTGTGTGTAACAAAATGCCTTTTCTAAATGTCACGAAATGGCTGTCAGAGCTCTGTAGTCCCCTGAGTGGCTGCACAGCTCTTAGGCAGTGCTGTATATTGCAGTGCTTGCGTCTTTTCAGTTATACTGTTAAACATGCTAAACCTCATAATGCAGCACAGGAGGAGATTTCGCCCAAACTGACGCATTCAGGCAGCTCTATCTTTGAATGGTTCTAAATCAAAAATGAGACTCCAAGTATTAAATTTTGCTTGGTCTCAAAGCAAGTAATTTGCAAAATCACCAATATTGCAGAATTTTCATAAACAGCACAAGTATAGTAGGAGCTGATTGAAGTTTTTCTCAAGATTACTCCAATTTCCTAAAAAAACCAAACCCTACAAAAGCTGGCAAATCTGATATGACCTCTAGGCTTGTAACAAGCTGGTTCTGGAGGGTTTGAAGGGTTTAGCTATATGACCTACAGAAAAATCAAGAGTACTTGAGCCATGTGGTTCCAATCAAATACTATGTTTTTTAATGCAGACAGCCAAAAGACGACAAAGTTAGAAACAAACAAATGTAGACCATATGTGCTGAACCAATTCTGTGAAATGTGTACCACTGATTAGGGGCAAAGAGATGCACAGGCCCAGATTTTCATAGTCTTCATACAAAATGTGAGTGCAGTCCTTTGACTATTGAGAATTGGAGTCATGAGCAGGAAGGACTATGGAGGTGATATTCATAGAATCACAGAATGGTTTGGGTTGGAAGGGACCTTAAAGATCATCTAGGTCCAACCCCCCTGCCATGGGCAGGGACACCCTCCACTAGACCAGGTTGCTCAAAGCCCCATCCAACCTGGCCTTGAACACTTCCAGGGATGGGGCATCCACAGCTTCTCTGGGCAACCTGTTCCAGTGCCTCACCACCCTCATTGTAAAAAATTTCTTCCTGATATCTAATCTAAATCTACTCTCCTTCAGCTTAAGGCCATTATCCTTTGTTCTATCACTACATGCCCTTGTAAACAGTCCCTCTCCAGCTTTCTTATAGGTGACCTTCAGGTACTGGGAAGGCTGTTCTAAAGTCTCCCTGGAGTTCTCTCTTCTCCAGGCTGAACAATCCTAACTCCCTCAACCTGTCCTCATAGGAGAGGTGCTCCAGCCCTCTGATCATCTTCATGGCCCTCCTGGACTTGCTCCAACAGCTTCATGTCCTTCTTATGTTGGGGAGCCAAGAGCTAAATGTGCCACCTCCAGGTGAAGTCTCACAAGAGTGGACTAGAGGGGGAGGATCACCTCCCTTGACCTGCTGGTCACACTTCTTTTGATGCAGCCTAGGATATGGTTGGCTTTCTGAGCTGCTCATGTTGAGCTTCTCATCCACCCACTCCCCAAGTCCTTCTCCTCGGGGCTGCTCTCAATCCGTTCTTCATCCAGCCCATAGTTGCTCTTGGGATTGCCCTAACCCACGTGCAGGACCTTGCACTTAGCCTTGTTGAACCTCATGCTGTTTGCATGGACCCACCTCTCAAGCCTGTCAAGATCCCTCCAGATGGTGTCCCTTCCCTCCAGCGTGTCAACCACCCCATACAGCTTGGTGTCGTCAGCAAACTTGCTGAGGGTGCACTTGATTACCGCTGTCCGTGTCACTGACAAAGATTTTAAACAGCAGCAGTCCCAATACTGACCCCTGAGGAACATCACTGGTCTCCACTCAGACATGGAGCCATTGACTGCAAGTCTTTGAGTGTGACTATCCAGCCAGTTCCTTATCCACCGAGTGGTCCATCCATCAAATCCCTGTCTCTCCAATTTAGAGACAAGGATATCATGCAGGACAATGTCAAATGTTTTGCACAAGTCCAGGTGGATGATATCAGTTGCTCTTCCTTTATCCACCAACACTGTAAGCCTGTCATAGAAGGCCACCAAATTTGTCAGGCATGATTTACCCTTAGCGAAGCCACAAGCTTTCATGCGTTATCATCAATGCAAACTTCCTGGATTGCTTATGCCCTGCTGTGTTGTCCCTCCCACAGATATCGGGGTGGTTGAGTCCCCCATGAGGACCAGGGCTTGTGAACATGAGGCTGCTCCTATCTGCCTGTATAGGGCCTCATCCACTCGGTCTTCCTGGTTGGGTGGCCTGTAGTAGACCCCCACTGTAGTGTCACCTGTCCCTGCCCTCCCTCTAATCCTGACCCATAAGCTCTCAATCAGTTCTTCATCCATCCCCAGGCAGAGCTCCATGCACTCCAGTTGGTCATTGACACAGAGGGAAACATCCCCTCCTTTTGTTATATAGCACCTGTGAAATTGCTCCTGCGATCCAATGCCAGGTTAAAAAATGCAACTCCAATTTCAGTCTCTTCCTACGTACAGAGATCACCAAAAATGTAATTGTAAGTAAAGCACAAAAATGTGACAGTGAAGGTAATTAATCAGTGGGATGGATTACCAAGAAATGCAGTAGACTCTCCATGCTTTAGAAATGTTTCATCAAAGTTACAGACCTTTATTAATGTTATATTCTAGTTTAACTGTGAAGCATTAGACTTGATTACAGGACTTGCTGGGTGAGAATCAATATGATGCAGGAGGTCAGACAAGTTGCTCTCAATAGTCCCGTCTAGCCTTAAAGTCTCTGGGCCTAAGGATCTTCTGCAGCTGTAGCGTGTGCAAACAGATGTAATCTTATTGATATCGCTTCCTGCATTCCTTTCTGATGCTCGTGAATAAACATCTCCCTCATGGAGGATTTTCCAATGCAACCAAATATAAGTTTATTTATGAATAACTGCAGATGTGACAGCTACTGTTTGATTCCTGTTGGGAAGCTGCCACTGCCCCCTTTTTGCCTGAACAGAGGGTCCAGCCCTGGGGCTTGCAAGATATCAGCCCGGTGCATGACTATATTTGTATCTTTGTGGGAGCAGAATATGGAATTACACAGAGGTGGAGGAAAAATGTGTCTTTGGGAAGTTATTTCATAGCCTGTCTTGGTCTCCTGGGAAGTGTGGGTTGGGAAGTGAGAATTAGTCCTGAGGCAGATGGATTTATAGCCCGTCAAAGATAAAAGCAAGATGCAATACATAACAGAGTTGAGCTGGCTAATTATATGGCAGCATGATTACTGAATGTCTCTCTCTCTCTAGCCAGTTATTTGACATGTGTGTACATATGCTACCATGCAAGTGCTTAATTGTGTATATACACTGCTCAGCAGCAGAGTTAAAGACTGACCTGCGTGCCCTCAGGTCACTCTTTTGCATTGCACACTCTTTTCATGGACACCTAAGGACATAATATGACACACGACTTTGGAAGAAAGTTAGCCTGTAAGAGCTGCGGTATAAAGCATACCACAAGTGTGAAATTAATTACCTTCTGGGGCTACTGCCAGACTTAATGTTGGCAAGCTAAACTAGGCCAAGGTGAGCTAGGGACGTGATCACGAAGGGAACGCAACTGCTGTTTAACTCAGCAGTAAACCTAATAAGAGGCAAACCGCTGGTGCTGACACAACTGTCAGTGTCCTGTTTTCCTAAGCATGCAGGAGGAGGATGCAATAGAGAATGACATGGCTATAAATGGACAGATGAATTAAATATGGTCCTGTATTGAAATGGAGGTCTTCCTTTCCTGCAGGTTTAATTCTAGTTAATAATTTGCCATTTCAAAACTCTCAGAGTTTTCATGAAGGTATGCACGCGTTAATCAGGTTTCCAGAGAGTGTTTACTATACTGAGAAAAACTCACCATTTTGTTACCAGGCCTGAGGTCGCTTGGAGAACTGGGAGGCAGAGGATTTTGGAGGATTGTATTGGAGGATTCAATTTCCTCTTTTCTAAAATAATTATTTTTTTAAAAAAATATTTTTTTTCTCTTGTGTGCAAGCTCTTACATTTCTGAATTTCCAATGATTAAACAATATTTTTGGAAATAAGTGGTTTCCTTCAAGCTACAGTTTCCAGTTCTTGCCCAGCTCTAGATTTGCAGGATGTCTGTGTCTGTGGGTGAAAGTGAGAATTAGGAGTTGAGAGAGAAGTTTCTGAGAAGTGGGTTATCTAGGGAGGACCATATTGGACTAACTGAGGTGTGGACAAAGACTTCAGCAATAAGGATATTTTTTGCATGATGATACAAGATGCCTATAAACTCAATAAGATCTTAACTAAGTTAAGGCTTTTCTCTGAAGGGACAAAATGTTCCTCTACACTCCTCCCACTCTTTTAAGCAAAACAGTTCAGCTCCTCATTCAAACATTGGATTCAGGTTCCCATCTTTCATATGTTCATAGACCATTTGAGAACAATTTCACTGCCTTCCATAGTTCTCATTGACTTTGGTGATATGAGGTTATGTCCTTGCACCGTGGTGTTGCTTCTTGTTCTGCCCGAATGTCACTTATTTAAGCACAAATATGTAACTGTTGTCAGAATAATAACCATAATAACTGCTATTCTGAGCTGATTCCTAGCAAGCTTCTTGGTGTCTGTATGTCAGGAAAGGAGGATGGACAGCCACCTTTTTGCTTGCAGTGGGTAACAATTTGCTATGTTGCAAAAAGAAGTATGACGCAGTCCTTCAAAACTGAACATTTGCCTAGATTAGTCTATCATAGAATTAGGTAATGCATGGGTATAGCACACCTGGAATGGAGAATAATTACAACGCTGTTGGGAAATGCTTGGGGTTTAGTTGGTACCTATATATAAATTAAGTCCGGTGCAGCATTTTCTGTGGAACCTCTCTGAATTTGAATGTCGTTCCTACCCTGTGAACAGTACTGTGTTGTCATCGGAATAATCACTCCATCTTTTGCTTAAACTTTGTGAGCAAAAACAATACCTGCAGTTTGTGCCCCAGATCATAAAGAAATGCTAGTATCTGCTTGAACTGCATTGAATCCAGGCATGTATGCAGGTAAACTGCTTGTAACATAAACACTGGAAAGCTCGGTACTGGGGTCCCCTAAGGGATGTGAAAAATCTTAGCACTAGTTAGGTTAGCAGTCATAAACTTAATGAAGTTTGCTTGGCCAAACCTATGCTGAAAGCATTTTTTAAAAATAAAAGAGTATATTTCTACTCAGCCAGGCCCATTATTAATTATGTGGATTTGAAGAAATGTGTTCATTGTACAACACTTGATAACACAGCTCTTGTGATATTTCTGCATGGAACTGCAAACTAATACAGCCATAGTAGCTTTTCATTTGCATGGCTGACAGCTAAAGAAACCTGCCATGGCCCAGTATTTCATGACATTTAAAAATAAGGTCCTTTAGTAAAAAGAAAGAGGGGGGAGGAAGAGAGGAAGAAAAAGAAACCCTGCTGCTCTGTCAGGAAAAAATTTCCTTTGTGTCTAATGCATTTCCCCAGAACAATGCAGGCTTGCTCTGCAGTCACCAGAGCTGTGCTCATGGTTCTGGAAGATAGTCCTCTACACTTGGCAGGAATCCTCTCCTCTCGCTCTTTTGCTTGGCAAAGTTGGAATTTTTCTAACTCCATAAAACTTGAGCCAGGAATTTCTCCCGCCATCCCACCCCAGTTTTGTCTCTGTGCATCAAATTATCATTTTTTAAAAGGCACTGTGAAGCAAGAAAACATTTGCTTTAGAACGACATTATGTGCAGCATTACTAACAAAGAGCATAGTGTAAGCTAAAGACAAAAAAAAAAAAAAGATTTATCTCTAGGACTCGTTCTGGGAAAGGAAGATAGTTTTTTTGATAACATTTTTTTTTTTTAAAGTAATCTAAGTCTATGCTGCTGATCACTGTGAAAGCATGATATCTCTGTTTTTATCCAAAACCTTTTTTGGTGCAAATCGCACATATGGTGTCAAAGAAATATCAACTGAATTGATATCAAACTGCTGCTTTGATCAACTTACAGGGCAAAATGAAGGGGAAGAGGAGCAGGTGCAGAAGGAGAGTTTGCAGGCCGTGTAGCAACAGAGCCAGGGGAGGTGCGAATTATTTCAATGGAGTTTATTTTTCACAAGCATAAGCATGGGTATATCCTGCTTTTAGTAATGCTATTGGACAGGAAACTTCCATTTTTCTATATAGTAATTTCTGTTGCCGTTTTTCTTGCATTAATCTAGTGGTGTTTCACAAGGGAGTAAGAAGATACGTTTGTCTTATATGATGTGATCTCAAACTCAGTGAGTGCCTTCCAAGACTTGGGATTTAACTCGGTGAAGCACTTCAGCTTTGCCTAAATTAAGGATAATTAGCATAAAAAACCCATAACCATAAAATTAACCATAATGAACAACTTGGTGTGTATGACTAGATGGCTCCACATTGCATTATTTCTGCGTCTGTAGCTTGCACCCAGAACGCACTTTCACAACAATGGCTTTGTCAACAGCCGCTCATGGGGGCCAATATGTGCACTAACACTTGTGAACTCTCCTCTGCCAGAGTTTGGGAATGAGCATTTCTTCATGTGGTGCGGAAGTCTGCAGTAAGCAGGTAGGAAAGAGCTGAGGAGAATACAGTTATCTGGTTAAAGGAATAATACTGCACGTTTTCAGCATTCATTCAGTGCGCTTTGCAGGTTCCCTGCCAGCATTTCAGAACTTGCTTATCCTTTACAAGGACTGAGTTTTATTTTTTGCAGTCAGCAGCAACAACAACTGAAAAACCACATTACCAATGTTTGTTTCCCCATGGCTTGACTCGTGTCACCAAAACATGGAGAGGCGTATTTCAGCCAGAAAGACAAAAGCACATGCAGAGAAGCAACCCTTTCCCGATGACATTGGCTACCTGGAAGCTGGCCGGCGTGCGGGGTGAGCGGGAGGTCATGTTGGCTCCCTTCAGGCTGGCTGCGGATGGCTTGGCAGGGATTAACTGGCTGCAGTTCTGCTGCCACTTCTGGCCTGAGTGACAATTTGGCAAGGTGCTCAGGTGCAAGAAGCAGAGCAGCAATCTGTTCCCTTCCCCAGCCCTCCTGCCCAGAGCAACCTTATTTCTTCTCACTTGAGGCTGGTGCTCTCTCCCTTTACTTTATTTGTGTGTGCGAGTGCCTGCACGCCTTTCCCTGTGGTAGTGGCATTTGTAAGACACCAGCGTTTGCTCCATCTGGCTCCTGTATCTGTGCTTCTTCTCATGGCAGTGGGAATCCAGGATAGCTTTTTAAAAAATAAGTGTGGTCACCAATTTTTTCTTCTGTTTTATTCTCTGACATGTTGGTGGCACCAGGGTCACCATCCTTCCCTCTGAGACATGCTTGCAAGGATATGGCAGTCCAGTGAAAATTAGTAAGAAGCCTGCCCAGGCTTCCTGCACCCTTCCACCTCCAGCATCCTCCCAGCCCTTGCCAGAGTGTCGAACCTAGAGCTACGTGGTCACTTACTGTTGTCAGAAAATGCTGGTTTGCCAAAATTGAAGCATTTTGCAGAAGTGCAAACACCTTCGTTGGCAATGTGTTTTTTAGCTGCAGAGGGCAATGAAAGGAGACTGATGAGGGGGAAGGCAGGGAGATAAAAGGGTGAGAGACAAGAGGGGTCGGTGTCAGGAGATCGCATTCCTTCACCTTCCAGTAGCCAGCATGTGATTTTTTTTCAGGTGTGGGAGTTCTTCCTTCCAATCCCTTGTCTGTCTGATTTTCAGTAAACTCTGGGTATATGTACATTTGGACTAAGGAGGGAATGGTGGGGGGGCAGGGAGGGGGAACAGTTTCTGGTTTTTTTCACAAATGCTTTTCAAAGGTATCTGTTTTTCTCTGCATCACAGTAAAAATATCTGAAGACTTTCTGTATTCCAAAACTTTGTTCACATCATTTCCCTGCTAGCTATCCTATACTCTATTAGTAAATATGACCATTTACACCATAGATATTGTGAAGAAAGATCTACTAGTAAGCAGCTAAATCCCATGATGAATAATCAGGAAACAAACATCATCAGTCAAACATTTAGAACTGCACATTTTTGGAGTGCGGGTTTTACCACGAATATTAATGTAAAAAATGACCGGTTGGTGCCCTATTCTTTGATTAGATGTTACGCTGAGATTACATTTCCTAACCTAATTTTTATCACTGAAGAGCATTTGAATTTCAGGGTTTTTTTTTGGAAGAAAATAATTTGGATTTCTTGGCGCTGAGACTATTACATTCCCACTACTGCTTGATTTCACTGTGATCCAAGTCCTTTGTGCTACACCATTTTCAAAATTAAATTATTCAGGAATGTGCCTGGATTAGACTGCAAAACTGCATTGTGTTACTCATTATGTAATTAATAATTGAAATTTCAGTCTTATTAATATTTTCTGAAATTCATTGCGAAGTTAAAATATAATTAACACATTCACAATCAGTCCTGTCATCTTCTTTCGTGCAAGTCATCAGGAGCATAGTGACACTTCCATTGTAATGACATATCCAGGGAAAAAATAGGCTTATAGCATTCCAAAAGGACAGACTCTGTAGGTATTAAATGGCTAAGATAATTGGTTAGTGCCATTTTATAGGTTGCATTATGCATGAGAAGAAGTGTGCATTTGAATGGAATTTGCAATCAGAAAAAGATGACGAACACTGAGAGAAATACATAGAACATGGAATCCTATGCATTAGAGGATAAAACCTTTTTAGGTCATCTGGCCCGTCTGTGAGATTAAGGTAGTTCTCTGCTGCACCTCTGTTAATGCATTCCCTACTATACCTTAGGAGTTTCCAGCAAGAGACCTGTAATACTCTCCCAGGGAATTTATTTCACAACATAGTAGAGAGCTGGGCCTCTTCTAATACTCGTACTACATTTTTTTGTCTTTTCTTCCATTCAGTATATTAAAGAAAAAGGGAAGTTTATTCCTGGAGATGTAAATAATATTGGAAATGGCAGTCTTCCTGAAAAATACTTTGTGCTCTGATTGAAACAGTAGACTAAAATGTGTAAAAATAAGTAAGAATATGTTCTTGCTGTGTGCTTCTCTGTCAAAGCTTGCTGATGGTCACTGTGTAGTAAAGGCCTGGGAAAAAAGCCATGAGCAATAAAGAAAAAAGAATATGATCCGTATATGATAATTCCTAAAGATACTTGATAGGGTTTCATTGCTGCATACTGTTGATGCTGGATTAAGTTTGAGGGAATAGGGTTTCGGCTCCAGTTTTCACCATAGGTTTTGCATGCACCTTTGGAGCACATTGTTGGAATAAATAAGGAAGTTTAACATTCCCTCAAGAATTACCTCACTTTTCTGTGCCATAAACTGAAAAGGAAAGCCTGCTAATTTCAAATGTTCTAGGCCAAGAAAAAATTTATTCATCATAAAAGTGGCTGCAGCTAGCTTCAAAAATAATTGGCAGCTAATTTGTTCCCTGATTTTTGTCCCCAGTGGAGTTCAGGCAGCTGAGGACAGACCACAGGTAAGAAATTATCTGCATGGCTTGAAAAATGGCAATGCTATTCTGTCAGAGGCTATGTGAGAAACCAGGCACGGACACCCTGTCCAGGGCTGCAGTCCACTTTTTACTAAATAAGTTCCATGTAGAGTAGTTTTATGTCTGCCCTGGAAATAAAATGACAGTTGACCTGAGGTGTCAGAAATACTCTTTCAAATGGCTTGGAAACTGCTTTTATTCCTGTCTCACTTCAAATACCACCTAAATGGCAAAAAAAGTCTATAACTAGACTCAGATAAGCTCACTTTAGCAGTTGGTGTGTGCATCTTCCCAGTAACCGAAGCCGCCTTGTCAGATCAATATGCAACACAAGCCTTTATCTTATTTAATAGCTCATTAAATAAGTCCCGTGTTCTTTTACCAGCTCCTTAGGTGACTTCAAGAAATCTACTACCATGGCCACTGCTTTGTCGCCTGCACGGAGGCAGTAAGTAGGGACCTCCCAGCTATTTACAGCCCATTCTTTCAGTCTTGTTACACAGCACGCGACACACTTCATATCTCACCATCGTATTCCCCATCTTGCTTTCCATACAGCTTTCTTCAACAAAGTGCCTGGAAAAATGGTCACCCAGGTACAGCACCAATAAAATGCAAAACCAACCTTGACCGCTTTTAGCTTTATCAGTTCTGATTCACTTTTTCAGCAACGATCTTGTTGTCTAGCAACATGCTTCAGGTTTTGCCAGACCTGTGATTCATCATGTCTCACCCTATTTGACATACCCGCTAAGGCTAAGAGTTAAACGAGACATGCTTTGTTCTATAAATAAGCAAGCTAAACATTGCATCTGATTACCCATTTTGTTTAGGAGCCGGACATTTTAGGAAAGGAGGTTGGTAATAAGCATGGCCAGTTCCTTCATTTAGCGTATGGATGGGTGGGCGACCGTGATTGAGCGACCTGTGCTTCACAGCGTATTGCTTCTCATCTGATGTGTGGTAAACAGGCATGTTCAGTTACTGACCAGTTGCAGAGTAAAACTGATCTCTTAAACTGATTGCATATATGCTTTTCATCTGAGCTGTGAAGCAGAATGCCTTATCCTTTGGTGTGGTTCACAGCATACTCATTATTGTGGTTTATGTGTCTCAGCTGGTAAGCAAGGGCTCAACTACATTCATTCACATGCGGGCCTTTCCATCTTCAACAGAAAAACTCTGATCTCCCCCACTTGTAGGTAATACTTCTTATATTGTGCTATTTTGTTTGGGCTAGTGGAAGAAATTTATTCATATATATGTGCACTCATATGTAAATATATAAATTTAAAGATGTGTGTCTATATAAGAAGTGGTAAGTGAACGTCGTACATGAAAGAATCACATGCTGTGTCAGGAACTGGAGCACAGTATTTGCTGGGTGCATCTCTCTGAGTCTCCTTTGACTAATCTTTCATGTTGCTTTTGTCTGTGTCTTTTATCTGTAGAAGATGTAATGTACAGACAGTAGAAGAGCAGGGATCCTTCTCAAGCTTTTTGGATAGGTGGGGCATTGGAGCTGAAAGGGGTTACAGTATGAGCTCGGCATTATGGATAAGAAGTTCTTATTTCCTCCTTCAGCTACCAAACTTCCTGCAGCTTCCTAGTCCTTAAAGAGAAAGGCAGTTTCCAAAACAGTTAATTCCTTGCTTTGTTATTGCCAGCAAAACATACTGGAGACTAAATTGATAGAGACAATTTAAAGACCGTAGAACAATGAAAAATGATGGCATGTTGGGCACCCGTTTGGGATTAGGATGCATGATTGCACGGATCCCAAGCGCAGAGCTCCCACGTCTGTCTGTGCAGGTAGGAATGCTGTTTGACAAGGGCACAGGATGACGTTGGTGTCACAGGATTATTGAGTACAGCTTGAGCATACTTGGCAGTATCCCACGACCTTCTCTCCAACTCCAGGTTCTCCCCTGACAGCAGAACTGTCTCTAGGCATACGTTATTTTTTCTGATTGCTTCTGAAGTTTCTGGATAGAGGATGTCAGTGAGGATGGCTGAAGAAAAAAAGAAAAGAAATGATTGGTGAGCCCTGAATCACAGGCAGAAAGTTTCGCTTTCCTTCCCTACTCCTATGTGGGCCACTTCGACAGGAGCCCAGGGGACTGCTTAAATCTCCTCTTAAATGGTAAAAATGTAAAGCTGATTTCCCATTGACTGGCATATCATGCAGTCACTCATGCCAGGATAAAGCAGTTGGAAAGGTGTGGCATTCTGATTTGGTACAATTTTTATTTAATTTCTGCTAGTTTTAATGAAATTATGTAAGGTTTGGGACAGTGAAGAACTGGAAACTGTGTAACTGCCTGCTACTGTGCACGGTAGCAAGACTTTTGAAAGTCACCGTATCTAACTAAAAGCCACCAATGAAGTTAAGCCAGCAGCAGAAGTCTGCTTAGCAAATTGGAGGTTCACATATGAATAGGGAGGTAGGAATATTAAGAATAAACTTTGATATTAAGAAAAGGACTATTAACTATTGCACACTGTCACTAATTGTTTAATAAGATAAAGATGGTAAAGTACCAGAAAATTACAAGTGATAAATATAGTTCTGGTGTGACTTAGTGTGCCGAGCTAACAGAGGGTGAGCAGAAGCAGTAAGTTTTTTGAGCTTCCACAGAGCTGAAACCTCCAGAGATGACAAGTAGGAGAATACCTGGTCCAATACGTGCTTCTATATGGATTTTAAAATATCTGGAGGACACAACTGCAGTAGAAATGAAAGCTGCAGAAACTGGAAAATTGGGACCTGGTGGGCAAATTCACTATTTGCCCCATGGGGGTTTTTGTAACTGTTGTTGCTTTTGTTTGTTTTATTCATTTGTTTAAAAATCAACCAAAAAAGAGCTTTATTTAGTCTGTTCCTCTCTTCTTTGCCCAGGCAAAACTGCCAGCAAATTTTCAACATAGGAAGCAGGGGAGCTCTTAGCAAAAAGGGCTATATGTTGTACATGTATCCTCGCAATACTCTGTGATAAAGATAGTCTAAGGAGATCAAATGATAGTTTTACAAAAATAGCTCTTGCCCTCCCTAAATTCCTATGCTAGATTCTGACACCCTTGTCATAAAGAGCCCCGCTGTAAACTCTGGGATTGTTGATGTAGCAGTCTGTAAGATTTCTCAATACAAAGAGAAAAAGGACAGAAAAATACAGCCTTTATTTTGGCCTTATCAGCTATAAAACCTCACCTTGTTTTGTGTGATAATGGGATGATAATACCTATTCTTTAAATTCCCTTTTTTCAGATCTAATCTTGTTTCCATTGTTAAATCAATGCTTTGTAGGGATTTAGCAACACTCAGCAATTCCAGAAAACCTGGAATTCAGATAGTCAGGGAAGAGAATTAAAATCCTGGAAAGCCTGGGAATACATAGGCAAGTCACATAGATGGGAAGGAAATAAGTGTTTTAAAGAGGATTTCTGTCTATGTGCATGCCACGTGGAATAATTTTTAGCAGGTGCATTGGGCAGTGTGCGTGTGTGTGAAGGAATGGGCTCTTTGATTCAACTCCAGCCCAAATCAATAATAGCTGCTATCAGAATAGCAACAAAGCAATCTGTGGGAAATGACTTAGTGGTCTCACTCCAGTCTTAAGAGTAGTTGTTCGTTACATGAAAGCACTTATGAGCTGAGCAAAGAAGAAAATGGTGGAGGGAATTGCAGAGACCGAACCCACTTTTACTCTGCATTTGAGGGCTAAGATGTACAGGCAGGGTCAGAGGGAGTGTAGAAATTGAGTGGACCAGTGCTACAGCTCTCGTCTGCGTAACTTGGGTATTTTAGCCAAGAGGGCTGGCAGTTTAGTACATCCTACAAGCATCAAAGTCGTGGGATGATGGATGGGTGATAATGGCAAAGACTGCTTCAGCCTGGTGGTGTCTCTGGACTTGGATACAACCAGCTCTGTGCAAGTCAGGATGGTGCCACCTTGGCCACCTGCTCCTTGAGTCATGTACCACTGCCCACGGCAGGCCAGCAAGCTGGCAGCGGGACGTTGCCGGTGCAGCAGTAACATGATGGGGCCAGGCATCTGAAAACAGGGCGGCTGGGCAAAAAGAGCAATAAATGCAAAACTAGAGGAACTGGGCTTGTGCTTCTGTCAAGATTTTCAGACACAGCAGTGCCAGGGTCAGCTCTGAGGGCACCTTTCTCTCAGCTCGTTACGGAGCCTCAGTCTCTTGGTTTCCAGCTCCTTGCACATCTGGTGCAAGGATGGTGAAGGATGAGAAGTGCCTCCCAGCCAAGAGCCCAAGTGCCTCCCGGGGGCAGCGGCTGCTTCTACCTCTGCTCCTCCTGGATAAAATCCTTGCAGAACTGGCTGCGTCTGGTGCCAGTATCCCTTTCTATAGGGAATCATTTGTGTTGCTTGCATCATGTGCTGGATTTAGAAGACCTCCAGGGTTACCATGGCAACAGTTTCTGCTTAAGTATAGGTGAGAATGTAAGTTAATTTTAAATAAGGTGAAATGAAGGAGGGGGTGAAAAAAGCTCTCGCAAAGCATCTGAAGCCACACAGATTTGTCTAATCAGTTTTGTAAGAAAGCTTCTAAAGTTAATTTTGCATCCCTGAGGTTACATCCTCCTCATAACAACAACACAAAAGAAATTCAGGACCTGTTTCTTTGGACTGTCACTGCTAGCGGTGGTGGCAGACCTGGGAAGCCTTCATCTCTGTCTCCTCTCCATGTTCCCCACGTACACGTTGCCAAATATTCTGTGTGCGGCGAGGTCAGAAGATTAATAAGACCTAGAAACAGCACATCTAGTTGGATGCTCTGAGGATTCATGGAGTGTGGGATTAGTGCAATTTTGCTGCTGCTGCTGGTTTTTAGCAGGAGAAGCCGATATGCTGTCCTTCATGTTGTGGTCCGAACTCTATCCTCAGTGGTATCCTTAAAACCTGAAGCCTACACATAAAAATATAATATGTGTATGCATATCTGTGTGTGTATGTATGTATATATAAATTTATTGTGTTATATCATTGGCAATTAACAAAAGGGAAAAAATACAATCTCCAAAATAGAAACATTCTGTTTATAATAAAATTATCTGGAGTAGAAAAATAAATTTGTGTTTGATAAAGCATTGGTATGAGGAGTGCTGCTCACAGAAGCATTATAGGATTGCCCCTTTTTGCTTTTTACCAGCCTGATCAGAGCACTCTCAGCTCCATAATTGGCACTTATCACCATTGTGTGTGTGTGTCTAGTCTATTAAATAAATATCAAGGTAACAGTAAGAGATCCAGAAGCCCACTTAAATGTTCACGTAGTCATTTAACGCTCTGTGATCCACACTTTGTAAGAGTTACCTTCTTAATATACACAATTTACAGCTTAAGAGCGAGCAACTTCAGAAAATGTAAAGGGCAGTTAATGACACCCGTTTACGACACCGGTCACGCTTGTGGTGGGAGATGCGCTATCTCCTGAGTGACCTGACAACAGCGGGGGGGGCCTGACTGTTCTCACATCAGACTACCAAGAGGATGCTATTTAGATTTTTGTCATAAACAGTTGCTTGGCAACCAGCTTTTGTAAATCTTTTGGCGGCCCCGGTAGCACAAATATCTGTGCCCAGGTGTTTGTCCCTTCCATTTACTCGGAAGTGACAGTTGCGCAAGCAGAAATAAAAGTGCTAGTGTCTACTGGCCTGTTCATGGCCAACCATTTACGAAGTGGTAAGACACAAGAGACTGGGGTAAAATTATGGTGCTGATTAATAAACAGTGTAACCTTTCAAAAATTTCCTTTCTTTGCCCTGATTTTCAGAACTGCTTTTGCACTTCTTATCTCCATTTCATTTATTTGTTTTGCCATGAGTCACTTCCCTGCTGCTTAGCGCAAGAAAAACACCTCTTTTTTTCCGGAGTCTGAAAGAGAACATTTCTAGCATATAAGCTCTCCAATACTACAGAGGAGCTGTGTAATGTTATGAATCACTTGTAAAGACTTTGCCAACTTTTTACTCTGAATTTCTTCAGTTGTATTTGGTGAACTGATTTATGATTTCATTTATCTTTTGATGAGATCTTATATCTGTATGCAGATATGTGACATATACAGAAGGCTTAATTAATTTACGGTATCATGTGACTTCAAGCGAGTCACAGTTAAAATCACAAGGTAAGAAAGGAGGTGGCTGTTGGCATAATGATTATTAGATTTCCAAAACCATCTGGATGTCACGGTGTGTTCATGTGGGTCGGGCTACCCTGAGCATGCAGCCTGAGTCTGAACTGCTGATCTGCGGTGAGCAGATAGCTTATTGCATGCCTTACAAAGAAAGGTGCTCCTCAGCATTGTATTCATGTGGTACGTGTTTTAGCAGGTATTCTTGCAGCCTAAGCCATCAATAGACAACTGGACTATCAGAAATCTTAATGGAAAAGAGATTCTTTGTGTAGCTAATGTGTTATAAAAAAGGGTCTGGAGGAAGAAAAGGAAAGCAGTGGTGAGATGAATCAAGCTGAGGCCCTAAACACAAGCACTGGTGTGAAAGAATAATGGGATAAACTGAGGGGGATGGGTGGGTCTGAGGGTCAAACAGAAAGGAGTAACAATGATACTGCTTTCATGGAAATGTAGAAACGGGATCCTGTTTGCAGAGACCTCTGTTACATGGTACTGACAGTATGAAAGATGCTGGTGATGCTGCTTGAAATGTCTCACCTAGGAAGGACAATATGGCGATTATTTTGTGCTGTGTCCAGAATATTTCCTTCCACTTACAGTATTTTCTGAATGGGTACATCCAGATGCAGGGCTACAGCTATACCAGAACAGCTGTCCTAATCACAGCAGGAGAAGAGGGACTCACCTAAGTGTGATGTAGGCCATCTGAAATTTGCCAGTCAGACAAATAAGCAAGTTCCCTAGAGGAAACAATTTGAAGTTTCTTCTTTCCCTGTGGCAAATGTGTGACAGGAAAGGCAGGCATCAGTGAGGAGTTTTGAATGTGTGGATCTCTGGTGGGGGGAGAAAAGCAAACCTGTGTGTAGACTCAAACTCTGTACCTGGTGGTCTACAGGTACGACAAGAAATCTGAGTCTACTGAAAGCTGCTAACATCTGCTGTACTTATTGCAACTCCCCAGAGGACCTCAAAGGGACTTTTTATTTGATTCATGATTGCTTGCATTTAACAGTGCTTCCACTATTAGTCACGCTTACCACTTCTTATACACGAAATCTGCTATTTAAGGGATAGGTAAGGGCCTTAGGTAATTTCTCTCACTGTGTTGGAGTATACCTCTCCTCTAAGCAAAGGCTGCAAAAGCTGGAAAGAAGTCAAAATCCTTGATTTTTAGCTTGCTTTTACTGGTCATATAAACTGAAACCTTATATTTCTCTCCAAAGATGATCTGATGGGTGAGCTTGATGGCCTCCAGCCTAGGCAAGGAACACAGACAAGAATGGTAGTTTGGAAGAAACACAAGAATAGCTGTTGTTAAGGTGAGGACTGATGGAGTAGGAACAAATAGGAACTAAAACTACCATCTGAAGTAGTGAGGGGAGAACCATAGAATGGTTTTGGAATGAAGACCATGTAGAGAAAGGCTCCAGCATCATTTAGAAATGTATTTCTGGTGTAGGAAAGACTGAAAAAAAGGAAACTAAAGAGGAACACCAAACCTGCAGGGCAGGCTAGCAGAAAGAAAGAAACAAAATACCCCAGCTGAAGGTCTGTGTCACTAGTAGGTTGTCCCACTTGATGGCAGGAGAAGAGAAAATGTCATATATTAGTGTAGGTTTTGCTATTTGCTGGAATGAGCTATTCAAAAGCGTTTTCATAGTGTCAGACTATAGACAGTCTTAGGGGTACATGGTGCCTTTCCTCTGCAGTAATTTATTCCATGTATAGGATTTTGGAATGATACAGGAGCTTATTGAATAATTTCCACACCACCTTTTTCATTATAGTGTGGAGAGATGGAGGGCAGAGATCATCTTGAATCTGTAGGAAGTGCCTGTATGTTAAAACTAGTCACAGAGTATGGAGCAAAACATCTACTGAAATATTAATGAATTGGGAGAGATGTAGCTTACTAAGAAAGTAAATCAACAGGAGCACATGAAGCCAGGAACTACAGCTCTCATGAGCAGTATGGTTGACGCTCATGGATGCAAAGTAGAATATTGATCCAAACCAAAAGATTTCATTCAGGTAATTCTCAGGATGTAACGATGCAGAAAAACGTAAGTAAATTCTCATTTGGCATTCTAAGCAGGACTGTGTAAGTGTTCATGCCAAATTGCACCATATAGGATTTTCACAACTGAAAGTCCACCTAGAGAAAATGTTTTCCCAAGGAAGAGATCTGTTTCCTTTTCTGATGATATATCTTCATTTTATTCTTGAGCAGTCATGGAGAGTCTAGCTTCCTCATAGCTTTGTGCTATGTAGAAGTTTGATGCCTCAGACAACCTTTTTATAAAGAATTTCTGTAATATTACACAGGAACACTAATTCATATCCAGGATTAGAGTATACTTTTTCCTTTAATTCTGGTATGATATCCTTCTGAGCCCATTACATATTTCCTATTTACATATTTCATTTCATGATAGAGAGGCTCTCAGCCTGTTGGAAAAGGCAGTTTGGGAATAGTGGCTGTAGTGTACTCTACTGATGAGTCCTTGTTACATTGGACAGAGTGGAATTATTTGCCCTGTTTCCCGCCCCTCTCAGCTATAAGCCCGTGAGGAAATCCACACCTACTACTCCAGTACTGAGCTAATTTCCATGCATCTATGCAACACTCCCTTGCACATTTTACAGTAGGTTCTTAAGAACCTGTTGCCTGTGGGACTGCTGACAGTTTTAAAAGCCTGGAATAACTGTAAAGCCTCCTTTGCGATATTTCTGTCTGTAGCTTTCTTTTCATGCTGGTGGAATTAGCAAATGTCTCTCTATGAATCAGCAGAAATTATTCACCAGCTTTAAGTAGGGTTATAATTCTTCTGAGCAGAAAGATAGAAAAAGTGCTTGCCCCGTTGCACGAGGTCAGAGATCCTGCCTGCCTTGCTCTGTGTTGCTGAGCCGTTCTTCTCAGCGGGGTTAACGGAGACTGATCTAGACTTGTGCTACTTTTGTAGAGGACTTGAGCTTCGTTTCCTTCTCACTGACTTTTAGATCACCTACCCCCTTCGAATGAGCCTTTTCTTTTACTGAGCACCGCCGGCTCCATTACTTCATGCTTTCACTCTGCTTCTCTAAATCCAAGGTGCAGGAAAAGGTTTTGGGGTTTTGTGGGTTATTTCCTGGAGCAGTTCAGACTATATATTAATTGCAGACTTACTCCCCGTGACTCACCTTTGGTTTGCAGTGGTCTCTGAGAGATAACACTGCTGCCAGCTTCATTCTAGCTTTTCTTCAGCGCTTGCTGCACACTTCCTTATTCGGGCTCCCGAAAACACTTGTCCTTCCAACTTGCAGCCTTTTATTGTATTTTTCCTTTGTCCAATACCCTCCTTGGTTTCAAGGAATATACCTGTACGACCCGGAAAGCAAGAAGGGAGTTGAAGAATAGCTCACCAAACAGACAGCCCGGGAAGGCATTTATTCTCTGTCCTCACTTGCTGACATTTGAGTCCTGCAGGATGAAGGGCAGGTGTCTTGAAGAAGCAAAACCCAAGGAGCTCAAATTACTGTCTGAATGATACGGTAGACTGGATACTAAATAAGGCTGGCTCCTTTTGCCAGTGGCACCAGTCCTGCCACTCTATCTGCAGCAACATACCAAAGTATCATCTAGTGAAGCAGGTCAGCTTTCTTTCCTCTTGGCCTGTTCCCTCCTTACCAGACACCAAAAGCAGGGAGGACTTTAAATACCAAAGATCTGATGATAAAATAAGAGCCTGAGTAAAAATGCACATGTTCTATTGCAAATTACAGCATGAGTTGATCAAAGGCTGGCTTCAATATGAAACTAAAATTGGTGAGCCTGGGCAAGCCTTCGCCGATTCCTTACTCCAGCATGGTCCCAGCTGCTTTTCGTATTCCCCTCTGGCCTTTCCTGTCACCATCAGCAAGGACTGCTAGGATGTCAAAAATGAGTGAAACCTACAGTGTTGCAAAGCCTGCCAAATGTCCGGCGCATGGCACTGGGCTTGACGATGTGTGACGTGTTCCAGACGAAGAACTCAACTGAAAACTGTGTTAGAGAAAATTGAAAACTGATACGAGGGTCTCTTTCATGCGATAGCACCTCTGCAATCTCATTTTAAGAAGAGATGAGTGGGAACTGATTGTCTGTATATCCAAATGTATACAAATCTAATGTTTTTGAGCTTGTTTTTGTCTTTTCCCCCTTAAATGCCCAGAGGGAATGAATGCGAAAAGTTGTGAGAAACTAAAGAAATGAAATTTCAGAATGAGAGCTGAGTAGGAGAAGGCTTGTGCACAATATTTTTTCCTGATTTTTTTTTTTTTTTAGTTTTTCATATGATGTACCAAATAAAATAGAAGAGGTTGAGATGAAAATTGGGTTTGAAAATGGATAATCAAAACTATGCATTCCCAGCAAGCACCAAAACAAAATGTTCTCAAAATCAACAGAGTTATGTGCTACATTTAGCTGTCCACATATTGGCATTTCCCGCTGAAAAAAAGTAATTAAATTGTGCCTAGTTTTGTGATTCCATGAGATTCCCAAAGCTGCTGGGTGAATTATCCAGCCGTCAGGTTCGTGTTTGTGCTCTAGCTGCATCAATGTTTTGTGTTAGCACGGTACCTTGAGCACAGCACACAACCTTTTTCCCTCCCTGGTGCTCTTGCTCCCCAGTTTCTGTGGGAGGCGACGAAGACAGATGCATCAGAAGAGAGCTAAGGCATGGCAACAGCCAGATTCCTGACGCGATGTGGAGCACATCTGTCCCACAGTGTAAGAGATGTGACAGTAAGTTCCATACTTCAGTGCTTTAATGATCAGAAGCTGCAGATTTCAAATTACAGTACCGAGCTGAACAATTACAATAATGAGGGAACGTAAATTTTGGTTGTAAACGAGCATTATAGCTCATGACATCCAATTGAAAGAGAAATATTTGTGTGCCATGAGATGGAAGACAACAGAGCGGGCAGGCAAATCTTCTGGACCCAAGCAGGACAGAAGGAGGAGGAATACCTCCAGCCCCCAATCTCACAGAGGGGAGAGCCCACACCTGCCTTCCTTTTGTCATCATAGCCTCTTTGCAGATAACATGTGGAATCAGTGGGCTTAAAGCTTATTTTACTCCAGAGCTAACTCAAATTATAACTCAAGCACTGTAATTTAAAATTAAAGTGGGGAAAGACTAAAGCAGACTACAAAATATACTAGAGGACCTAAAACTAAGCATTCAGAATTAACTCCAGATGCTTCTAGGTAAGGGCTAAGGATTAAAAGAAAAATGGTAGTAATTCCTGTAAATGTAGGAAACTGCAAGAAGGCCAGGCTGAGCACACAGCCAGAGCACTCATTATCTGCCCCAGGCCCCACATTTACTCTCTCCGTTATTTCTCTGCTGACCTCTGGGATACCAAAAGGTGGAAATTTCTCCTTCAACTCCTTGAGAAGGAAATCCTGATGGCAGGTCACATCACACATTTCACTGACCAAAACGGGTTTTGCTTCCCCCATCTTTCTCTCTCTTTTTCTTTTCTTTTTCTTTTTTCTTTTTACTTCTTCCATAGAATCACCTAACTCCCCAGCCTTAAGCTTCAACTTGGAAGTTAGGGCTAAAAATAACTCAAGGAATAGCTTGTAATAGATGCAGGAACTAATTGAAAACTGAAGTAACTTCATTTATTGTACAAAAAAATTGAAAAATTAACTTTTATATCATATCATTTTCCCATCATTATTTTAGACATCAAAGAGGACTTACTGACAGAAGCAAGGGCAAGAGATTAGAGGTCTTCATAAATGGTAGTTGCTGTGTTTCCTTTCATTAATACTGGGTGAAATCCTGATCCTGTTAAAGTTAATGAAAATTTTCCTACTCACCTCAGTGGGACCAAGAATTCAGTTCTAAAACCTGGTGACCTGTTACTCTTTGCTTCAGTTCTTCCATTGTTGTCGTTACTATTTCTAAATAGAACTTGTGCATTATTGCTCAGATCTATAAAATTCTGTTATTTTTTTTCCTATGGTCCTGATCTTGATGTCCCTTGTATAAATTTGCATTATATATCCCACTCAAACATTTTCTTTTAATTCCATGTTTTCAGACGTTGAGGTAGGTAACATGAGCTGTGTGCATGGTACAACTCCTTGTGTTTTTTGCAGGATAGATGCTCCAGTAGGATCTTCCATGATGATTCAGCTGGGTGTTCTGCACTGTCTTAAATACAGTGGATATTTCAATTAAAATGTTGTAGCCAGGAAGCTCTGTGACCTCACTTCTGAGTATGTCACGTCAGATTTGTTTGACAGAACCAATTTGGCATTGCATTCATTCTAGTGTGCGTGAGAATGCAATTACGTGTCAAACTCTCTGAAGTCTTCAGGGAACTCAGGGCAATCTGTATTAGACAGGCACTATACTGTTTTGTCCTCCAGATTTTTATCCAGACAGGCATACTGAGGGTTTTTACAATTTTGTCTGTGTCAATTAAATGTAGTTTAAAATTTTTGATGAGAAATTTTTCAGGTAGCTTGCTATTCAGAGAAAATCCATTTGAAGACATTTCTCCCTGATAATACAATCGGAAATAAAGGATGCCAAAAATATCTGTTAAAAATACATTGAAAGTAACTCTTGCAGCTCCCACATACGTGCCTGAGCTACACCACTGAATAGGCTCCATGTAGTATTAGAAGTGCATTATCCTTTTCAAAAATCAAACCTGTTGGTTGAGAGAAGGTGTCAGGATATATTTTAAGTGGGATCTAGATGCTCATTTCACTTGCTTACTTGAAAAATCACAAAACTGTTACAGAAAATGAAGTGGTATTGTTTCCTTAAAAACTCGATGATTCCTTAATCTCCAAACTTCCTTTAGAGATCATTAAGGAAATTCAAAGTAACCAGACCTTTACTTTCACACATTTTCCCAATTAACATTTCATATGCATGTTTGTGCTTTTTGAAAACAAATAATTAATCATTTTATAGTGGAAAAAGTATAAAGGCAATTGCTAAATATATTTCTATTTTCTCTTTAGTATACAAAACCAAGAATAAATTATATTTTGAAAGATCTTCAAAACAAGGTCTGATAATTTCTCTTTTTTTTTTGGTTGGCATTTTAGTATATCTCTATGTCATTGTGGTAAATAAAAGTCCTATATCTGAAAATATGTTCTTCTAGGCAGTACCACAGTTCTTCCTTGGTGATCTTACGCTGTAAATGGGTTTGCCAAAGGACTTCAAGGCCAGGGGGTTGAGGCAGACATTTCAAGTGATTTTCAAAGTTGAATCCTGACTCTGACACAGTGCTTGTGGATAAGAACTAACTTTCACCTTGCTTCACCTTATTTCTATATCTACTACTTTTGCAGAGCGATGTTGTACAGAGCTAGTGATATTACACGTAATTAACATACTGGAGTTGCGGAATGATCCCTTAGATATTCCAGTCCATTATTTTGTTTTGTTTGTGATTTACTAACTTCTTGGGATTTTTGTATCTGTTTTCTCTACAGAAAAGGATGCAGTACGATACAGTAGAGCATAGTAGATGGATGCTGAATGGTTTAGGTATCACTTGCCCAAGCTTAGCTACTCATTTGTTACTATAATGGCATTTGTAGCTATTTTTTACGCATCTGACTGTTGTAGGTAGACACTCTGTGGCACCCTACTGGTCAAAGAACATTGAAATTGCAGGTAATAACAAGAAAAGATTTTGTTGTGGTTATTTCCAATCTTCAGTATTTTTTAAGACTGTTACAGTTTAAGACTGTAATCTTGTCTTTTGGACAGTGATAAAGGCACAGAAGCATCTCTAGTAGCTCAGGATATCCATCGAACCATCACTGTTTATTTCTTTTTCCCTTCATCATTCTCTGTCCCTTTCAAGTGCCACGCAGCAGCATTGCCACTCTGATTTCAAAGGAGCTGTGCTGAGCAGCACTGAAGGAAGGCTTCACCTTATTCTCTGTGCTTTCTTTCCTTTTCAGTTCATCGTTTTATTTCTTCTCTCAACTCTTTCAAGAGGCAGAGAAGCCTACACCTGACAGATGGGTGCCTTTTTTCTCTTAATCTTTTCTGAAAATTCCCGTTCATAAGAAGTAGATTATGGTCATGACACTTGTTTTGCATTGCTGGATTTGAGCTACTGAGAACTAATGTAAATGTTAAGCAGCCGCCTTCTGCCTGTGTGAGGTCCAAGTCAGTACTAATTCCTAAATTCAAAGGAGGATTCAGATGCTCAGATATACGCTTGCTCTCGCTGTAATTCATAAAATGTGTTGCTAGCTTTAGTAAGTCTGTTCATTTTAGGGAAAGTGGCTCATTTTAGGGAGATGAGGATCTGGCCCTGGGTGTTCGATTGCTTCCCGAGTGTTGCAGTTTGTAGGGAGGCATGTGATAGAGCTTCAGTTTTGAACAGAACCAGCACAGCTCGCTTTTCTGACAAAGAAATCTCTCCACCTGCCATTTGAAATAAGCTGATATTACGGACTGTTGCAAACCCACTCCGCAAGTCGGTGCGATTGGCAGTCACCGCTCGGAGGCTGCGGGAGCGGGGATACGGGACGTCAAATGGGGCCGCATTAGCGGAGCCGCCCGAGGAAGCTGGCAGGCTCCCTCCTCGCTCGGGGCAGGAATCCCCCTTCCTGCGCTGGGCTGGGGAGTGGGGAGCGCCGCGGAGCAGCCAACAAACAGATTGAGTGTGTTCTTAACCTCCGTGGCACTCCACCAGACTCTCATAAAAAACATCCACCCTCCCACTAAATGAGGAAATGAGAGGTTGATTGATGACTCAGAAGTGTATTTATTCAAACTTCTATTTATCCGTAGCTACTCAACAACTTTCTGAACTTACAGGAAATCAAGCAATTCGGTTCCCTGTAGTTACAAAAGCATGCGATGGCAACGTACGTGTTGCAATGTGCTTATGCCCTTTAAAAGTATAATATAAGAGCTTTAAGGTTTGTTTCCTTACTGGTGGAGTCCATAGTGATTTCCCTCTCGAATGATCGTTGCTTTTCTGTACTAGGGCATGTGGTGGCATGTATTCTCCAACTTGCTGTGTGTATTTTACTTGAATTTTTTTTCATCTTGGCTTTAACAAAACAAAGCAAGCTCTACTTTGTTTTGTTAAAGCCAAGGTGATAAAAAAACCCCACAAAACCAAAAAATGTGTCTAAGTAGATTTGGGTTTTGTATCCAGCCTGAAAGGAAACATGGTTCCTATATATCTGCTCAGCTGTTTATTGAGGAAATGTATATCAACTCTCAGAGAAATATTTATACATTTCTTTACATTGACAACATTTAGTTTCTGTTACTTTTCCTGTATTAAAAGTGACACAGAAATTAATAGATCATTTTTGTTTAAAGAAAAACTTTGCTGTAAGTAAACTGCTGAAATAGAGCTGTTTATAAGCTACACAGGGGTACATCGTACATGGAAACTACAATAGAGTCTTAGATGCAAACTTGAGAGATCTCTGTGTGTGCGTACATATATGATAGGCATTTCTGTTGCCAGGTACAGCTGAAGTAAGCATCAGCTGGCATTTACTTTTTTTTCCTGCCATATAAATACCTTTTTTTTTACTTCAGCTTTTCAGATCTTTGAGAAATAGGGACAGTGGTTAAACATAGTTTGTATTTACAGGTATTTCTGATATGACTATCAAAAAGGTCCCACAGAAAAAACAAAGAAACAAAGATTTTATAGTCCTGACGTGCATTTTAATATATGCAGATTGGACTGATAGGTAGAAATGATAATTTGCAAGTTTTACAAAACAGCCCATCTGCCTGTCTTTTGGAGGATACCTCCATTGCAGCTGTAGAAGGACCAAAGGATGGTCCCTAGTGCTCTGTGCATTCTCTTTTGTCCAGTGTTTCCTTTCTTGCTAGTGGTGGTCTGTGGGTGTTGACTGCTATCATTTTGATCCAGCAGCGTTATTACAGATACATAGAAAGCTAAAACTTCTTGCTTACGTGCGCTTTGAAGTGCTTGACAGGGGTGAGGCTGGATGACTCACTGTCCTGTAGAGCTGAGTCTGCACCACTATATTCCTCACAGACCTCCAAGACAGGACCATCCACATGCAGAAGATCTGGCTTTGTTGCTAGTTGTCCCATGATAAGGTTGTCTTGCTGCTTTTCTGTTTGTTGTGTGGTCCCAGAATAAATCATTACCATATCTATCTGCAACTCTGTAAATATTCTCCCCACGTATCTCTCCATGCTGGCATGTATGATCTCTGTAGGAAAGGATGTCTGTGTTTTCTCTTATTAGCCAGCCACTGGAGAAATAGTTGTTATGAGTCCTCCTTCCCTCCTTCTGCCCCTTCCTCTGAGAGTTCTGCTAATAACTGGTTTGCTTCATTGGTCTGGGCTGTAACTGCACCTTCTGACCAAAACACAGGCACAGGATAGAAACCTGAAATGTGTTCACTTGGAAGTGTTTTGTGCAAATGAACTGCTAGTTCAAGGTCATTTTTACCCATTAGTGCAAATAAGGCAATCAACTTCTACAGCAGGCTAGGAAAGGATTCATAGGGTATCTCAAGTCGCTGCAGCACTACATTCTGCAATGCCTGCCCCAAAATTCCTAACACACAAGTCAATGCAGCACACCAGAAGTCAGTGCAGCATCTATGGATAGCATTGCAGAGTGGTCTCAACCAAGCTAGACTGTCCCAGCTTGGATGCTGAACTCATAAGAAAAAAGTGGAGTCAATTTAATAGTTTAGAGAGCTAATGCACAGGCAACATTAGCTCCTTTTGTTTTGTAGCACTTACACTAAAATTACCTTCAGACTTGTTGCAGTACAGATGCTGTGATTAAGCAGAAGAGACATTTTTTTAAGACTTCTTCCCTCCTCAGAAGAAAGAGAAGGACAGTGCAATAACTGAGTTAGTAAATCAAAATGTGTTGTATAAGTTTGATGGAGAATGCATGGTCCTATGAGTCAACGGGAGTTTTGTCATGGACTTTAGTGAGAGCAGGGTTTCAGCATGAGGCAGTGCTCACCCAGTCATCTTATGCGTGACAGGTGAATGAAACAGGGTGAGAAGAGAAATCCAAGAGCTTAAGATTCTTTGGCTTCTTCTGGCGTAAGTTAGTTGGTTGCTCAAGTAGGTCAATGTCTTAGTCATGTTATTACTAAGTATAGGTTGTTGTTCTTTGGTTAAGTGAACTAGTTGTTCATTAATGGGTTCTCACTAACACATCACTATAGACAGGCTATGTAGCAACTTTATCCCTGGGTCTATAGAACTATTCAAGGTCATCCTCAGGTTTCAGTAGGAATGGCATCTTGGAATCCAGGATCTAAAAATGTCCCCTAGGTTCCTCTGATCTCCTGAAGTCCTGGGATCCCATAATGAAGCCTTTCATCAGGCTGATCCCCTAATACTCAGTAACTGTATCCTCAGCTGCTTCAGAGCACTTACACAGCTTTCTTCTTCACTCACTCTCCCTTTCTCTCTCTCTTTTTTTTTTTTTTTCCTCTATAGTAAGAGGCAAACAAATGGGATAATCTTGTATGGTCTCTGAATGGCACACGAACATTTCTTAAAATACAGGTCAGCAGTTGTCAGCTGTTTCACTATACGGACACTTCCTATTAATCTCCAGGGTTTTAACTTCATTTTTGTCTCCTTAGAAAAATGAATCTTTGTAAATACTGTGAAAATATGGAGACCCCAGATCTCTATTTTTTTGATTTTAAAAAGCATTTTCCATGTGGGAAGCCTTCTCTGTCTTTTTGTATGTCTGCTGTATCCTGTCTGTCTTCTCTGTGTAAGCACTATAGACTTTGAGTTAGTACCAACTACCTAGTGCAGAATATGCTTGATGCCGAACTAATATCAATAGTTTGAAGGTCAACTCCCCCTTCCCCAAATTATAGGTATGTAATAACTCGCTATGCCGTGAAGCCTGAGCACACTACCATTCGACCTGCCCAGAGCTGTGTGGAGTGTCCTCCTTTCAGGCTAAACTGATTTGTAGCTCCATCTCTTTCAAGAGATGATGTCAGCCTCTAAACGGAGAGCCAAATTGGCATCAGGCTGTAGGTGCATAGCCAATCTGCTTTCCATATTGTTCTCTTGGCTTCAATACATCATGAATAATCTGTTCAAGACAGTCTGAAAACCTCAGTGCAAGCAGGATGCACTTTGTATCTCTAAAGTCACTTTTCACATTTGCATAGGCCTCGTGCCCAGTGAGGAGCCTGTATGCGTGAGAGGGAGAAAAGGAAGAGGGAGATCTCACAAAAAACAGTGCTGTGATTTTATTTATTTATATGATACTTCTCGAAACCATGACTGAAGACTGTGATTTTTCCACTGACATATGCATGCAATTTTTCCTGAGATGCAGGAACTGAATCTGTCAGCCTCCTGATGAGCATTACAGAGAGAAAGACACCCAGGATAATTTAATTAGACCCCAAGAAATAACCCAAACTGAAGGACATTTTCTGGTTGTCAGGGACTAAATTCATCTTTATAACAGGCAAAACCGCCACCCTGATTCAGAGACTCCCCTGCTCTCTGATCACCTCTGAATTGCTTTTCCTTTGTGATGCTCAGAGTTCCCTGACCCTTCCTAGAGATTTGCTTCAAGATCCTCAGCTGTCAGATCCATAGTACACCTATGGAAGTGAAGAAAAAAGTGACCTTGTGCTATAGTCCTAGGTGCTATAAAGAATGACTGAGGTCCAAAGAGTAATTTAGAGCAGCTTCAAGATGTCTAAATTACCTTGACCTGCATTAACCATTGAGGAATAGATGTGATAATAAATGATGACACAGTTACTTGGGAATGGCTGATTCTTTATCATTTTCTATATAGTTCCCACCTCTCGAAGAAGGCGTAATGCTGGTTTGGTAAATTATGGATTATTTGTAGACTTCCACTTTGTTTGTTGGGTTTTTTCTTTGGTGTTTTTTTTTTTTTTTTTTCCCTGGAGGTTGAGTCTAGTGCAGGGGGGAAAATGCAGAGCAGTCTGTCTTGGACAGAGTAGAGTTGAAGGAAGGGAAAGGTAGAGGAAGGAATAAAAATGGGTAAGTGGAAAGATGTATCTTCCTCCCTTGTCACGGCTGAGCTGTCATTGTTGCAAGCCAGGACTGATGGCCTGTGACCCTGAAGGTTTCTCATTATGGCTTGATCCCACGTTGTGTTGCTCGAGAGACCCGTGCTGCTGGGCACAGGTGCCGGCTGAGCTCAGGAATACAGGCTCTGTTCTTAGCTCTGCTAACGAATCCCAGTCTGACCTTTGCCAAACTTCTGTTCCATTTAAAACATGACTTTCTCATCTGAGAATGACAGAAATAAGACCCTCATTTAAATATTTTTATATCTTCAAATACAAAGCTGTTGTAGAAGGGGCAGGCTGGCATTTGCTACCCTTATGACATTCTTTCTCTTCTGAATAAAGCAAGAGCTTTGCGTGACCAGAGCTGAATGTGCCCCTTTACTGAGTACATAAGAGTTATACAACTTGCCTACTTGGAATAATATAGTTACCGTTAATAATAATTATATGTAAAATAGTTCATTAAGCCTCTATTTTACAAAAACTAATATATTAACTAACTAAAAATTATATTCAATGACCCATCTGCTAATTGCCAAAATCAGAATTCACCCTCCATCTGCTCAGAAACATACACAAAACAAGGCACTTAAGTCATCAAAGAATAACTGATCCAAACAATAATGATAGATGTGGCTTTGTAAACTGCTCTGGTTTATCACGAGTAGTAGAATCTCATCAAATAAATGTTGTTAATTTGTGCCAGGGAAAACTGATACACAAAATGTGTCAGATATTGTTCTTCTTATTGTAAGCATCTTTTTCATCCCTGATGCAAGTAATATATATTTTATGATATGTTGGTTCTGTAATTTAAATATTGAAGCTATCTAGGTCCTCTATTTTCAACATACTATTGATGACACTGGAATTTAGAGATCTGGTATCTGGGCGATTGAGATGACAGTTTTAAAATGTTTGGTATAAATACAATGCATGGAATAAATCAACCTATTATTCAGCTGTGCAGTATAAATATAAATGGTACCCATAAAGTAGTTTACACTCAATCTTCTCTGTGTAGATTTGCCTCAAAGTATTAATCTTGAATTTATGTAAACTAGGAGATTAGCTTTGAAAATGGATTTACTGGTAGATTTAGTGGTGAACATTTTAAAAAAGTTTAGTAGGTAATATGAAAGGAGGCGTTGGATCTGATTCACTATTATTTTGTGAAAGAACCGAGCAGTGGTTGGAGAGGATGGACTGAAATGCACGGTAGGTCAAATCAAATGTTGTTTAGCACCATTTTTAAAGCTGGATACCCTTTATACAGTGTAGAGTGGGGTACATTTGGGAGGAAAGAGCCCAGAACTAAACTTCTGGGGTTTAGCACTAAAGAAAAGAAAATAACTTCTCTTATTTACACTGGAAATATTCTTGGAAAGGGAAATAGTGAGGTTTTTGTCTTTTCATATATGTCACTTCTTCGGCTCCTTTTCAGGGATGTACACTATATGGCTGTTAATGATTATTTAGAGTGAGCAGAAGTCTGCTGTGTGTTGAATGTACCATGTAGAAGCTGCAAGGTGACTCCTCAGCAGCTTGCAGGCATTGATGAACTATGGTTTTTAACTTCTTGAGTCAAAATTTTGAAAGTGATTGGCATGTGTGAAATTAAATCAGCAAAAGCTTACAGGCTTATTGAATCACAGCAGAAGCAACAGCAAAATGATCTTCTGCAAGTCTGATGTTTTGACAACAATTAATATCCATATTCTACTGAAAGAAGGGAGAAGAAAGAGGCTTTCTTTCTGAACAAATAGCGCCCAGCTATAGGTTAGGGTCTGAATTAGATCTAGCTCATAGGGCAATCAGAAATCGGAAACGAATGTCCTCAAAGGGTAGACACATTTTCATTATTTTTTTTTCCCTTGAGAATTACCTGCATTTAACCTTTGCTATTGGAGATATCACAGCTTATATGACGCAAAGCAGTTTGCCCCTGTCTGTACATACTGGCCATTTGTGCTGGCACTCACGTATTTCTGAGTCTTAGCCATTGTTTGGACCCATCAGAGAAATAGATTGGGAGAGAATTGAAGGAAATAAATACCATAGAAGTTGGAGACACGTTCATGGGCACTTCAGGTAAATATATAATCTTAATTTTTTAGGTCAAACTATCACTCATCATTAATAAACTGAATAATTCATTCCTTAAACTTTAAAGAGGATTACTTGTGATTACTTTCAATATAATTTTTATAATAATCTCAAAAGGATAAATTTCTATGAATAACAAAAGGGAGCTGGTAAACACCAGAGATTATTTATTATTTCTGCATGACTCATGCTGTACATATGTGTTTATAATGTAGAAGATGCCCAGCACATCTGTTAAATACTTGGAAATGTAATTTTTATTCTCAGGAGTATTTCAGATGTACATAAAAATTTTTTTTTCTTTGAAGAGTTCATTAATGAGTAAAGATTAAGCGTACTTTTACCATGATAATTTCTAGTTATTTATTAAATGGACTTGGATATGTCTAAGGCAGAGGCCACATTTCAGCATGAAAACTTCAGGACAGGACCTCTCCACATACACAGAAAAGATAAAGTAAAAATTGTTCCTTCTCTTCTGTAATGTGATCTTTAAAAAAAATTAGTTCAAAAAAAATTACTTTTAAAGACTGTTTTGATGAAAGCCTAACTAAACTAACTACTGTTTATTTTAATGAAATTTTATTGAAATATATAGTGGTTTTGGAATTGTTCAGCTGAAATCATACTCTTTCCACCAATTAACCTTCATCACAAGGAGTTTCCCTCTCTTTGACCCAGCTCTATCTGCTAACAACATCAAACTTGAATGTAAAATGGCAGGCTTAATAATGAAATCTCAAGAAAATCTTATTTCTGCCAGGAAAAATATCTCATTATTTTAAATTGAGATGGTGCTGAACAGAAACAAAAAATGCAAACATGAGCAGGACAGGTCTTGCTTAAATGTAGGTCTCGGGTTTTGAAGACGATGTGGAATGAAATCAAAATTGTGTGGCTCACTTGGGAAAAATTTTCCCACGTGTATTTAATGGTAGGTGACTTTTCCCTGTCCTAGTTCAGTAAGCCAAGCTATACCCCAATTTGCAGCAAGTGCAAATCTAATCTGGTGATTTTAATGTACCTAGTTCATCTAATGTGTCCATCCTTCTGTTTCTGGGCACCATCCGCATGTGACACGTTTGCTGTCCTCTCTGCACTACCTGGAACAGGCATGGCACAGACTTAGGAGTAATTCCATACCCACACCATGGAACTTCTGTGGTTTTGCCTCAGTCCTAAAATGCTATCATGAGGTTGTTAGAAGTTAGCCAGTGAACTACTTTTCTTCTGAATTTGCTTGCTCATCTCCTTGCAGTATAAGTGAAACAGAAAGCATGTCTATTCTCATACAAAGTAGTTTATTTTCATTGATTCTTTTCTTATCTATATATGAGAATATTTTATCTTACAGCTTAATTGATAGCTGACCTTTTCTCCATCTGCTCTAAACCAGGGAAGTACAGTGTTTCTCTTGTAATTACATTTCTGCCACAAGGTATTTTTCTTCTTTTAGGAGATCAAAACCATTATTGACAGCAGGATGCAGTCTTTTCAATATTTTAATCAAGAAGCCCACTATGTTTGTCTGATGCTTTAGCCTGCCAACAGGAGCTTAATAGTTTACTGGAGCATTAGCAGCAACTGATCATTGTTCAGAAGATCTAACTAGCCCTAGGTTATATCAACCTGACAGACGGGACATTAGCTGAGGGCAGCAACTCTTCCATTAATTGTTTATGCAGATGACCCTGTGGTGGAAAGGTGGGCATTTTCTGATTTGCCTTGGGCAGTGTAAACCAGCCTGAAAAAGCCATTACAATTACAGGATGTTAATGAGGAAGCAAAGAGAGAGCGGGTGGCATGGAGAGCTGCTGCTGCGAGCCCAGCAACAGCAAGGGTTTATTCTTGTTCCAACTGCAGCCAATGGTCAAATCCCTGTTGATTTAAAGAGGAGAAGGAGTCACAGTCCTGGCTGAGATCCAGCACGATAGCTTCCCGTATCTCATACAAGCTGCTGTCAGGGCATGATGGAATGGTGTTCTGTCCTACACGAGGCTGACATAGCGAATGACTGTTCTTTCTCTAATTGTTCTTGCTACAGACATTTGGGTCGTTAAAGATGCAAGGATGAGCCGAATGTTTCTCTGCCTTACAGTGTTTACTCAGAGAGTTGAGGACTGAGAACATCAGTTGGTTCATAGGTTGTGAGCTGTGAAGGCTGTGATCAGGAACAGGTGGTTCTTTTCACCTGCTGGAGGAGGTGGCATGTACTACTACATGTGAAATCCTCTAGTATCCACAGTCAAGAGTGGCCAGATAGCCTGAAGGGAGTGCTTCAGCACTTATCACACCAAGCTGAATAGGCTGAGACATCAGAATCTGCTCATCATGGAATTCTTTTGAGGAAGAGTGAGGAAGATTATCAGGAAGAAAACAGATAGATCAAGAATAAAATTACCGTGGGATCAGGATGGCATACTTGTTGGCAGAACTAAAAGCAGTGTAAAAATTGCTTTCCGTGTTGTGAAAAATGAGTCCTTAATTGCTTTTGTTTCATTTTATCAGATCAGAAAAGCAAAGAGCTACTGCCTGTTCTGAGCTCCATTTTGGATAAAGGTGACAACAAAGATTAACATTTGCTCTGTTAAGTAGTGTAAATCTAACAGAATTCCTTTCTGAAAGCAAAATCAAATTTGTTTAGGTCAGAGTCTGTTTTGGCACTGGAAAAGTTGGTACCGTGCAATTCTGAGAAGATGTTATCAGGAAGAAAATAAATGTGGTCAGCTTGGCAGGAAGAATCTGGGGAATGAGATTGCTATCTACGTATTATTTATTTTTAGCGTGTAAAATTATAAAACTGTTCCAGGTAGCTTAGCTTCAATTTTTAAAAGATTCTTTCTCTATTCCTGAAATATTTCAGATTGATAGCCACGGAGATTAAAGTTTCCTAGGAAAATCATTGGCAACTCCCTGCTGTGGTCTTGTCCTAACGCACGTTGTGCCACATGCAGAAGGGCTGCCATGCAAGAGAGTTTTGTGCCCTTGCAGTTCTCCCCTTCTTTGACAGAACTTTGAAATGTGATGATCCATGCCCCTTTTTCATCTATTTATACAGGCAGTTCCTCTCCTGGATCCAAATAAGCAGTCCTGAGCACTAGCACTCCCTTCAGTGTGTCAGGTGTCTTGTGTACCTGTGGAGCCTGAATCTTCAATCTGGATGGGGAGACTTCATTTTAGCAATAAAATGTGGATTTTGCTAGGTACAGTTTGGTTGTGTTTGGATGAAACACAACCAAAAATCAAAACCGGGGGCTGAACTAGCTGCTGAACTTCACCTCTAGCAAATGGTTTGCTTTTCTCAGGAGCCTCTTTACTTACGCTCTGTCCTTAGATGATGAATCCTTCCTTGGCAAGGTGGCCATCCCCCTTGGCCCATCCCCAGGCCCTGTCCTCTGGCATTGCCACTGGAACCAGATGGCATTCAATGGACAGCACGCTGACAGATTAAAAAAATGGTACATGTAAGAGAAAATATAGATAACTAGTAAGACAGGTACTGAACACTCATTGTACAAAGGCCAAAACTGGAACAAGACAAAGTATTTAATGGGTAAACAAGACCTGTCTGCTGAGCATGTAATGTAGGTAGTTTTTCCCAGGGAACTACAGGCCGGTCAGTCTCACCTCCATGCCTGGCAAGATCATGGAGCAGACCCTCCTGGAGACTATGCTCAGGCACATGGAAAATAAGGAGGTGATTGGTGACAGCCAGCATGGCTTCGCTAAGGGCAAATTGTGCCTGACAAATTTGGTTGCCTTCTATGATGGGGTTACAGAGTTGGTGGACAAGGGAAGGGCAACTGACATCACCTACCTGGACTTGTGCAAGGCATTTGAACACTGTCCTGCATGATATCCTTGTCTCTAAATTGGAGAGACATGGATTCGATGGATGGACCACTCGGTGGATAAGGAATTGACTGGATGGTTGCACTCAAAGAGTTGCGGTCAACAGCTCAGTGTCCAAGTGGAGAGCGGTGACAAGGGGTGTTCCTCAGGGGTCAGTACTGGGACCGGCACTGTTCAACATCTTTGTCGGCAACATGGACAGTGGGATCAAGTGCACCCTCAGCAAGTTTGCTGATGACACCAAGCCGTGTGGTGTGGTCAACACAGTGGAGGGAAGGGATGCCATCCAGAGGGACCTTGACAGGCTGGAGAGGTGGGCCCGTGCGAAGCCCATGAAGTTCAACAAGGCCAAGTGCAAGGTCCTACACGTGGGTCAGCGCAATCCCAAGCACGACTATAGGCTGGGCAGGGAATGGATTGAAAGCAGCCCCGAGGAGAAGGACTTGGGGGTATTGATTGATGAGAAGCTCAACATGAGACGGCAGTGTGCGCTTGCAGCCCAGAAAGCCAACCGTGTCCTGGGCTGCATCAAGAGAGATGTGACCAGCAGGTCAAGGGAGGTGATCCTGCCCCTCTACTCGGCTCTTGTGAGACCCCACCTGGAGTACTGCGTCCAGCTCTGGGGGCCCCAGTACAGGAGAGACATGGACCTGTTGGAGAGAGTCCAGAGGAGGGCCATGAAGGTGATCATAGGGCTGGAGCACCTCTCCTATGAGGGCAGGCTGAGAGAGTTGGGGTTGTTCAGCCTGTAGAAAAGGTGGCTCCAGGGAGATCTAATTGCAGCTTACCAGTACCTGAAGGGGCCTACAGGAAAGATGGTGAGGGACTGTTTATCCGGGAGTGTAGTGACAGGACAAGGGGTAATGGGTTGAAGCTGAAGGAGGGTCGATTTAGATTAGATGTTAGAAAGAAATTCTTTACTGTGGGGGTGGTGAGGCACTGGAACAGACTTCACCTGGAGGTGGCACATTTAGCTCTTGGCTTCCCAACATAAGAAGGACATGAAGCTGTTGGAGCAAGTCCAGGAGGCCCATGAAGATGATCAGAGGGCTGGAGCACCTCTCCTATGAGGACAGGTTGAGGGAGTTAGGATTGTTCAGCCTGGAGAAGAGAGAGCTCCAGGGAGACTTTAGAACAGCCTTCCAGTACCTGAAGGGCACCTATAAGAAAGCTGGAGAGGGACTGTTTACAAGGGCATGTAGTGATAGAACAAAGGATAATGGCCTTAAGCTGAAGGAGAGTAGATTTAGATTAGATATCAGGAAGAAATTTTTTACAATGAGGGTGGTGAGGCACTGGAACAGGTTGCCCAGAGAAGCTGTGGATGCCCCATCCCTGGAAGTGTTCAAGGCCAGGTTGGATGGGGCTTTGAGCAACCTGGTCTAGTGGAGGGTGTCCCTGCCCATGGCAGGGGGGTTGGACCTAGATGATCTTTGAGGTCCCTTCCAACCCAAACTATTCTATGATTCTATGATTCTCATCCTTCAGGAAAGGACATTTTCCTTCTGCAAAAGGTATCTTCCCCCATTTCCCCTCAAAAGCATCTATTTGTTTGATAAATTTTATTAATTAAATCCAAACATTTGTCTTACACCTGTCTAACAAGACCAGATCTCTTCATTACTGAAGCTGGGATAAGACTTTCCTTTTGTTTGCTTTTTGTGGTTCTGCACCAAACCTATCAAGTGACAGCTGGCTACATTGCATCTTGGGTTGCATATCCAAAAAATAGTCTGAGAGGGAAGGAAAATTCACTGTGCATAATCCAGAAATACCCAAGTGAGACGTTCAACCTGCTCAGATCGTTCCCTCTGTCTGCACTCAGCTGGAAACACAGCTAATCTGGTACAGAGTAGGCAAGGGGAGGTGGCTAATAATTGCTGGCTAGCCTGTACCTTCAGTAAATTACTGTCAGACAAGAGCAATGAGGAAGCACAGGGGAATGGTGACTCAGCCATGTGTGTCTGAGTCACAATGCCTCCTGGGTCTGCTCTGCCAGTGTCATTTTAGTGCAGGGGTTTAGGGTTTATTTTTTTTCTAGCACTTTTTCAGAGCTATGCCTAGAATCAGACACTATCTCTAGTGCATGTTGCCTCATAACACTTTCTTTTATCCGCTTTACAAATGAGCGAGCTGTGTAAGGAGAGGTGAAGAGGTTTTTCCTTAGCATGGCAGTAGTAATACAACTGATTTAGATATGACTGCTTTATACTGTAGTCTGGGGTTAAGTGCAGTTGACTGGTTCAATCAAACAGGAGTGCAGGAATTCATATAAACGAGCATCATAAATTGGACATACCCTAATCTCTCATCTTTAAGGAGATAGTACATATGAGACCTATTCTCTGCCACAATAGCCTCTAAACTGTGGTCCTTAGAAAGCTGGGAAATGGGCTCAGATTCACCGGACCAAAATTCCAGGTATGCTCCTGTGCCAAGGGTTTATTATTTCCTGTGGCTTGAAGAGCTTGAATGAGACAGTGGGAAACACTGTGCACAGGGTATGAGTAGGATGTAGGCCTATCAGACCTTGACTGTGGTTCTGGCTTTTCTTTTTTTCTGGTTGTGTTTTTAGTCCAACCCCTTCTATTCAAGAAAGTACTTGGGTGATTATAAAAAAGCATTTGGAAAAAGAAGGATCCTGCGTATCGTTATTCAGCTATGGCTATTGCAGAAAAGGAGAAAACTATAGATGCTGCTAGTGATACAGTTAAATTACCTGCAAAATTCTTACTTTTTCTCTGCCTGCACTGGTAACAGAATACTGCACAACAGTGGGTGGGTGGATAAGGGTGTCTTTTGTCAGGTAATGAGGAAAGGTTTTATGGCCCGTTTGTGTTCATGCTTGCTTTTCCTTGGACCTTTTGCATATGCAACCCTCTCCAGCATCACTAGCAATGTACTGGGACAATGCAGCCTGTATGCTTTCCCGTGACTGGCACATGAAATATGGATTCGAGAATACCAGGAGTGACTGTGTTATAATCCCTATTCCTTCATGCTTCAACTTTCAGTCACAATACATAGATATTGAACTCTGTATCTTGAAGACTTGGGCAGAGTTAGGGTGAAGGGGAATGTGATCATTCTTGTCGGTGTCCTCATTTCCCATAACCAGAGTTTTGCATAGGCTCCTCCGTTGGGATGGGATGATAGGATAGTGGTACAATGCTGGCAAGGCAGGAATCTAGAACAAACTCCTGATCTCCTGATTTCATTTCATGATTTCATTATAAATTCTTTATGTTTCTGCTGTCTGGACTAAGGCAACAGCTTCTGCTGTTGCTTCTTATGTGGGCTTGACTTACGTGACTAAACAGGCTATAAAGCTGGCAACTGTCAGAATAATCTTTCCATTAAACTGATGGTCCTTTTTAATGTAGTCTGTTTCCTTTTAGTGGTAGATGGTATAGCAGTGCAATGGAAAGCAAATTATTTTTTCTTTTTAGTTTAATCTTCTTAGGGAAAGAGGTAATCCTCTGCTAATTTCCTCCATCAGAGCAAGCATATGTCTCAATCACATTTGTAGCTGGAGCAGAACAGCACTCAGCACTCAAATTATGCTAATAACCATTTAGATTACTTCTTCTCTGGCATTTATTCATATTGGGGATCCAGCAAGTAAGTCTTTCCACTATGTGAATTTATGTGTTAAATCCACATTTTTCATTAATACCTCTGCAAGCTTTGGCATGCACCTCTCCAGCTCCTTGGCTTCTTGTCAAGTAAACATGAAGCAACACTGCAGTGCTACCCCAATGCATCTGAGCCCTGAAGCCTTACTACTTAGACTTTCCTACTTTGACCTGGCAGAGGCAGGTGTGAGAGGGGCTGCCAAGTGTTGCCTCAAGCAGGGAGCATATTTTATTGAAAATGTTATGCAGGTAGATGAGGTTCAAGTCATGTGGTTATGGCTTTCATGTGAGACAGTATACTTGTGTCATCCAAACTGTTAATACTGAGGATTGACTAAGCTGTGTATGTAGATGCATATAGAAAGCCAGAAGAAACCTCATAAAACATGAGTTATAATCTGTCGTCAATAGTATTGATTCCCATGTATGCTGAATACTAGATTTGGAGCACTATGCTTTTATACAATACAAACTTTTACAATTTCATTTGTTCTGTGTCTAAACTGAAAATTTATCTCTTCTGCCTGGTTCTTTTATCGTATTGAAGTATGAACATTATTTCATGCATGTATATATAATACAGTATGTTAAGAATGATTGAGGCTTCGTCAATAGGATTGTCACTCATGTTTTGATGCACCTTTCCCTTTCTTGTCAACTTTCCCCTCTGAGCAATTCTTGATGGATTTGTTCTGCTGCTGATAAGCACAGCTGAGTAGTAGCTGTGAGAGTGACACTAAATACAAATTTCTCTGCAGCATCTCCTTAACAATGCAGAACAACAGATTTCAGTCATTTGTAATTATGTTCTTTGAATGAAAGACCTCCTTTTGCATCAAGGTGCACATTGCTGAACTCAGATACGATGGTTGTAAGGATCAGCTGTCGTAATCCAGACATTTTATTTTTTTGAAACTGATGGATATTGAAAAACTTGACCCGAGCATTTCAGGCAACTGTGTACACCTCAGAAAGGGATGACTGGAATTTAGGGAGGATTTTCGTTTACTTAGACTAGGCTTCCAAAAGGTATGCCAAAGCCTGTTACAAGCTCTCTGTACAGGTTCCTCAATTTAGATCTGTGTTTAAAGCTAAATTTAGGTCTGTGTTTGTGCAAGGCCCTTGGCATTTATGCTTACCACAGAAACGGGATATCTTCCTTGGCCAGAACCTGGAGACTAGCTCTGACCAGAGGAAAATACACAATAATAATACATCATCACCAAAGTTAATAGGAGGGTTGCCTGTGAAAGCGAGACAAGATTAAGTCTTTGCAAGTATATGTTTTTACCTCTGTTTCATACTTACTACCTCTTTTTTTTTTCCAGAATCAACCATTTGAAATCTTCATTGAATAATAGTTCATTGGCTTTTTTCATGCTTAAATTTGAAGTTAATTGAAACAGTTGAAAATATTTGGGTTGCTATTCTGCTTAGCCTTCTTTTCCCACATAATATTCAAAGTAATATCTTCAGCAACATTAGGAAGTATTTTCGTAATTATGCTATGAATAAAGCATTTGATACACTTTTGTTGTTAGTGTAGCTAAGCTGTGAAACCATTATGTATTTCCTACCATTGGAGCAAATCTTCCTCTAAGACCCAAGATCAAGTAGACACTTAAGCAGCTGCTTATGAGATGAAATCTCATCCCAAGGCAATTTTTTAAATACCGCTTTTAATCATCTTCTCCAGGATTCTCCATTACTTTTTTATTTCGGCTGCTTGGGAATGAAGGAAAACAGAAAACTTTGTCACAGATGGAAAAAATCCCTGAGGAGAAGCACACCAATAGTTTTCAGTTTCATTCTGGTACTGAAAGTTTTAGATGAATGGATGTTGAAATACAGAGATAATTTACTGTAGTAATTACTCTGTTAATTTTATTATTTTTTTCCAAATGTGCCATTGAGCCAGTCCACTAATAATTTCATCAATGATATTCTCTGTCTCTCAGTCACTAACCCAATTCTTCAAAAATTTGTTTTTACAATAGAAGAACTTGGGTGAGAGATGCATTATCAGAGCTCATTTATGTTGCTTTGGTATTGATTCAGAGTGCTTAGATAGTCAGTAGAAATTATCTTTCTCCTTCACTTGCATAGCGCACAAGGAATCACCTTCTCGCATTCTTGTGTGATAACAAATCATATCCTTATTTTTATTAATGTCTTTACCAAGGTAGCTGAAGGCTCTGTCTAACAGGAGGGGTAGTGAGAGATGACCCTGGTTCTGAAAAACTTTTAAGATACACTGGCAAGAATTGGACGGGGAAGCAAATTAGAGAAGTGGCTTGCCTAAGATCACAGGGAATTCAGCCCAGCAGAATTCAGGTTCCTGACTCATAGTGTCTTCTTAGGGCACTGTTTCGGACAGACATGTATTTGCGTCTACATACAGACTCAATCTATGCTAATGTGCAATCTTGTTCTTATAAATTGTTCTCTTTCTGAATATTATAAGGATTATCACATCCTTAAGAGGATGACTGAAATACCCAATGATCTGTTAGGGGGTGCCAATTAAAGTTTTAATGCTGTAATAGCTGTTGTCTGCTTGTAAATGATTTCTCCTAATTTTGGGATTTTCTGTTAGCACATAAAACGCTTTGTTAATAAATGTGAAAGTCCCCAAGGAATTCTGTGCATTAAACTTTAATAATTGAAGAGTGCAGAGGAACAGCTGAAATAAAAATGACTGCATTATGGAGCAACTTTTAAAATGTGCCACGTCTACTAAAGATATCATAAACTCCCATGATACAACATCTATTTTGTTGTGTGTTTTTTGTTGATTTTTTTTTTCTTTTTCTTCTGAAGTGATCAGCTCTCAAATCTTAGAAACAAGTTAGCCAGGGTAGGTTATCTGGAAAATTAAAGTTCCCCTTAAAGTCTCTCTGTGTCTAGTAAGATATTCTGTTACCTTCCAGTACAGGTCTACTAGCTTCAGCAAAACTACAGCTATTTACATCATCAGAAATCTTGGCCTATTGTATGTATAAGGCTAGCTATCATATACTATTCAACTGGTGTCTTGAGCAGCTTCCTTTCAAGTCTTCTTTTCCCAATTCCTTGAACTCCTCACATCAAGTTAAATTTGACACAGTGCTGGAAAATGCAGCCTAGGTGAGTGGGTAGCCTGTAGATTATATGAAACATCCAACTATGAGGATTACTGGGGGTAAAAAATATCCATGTTGTAAGCTACATATAAGGAAGATTGAAAAGCCAAAATTTACCAATGATTCAGATGATCAGCTTTTAGGGAAAGTGTTTCTTACAGTAGATATTTTATCAACTTCAATATTTGCATAAGCTATAGAGGTAGATGATGATGATAATAATGTTGATAATAATAACAGTAGTAATAATAACAATAAATAACAATATATATACCATAAGTATCATAACCAGAACAACAATAAGAAGATATTAAAAGAAGTAATATAAGCAGATGTAATAAACGAAATCCTGCGTATTCCAGGCTAGTGTTGTCTGCAGCCAAGATAGGAGTTTTGCAAGGCTGATCCCTGTAATAGCAGACACTAGCCTCATCCTATAATATTGCTGTTCTCTTTGGGTCTTGCTAGCAAGGTTGGCGACGATATTTTTTTCCTCACAAATTTATTTGCCCTGTATTTCAGAGAAGCTAGCAACACTAGCCGTTGCCCTAGATCACGCACCTCTGAATTGTTTCCGAGGGAGCTCAGTATATCGCGTGTTCAGCAGTGGCTTCAGTGTGATTTTAATTTAGACGAGTCGAACTGATGCATATCTTTTCCACTACAGCACTCATTTGTATACCGCATCATCTCTGTCTCTACACTAGTCACATACATTATGCATATAGTACATGCTGTCAAACCATTGCAAGGCCCAGGGGTAACCTCTCTCAGATTCACTAGCAGATTTAAAACTGTCCGTGCTTCCACAGGAGCGGTTTCTCTGTCAGGGTCAGTGCGTGAGTGGATCTCCATCCGTAGTCCCGGACAGCTTTGCCCCCAGCAGGGCACTTGGGATGAGAAGCAGCCCGGGCAGGGGCAGCGGCATGGGGCACTGCTGTTTTCCCCTTCTGCTCCCTCAGCAGAAAGCTGCTGCGTTGCCCGAAGGTGGGCTGCATGGTCGAGCTGAGGTGGGCTGGAGCCACACGCGTCTCTCGTGTTGTGCAAACAGGCACTTGAGGAGCTGCACTGGCAGAGATCATCCAGAGCGGTGGCTCTCCACTGAAACACATGGGGAATTTCACATCTGCAGAAGCAGCGTTTTGGGCTTTGTGAAATTCAGTCACGTACCAGGTTTCCAATTTTGCATTAGAAGCACAATGTTTAGGAGCGTACTTTCTTGTAGGGGCTACACAGAGCAAAGAGAGGTGTCTCCTAGAGTGCAATGCCTCGTAAAGATAGACCAGTCCGAATTGAGTGGACATTCATAGTTTCTTAGAGTGTTATAGGAGATACTTGTTTGGGCTGATCTCTTTGGTTTGAGCAACAGTCTTCCTACCTTTTTCAAACAGCATTTAATTGCATACTTCAAAAGCTTTTACTTAAAAAAAAAAAATTGTTAAAGAAATAACTTGATGAAGTAGGATTTATTTGACTTTTTTATAGTTAGAACAAAAACAAATCAGCAGAACAGTGTAATTATGAGTTAATTATTCTAATAACTTTCACTTTCATTTTTATTTTTAATCTTGATTTCTTTTTCTATGTTGAAGAATAGGAGACAATCTAAACAATGAATTAATTAATTACTCTAAGCTCCTTGATCTCTTCCTTGTTCTTTCCACCCCCTCTTTTCAGATCATTAGAACTATGAGATAATCAGGGCAAGATTTAATTTGCTAGCTCTTTCTCCCAAATCTTCCCTATTTTTTTTTCTCTCCTCTAAATCCTATTTTGTCTCTCTCTTTTAGGCACACCTTCTTATCTATATTTAAGTTATTTCAAGAGCAGGTAGAAAAGGAAAGGGAGTAAAAAAGACCCCTACCCATTATTAGTTTCTCAGTGGGTGAATTTCTGCAGTTTTTGCGGTAGCCTATTGAAGTCAATGGAGCTCTACTGAAATGTTCTTGGGGATCTCCTGTCTTCATTAGAGTTGTCAGAGACATCATTGTGCTTTGCCATTTGGAGCTGCTGCATAGGCAATACGGTGTTGTGTAGTACTGAGTGAAAAAATAAAATAAATCCATGCCCCCCGCATGGTTCATAATTAGCAGCACTCCTCCTTCCTACCTGCTGCAGCTTTCACTCTCGACTTCCACTCCCTGGAAACTGGGAATTAAATCTGGTGATGGAGAGGGAATTACCTGCTGCCTGTAGCTTTGCAGCACAGGCTTATTCAGACACATCAGATTAAAACTTCCCTTTCCTGAAAGGCAGCAGTGGAGAACTGGTGCTGGTGCTGTGCAGGACTGAGGGGTCCAGATAGGATCTGGAGTGAGAGAGGGTTGCTGTGATGAAGATCTCCCAGAGCAAATAAATCAGATCAGTGAAAAATGACAAAAGAAAAAGACAGAAGGCTACATTTGCATTGCCTTTGCAGGCAGACACAAGCATGCTCTGCCTGTGTTCGAAGTGTACTAGAAGCTAATATATTTGATGTTCCGCTGCACCTTTGATGCTTACAGGGCTGACTGTAGCTACATGCTTCTGTTTCACAAATAACTTACAGTCAGGGGCTTGGAGTTGCTTGGGCACAGCAAGCTCATGCCTGCCTCCACAATGGGGACCTCAACACCGTGGGGGCTTGAAGATACCTGTTCCTCAGGGTAGCAGCAGCAGCAGGGCTAGTTCCTGAGCTTTTCTGATGCACAATTCAGTTATCTTGTTTCTGCCACGCACATCATAAATAGGTGCTGAAGTTTCTCATCCACTTTGTTTTTAGCATGTTTTGACATGCTATTTTTATTGGTACTTGTACTGCAAGACCACTTGAAAAAACCCAGGTCCTGATCCCTCTGCCATCAGTTTCGCAAACACTTTAAGCTGGAACAAACCATAATTTCCACTAAAGGAAGACATACTTTCTTCTCTTAGGCAGACGTTCATTCCTGACTCCATGTTTCTCCCTCCCTTCAGCAGCACGCTTATGTAGCAAGTTGAATCAGAGAACCAAGTCACATTAGAAACCGTCCAGCAAAAATGGTTAGGTTGACTTCTTTTGGCAGCAGCACTTAACGCCATCTCAAAGTGTGCATGAAAATATGGTTATAGTTTTGCTAGCTAGGACAATGATTAAAGATCCAATTAGTCTTGTGTTTCTTTTTAGCCTGTGCTCTGTTACTAGGTGCATTGGAATATATGTCTTTAACGTAATAAGTTATACTCCTGTAAGCTACTTAATATACATAGTAGTACCTAATGATGCAGAAATTCTGAGCCCATTACAGTCACAGAGAGTTTCGGCATTAACTTCAATGAAGCTAGGATTTCACATGGAATTTAAGTGTTACTGAAAAACAGATGAGGATAATAACTATAAATTCGGCTAGTAAATGGTGAAATCTGCAAATCCTGCTCAGCATTTACTGTAATATATTTTTTGCCTGAGTAAGATTTTACTCAAATGAGATGCATATTAGCTTGCAGTGTTGTTGTTGCGATACATTTTCATGGTCTTACAAAGCTGTCATTATACAACTGTATTTTTTTTCTCAGTTCTTGTTCTCAGCATCTTTCTCACCTTTCTCTTTGAACCTATGGGAACATTCTTTCTTTTCTCTTTCTCTGCTCTCTTTTCCTTTTCCCCCCTCTTCCTTATATTCACCCTCTCCCTATTCTTCTCACCTCCCCTCTTGTCCTGCTTCTTGGAGAACATGCATACCTGTATGCTAAACCCAGTGCCATTTCCAATATCTGAATAACTGTAATAAATCTGAGACATGTGCTTTTAAGGTACAGTTCTGACATGTTCTGCGAACAGCTACACCTATACAAATCACACTGATATATGTATTTTTTAAACATTGGCTTATGAACGTTTCTGTCTACTGATAATTACAGGTTCAGCTCTGCAAAGGGCTGAGCATCTCTTCCAAGTTGCTGAGCATTACCAAATCCCATTGCCGTTGAAGAGGCACAAAATATCCAAAAAACCCAAAACCCCCTTCCACTCCTAATCAGGGTGGTGTATGAAATGACATGCTTATCAACTCTAGTAGATCTGTCACATTTAAATTTATAATGCATCTGTAGGTGCCTTTGTTTGTTTTCACAATTAGTCTATGAACTTCGGAGTAGTCTTTGTAGGAAATTAAAATGGCAGGTGATTTTTGGATATGTTTGACTTCAGTATAAAAGTATGCATTGAATAATGAGGTGCATATTTTCTTCTCCACTTCTGCTTTACATTCTTCCAACAAACTTCACTGGCATACTTCTTCAGTTTCCCAGTCTGACTCTACAGTGAGTAGACAGCGAGCAATAAACATTGAAAGAAGGCTGTGATTGCTGCTTACACAAGTTACATCCAACCAAAGATTGACTTTAAAGTGAGAAAGAGTCTGCTAAGATGACAGATAACTACAGGTTGGCTTCTGAGCCCTTGAGTGCTTCCCAGTGCTTTGTGGCAGTTTTGGAAGTGAAACAAGGCTGTGAAATGGTGTCGATAGCATCATGGGGACAAGGGGGTCAAGGGACTAAGGGTCTCACTTTGTGGGTGGTAAAGGCAATGCAGGGACATTGGAATGTCATAGCCAGATTAAAATCATGGAAGGCAAGTCTTAGGGTCAGGAGCTTTTGTTCACTGCTTGGTAAATTAACAAATCGTTTTAGCAGTCTTCTAAAAAATACTGCTTTTTAGGAAGCTGCAGACAATGACTGAGAATGTTTTGCGTCTTGAAAATTAGGAAGTTGTGTACATTAATGCTGAAACCAAGCTATTTCATCTGTGTCCTGTCAAATTAAACATAAAGTGATATTTTTCATCTTTGAATCTTGACAAATTTGTATTTTTGCAGAACAAAAATATAAAGCATAATAAATCTCTTTCTAGAGTATTTGAGCTTTTTAAAATAAATCAGTATCTAAATTTTGGATGGTTTTCAGGCAAATTAAGTCAATATTTGTTTCTGAAGTGGCAGTTGTATTTGAGTTTAGGTTTGCTACTGTTACTTTGAAATAGTGACTTTTTTTTCTATAAAGAGAACTGATTAGAGTTTGTCTTCATAAACAGCATTCTGGTGGACTTATACAAAAAGTGAATAAACATGGATTCCAACAAGTTCAAGAATTTCTTTCTCATTTTTAGTTCAACATTGGATGAACAAAAGGAAGTACAAAGTCCTGCACCTGGGGAGGACCAACCCCAGGCACCGGTATATTGGGACTGACCAGCCGGCTAGCAGCTCTCCAGAAAAGGGTCTGGGGGTCCTGGTGGACACAATGTTGAACATGAGCCAGCAATGTTGCATTGCAGAAAAGAAGGCAAACAGTGTCCTGGGCTGCATTAGGAGGAGTGTTGCCAGCAGGTTTGAGGGTGGTGATCCTTCCCCTCTGTATTCAGCACTGGTAAGGCCACATCTGGATGTGTCCAGTTTTGGGCTCCCCAGTACAAGAGAGATGGACATACTGGAGAGAGTCCAGCAAAGAGCCACAAACATGATTAAGGGTCTGAAGCATCTCTCTTGTGTGGAAAGGCTGAAGAGAAGGCTCAGGGACAATCCTACCGATTTTACATAAATAACTGAAGGAAGAGTGCAAACAACACAGAGACAGGCTCTTTTCAGTGGTGCCCAGTGACAGGACCAGAGCCAATGGGCACAAACTGAAACATAGGAGGTTCCCTCTGAACATCAGGAAGTGTGTTTTTACTGTGAGAGTATCTCTATCCTATTTTCAAAAGCCTCCTGGACTTGGTCCTGTGAAACCAGTTCTACATGACCCTGCTTAAGCAAGGTGTTGGACAAGATGACCTCCAGAGCTCCATTCCAACAACAACCATTTTGTGATTCTATGAATGTGGATTTTCTGTAAGCTTCAAATCATTGTATTGGACCTTTGCAGTTAAGAGAAGAGCCTGATCTAGTTAACACATCCATATTCACTGACTTGGATCTGATATCATGTTTGTATTTGCAAGGTTTTGGAGGGAGATATCTAAAATGGGACTAGCAGATGTTAGAATAAATCTCTACATAATGTTAGAAACACTAGGTTGTTCTGCCTTCTTTTTTCCAATTTATTTTATTGTTGTTGTTCTGAATTCTCTTGTTATATCCTATTTACAGCTGAATTGTGAAACCTTGAGGGCCTAGGATGCATCTTCTCTTCTTGCCAATAGCTAGTAGGAACTTTTCAAAGTGGTCCTTCACATCGCACCGCACTTGGAGAGAACTACCAGTAGTGGAGAAGCAGCGGTCACATTTACTGTGGGTGCTACCAGTTTTGGTGGAATCTTCTATCTGAGTATGAACAATGCTTTGGTCAAGGTCAAGGGCTTGCTGCAGTATCTTCAGGAGGAAAAGACCTGTCCTGTCCTTTGCTACTTATTCTTTGTGTGACTACAGACAAGTCATGTGGTTTCTGTTCCCCAGGTGACAAATGAGGAGCATAAGCCTCTCTACTCCACCGGTGGGTCATGAAGATCATAATATGAGACACTTAGCAATACACAGTGTATAAATACATGCAATTCAATATTCTGTTTATCTGTATCATGGAAATGTCTGTGAACTGAAACTGAGACCAGAATCCCATCCCGTTGAACACATCCATCAAGGGAGTCAGTCCATAGGAACTGAAGCCACGAATCCTGACTCTTGGTCTTGACCTCTGGCAATACTGTATTCTGCCTTGGCAAAATGACAAAAATTGAAAGTGCTTGGACATAGACCAATTCCTTCTGAGATGCCTCTTAATGAAAGTGACTTCTCGTATATAATTGAAAAAGTAAAACAAATCAACCAGCCAAACAGATACTCGGAGAAAGGATAGAAAATACATCTTTGTCTTCTCTTTTGTATATTTACATTGCTCTGCTATAATGATGCCAGCTGCTTCCTTTTAGGTGAATAACAGTCTTTTATTTGCAAAGATTTTTCTTGAACATATTCCAGTTCAGGAGGAACATGTTCTTACACTTCTGGTAAAAAAATCCTCAAATCCAAGACTTATGTATGTGGACAATCTGTCTGTCAATATGCACCAGATGTGTTGACCATAAAGTTGATTTAGTATTCTGCACCCATATTTTCTCATGAGGCGGACTAATGAGAAAGGAAAATAGATAAGGGAAATGTCAAGGAAAATTGCAGTGAAAATTTAGATTGTTTTGCAGACAGGTAAATAGAAATGGGGATAAAAAGCAGGAACTTTCATTCTGCCACAATTGCTTCTGCTGTACAATACCAGACACTTTTAAAAACAGAATTTGGGAAGGAGACAAGCCCTTCATTATAGAAACCTGGCTGCCTCCATCACATCTGTAGCTAAACATATTCTTACGCTATGCCTGACAGGAGAGGTAAATACAAACATGACTTGTAGCAAATGTATGTTATTATTAAGTGTATTCTAGTTCATTTATGGTGGGCATCTGTGAGAACTTGCACAGTTTTAAAGAATCTATTGTTGGAGCAAAATTCTGTGTTGCTGAAACACAAACACTGTAGTGTTTGTGCCATCTTCAATGATGGAAAAAAAAAAAAATTACTGTTGCAGGGTCCTGAATGCTGACTGATGCTCAAGTTCCTTTATCAGTCATCATTCAAATGAAATTGTATACTCAGACAGGATGTGCTAATGAAATTATTTGTTACCCCAAAAATATCCGATAGAATTGATCGCTTTATTCTTTCTGAGTAACTCCCTTCTTTTCTTACAGGTTTCAAACTAGTTATCTGAAAAAACCATATTTCAGCCTTTTATTATAGTAAGATAGTGTAGAGCAAAGGAGAGAGACGTGAACTAGGATGCAGAAGAACCGGCGTTGATGTTAAGCTCTCCCACTGATCTGGTGACTGGTCTTGACCAAGTCAGATGGTCCTTTTTTTCCCTCTTTTTTTCTGTTTCCGAGATGGTGATGATGATCCTGGCCTCCTTCAATAAAGTGCCTTGATATCTACTTGCTGAAGATAGGCACTATGTGAAAGTCAGGCATTTCACCAGCTATGCAAGGCAAACAGTCAGCTCCTGCTGTATTCGGTCCCTGCTCCCTCTGACTTGAGCTTATAAAGTTAGATAAAAATAACTGACAATAGCAGATAACCAGTTGCCTTCTTTATGCATAGATACATAGATAATCTCAATCAGATGGGAACAAAGAACAGATGTTCCCTAAACATATGTGCAACTAAAAATTGCAAGTGTGAATGTACACGAGCAATGAATAAACCAGGAGAAAAACAACAAAGTATGATTTCAGGATGTAAGCAAATATTTGTGAGGCCTGATTTGAAACTTTTCTAGCTTTAAAAATGGCACATTTAAGAAAATGAAAGGGAAAATGAAAGAAAATGAAAGGATTTAGGGATTTATTTATTTCTAACTCTGAGCCATGAGGACATTTGTCTAAGTATCTTCAGTCTTTTCTGAACGAGAATAAGATTGCTAAATGGATGTCGTGCCAGGACATGCATCTGTTTGCGTCTAGGCTTCTCTCCACATGGTTGAATTTGTAATGCAGACAAAGAATTAACCTTCCTTTCCAGATTCTTTCAGCGCTAAATTAATTTTCTCATGGTTCAGTTTCAATCACCTTACAGCCTTCCAGGACTTCCATTTTTCTCAAAGTGAGCATTAAAATGACTTATTAAAAAGTCAACTGTTCTACTACTGTTATATTTTTCTTCCTTCAAAAGATCGGGCTACATTTGACTCAAACTTTCTCTTACCCCACTTTTAAATTATTGCATCATAATGCCATTGATTTCAGGGCAGATCTACAACATCCTGCAGGAGAAAATTAGGTTGAAGTCAAGTCTCTTATTGTAAAGATATTTTTCCACTACCTGACAGGCTACTCATTAGTAATATTACAAATAGGAGATAAGTTATTAAGCTTGGATTAAATGTCTTAAATCATTACATGCTACCTTCTTTTGCCATTGAATGGGATGAAAAAACCAACTGTGAGATTTCCTAAGATATAAAGAAGATACAAGATAGAAAATAGATATAAGGCAAACCTAGATATTTTTCTGTAAACACAGTCGTGTTTTTACTGGTAACATGTTGATCTTGTTCATTATTCTGGAATTTCAGAGATACTGTGGTTTTGTTCTAAATACGCAGAAACAAACCTGGAAGCTGTTGTTTTCTTTCAGAATATACACCTATAAAATGTTATGAAAATATGACTCTCTTACTTTATAAAAGATTTGGGGGGCATGTGTGAGAAGTGTATGTTAAAATACGTGTACTTCTTCACATCCTGTCATGCACTTACAGTTTTTACATTTGGTTGGAGAAATACCAGACTCCAAACAGGAACATTTACAAGTGTTTTTCTTTGATGTATGCTGACTTATAAGATATTTCACCCTTGAGGAAATATGCATATGATATATTTTGTACACCATCAGTAGCAAATTCATCTTAGTGACAATTATTCTCTCTACTTAGAAATCTTCACATTTATGTACAAAGGCTGCTTCATAAGGTCAAAGATACGAGTTCTGTTTTCCACACTAACTTGAGCAACGCAAAATTGAAAGCTGTAAAATATCTGCAAGCTTGCTTGGCACCTGATCAGCTCTGATTTACAAGGATGTTCATGTTACTGTTATTGAATTAATATATTTGCACTAGCCTGCTTTAATTTAGATGTGTTCCAGACCAGTTAACTGGAAGAGCGAAAATAGGTGTTTAGTGTTTAATAGATATGATTATTAGTTTTATTTAAGTTATTAGTAGAGCTGGTAGAAAATGGTTTTCCTCAGCCTCTGAAGTTTTTGAGATTTAAGAATGTTCCTGTGCCACACGAGGAAAAGATTATGTACTCTTTTGGGTTTTTCATGTGTGCATGTGTGTCCACACACACACACACACAGAGTCCTTGTAGAAAAAGAAGAAGGTAAAGTTCTTGCTGCATAGCCTGCTGGTGAGGATGCTTAATGAGAAATATAAGCCCAGAGCAAATGGGCTGAATTTAGGTATTTTTTATGTCTGCAATACAAAGTACTGTGGGATGGGTTTCTCTCCTGTCTGTTCAAGAGGTCTGCACTGTACCTGAGGGCCTCTACCTGAGAAATGCTTAGTCATAGTCATGCTGTGAAAGGTTTAATTTCTGTGAATCAGTGAATCACCAAGAAAGCATTTGTTTAAAAAATTCCCAATCATTTCCATTTAGTCATTCACTTTGGTGATAGTTTTCTTCTTGCACCTTCTTTCTCCTCTCTTCTCAGACCATATTCTGCAAAGATGTTTGCTTTCTGATAAATCTGTTGAAATTTTAACAACAGTGTTTCTTCAAACATCTGGCACAACATCTGGACTTGGAGTCCTGAGAATAACTAGCGCCCTCCCTCTTGTCCTCCTCATTTGTACTTAAAAACCAAAAGCGGTATCTAGTGTTTTTTGTGCTACCTCTGTTAGTATATAACACATGAGAAACTCCACAGGACAGGACCCCTCCTAGAGAAGGTGAAGACACAGCTCCAAAAGGTGAGCAGTGTAGTTGGCAAACGGGTCCTGGGGTATTGGGTGCTGCCCCTGCCTCTGCAACAACTCCGCGTTCTGCCCTTGCTTGGCTTCCCTCTTGCTTTGTCTTGTTCTAGCTGCTTTTTCCCATCCCCACAACTGCAGCTGGCTCTTCTGTTCAGATTCAGCTGCATTTTCAACACCAAGCTGCCTCTGATTCTTTAACTTTAAAGTGGCTTCAAGCTCCTGTTTCTCTGTTTTTTCTTTCAGCTTCTCATGTTGTGCAGCTACAGGACATGCACAGGAAGGTCCAGGTTGCCAAATGAGTCCAAAGCAAAGTTTGTCCCAACAGACTTTTTTTCTGGTTGAGCTGAACTAGCTATGCTTTTTGTTTCCAGCCACATCAGCTCTTCTGACGAGGCAGCGTTTTGCATGGTGTGCTTTAATGAAGTCACTGAAAGCTTCAGGCTGTTTCATCATACCTAATTTAGCTAACTTAGCAGTCATTAATCCTCAGTAGACAGTGCCATGCTATCCTAAACTGATGATGGCTGCTTTTCCAGGCCAAACATTCAAATCTACTTGGATGAACCAAGCAAAATCCATTTCTAAACAGCTTTATTGTTCAGATTAACTTCTTAAAGAATAAGCCACATGCTTAGGTGAAAGAATACTGTTTGTATTTTCTGCAACTTAATTTCTTTATCTGAACTAAACAATCACTAGAAATTCCAGTATATTTCCAAAACATAGCTATTTTTGTGGGTAAATTTGGAAATGGAATATGAGTTTGGTGAGGAGGCAATGAAGAGCATAAATCGAGCAGACTGCATTGCTCTCACACACTTGAGTGTTGGCCCTCCAGCTTCAGCACACACTCTTCTTCCTAACCTGACCCAGCCATGAATTGTATCTTGCTAACAAATGTTACCAGAAGACACTTGCATATGGCTTGTGCATTACCAACTCGTGCAGCTTAATGGGGGGATATACTTCTGTGTGTGCAATTTTTTGCACTAATGTACACTGGTTATACCTGAGAACAGTATTTGGATGCTGAGCTTAAGCATCTTAGTTTTATAGACCACCCTACTGTAGGAGGTGAAGTCCATGCTGTTAGCTAGCTACCTTGAAACCACCCTTAAGTGACATCAGGCAAAGCTGGTTGTGGTGGGTTGACCTTGGCTGGATGCAATGTGTCCACCAAGCCGCTCTATCACTCCTCTCCTCGGCTGGATGGGGAGAGGGGTAGAAAATAACAGAAGAAAACTCATGGGTCAAGATAAAAGCAGTTTAATAAAGCAAGAGCAAAAGGCCGTGCACGGAAGCAAAGGAAAGAAAAAGGAAAAAGATTTATTCTCTACTTCCCATCAGCAGGGAATGTCTGGCCATTTCCTGGGAAGCAGGGCTTCAGTACGTGTAGCGGTTGCTCCAAAAGACAAAAGTGATAATAACAAATGCCCCCCCTTTTCTTCTCCTTTCTCTTAGCTTTTCTTGCTGGGCAGACATCATATGGTATGGAATACCCCTTTGGTCAGTTTGGGTCAGCTGTCCTGGCTGTGTCCCCTCCCAAGCTCTTGCCCACCCCCAGCCTGCTGGGGAGGGGGGATGTTGGAGAGAAGCCTTGGTGCTGTGACCAAACCCTGGTGTGTTACCAACACCTCGCTGGCTGCCAGTACAACAGCACAGCGCGACGAGGGCTGCCGTGGGGACAATTAGCTCCATCTCAGCCAGACGCAATACACTGGTAGAAGTATGTATTTATTTAGTAGGTAAAAGAGGCTCTAAAGTTACTGAAGTTTATAAAGGCACAAAAGATTGAAACAGTTAATTTTTTTATTTTTTTTTTTAAGAGGAACTCTAACATTTCATCCCACACTCAACTGACAAAACACTAGATGTTTACAAGCTCCCGGTCAAGGATCTTCTTCTTAAGAACCTTTACTGCATTCGTGGGAGAGGTGTTTGAGTTGGGGACACATGCTTATTTCTGAACTTCTCCTTCTCAATTGTTAACCCCCCTCACTTGTTTGGAAATGCTAAAGGCAAAGCAAGGGCAGTCATGGCATGCACTTAGCTAAACTATTAGCAAGCAGTACCTTACTGAGGGCTAAAGCAGCCTTGTCTGCCTGGTGAAGCAATGAACAGGTCGCAATGAGGAGCCTTTCCAGACCCTGAACATTGTATTTCACATCAATGTGGGAACTGACAGCCAGCTTCTGTGCTTGTGTGCAAGGCTAACTCATACTCATGGTACCATGACAGTGCCCGTTTGACAAATTCATGGAGAAAGTGTCACACGTTCTCCATTATGCAAGGGAAGAGCAAAATTCAGAAGGCTTCTATGCAGATCTTTAAAAAAATATATCTTTTTAAAACATCTCAGCTGTGGTGCCAACAAAAAACTTTGATAGTAGTTAAGCACTGGTGTTTTCTGGCCACTGCTTATTCCAGTGTTCATTGCTCCCTTGCACTTTCACCATCTGTTTGACATTTACTTGTAGACTGTTAGGTTTAATGCTAGGCTCTTTTGGGGGATGACAACATTTCCACTGCTGTTTTTGCACGGTTCATAGCCACAGCAGGGTTTTAGGTGCTAACACAGGGATATGTAGGGACATATTTTTTCCTGACACTGCAGATCTATGCAAAGACCTTCACCTATTTTATTATGTTCCAGCTCTGTCCTGCTGCCATCTACATTGGAATTAGTGATTTAAAGGTTTAAGATTGCACTGCTTTTTAGACACCTTGCCTGCCCACCCACCCCCAACAGCCCCAAGTCCCATGTTTTTTTGAAGCCACTTGCTGCCATAGGATGGATCGCAGTGCGTATGGCTGGTATTTATCACTGAATAGATGGGAGGAGAGAAAGGGATGAATGGCCAGAAAATTGTGAGCTCTCCAGCTCTCAAACCCAGAGATTTTAAAATCAGTAATTCTACTGTCTTCCCCTGTCTTCTAAAACGCCTACAAACAACAGCAGTGAAAAGAGACTTGCTATTGTTAATAAAGCTGCACTAATGCATGTATTATGAAAATGAGTAGATGAGTAAGGGAGCTGGCTTAGTTAACCTAGCAGAAGTGCAAATCAAATGCTGCTCGTGACCTCCTGTAGTCTCTTTGCCTCTGTGTTTTAAATATCTGAGGACCGTTTTTGTATTGCACATTGTACTTCAAGAAGTAAACTTTGTGTTAGGCTTTGTCAGGCCAAAAGCCACAGCTGGTGCCAGGCCCTCTTTGTCAGCCTGGGCCCCACAAAGTTGTCTTTCTCCTCCTTGGAAAGATCAATGACGACCTGTGGTGTCTCATTTTTTCTTAGCTTTGCTGTGCCACCACTTTGGTGCCACCTGTGTGCTGCGGTGCCGTAGTTTTGCCCTGGGCCTTGGCAGCATCTCCAGCCGAACACTGCCTGGGGCTGGGGCCAGTTCCTGCCTTGTGGCACGTGTGTTTGGTGGCTGTCAGTGGTGTGGGCATGCGCACCTCACACGTGCATCTCTCAGTCACGGGCACAGCCTTCTCCTTCGTGGTCTGCCTCACTGATGCGAGTCAGTTTACTTCATGCCTCAAAGTCTGCAATCCTCGTAAGGCTTTTCCTAAGTAGTCCTGGGTAGGAAAAACCACAGACTCCACAAATGACCCATCATATAGTGTTGTCAGGGTCTTTGAGGAAAAAATAACAGGCAAGTGTTGCCTGCTGTCACTGTTGCTGTTTTAGCCATGTGTTCCTTTAATGCCCTCTAATAATAATCAATCAGTGCTAGCTATTCCTAAGAGAGAAGCAGCGTGAAGAAAAGGGTGAAAATACCATTGTTTGCTAGCACAGAGTTGCTCATCACTGGAAGTGTAAACATGGATTGATTATTTCTCTTTTTGTTTAATGTGAGGCTACTTCAAGTTTTCTAGCAAATAGGTTGTATTTCCTTTCCTCTTGGCTGTATGTAGTGTGCGCTGGTCTTAAGCATCTTTAAGAAAAACTGACTTTTGCTTAGCTTATTATATCTGCTTCATGAGGATGTAGTCACTACGTACACATTAACAGTTAAAGGGGATACCCAGAAAAATCCCAAATAGCTTAGATGTCCTTAACACATGCCTTAACCAATTTCTACTTATGTTCTTCTCAGATTGAGACATAGCTTTTAAAAATATATGTAGTCTAACAAGGGAATAATAAACAAGTCAAATATTTTCCTGGGAAAATCTCAGTATATGATGACCTCTGTTGTAGAGGGACCTGGTCCTAACGATGAGTCCATTAGAAACAGCAGAAATTACTGATGGGTTAGGTCCCATTTTTATCTTGTCTAGGAAAGTCACCATATCAGGAAAAAGCTGAACATATGCTGGAAATCAGTCAGCCTGCACTTTACCTGTGCTTTGGCTACTCACTGCCATCCTATTGGGAGTCTGAAGTGAATTTGAGGTGACTGTGCAAAGGATAGACAGCAGCAAAGAGCAGAATGAGGTGAGAAGACAAAGTGAGACATCAGGTGGGGATGTGGGAGGTAGACTTTCACACCCAGCTCTAGAGGGATCTTCAGGTGACTGAACTTAGGCCAGTGCTTAAAGGCTTTGCTGAAATGGGTCAAGGAGAAAATTGGTGAAGAATGTGGTAAAAGAGAAAGGAAATGCCTGGGCAATGTAGGATGGCCATGCTATAGCCCTGTTGCTGGGTCAGGAGGGTGCGTGTCTACATGAAATTTCCTATTATAGGTAGCCAGGCTGGAATGATGCTTTTGTTTGTAAATTATGTTTTCAGACCAGGTTAAGCCAGACCGCAGCTTTTTCATACACATTTATGATTAGTGTGGAGAAGAATCATCTTGTAATGTCTCCAATTCAGGCAACACACAAAAAGGCAAGTCAGTTTCTATATTATTATTTTACCATTTTTAAGCTAGTATTGACAATATTGAGTCCCAGATTTGCAGACATAATGATTGCCAGTGCTGAATTGGAGACCTTCTGCCTTAAAAGCACAGGTATGGAACTAATCAGGTAGGAAACAATATGCACAAGCTGGGTTCTGTGCTCCTGGCAGAAACCAAAGAGGATGTCTTCAAAGTGCAATTAGCAGAGCACGCACATTGTGGCTCCTGGACTATTAAATACTGTATTCCATAAGAGCTAGACCAAGAGTATATACTATTGTTGTCAGTAAAACTGATCTCTCTGTGTCTGGATGTGCTGAAGAAAATTGAAGTTTAGGCATTATTATTAATGCTGGGTTTATCCTTTTCTTTTTTCTTTCAGTAGGATTGTAATTTGATGTTCATGTAGCATTTTTGTATTCAAATCTGTGTAGAACATCAGACCAGACAGTCCCTTAAATTGTGTTTCCCTGGAGTATTTAAGTGGCCATCTAATGTTGCATTTCTTTTCTCACAAACGGCGTTACATATATTATTAGAGCATAGCACTAAGTCTGTTTAGTGCAACATACAGCTATTTAATCAACACTGGAATTTTACATCATTATAGATGCAAAAGCAGTTCTTAGTTTAATTAGGAATTCCTCTGGATACTTAGAAGGGCTTTTAACAGAGCCTGTATCTTTTGGGGCCTTTGATCTCTAGTCCGTTTTTTCATGTTACTGTTTCACCTGTGGAGAGGACATCATCTTGGCTCAAACATTGTGAGGATGTCTGAGGTATTTCCAGAGAAACAAACTGAGAAAATCAGAGCTGTTGAAAAGAAATCTAAAGCAAATGGGTAACAGATCAGGAGAAAATGGGTTGAAAGGAACAGAGGTAAAAAAAGAGATAGGAGTAGAATAAAAGTTTGGAAGATGGCTGAAATGCTTTGAAAGACTGAGGAGAAAACTGAACAAACAAAAATGTAGAGGGGGAGAAAAAATGTAAGACATTCAGCATTGAAGAGAAATGAAGGAAATAAAAAAAAAAAAGAAAAATATTCAAAGTGCAAAAGAAGAAAGAATTAAAAATGGGAGGGAAAGCATATGAATGGATTGATGGCAAAGGAAAAAGAGGAAAACAACAAGTGGATGGATATGTAAATTAATTTGGAGATCGATTATGTCCTTAACATTGTCATAGGGGCATTACATGAATTTTGCTGACAACTTCAAAGCGAGCAAGGAAAGAAAAAAAAGGGAGAGAATTTCTATACTTTGGGCAGCAAAAGTGTATGAATATTCAGGAGTAATAACCTATAGATAAATCTTGGTGGTTCAGAACTGACAATGTCAGATTTTGGCAATAGGCTTGTGAGATATTGTTTGCATCTGAAGTAGAAAACAAATAAACTGTGACCAGTGCCAGAACCTAGTGTTTTGTTTTGGCGGAGAGAATTCACATCTCATGCTGCTCTACTAATGAGTCAGTGTTTATAGTCTCAGTTTGGCCTTTCTTTAATACATTCTGTAAACGGAATGAAATTCAAAATCAGTATTGTTTCTGAGTTTGAGAAGATCTGTATTTCTTCAAAGGTGTACCTTAAGTTTAAGTAATCCAGGCCTTACCTAGACTCACTGAACCCTCAAAATTAAGCTGGAAGGATTCTTTGAAGGCTGAGATCAATGTATTTAGCAGAAAATTTTCAAGCCATTGTTAGGGTAGCAACTCTGACATGCAAGATCATGGTTGGAGAATATCTCAAGGCATTCATATTTTCCATACCATTCTTCAGCAGCTCTGAATGACAGTTTGAAACAGCCCAGTGTACGAACTTTCTTTCAACACCGGACAGTTAATATTTTTTTTTTTCCCAAAGAAGTTATGGCACAGATCCAAGGGTGAGTCTAGCAAAGATATGCAGCTACTAAGAAAAAGGAGGTTCTTTCCTGAGCAAGAAAATGCTGACATTTAAAAAGTTGGAGGTCAGTGTTAAACCTTTGAAGGTATCTTGACTTAGAAGTGCTGAGTCACCTGTTGTATTTACTGATTTGAAATTGCTTATTCTTAAATCACTCAGTTTATTTACATGTTTTAATATGTGTCTAAGATCTGAACTTTAGTCTTCTGCTGTTTAAAATTTAGGCCCAGATTTATTAGTAGGTCTGTAGACTTTACACTTAATATATAAAATATTATGAAAAACCTTATGGTATTATTTTTTAAGCAGCTAATTGAGACAAACTAGCCATGCTTGTCTAGTAAACAAGAACTGTTATGACCTTTTAGAAAAGTCAAATTTGGAGTTCTGCTGGTTAGTGGTGGACAAAAGATGCAAAAATCTTTATTTAAAAAAAATGCAGAAAATCCCATTTTCCTAAACATACAAAGAATGGAATAGGGCATATTTCTTTGCCAACATCTTTTAGACATAATTCTGCCCAGATGATACTCTTTCTAGACTGTTCTTCAGAGCTACATTCCTTTTTCAGTCCATTACCTTCACTTTATTTCTAGTTCGTGCTTTCCTGTGACTTCTGCTGCTCACGTAAGCACCTCTACTAAAAATAACTGTCCTAGAACCCTTTTGTACGTGTGCCTGGTATGTGCTTCTCTGTTGGCCAGAACCTCATGTTTTGGAAGCTGCAAATTGTTCCCATCTTTTTGCTCCATGAAAGATTTTCTTCTGTTTGTTCCTTTCTAAATGAAGAACACTTGTTAAATCATTAACTTTCAAGAGAATTTTAATGAATCATGATGGTACAACGAAGATGGCTGTTATGCATTACTTGGTAATTTTGAAATGGATTCTCTATGAATGTTTGTTACCAGTTTTCCAATAGCTTCTCTCAACTCTTTCTAGTGAAAGAATGAGAAAGGAAGGGCTGAGCTGAAGTCATGAACACTGACCTAGCTGCAAGCAGCATCAGATCAAGAATTACTTCCTATATGTCTCTAAGCATGTATGTCTCTAATTCTTTCATACTTTAGTTCACAAGATAAAAATGCAAACAATCATTTTCTCCTGTTATTTCTCTTGGCCTTTTAAAAGAGTTTACTTTTTCTTATCAATATTTGGGCAGGGCAATCCCTGGTTTATCTTTGCTTGTCTTGTACCTAGGCATGTTTATCACATGCATTTCAAAGCCATTTTCTTCCTGCTACTGTAATATAAGGATGCAGTAGTTTTCATCTTCTCAAGAAAATCTTAGGGCAGTGACAGATAAAGTTTGAATGTTTCTTAATTTGAGTTAAGCACAGAGAAGTTCAGGTGGATAGATGAGTCTCCTGAGAATATCTTATATACCTGCAGTTTACTTAGGAACAGGCTCCCTCATGAGGTAATCTCTCCTGCTTCACACTTAGGTAGAAATGCCACAAAAACAGCCTTTCGCTGATGTGTGATGATTTCAGTTATTTGTGCCGGTTGGGATTCAGTAGGAATGTTTAAATGTAATATACGAGTAAAATAAATACATCATTAATTAAACTTAATTCAGTGTTCCTCTCTCTCTACCTGCCTTAGGATAGGGTTAATATTTTTTTCCTGTCAGGACTGCAGTGCATTTTAATTAATGTTGGGAATACTTGTGCAGCGAATGTATACTTCATGACCACCTAAACTTTAATGCTTTTATGCTTTTACTTCTATTACATAGTCACTGTTCTTGTTGGGAAATGGAAAAGAGCTGTGTAATATACCTGTGTAAAGTATTTAGTTAATATCGGCTTCAAAATTGTTTTCTCTAAATTTCTGCAGTTTTTTAAATGCCTCCACATGCTGCTGTACTAGCAAAGCGTGTTTTGGGTTTTTTTTCTTAAACAGACCTTAACAGTTCATCATGCTTTTGAATAACAAGTGGTTGATCGTGTACCTTAATTACAAGAGCAAATTGAAGGCAGTTGTACTATTCATCAAAATAAATCACATATTAGTTAAATAATGAAAAAGTCAATAGACAGAAGAATAATACCATAGCAGTGTTAGTAAACACGGGCAAAATTTTTAGCTGGTGTAAATCAGCATGGCCTTAATCTCTTCAACTGAGTTGTGCTGGAAGACATCAGGTAATGATCTGACTCTTGTAGGTAAATGTGCGAAGAGTTATGTGCATTAATTTTCCTTTGGGAAATTAGGGGGCAATATTCATTGATGCTTGATATTTAGATCTTGCTTTTTATCCATCCTTTCAGATAAAACAAAGAATCATGTTGCTCACATAATGGGAGACTTTGGCTTCTATTCTGGAGAATGTGATTTGCAATTCCCATTTTCCAAGCCAGTTTGATATGCTTACATACAGAGGTTAAATGTCTGGAATCAGAAAGTTCAGTCATTAGGTGAAGTAAAAAACTGTGAGGCTGCAGATATAAAGTTTTGACGTCTAGCTAGATAAAAGATTAAAGGCCAAACTTATTCAGTGTACAAGAGGAAACACATTTCACACATGAGGATAATGATTTTCTTTTAGGAGATGAGTGCAATAGCTGTTCTTGGTGCAGTGCTGGCTCACGTAAACTGGAATGTTTTATCCAAACACTACTTGGGTCTCTTGTTTTTATTGTTTTGTTTGTTGAGAATGTCTCCAGTGCTGCAGGTGCTTTCCAGATGTACAAAGTTCCCGTCCTCCAAACCTCATCGGTAAACAGAGGTCAGAGGAAGGAAGTAACAACATGGATTTTCTATAGGAGTCAATACATTTTGCTATAAAGACAGCAGGGCAGAAAATGGATTTTGAAGCAAGGAGAAAGAACAGAGGGCAGAGGCAGCTTCCAGATAAATTAGTAAAGGTCAGCTGATGCAGAGAGGGACTGCAGAAGGGTGCCACAAGGTGACTCTTCAGGCGTGTGATAGAAGGGCAGAAAGAGCTCAAAAGTGGGGCAGAATAGAGGTAATCGGAAGGGCAAATCTCCTGTTGAAGTGCAGTATGCACATGACTTTAAAAAGATTTTCAATGCATTTGGCTATAAGAGTACATACCAGCACTTGCTATAAGAGCATTATTTGAAGAAGGGGGGAAAAAAAAAAAAATGCTAAGTGCTAGAGAATTGGGAAATGCCAGATTTCTGGGAGCTGTGTTGCTTTGAGTCTGTTTTCATGTGCTCTTATACTGACTATGGTATAATGAAAGGGTCCTGTAAAAAAAGGAAAAATATAAATCATATGTAATGTGTAAAGAAAGCAACACAGTACACATAGAGGTGGATGGACATTGCAGTGAAAGGAAGTACCCTAAACCACCCGTACATGGAGAAATACAGCGTGAACAAAAAGAATGACTTTAGGAGTCATGCTAAGGGTTTATTTGACCCAGGATTCTGTCTCCATACATACTAATGTATGAACTAATCCCTTCCCCAGCATATTCTTCCAGTTTCCATCAATCTGCGTGATAAAATAAGCAAAACATGTACTAGATGCTTTTCTGTTTTTACTAAAATGTACACAAGTAGCTACTTTGTAAGTTAAGAGGGAAGACTGGAGAAGAACAGGCTGAAGTAGTTTCCATTCAACATTCAGATCTCATATATATATAACCTTGCATTTAAGCAATGGACTTTTTTACAAAAGATACACTTGGCTGCTTTGGCCACTCTTTCTCAAGAGCTTCTGATTTCAGTGCATGCCATTGTCAGTGGCTAGCTGTCAATACCTGGTGAACAAATATGTTCAAGTGATTTTTCAGTTTATTAATAGCTGATTTGTGCACATAAAAAATAGGTGATATTATCAAGTTGTTTACAATGGAAATGATCTATGAAAGAACATGAACTTAAGGCAGCTTAACTTATTGGCTCAGCAAAATCATTGACCAAGTCTCAAAGACATTTCCATTGACGATTTCCTGCATGACAAATTATTTTTATGTTTTTGCAAATTACTATTTGAATAATTTCAAAGATTGTTCCTGGGTGAGTGCTGCATAATCATGAAAATTTGTGAAGGGGAAAACTATCAGATTCATTTAATTGTCCTTTTCCCCTTCCTTTGTGTATCAGAAGGCTTTGCTTTGTTTATATCACTTTTTCTTTCACAGAAAGGGGAAATGTTTTAGATACTGGTAATAACCGATGTTTGTGTGAAGAGCAGCCCTGATGGTGTTTGGCCGTCTTGAAAGCTCCTTTTGGTTGTAGGGCTTCTCCACTGCTGGAGCAGAAACAATACCCTGTGACTTAGACAATCAATCACACAGCATGAATAATGAGCAAACACTCAAAGCAACAGTCGCATTTGCATAAACCATTCATTCAGTACATTTGAATAACCACCAAATTAATGAAAATCAAAAGGAGTCCATGGATCATTTGCCAACAGGAAGGAGGGCTAAAACCATTGAATAGATGGCCTGATTAAAAAAATGTACATGGGTCTGTCTTTCTAGAAGGAAAAAGAGGAGGCAGGTTGGAGTGAAAATTACCAGGAGATGAACCTCTTCTTGCCTACCCCGACAAGGTTTCTTTCTGTGTAGTTCCTCCGTATCACTCTATTTCTTCCTGTGACTGTTGTTTTCAATGAAAAAAAAAAAAAAAAAAATCTAGGAACCCCACTTTGCAACAAAGTAGGAGAAAAAGCAAGCAGGTAAAAACATGGGTTTAATTGATGTTTTGCAGGTGGAGAACCAGATGTAAACATTATCAAGAAATATTGGTTTCCAGAGATGCCTGCACTAATCAGGGTTTTTTTATGGTACACTACCTGCCTGGCAAAATCAGTTATGTGAGAATCTCTTTAGATACATTCACAACAGGACAGTTTTGAAAGAAACTCAGAAAGATGCATGCTTTTATTTTGTCTGTTCAATTTCTTATTTTTCTCCTCCTTGTTTTAGAAGGTGCTGACAATCCTCTGCCAGGAGTCTATATTCAATTTCAAGAAAGTAAACTCTTCCAGCTGTCACACCTGAAGGCAAAACCTAAAATCAACGAATAGCTTATCAGGAGGTACTTTTCTCTTTGCTGCTCCTGCCACTGCTCAGGCTTCCCATTTCTTAGAAATCCTTATTTTCAGAAGGAAAAAAAAAAAAGAATGTATGCATGATTCAAATGTAGATGCAATTAATTTCATTAGGAAATTCTGTAATCCTGACATAAGAACAATTCCATATAGGATAGAAGACCAAATAATGCATGTCTCTGAAAATATTTAAACAAACCAGTCTCTGCCTAGTTACTGATTGTTGAACTCTATTTTGTTTGAAAATGCTTCCACCTGTTCTTCGTACCTTGACAATATGATATCAACAGAGATTTCATGCATGCCAAAATAATTACCCAAATTACCCCAATTGCTTTGGTAACTCCCATAAGTAAGGAGAGAGCAGGATGTGCTTCAGAGAAGTCAGTGCCCATCAGACATGGCTCTACCAGACAGGCTGGTGGTCTATGTCTCTGTACAGTTCTTCAGCCTCAGCTCTTCCAAAATATCAGCATTTGACACTCTTCATTGCTTATATGAAACACTGATACTACTTCCAGAAGATTCTCCTCTTGCAGCACGGGCATGTTCCATGCGCTGTTCAGAGAGAGAGACCTTTTAACTTAAGGTTTGTGTCAGCAAGGTAAGCAGTTCTTCGGTTCAACAGCCAACATCTTGTACAGCAGTCCCTTTGAAGACACTAAGCCTGACAGCTGACAAAAATCTGGAGAGCTGCTAGTTCCACAGGGAATCCCATTTTGGGGGAGATGGGAGGGGGACCATTCCTCAGGAAGGGGCTTGCCCACTCCTAGAGCAATCTGATGTGCTTCACACTTTTGGATCTTCAGGTCGTCTTCTTCATTGCTTCTGGAGTTCTTCTGGCAGCTGTTGTGTTTAGTATTTTTTATTAAGGATTATGGATGGAAATACAACACACCTACTTTTTATGGAGCTTATATGGGCACAGTATTACTTGAATGAGCTGAGTCTGTCCCTTTGCATGTTTGCAGTAAGAGCCCTAGGTTCAGAGGTGTCACCACTCTCCTTGGCTTGTATGGTTACTGCTGTTTCTGCACCTAAATCTCTGCAGGGTAAGCCCCTAAAATCATGAAAACCTCTTTCCAAAAAAAAAGATACAGATGCAGAAACCACCTTTTCATATATTTTATGTATTATTTTAAGAATAGCCGTCTGATGTAATGTTCAGTTCCAGCAACCTAGAGAGGAAATGGCAGAAGATGTTGTGCAGATTTCTCATTTTCAGCTTGAACTGCACAGACCACTTTTGCTTTCTCTGTAGGCAAATCAAAGGTCCAGTGATCTAACTGTTCCTTCTCTTGCCTTATTTTCTTCACATTCAGAGAGCAAAACCTGTGCCATCTAAATACCAAATGCTCATGACTGCTTTTTGGGAAAAGCGTATCTTAAAATTAGTCCCCATGACAATCAGTTGAGTTATATTTTAAAAGTAACAGAGTCATATAAAACAAGCTGCTCATAGATATAAAGCAGGTGAGTTTCATGACTTAAGTTGCTAGAAACATAAAGTTATTGGCATCTGGAAATTTCGTTGTTATTATGCTTTTTGTATGTTAAACTAGATCACAAATGAGCTATTTATTTATGTTTCTTTGCTGTTTGTTCTGCAAAAAAAAGCTTGCTGAAATACATACCAGATGTCTATCTCAGTCCCGTATGACTTTATTTCTCATACCTGCATTTGCCATGGCTTATTGCTTGCCTGACTGCTACTTCCTGTTGATTTCTTGTGTAGTTTTAGACTTTTTTGTCATATTCTTTGTTCTCAAAGCTGCTCATCAGTCATCTCAAAGGATATGACTTCTAGATGATGCCTCTTTAATGTTCATGTCCTATGCCTCTGATAGCAGAAAGATAGCAGAGGCTTTGCCCACCTTCTGCAGATACGCAGGCATGTCTAAAGCTCTTCTGATTGTAAAGCTTTAGGTCACCATAAGTGAGCTGTCATTATCATTTCTTCTTTGTCTGCAGCAGAGGATCTCATCAGTACATCTTCTTTTGTCCTCCCAGTGTTTCAAATCAGCAAAGCACAAATGAGAACAGTATGGTAGAAATCAACAGGAGAGCTAGAAGAGGAGTACCAGCAAAACAAATAAACATAAGTGAGTCTCCAGGGGAATGGCAGCTCCAGGGAAGATTCCAGTTACCTGAGGTCGTACCCACTTTGTCCTCACAAAGTCTCCTTCCCTGCTGCAGATTCACAGCTCTGCTAGCTTGGTATAGTTGTCCATGGTCTCCTGACCTCTCTCATCATGTATCTGATGCCTCTGCAACAGACCTTAGTTAATACTGGCTTTCTTGCTTACTTTTTAAACTGCAATATCCCTGCTGTCTTTGCCTTTTAGGAACCAGCACTTTTCTTTACTATCCAGATTTGTTTTCATTTCCTACTATATCCGTCAGCTGTGCTTTTTGTTTTGCTAATTTAACATGCCCTGACACTCTAGCGCTTGCGAGTGGATCAGCTGGCTTTGGCAGGGACTCCCCAGATTCCTCAGTGTTCTCCTCTCCTTCTGGAGATCAGGCAAACTCAGCGTCCAACTTCCCTATCATCAGACCTATCAGTTAGCTTTTGATGGTAATCCTTCAACACTGGTAACTTGCCTGATTTAACCTTCTCAGATTTAATATTCACACTGAAAGAAATAAAATGCTTTTAGTTTTTAAGCTAATGCATTATATAGTAATATACATAGTAATATACATTGCTACGTCAGACTATAGTCTTTGACTTTTAGCCTCCCATATGCTCCTCACATTTTAAATTAAGTCCTAAAGCTGTCAGTTGCTGTGAGAAAGTTTGATGTCTGTATGAAAATTCAAAGAATCCATACTGGTGTTAAGGCTCTGTTGAACAGCACGTAGAACCAAAGCCTTAAGGCACCAGTATCGTCAAGAAGGGACTGTCCTACTGCTTAATCTAGAAAATAAATGGAGTCAGAATAATGTGAAGAATTTCAACACATCTCCAGATTGCTTTGAGATGGAGCCTGCTCCACACCATGCCTGCTCTTATTCCAACCTTCCAGCTCCTTCTTTTGACCACTTCAGTGAATTTCTCCATATTCTTGGAAGCTGCACAGTAGATAAAATCACCCAGCTGTATTTGTTCTCTCCCTAGCTAGATACTTGTCTGAATCTTTTACAACCATCTGTTACCTTCTCAGCCATGTAACGGAGCAGAACATGAGCAAAAATTAGATATCTGAGATAGAGGTTTCAGCTTTATTCTAAGATCAATGAATAGTTTTATAATTAGTGATTTTTTCTGTTTAACACCATGAGAGCTGAAGGGCATGATATCATGTAGACTTCGTTCCCCCATGAAAAGTGGTAGTTCTTCTAAATATTCATGACATCATTATACAGTTTATCAAATCCAAAGGTTTTGCCAGCTTTTAATTTAGACCACAGCTCAGTCATATTTCACTTGTAGCCAGAAGTGGGTTTTATTTCTTTTAACATTTGAATCCAAGTATGCAGAATGGGTAGACTGTGAATTTTAAGCTTCTCTTGTCTCTCCTCAGACTCATTCATTTGCACTATTTTGTTTTTATTTCTTAGATTGTGCTTTTGAGCAACCAATCAACACAATTCAACAAGATATAATAGGAAAGCAGTTCCTGTCTCTTACTTCCCATTTTTCACATCTGTACTTAGGTTCATCAGAATAAAATCTCCAGGCTCGAATGATAGGCTTTTTAGGGCATGAGATAGGTACTTACCAATGAAAACTCAACCTACTCTAGTTTAATCAAGAAAAACAGTTATTTGCTCCAGTTAGACTACAGCAAGGAGAAAATGAAACAGCCAAAACCAAAGAGAAAAATATCTTTAGAGCTTACTGGCATCTAAACTATTGCAAATTCCTGCATCTCTACAGTCCAGAATCAGAGATGGGGATTTGCTGCTGCTTCTCTTCTTGTATGCATTTCTTTTTTATTTCCAAGAAGCTGGAAGGTATGATTAGGTTAGGTATGTTGGCATAGGTGGACAGCAGCTGTTGAATGTTGTCTTCTGAACACAGGCAACCATAGGAGCCCCATGATTGTTTTCCCTGTAACCACAACAGCAGAGTTGTTATAAGCATCTGGAGGATAGGAACACACTTTTCATACCCTGTGGAGTTCATCTGTCTTCCCAGTTTATTTTTCCTAAATAGCCTGGGAATGTGAGGAGGGACTTTCCAAGCAGAAGACAATGATGGATCAAGTAGAGGAAGAGTGTCACTGAAAGGTGTAATAATCTTGAGGTTTTATGCTCTATTTCACTTTGGAGCACAACAGGAGCATTATGTTCCAGCTCTGTTTTGGTATGTAGAGGGAGAGTAAGCACATTGTTTTGAGGGGATGTATAGCTGTGCTGTTATTTGTCTGCTTGCCTAATTTTACATCTGTATTACTTGAATGCCTGAAGTCAGGTGATTTGAATGAACAGATAAAAGGATGTTGACCGTTCATTTTTCTGAATGGACAAAGCAGAAAAATGACATTAGAAAAGATACCATGATCACATCCGTATTACAGATGAAGAATTGAGGCATAGCAGTTGTTGAGTTACGTTGACAAAAGGCCACCCGTGACCTGTGACAACACTGACAAGGCAACTACGTGAGAAGCAGCAGCAAAGATACATGTATAACAAAACAGGGGAGTAGCTTAACAAAACTGCTGACCGAGATTGAAATTACTATAACACTACCACATCACAAATATCAAATAAGAGTGTAAAATCAGCAAAACCGGGCCTGTGAGAAAGAGTAAAGAGAGGCTGGCCGTTTATTAGGGAGGGATTGAGGGCGGTAACAGAGAACTTGGGAGGGAGCAAAAATGTAAAAAGATAATATAAGGGGTAGCGAATCATGTGATCAGATCTGACTAGGGTACAACTGAAGCAGGTTTGGTGCTTATGAATATTAGATACTTGTAATTAGTCAGGTTTTGATGTGATTGATCAGTAATCCTTGGTTTCTGTGACAGCAACTGTGGCTATTCTGCAAATACAGGCAAGTCTGCATTGCGTCAAATCATCAGCACTGCCTCAGACTGCATTTTACCTTGGGAAAGTTTATTTCTGAATCCTCTAGGATCTTCTTAAAAAGGTTAAGCTGTTGCATATTGATCTCTGTATTATTTTTGAGGGCTTTTACTTTCTGTAGGTCTGACGTTAGGAATTGCGATGGGTTTTGTACAGCAGAGCAGCAACTTCTGAAATATTCTTCAGGGTGCCTTGTCCAGTCAGGGAGAGAATGATCCATCCTACTGTCTGAGTCCCTTTTAGGCTTTCTGAGTTTTAGCATGTACTCTTGATGCTGAGTGTGACCTTTCTTTGGCACAGACGCTTTGTCTCCGCTCTTTAAAGACGATTGCCTGTTCTTTTGGAAGTGGCTGCTGTGCAGTGCAAAGACCTCTGAAGTCCCTTTGCAATCCATTAAGAGATTGGTTTATTTACTGTCTGCTATTGATTATTACTTAATCTTAGACTTCTTCCCTCAAGGAAAAAGAAATAATCTTTGCAGAGTTTCTGGTTTGTTCTGTGGCCAGAGAGAAGGAAAAGCTGTGAAGCTGACTGAAGAGGCTGTTCAGCTTTGAGTCAAAGTGCATTTGTTTTCATTTTCTAGCTGAGTTACATCTCCAAAAGATTTCTTTTGAGCTGAAGTGTAGTGCAAATTGCCAGATTGATGTCCCTAGGGACCAATTTCTTTGTTTACCTGTAGGACAGGTGCAACCAAGGCAACTTTGGTATATGATGTTACCTAGATCTCCTTCCCTGCTTGAAAGAAGAGCTTTCTGGTTGTAAAGCATGCTTGAGCACCCATAGTCTGTTTAGCCAGTGAGAGAAATGACCACTAACCACTGTTGTTGGGTGTTGTCCACTGAAATCATATATGCTTCCCACACTGCTACGGCTTTGAACACTTTTGGTTGCTGCCGACGGCAGGGTTGATGTAAGCAACACGGTCCACTGGGCAACACACAAAAGCAACCATTTCATTTTCCTTTTACCACTGTGCTGAACAGCCACTGGATGGCAAAGATGTACACCAACTCCATGGTGGGCTAAACTTGCACTACTGATTTAGGGAGGAATAAGAGCCCTCAGGACAGAAATTTCTTTTTACAGCAGAGGGAAAAAATCTCCCCAGACAACAAAGGTTGGTTCAGAAGGTTGAGGGAGGTGACCCCGCCCCTCTACTCCGCTCTTGTGAGACCCCACCTGGAGTACTGCATCCAGCTCTGGGGGCCCCAGTACAGGAGAGACATGGACCTGTTGGAGAGAGTCCAGAGGAGGGCCATGAAGGTGATCATAGGGCTGGAGCACCTCTCCTATGAGGACAGGCTGAGAGAGTTGGGATTGTTCAGCCTGGAGAAAAGGCGGCTCCAGGGAGATCTAATTGCGGCCTTCCAGTACCTGAAGGGGCCTACAGGAAAGATGGTGAGGGACTGTTTATCCGGGAGTGTAGTGACAGGACAAGGGGTAATGGGTTGAAGCTGAAGGAGGGTCGATTTAGATTGGATGTTAGAAAGAAATTCTTTACTGTTAGAGTGGTGAGGCATTGGAACAGGTTGCCCAGAGAGGTTGTGGATGCCCCATCCCTGGAAGTGTTTAAGACCAGGTTGGATGAGGCTTTGGTGCAACCCGGTCTAGTGGAGGGTGTCCCTGCCCACAGCAGGGGGGTTGGAACTAGATGATCTTTGAGGTCCCTTCCAACCATTCTATGATTCTATGAGGAGCAAAACTGAGGATGCCAACTTTTCTGTGCTTTTGTATACTAACCCCTGTGCTCCTACCCACTGCAGGGGCTCTTCACAGGCTTCTCATGGCCCCTCTCCTCTTGGTTCACACTCATGTCCCCTGGCCACTTGGTGAGCAAGAAGCTGTAGGTATGAGGGACAGAGCTGAGAGATGTATATGCTGCCAAGTTGCTGAGTATGCTGCCACTACTGGGTGGGTGTTGGCAGGTGAAGCACAATAGATGAGGTTTAAGTTCATGCTGCAGGCCTTTTTCTTCCCAGGAAGAACTCGTTTGGCTCTCTTCTCAATCCGTCCAGCCATGAATTTGTATGAAACTTTCAGGAATATAATTATCTTTAAGATTTCTGCTACTCTGTCAAATTTGCTTCAAGTTAGCTAAGAGGTCCAAAGGTTCAGAAGAAGAAAACAGACTGATAAGCAGACAGAGATTGCTGAAGTTTTTGTTCCTTAAAAAACAGGCTTTCAAAAAAAAAAAAAGACAGAGGAAACTAGCAGTACAGATTCAATTACTGGTAATTTTCTTGTCCAAAATTATTTTTTGAGCTACATTTTGTATTTAATTATGACAAGAAATTAGTGGAAAGAAATAATTTTCAATATTTCCTGTAGATTTTGTTCAAAGATTGTGATCAAACCATGTATTCTATGGCCTGAGAAAGATAAAAGCAAATCTGAACAGCTTGATGCAGTATTTTAGTCTCATAAATATGAAAAACAAATCATTACCCATAATTATGAAGTACAATAAAGAATAACAACTATTTCTATTTCTATAGTTAGGTTTTTGTTTTTCATTATTTTGTGTGTTGTGGGTTTTTGTTTTTATTTTTTTACATAAGTGGTGGTTTTAAAGGGCTTTTAATTACATACTTTGTAATGTACACTAAGAAAGCTGGCAGCTCCCTTGCATCTAGCAGCATCCCACATATAGCTGCAAAGTTTTAAAGGAGCATTTTTTCCTTCCCTCTGTTGTCTTTAAGAGCCAAATTTGTCTGTCTTCTATCAGACATTCCTGGAGACTGAAATCCTTTATTTCCTAACAGAGGGGCAAATTATCCCATCTCTTCTTACCTCCATAGCCCAGCTCTCACCCGAGCAGATGGAAATCTCAGAAGCGCTTGGTGCTGTCCCAGCTCTGCTCCTTCCCACAGCTAACAAGGGTGGCTGGTGACAAAGGCTGTAGCTAAACTGGGCAGTCTTGAAAACCCCATCCTTTCCCGTCAACCCTGCGCTACCCAGATGTGTACGTAAGGAAGAAATGCAATTTTTCTGCCTAAAAGCTGTAAGAATGTACAATAACAACACCCCCCCATATCGATAGAGTTCAGAACATTTCCCCAATCCTAACTAAGGCCTTAGCTCCTGCTGGTTTCGTTTCAGTTTTATACCGCTGACATCACAGGATTCTGCCAGTGTAAAGCAGAAGGGAATTGGCCCTGTAGCTCTCACTGGCAGGTAAAGGATAAAATGTGTTGTTGATCAAGATGTACAAGCAGCAAAGTTACCCGTTTCCCCTTTAGCCCACTTACTTATTAATATTTGATTCTCTTTAAGTATAGAATATTAATAAGCAAAAAGCCTCAAGACATTTGCTTAGGTAAATTTTTCTAAAACCCAAATCTGCTTTTCTCTGCAAATTATTAAACATAACTTTCAACAAAAGATTGACAGTGATTCTTTTGAGCAGATTTTACAATCCCTCTCTGTTATCTAGACGCTGTTACACTGCACCTAGCAGGGTGCTGTGCTTGCGCAGTGGTGGCTGGACCCAGCAGGGCTCTTCTTCATATAGTCAGTGAAACCTTCTGCAATGTCATGAATTAAGTGCACATCTGTGAGTTGGGAGTGTGTTTACTGCAATGGAACAAGGAGCTGAAGACAGCCCTTTCCGGTTAGTGTTTTCTTCTGGAGTGCATGAACTCTGGTTGATGTGCTAGAAAAGGAACCACCTGGCTGCTCAGCCCATTCCCTTCTCCCGCTTTCCTCTCACCTTCCACAGCACCTGGGCTTCCAGCTGTGCGAGTGAGAAATTGTGCCAGCCAGCCCAGCTGGGATTCTGCATAGGTCAGCATTACCTGTGTTGTTAATGCATCTCTCTCTTTTTTTTCTTTTCTTTTTTCTTGTTTTGTTGAGAGGTGGGGGGAGAAGGAATGTTTTGTGCATTTGCCTTACAAGTCTTCACTTTTCTTGCAGCAGAGAAGTTTCCAAGCAGATCTTTGTGGATGGAATCATTTAATTCATTAGTTTAGCAAGATATTTTCACAGCCATCTCCTCAGCAATGGCCCCATGTAACCCTGGATGTGCCTGAACCCTCCAAACCCGTCATGTTTAATGCGAAAATACCCAGGCTGTGGTTGTGACCAAGCATTGATTTGGGATGTCCAGTCAGGCTGCAGGATCACAGGGGGCTTGATGTGGGAGGCAGCCCCTGAGTGCATAAAAAGTTAAAGCTGTTCCCACAGGACAGCTGGAGGTATGTGTGCACAGCTGATCTTTTAGGAGAAAGAATGAGCCCTGTAACCACCTTTCAGGGTGGTGGAGGATATTGCGTGTCTCTCCTTGACTTACAACCAGGAAATCCTGCAGGAATGTGAACACCTACTCTGTGAATCTGGCAACCAGGTAAATCCTGGGCAAAGATGCTATACTGCAGCTTGTTAGTATGCAAATGTAGAGTTTAAAGCCTGATTTAACTACTTGTGATGTTTCCGTTATGTGTACTCAACTTTTCTTCTTGGAGTACTACTGAATATCTCTTTATACAATTTATATATTTTTGAATCTTATTCTTAGTTATCTAATTCCCTCTGTGTACTGAACAAGGAGGTAGGGGAGAGGGAAAATCAGGATTGTAAATATAGGTGGACTTGTGGACCACCTTAAGGCACCTAAAATAACACTATTACTTAAAGCATCTTGGCTGGCACAGGTTACCTGTTATATCCACTAACTCTGTATGGATGCCCACAAGCCTAGGGATGTCTAAAATGATGATAGATGCTTGAATCTAGACACGTGGATCTCACTGTGGAGGTCTGTCTCTCTGTTATGGATTTCACTTTAGAGGTTTAAAGTTGCTTACTGGGGGACTGGTGGGCAAGTCTGCATGCCTTTCTTGGATATAGCTTTACTGCTGAGGTGCTGCTGCTAATAAGGGTGGCCTATCCCTCAAGTTCATCAGGTATACTCCAGAGAAGCACCTATTGCTCAAAGTGATGAAATTTCTCATTTAATAAAAATACGCAGCTATCAGCCAAAAAAAAAAAAAAAAAATCTGATTTAAATGTTCTGCCCCAATGCCTCCAACAGCTACTTGCTTCATGATCTTTTTTATGTCTCTAGTCAAGTCTCCCTATTAGAACTATTTCTGTCGTGAAGTTCTTGGAGAAAAAAGGGGGGTGGTTTTTCTTCCTCGTGAGGGTCCCTGACCCAAGAAGCACAGTGACTAGGCAAGGAAAAATATTTAACATGCTGGAGAAAGCAAATGGAGTTCATACAAACTTTGAAATCAATAAAAAATCCATATGTATCACTGTGATTTATTTTTAAAAAATGTTTTAGGAAACAAGTTTTCAGGGGTTGTGAATAACAAGTGAATTAGTGGGTTTTATTCAAGTGAATGTTTGTAGTGGTGCTTTATTGTGTAGCTACTGCTGCATCTAAGCATTACTTTTCAATTTAATTTTAGTATAAATTATCTTCTTGCAAGTGGCTCTAAAGTGAATAATCCTAAAAGAATTAAGATTAGAGAGTAATGCTATTGGTGACAAAGCTCATTAATGGCTTTTTATCACTGCAAACTGGTGAACGAAAATGAATATAATTGGTGTAAATGGAATATACAGTTTCTTCAGCCAGGTATCCTTTACTCTCCATTAATTACTTCAAGGTTTTGTTCTGGTCAAATAAAATTTGGATGGCTTGTCCACCTCTTTTCTGAAAGACTGAGCAAATGTCAGGTGTGCTCCTTTGAGAAGTCAGAAAGGGTAAATCTGCAGCAGGCAAGATAAGGACAGGCAGAGGAGGTAAATACCGAGACTGGAACAATTGCCGCTACTGATCACTTTCAGCTGGCTGCAGGGAGATTCAGGCAGGATATTCCCGTAGAAAAAGGAACTTGGCTTTCCAGAAGGAAAAGATACTCGGGTTGGAAGTTATACTTGTATTTTGCTAGTGGATCAGCTCAGGTTTGTTGGAAGAATAGGAATTTTTTTATTTTTTTTTTTTTTTTTAGCCCTTCATGAGAAGTATGCTACTATTTTAAAGGTGTTTTAAAGTCGAATGAAGGATGGTCTGCTCCGGGCTTCTCTGATAAAGCACCTGACCAAAACAGATGTTTTTTTGATTGTGGACCTTAAAAGTCTTTACCAGAGGAATAGCCTTCTCTAGTAATGCCCCATACAGAAATTAAAGTGTAACGTGCATCAGCATGCTTTGATACCCTCATTAAAGCCCTTAAGAGCCCCTCTTGGGGGTCTGTAAGCACTAGATAAAGACCCCTGACCTAAAGAAAGAGTATTCAAGTTAGATCTCTGGTCTCTCTCTGCCTGGAAATACTGGTTTATAACACTGGGCAGGCTGGAGGGACAGAGGCAGGTTTCTGAACTGCACCCCCTGTTTTCCTGCCAGGTCTTGCTGAAATTGCTCCGTTATAGCTGAGAGTGCAGCAAACCTGCATCGTGTAACAGCCGCTGCTTTGTTTTCCCTTTCCTTACGTTATCGAGCTTCGTGAGGCAAGAAGAGCTCATGTCTTTTTGTCTACTTAGTTGAAATACTGGTTGTTGGTGTCTGGAAAATGGGATTGCATTCAAACGGGAGCAAACCAAAGTATCAGCACAACCTTTTCTTCCCTTCTCTGTCTCTCTGGATTAATTGAGGTGAGGGAAACTACTTGATCATCCTCCTGACTGGTTTTGTGCCCCACTTGACAAGCAGGAAGGATGCTATAGGGTTTAGGTTTTGAAGGCATAAGAATAAATGGCCATATACTGCTGCTCCATGGCAAAAAATGGGAGGAAGGAGATTTTAACTGTTTGAGCAGCTGGTACAATACCCTCTTATTTCTTCTTCCTTTTGACCCACTACCAAAAAAAAAATAAAATTAAAAAAAAAAAAAATTAAGCTGTGGGGAAGGGGAAGTTCTGATAAACATTTTCTGAAAGTGAGCACAAACTTTTCCTGTTGTCGTTTTTTGATTGGGGTTTTTTTTTTTTTCTTTCCCAGTTTATTTGGGGAAAAAATGTTTGCAGGGGTCAGGGCATAGTACACTCATCCAAGTTCAGCCAGCTTTTACTTTGTATTCTTGTGGCATTTCTGATGGGTAATAACTCAAAGGGTCTATTTCTTCCCTGTCCTGCACCTCGTTTACTGAGCAGCTCCTGCACCTGGCAGACAAATCAATTCTAAACCAACAGATTTCAGGAAGGTTTGGCGCCGTGATCTATGCATTTTTCAGCAATTCAAATGGAAAGAACTACTTCACCCATCCTAAAAGTTTGCTGCATTAGTGCAGTGCCTCAGTGAACACTCTGAGACTGAGGACATGTGCAACTAAATGGAATGAAATAGATACTTAAAGATTCATATAATGCATTAACCATTTTTGTAACTTAATTCAAGGCATGATATATACAGCTGACATCAAAAGCCTTTCATAGCTGTTCTTTAATTTCAGTTTCAGTAATGAATATAGATCCAATTAGAAGGGAGCTGATACACATTGAAAAGAATTAACAATACCCCTAATTTCCATGTTGAAGTAATGGCTGCTATTATGGACTGCTTGATTTTAATCAGATATTCTCCAAAATGACAGCGGATGCGGATTCAATGCTCAGCTGATGCTACGAGGGATCACACTCTCTCTGTCTTTTAAAAAATAAATTAAATCTTACAAGCATAGAACAAAAGTTTCTTCCACGAGTTACGTATTTTTATGGAACAATAACATTTACGAAAGCAGATCTCAAACAGCGTGTCTGCTGCCTGGGGGGTGTTTGCAGTAGCTGACCCTGAGCTCCAGCTATGTTACGCAAAAGTTTAGTCAGGCTTATTTTGAGCCTGTCTGATATGGTTTTGTGAGGGCTGGGCGGCACTATCTCCAGATCGGACCTGAGGTTCTTGGTTCAAAGCATTTTGTCTTCTTGGTGTTGAAAGGGATGTTGGAGCAGTTGTCGCAACTTAAACTGGCTAAATCTTTGTGACATTCATGTCACCAGCCACGGTGACTGTGGGGAAAAAATGCCCCTCTGAGCTGACTTTTCCAGTAAGTGGTAATGCACCTAGTTTCAGAAATACATGGTAAACCAAACAGGATGAGAGCCTGACAGTGATGCAGGATTGCTTTGTGTCCTCCATGTAAGGCTGCATGCTGGAAATATATCTGTCTTCAGGGCTGCTCTAATTTCTATGGCTTGTGCTGGTTTAAGAGGAAAAGAATTGTGTGTAGATGCAACACATGGGGAATGAATCCACTCGCACAGGTTTTCCCTCTCATCCATCTACCCTTACGGTAAAATCTGAGTATGCTGCTTCTGATATGTCTGTATGACTGTCTTTACCTGTACCTTGATGTAGCCATTAGGATTTGATATTGCAGAGAAGCATATGCCACGTGAATAATTGCGTATGAATAGGCTCACCTTTTTGATATGGGCAACATCTAAGGCTGTGATGTGAGGTCTCTTCAGTTGGACTTGCTTTTCTGACATTTTTTGAGTTGGTCTGTATGCCAGCTTCAGTATGCGTGGGAGAAGCTGGGGTATGTGGCATCTTGGGTACAGACACTGGAGAATATTACATTTTCTGAAGCAATAAAGCCAGGCAGCTTAACTGGGCAAATAAACCTATTTAGAGAAATTGAAAGTGTACTGTTTTGTTGTCACTGAAGAAAAATTCCCCAAACAGTCTCACCTTTTAATAAGTGCTTGACTGACGCACAAACTCAAAATGAGAGCTATTGATAGTGTCTGGCTACAACATCTGTAATGCAATATGGGATAAATCTGTCCGAATCTGTATTGGAGGATACCTTGCATGCAGCTGAGCTGTTAATCTGAAGCATATATTAGTCACAGAATTTTAATCAAGTAGCTTGAATTAGAAAATTTCATCAACAGGGACGAAATCCTTAAATTGAAAGCGATATTGCATGCTGCTGAATGGATGTACTTTTGTGTTCAAGTTTGGCTCCATTTACAAATAGCTTTTAGATGTGCTGCATTTATTCTGCTTATGAAGCTTATGCGGGCTCTCCCTGGGATGTGCTTACTTTTTCTTGGCAGATGTTATGCCCCATAATTAATGCTGCCTACCCCAGTGCAGGGAGTATTCTTGCTGCTTTCTCTTCCCACATTGCTGTGGGGGAAGCTAAGATAAAGAAGCCCTCATTTATTATATGAGATGGCCTGGCTTCTGTCTTTCTCAAGAGCCAGCCCTGAAACTGTATTACACATGGGTAGAACAGAGGGTAGTGGATGTACATGGATATAGTGTCAGTAGGAAACAAACTTGGCAAAGTGGCAGCTACATTCTGCAATAGCATTAGGAAAGGAAGTATTAATACTTTGTTTCCATTTAATAATACTAATGCATGATCCTATGTCTCTGGTACTTGGGACCAATGATAATTCTATATGTAATATGTTTGCTGGACTAGATGTATGTAACTTGATCATATCCACTGTTGCATCAGACATGTATGAGGAGTGAGAGAATATTAAGCTAAGTATTTTTTGATCAAGTTTGTTGGGTTTTTTTCATACCAAGCAGTGCGAATATGCCTGAAAGCAAAATTTCTGAAGGAAGATAAATACTTGATATGGGCTGGTATGAGCCTGTAATGGAAACTCTTAATTCCTTAATATGCTTCCTTTCCTCTCTGTCCCTTATTTCATGCTGCATTGTGCACAGCATCAATTCAACTGTTTCAGTAAATTTCTACTTAACCATTTCTCAGCTCTTACAAATTCAAAACTTTTTCTTTCTTTCTTTCTAGGAGCTATTCTCCAGTTCAAAACTGCTTCATTGTTACTTAAACCATTTACCTGGAATATATTAAAATTAAATCTGGGTGGGGTTTTTTTTCAAATCTTTGAAGCAAGAACATTTGAGTGGTGTTAATATCCTTGGGGGGTTTTGTTTGGCTTTCTGGAAAACTCTTTTAATTTGTATTCTGCTACGCTGTTTAAAAATATAAAAATCAGTACTTGTTTGGACATACTTCTTTATGCTAAATAAATATTTGAAAAGAGTTAATACATTATTAATTCATGTTTAGATGCATGAAAACTTAATTGTTGCTGTTAAAGGTTTGTATCTCAGGTCTTGTTGATAGCATGACTTATAAATGTCTATTTAAAATGTGCACCAATGATCTCCTGTCCCTCCTGATATTGTGACTGTAATGTGTGGGTAGATCATCTATTATAACCGTATCAACTATTAAAAACATCTCCTACATATAAGGAGCAATTCTTTAGCCATCAAGCTTTAGTAATTGTTCCTGTTGAACATTGGTTCTTCCATCCTCATGTATTAATATTTGCAGTAACCCAAGACTGCAGGAGAAGAAAACCCACAGCCAGTCACAGATGAAAACCCCAAGATCACAGATGAAGAAGTAGCATTAAAATCTTGGCTTAGCCAGGAAGGCTGGGAAGACTGGAGAGAAAAGTCTGGCTGTGGATCTACCAAAATTGGTTCTATGTGCAGAATTTAACCTCTGTTCCTAATCCATTTCATACCTAACTTCCTTTCTTGGGTATCTCTTCTAGTGTTGAGCTATGAGAGGCATTGTCTGTGCATCCCTTTTCATATTCACTGTATCTATCAAAATAGCACATCCAAAGTTTGCCAAATTCATCAGAGACAAAACCTATACTTACTAAAAGTTTAAGTCACCGTTTACAGCAAAATTTAAGGCCAGGCTTTCAAGGTTAGAAACAAAAGATAATAGGTAACATGGTGAATCTTCATCTTAGTTCAGTTCTTCCCAGCTGCATGCCTCTCTAGTTGCATAGTCTCTCAGGTTTCCTTTAGCTGGACTCATGCTATGCAGCCATCTAAGAAATTCCGTTAATGTTACCTTTGCGTTTTTACCATTGGATGATGCATCTCTTCTCTTGGGTCTCTCTACCTAATGTGCATGTAAGAAAATAGCTGCGGTCATGTAAGATATTACCACTTCTTTTCCATCTGGGTATTCACTGAGAGCACCCCCGTGTCAGAGCCAGCAGAGGGGAACAAACTGCACCTCTGCCACTGCAACTCAGTCTGGTGTTGCAGACCAAACCCATCTTTGCTGGGGGTTTAAGCTGGTGTAGTGAACTGAATTACTGTTCACAGGGGCGGAACGCGTGGCCCTTTCCTTAGCCCTCATGATGGGTCTTCTCTCTGAGAGGCTGCTAGGTCATAGACTGCTGTAGATAGATTTGCCAAGCCCCCAGGTCAAGACTTGGACTTCCCAGCTGAGCCCAAGTGCTGTATCATCTGAAGCTCCAGCAGATATACAGGGGACACGGACAGAAGGATTATATTCAGCCTGTTCTCTCTATTCACTTAGGGCAAACTGCTTGCTTGAAATACACTGCAACAGGAAATTTCTCAAAGCTCCAGATTTGGAGTGGATATAAGCAGAAAGAAATGTGAATGCACAGATGTAAATAGTTGCACTGGAAAGCAGACTCTAGAAGCTGTGGGTGGCTGTCATGTGTACACAAATACCTGGATTTGTGTTAACTTTAGATGTTCAACCTCAGGACTCATGTAAGAAGACTCGTTGTCCTGGCCTTTCTCCAGACAAAAAAGGGGACTGAGACAAAAAAGGGATGAGTCCAGGCCTACCAGATCTATTAGGTCAATTTATGTCAACCTATTCAACTTGAAAAAATCCTGATCACTAGACTTAGTATTTGTGCAGTTGATCTGGTGATAAGGTCTTCTTTTCCTCCTTGGCCAGAGAGAAAAGCAAGACATTTGTCAGAGAAGTTTTCTGATGATTTATTTTTTTTCTTTTCTCTCTGTTCAGCAAATAGTGAAGACGGTAGTTGATATTTGTTTCAGAACTGTGCCTTCAAAATTATGATACATGGTTTAACTTTACTATTATGCAAAGTCTCATTGAATCCCAGGGGTGTTACTCATGGTAGGGAAATGCAGGACAATGAATGCTTGCAGGATCAGGGGCTGTCTGTTCTTTAGTCTGAAGCGTTGTCATTACGTTGTACGATACTGATAATTGGTCTGCCTCAAAACTTTTTCTCCTGCTTTTTACATATTGTACTTCAATGCAAGACCTAATTACTGTGCTTTTCTCTGTTAATGCATGGGGGTCCTGGACATAAAGTCATGCTGTATTAAATGCTCTAACCAAGCAAATCTGCATTCTGATGGTGTTGCGCAATAAGCAATTAAGCTTTGCTGCTGGGCCCAAGCAGGTGGCTCAATTCAAACCTAGCAGGCTCCGTGCTTCCCTGGGTCAAGGGCTCCCTGTAAGTGCTCCAGTGCAAGTCCCCTTCCTATACCTGATGGGCTAACTATATCACTCATTAACTACTCTCATCAGCTTTTTTGGTCTTTGGCATGTATTCTTTATCTACACTGTCCTATCTCACTTGGGCACTGTCGTGTTAAGTATCTTCAAGGTGGAAAGAGGATGTTTTCCCCAAGTGGAAACCTTTCTGCTCTTTCCTCGATAAAGAGAAATGAGGGTCAGTTTTAAATGTGAGTATTAAAATGTCCTTTCTTGGACTTAGTGCTGTACGTAAAAGCATGAAGAAATATATGATCAGCTGATCCCTAAAGAGGAGAAATGCAAAACTTTCAGTAGGCAAATTATGTAAAATGATGACAATCAACAGGCTGGGAGGTAAAACGACTGATTTCTTTTCTGTGTAGTGATATTAGGTATTACAGCAGCAATAACAAGATTTACTGGTTTTTTTTTAAACAAGTAGTCTTAGTCTTAAATTTATCTCATCTCTAAATCAAATGTGTCTAGCTGCAGATCTACTGTTTCAGCTCAGATCGTGGTAATGTGAATGCAGGTATACTGTTCTTTATTTGAACTTTTGAAGGGGGAAAATACTTTGGCAACAAGTAGCTCAGAACTCTCAGATTTGGGTGACTTCCTCTAGAGTTTTTTGTTTGGTGTGTTTTGTTTTTGTGGGGTTTTTTCTTTTTTTGCTAGGTTAGCTTTGGAATATGCTTTCTTTACTGTTAGCACTACTGTAACTATCAGATATATGGTACAATTATTGCAATGTCCTATAGTTAAAACAGAATAATTTCACAGCACCAAGAAAGCGGTAATTGCTCATGCAGACAAATTGTCAGCTAAGAAGAATTTCTTATGAGTATTTTCAATTTTTAATGTCATGTAAATTATTCCTACATTAACAGAAACAGGAAAGCAGGCTATGATTTTCAGACCCTTTTGAGTAACATTTGTTCACATTTCTTTCATTCATTCTGTGTTTTTATTGTACCACCCAATAACAGTTTCCCTCCCTTTACCACCCCATTCATCCATTAACGCATAGATAATGATCTCATTGCGTTGCTACAAAATACGCTTGTCGCCAGGATTTGTTATTCTGTCACGGCAAGGCTATTTTTAGCCCAGACTCCAGCTGGCAACTGAGAAGAAACATAAGAAAGGAAATTGCCTCAGGTGCTATTAGTGCTATCTAGTTGCCTGTAGTGTCTACCATTTAATGTGAAGTGCCCTGGAGTGCATGGCTTTAAAATTAATTTTATTTTATTTCTTTAGCGTAAGAAGCAATATGCCAGTCTGGGAAAGGAAAAAAAAAAAAAAAAAATTAAAAAAATTAATACATGTCCCTGCTTTGTGGGGCAGCACTTCAAAGCTGATCAATAATAGCAGGTAGAAAAATGTATAGCAGCCAGAGTTGTGATCAGATGTGTGATCCCTTGGCATTATGGACCTTGAGCCTTAGCTGTGCTGGGCACATGCTCACCTCAAGTTGGTGTTGCGAGATGTTTGGGAGATGTTTATCTAGACACTAGTGCTTAGGAGTACCAGATAAATTTTACATCTTTATTTTTCAACAGCACTTAATTTTGGTTTTAAGGACTCACCTGGAAAAGCTCCTCTGGAGGTTTTCCTGCTGATTTTATTGATTTATTAATATCTTTAACATTGTGTCCTATCTGTGGAAAAGAATTTGCAGAAATTTTCCACCTTGTCTGACCTACCTCCCTAGGTGTAAGGTTTCAAATGGTCCCATTGGTTGTACTATTTCATTACCAAGAGATTTCAAGAGGTACTAATTCTTGCAGTAGAAAACTCTGACCTGCCTTTAGTCAGAAGAGAGTGAAACTAACTGCCTTGTGCCGGGCAGCCTTGCCGTGGGAAAAAGGAATTTAAAGGCCACAGTCCAGCTCAAAGTGCACAGATTTATGCATCAAAATTTACCGGTTTTGATAGGGAAGCTAAATGAGTGTGAAACACGAACTACACTGGAGAGATCTCGCTTGGATTGAGGAAAATATTTTGGAGTGTGGACAGTCTTTCATTGCTCCAGCATATACCCTGACTCACCTCAGTCCAGCGTTCCTTCTCCTGAAGAAATGTGTGGGAGCAGACTTGCATGTTTAAGGTGCTCTGATTGAGAATTTAAGGTTTTTATTCTGATTCCTTACACTGTTAAAAAAAAATTACTAAAATTGAGTTTGAGACAAATTTAAAATCTCCATTAGAAGAAGTACCAAATCTCCCCACATGCCAACCTGTGGTGTATAGTTTTTCTGTAGAATATTCATTAAATCTCATTATTTTAATACAGTCCAAATACCCTTTATTAAAGTGTGCTTTAAATGGAAATATATATGTGTGAAACCTTTATAGTAAGGCTACACATACAAAAATAATTCCCCTTTTAGCCTCGGTAGAGCCTGAGGGGGTGGGGGAAAGGCAGGAACTATATAACAAGAGAACAAGCTTGGACAAAACACGGACATGCAAACCGTGCTGTTGCCAGCCAGGGACTGCAACTCAATAGTGGCCATATCCCTATTTCATTTTCTGCATATCACAGCATGGTCTGACATGGCTATGCCTTGTGGCCAAGTCACAACCCCACCCTGGTCTTCCTCAACACCAGACTCAAGTGACGAGAGCTCTTTCTCTTGCAAACCCATAAAACTGCAGTGTGTCTTCATGGAAATTAGCTGGTTGATTCCTGGATGAAATTCACCTCTAGATCTTCTCTATTCAGTGTAAATGTCTGTCACACTTCTGCAATCCACATGACTGGCTTGATAGATGTGGCGTACAACCTGCAGTAGGAGCTACGTGCCTCTGGGAAGAAAACTTTATGCCCATGTAAAATGATTTCAAGGAGTGCTGTTTATTAAGGGAGAAAGATAAGCTTTTACAAAACACAACTTTATCCTGCTGAGAGGCATGGCACACAAGAAATTTAAAAGTGCGGTTATTAGGGAAGGGGCAAAGGGAACTACAAATTCTTTCTGAAAATTGCGATAGCAACTGGGTCCATTTGTAAAGGCCATTGCCAGCACTTGTACGTTGCGTTGAGTTAAATAGAACTCCATGCTTTGCCTCAGGCATCATTACTTCCAAACTACTCTAAAATGACTATAATATTCTCCATTATATCCTTAATTAAGCATCACAGGACAAAGAACAAAGAAGCTTTGCAAACAAAGAACATTTCTGTGCGAATTGTTGTGGAGGAGGGAATTGTTGTGCATGGCATCTCTTCATTGTTCTGGTAAAGCATGATGAAAAAAAAAAACCCTTTCAATATTTTTGTGATAAGTTTAATCAAATTATGTGTTATGAACCTGTGACTGGATAATGGCTTGACAGTGACTGTTGAACACTAAGGCGATTATGAAAAAAACAAAGTTTAAGGTGATAAATATGAAATGATCGCTATGTATAAATCCATTGTCATTATTCCAGGGATACTAAATAATCGGATTTAAACAATAGGCAGTAAAATATTGTTGAACCAACAGCCTGTTTCTGGATTTTTAAGCTACTACAAATCTCATTTGGCAGCAGTTGGAGAGGGGGACAAATGAATTTTAAAATTTAGAGCATTTAAGAATGGCAAAATATTAACCCAGCAAAGAAAACATGAATTCAAGCAATGAACAGAAATACTCCAACTGGCTTGGAAAATAATCTTTTTCTTTCAGACACTTGGAAACTAGTATATTCATTAGAGAAAAAAAAAAAAATCCAATTAAACTAAGCTAAAAATATGTTGGTTTCCAAGTAGCTAAAATGCCACATATTCTCTGTACTCTTCAAAAGTTCTCCTCTAAATGAGACTGGTAGCACTTCTGCATCTGTGCGTGTTTGGGTGGTGTACGTGGCAGTAACACCTCGAGACGTCAGCTGAGTTGGTTCCTCCATGTGTCAGGCGAGAGGCTCGTGCCTGAGAAGAGAGGCAGCCTGCGCTGAAGAGCTCGTGGAGTTAATGGGACCAGAGAGGCAAGGGACTGCGAAATTTATGTGAACGTATGAGAAAGTATAAAGGCAAAAGGGGAATAACAGCAGTTTGTTAACCTGGAGTGGATGAAACTCATCTGGAAATAGAAAAACATCTTATTTTGCAGCTGTCATTGTGTGGTCCAAAGGACCCCTGGAGTAGGAGCTGGTAGGATATTTCTGGAATGACTTAGGATCTAGTTAAAGAAATGGAGGCTGCTAAAAAACGGTGGGAACTCAGCAAACCCCAGAACAATTCCTCCTTCATTTAGAGTTTCAAATATTTTTTAGAAACCTAAATAGGAGGGAGAAAAACACCTGCACAGTGCTTCAGAGATTATATACTGGTTATTAAGAAAACATTCAGTGGCCTTTGCTAATTCAGAGCAGAGAGAGATTACTGAAAAAATGTGACACAAAAAAAAGCAATTGCAGCTAATAGTTATGTTTTAACCATTAGATTTCAAGTAGATGAGTGGAATATTACTGATCAAAACCAAACATTTCTGAGGAGTTTGTTTTCCTCAGAGAGGATTAGAGCTGTTTTACATTGGTTCTTTGCTTTAAGGCAGGTAAACTGAGGTATTTGAGGACTGTGTTGCATGTAAACACTTGAGGTGAAGGCTGTATGGCCTTGGGGCACAGCTGGAGAGAGCAGCTGCAGTGCAGAGCGTACCTGTATTCATCCCAGGCTGTCATAAAGTGGTTGTCAAGAGCAGAAGAGGCAGAATGACGTTTGGGCTCTTCCAAGAATTTATATGAGGGGAAAACTAGCTGATTTAATTTATGAAAACTGGGGAACAGTTTAAGCTATGCGTATTGCAAAGTCCAGGCTGGTTGCAAATACTGATGTGAAATTAATGATACAAGATTAATTTTCACTGACTGTAACTTCCTGTTTTGGCCCAAGAATTAAGCTAGAAATGGCCATAGCTCACTGATGGTTTTCTAGCTCATTTTAGCCTGGTTTTACAATAGAACCACTGGGATTTTCCTGAATCTGTTTGCTAATTTTCCCTAACTTTAATAAAGGCACTGATGTCTCAAAAATGTAGACTCCTATGTATTGAGTGAAACTTGATGGCAAAGGAGGTCTTATTAGTGCCTAATAAAAGTTAAAAAAAAATCCCAAACCATTATGCCTGCCACCCACAAGCAAAGACCAAATCTGGTCATAAGATGATGTATCGAAGTGTAATCAACAGCTGTGGGATGTGGGAGAGATCTGGGGAACAACAGAGGGATTGGAGGACGTGGAGGAGGGGAAGGAGGAATGGCAAGGTAGCCCAGGAGCAGGAAACACTGAAGACAGTTACAACTGTTAATATAAGTATAGCAGCAGTACATGCAAATGTATGGCACAAACCCTTAAGAAAATGGGCATCGTTAATTGTGAGGCATGCAGCGTTACTTGCTCTGCATCACATTTCTAGCGTTAGCAGTGAATATCTTTATTACAAGAGAGGTCCTTTGCACTGTGGTGATCTGCAATTTATGTTATGTTGGTTAGCTCTGGCTGGACTTGAGTCACGTGATGTTTATTCTGTCTCAAATCATATGAAAATAACTCTCCGACTGTCTGCGAGCTTGTCCCAGAATGAGCTTGCTGTGGTGCCTGCTTAAATGCATCCCAATTGAGTTTTCTTCAGTGTTTGCTTAAAATGATTAGCAAGCAGGTTTTCAGAATTTATATATCTACTGGCATCACTGAGAAAAATGGATGCAAGATACAGCTAGAATGAACTGCTTCTCTTATTTCAGTGACTGTTCTCTGCATATGTATTTTTTTCCAAATATTCAGAGTGCATAACGTAGCTACTGTGCTGGTTTAATTTCATCACCTAGCAGTTTGTACATTATGGTCATGTTTCAGGAAACCAGTAACTCGGATCACAAAGAATAATTTATTTTTTTTTTCCCCCTTCTCCAGTTGATTAAAAAGCTCCTGTATGTGAATCTCCCTGGTTCTTCCTTGTTGCAGCAAACATCAGATGAGCAAGTCATTCGCTGCTTTTCTTTCCTGGCGTTTCTAGCGTTTCCTTTCTTTTCCCTGTTTTGAATGATATCCTGAGGTGTTATAACTGAATTTTAATATCAAATTATTTCCCTTGGAAAGCTGTCCACAGCAACTTGTCTTGATTTGGAATTTACTTAGGCCATTATATTTGAGGGCAAGCTAGGATTGAAAGGTCAGAGTTGAGCAAAAGTCATGCTGCAGACAGATCTGCTCATTTCAAATCATTTCCAGTATACTTCGGTGTAGTTTAGAAGTCTTGTCCCCTTAATAAACCCTCTGCTATTTTTCTATCTTACCATTGCTTTTCAGATTGCCTGAATCTGTTGTGCTGAATTGAAATGGTGATGCAGCGTTTACTGGAGGGGTGGGATTTTTTAATCAGGGTTAAAATATTTGAAAGTACTACCAAAAATAAAAAAGAAAGAAAATACCTACCCCCATAATATTAAATTTTGCAAATCTTTGTGATGAGTGAGGATACTTATTGTTGTGTGAAACTGTGGGATGAGGAGAACTGTCATGTCAGTGCCTAATGTACTGAATAATGGGCCTTCTACATAAAGTGCATTTGCTTTGTTCCTATAGTGACAGATGCAAGGAATTAATTTTTCTTAGCAAGAAATGTTCATTGAAGATAAGGCCTGAAATAAACACTGACACACAACTGTGAAACGCCCTGAAACTGTTTCTTGGTGACAAATTACTGCTGAGGTATTATAGACCCTTCCACAAAAAGTGACACCTATTGAATTTATTAGACAGATTATATGGAGAGGACTGAATCATTTTTTTGGTCCTGTTTGTAGAGCTGACATTTACCAGCTTCTCCTAATGAATTGGATATAGGCTGCTGAAAACAAAAGTCAGATGGTTATGAAATCTCTTGGACTAACTGCCATGGATCATGCGGCCACCGACAGTGTTTGTATACTAGTATTTTTTTTGTGTGGAGGTGGACAGACCCTGAGTTTGATGTTTAGGTCATTCATCTTTTTATGGGAAATTGTGCAAGAGTTGCAATCAGAGCTCTGAGGCCTCGGTGAATACAGAGAAGCATGCAAACAATTTGTACATTGCACAAGCTAAGGTTGGATGCGCTGACCGGGTTGCAGCAAAGGAGGAACCTGAAGAGTTGAAAATCCTGCAGCGGAGCTAGTAGGAAATTTGAGTTTTACCAAGTGAAGGAGGCAATGCACTTAGTGAAGTGTAAGCAAGCATTTCAAAGTCAGCTTTTCGTAGATGAGTGTATGCTGCAAAAAAATTTTTAATACGTGTTTTATCTTTGGAGACTTGTTAAAACACTGCCTTTGGTGACCAGTCAGCCTGAATGTGGGCTAATCTTAAATTCTGTCTCTTACTTACACATAGGCAGAAAAGATTTTACGTGGCACTTCTCATGACTTTGCATAGGAGATGAATATCATGTGTTCCAGTTTACTGAGCGGGAAACTGAGATGCAGAAAGTGAGTGATTTACCATCATTCCACCCCCTTGCCAACCTGTTGACGGAATCAACAACAAAACCAAATCTGTTGATCACAACCCTGTACTGCTTTCTCTGGCCCAGTTTATATAGCTACAGCTCATTTTAGTCCCCTAATCCTGTTATTGTGGGATTTGAGTCCAGGTTGCTGTGGCAGGAGGAATAAAGGCTGTATCTTCTGTCTCATCAGGTCACCAGTCCCTCAAGAATTCAAGAGCGTGGTAAGTATGGCTCAGGGTGCAAAGGCACCAGTTCACTGAGTTGGTATGCATTTAATCCTGTACTTAAAATGCAAGTGAGCAAGCTCTTAATTAAAAGGCTTCTTTATAATTTGCAAAAGCATAAAGAATTTCCCTGTTGCACCTCCATCTGAATTATTATCAATGATCTTTTAAAAGGTAAACAGAGAAGTAATCCTCCCTCAAGTATTCTGAAGGAGAGGAGAATAAAAGTATCCTTCAGCAGCTTAGGATCAAAGCATCCATGAGACAAACACCTTCACAAATCTGCCTTCACCAGAAGTTATCTCTGCTCTTTCCTCAACAACTTTCCTACTTCCCTACGACAACCCTGCTGTGAGAGCTATCATACTGACAGCTGGGCATGAGTGCTATATGGAACAAAATACAAAAAAAGGTCCTCCTGCTGAAGGTGTACTATAGGTGAGCATCGTGTGACATGGCTCGTGGTAGTTGTTTCACAAGGGTTGAATTGACCCTTTGCCAGACTGCTTGTAAACCCATGCGCTGCTTTGATCCCACTCTCCTCCCTGGTTTGCTGGATGTGAGTACTTGGGTGACTTTGTCCCCAGGGTAGGCATGGAAGGAGATGCAGTGAATAAAACATTACAAAGAAGTATTAAACAGCACTTTCTTACTCTTTACCTTACTCAGGGCCACCTCTGCAGGTAAATAATCTGCTGACTTTGGTTCAGCTTGCTAAAATGGAAAGGTTTATCTCACTTGCACACTTCTGTGCAAGTTCTCTACAAACACGTAAATGGAGCAAATTTATCTGGGTAGCTGGTCCAAGAGGCTGTCGGTCTGTTTGGCCTGATGTATGTGAATACAACCTAAGGCTATCCTGTTTCTGCAGTGAAGTGTTAAAAGCAGCTCTCCATCATGTTAACCAAAGAAGAGAAAAACATAACTCTGATCCCTGTTTTATTCCCCTCAATCGTCCCTTCGCTAGCATCAGGGATCAGCTAGAATTTGGCTGTCTCTGCTGTTCCGGTCTCTCTTTTTTACCTACTCCAAATATCACCTGTACAGGGGAGTGGCAGAAACCTTTCTCCGTTTGGCATGAAAACTTTCTGAACCCCAAAACTCTCTGCCTCAGAGGGACTATGGGGCTGCAGTGAATCTAATCAATGCACTCTGTGCATTGCGCTTGAGCAACATTGTGTACCTATGATGCGATGTGAAAAAAGACAATTTCAGCCTAGCAGTGACAAACCTCTAAGTGCTTTGGATCTTGGAAAAGATTGTTTTGATATTCTGCCGTATGTGTAATTTTAGTGGGGCTTTTTTTTTCTCCCCAGTGATTTAAATTAATTTGAATCAAATCATTAGGCCCCAGACTGGTACTGAACATAATGACTCATCCCTAAATTAATATCATCTATCCTGAACTACTCCTGTCTAAATCACTGGAAGACTCACGCTCTTCACAAAGTCAACTACACTCATTTGAGTTCTGCAACAGTTCATTAGGTAATGATGTAATTTATACGTCTGGGTCAGCAAACGTTTTCCTGCTCTGACTTAAAATGGACAAAGTGTGTGTAACTAAACAAGTGTTTTGTCAAAAGTTTACATTTCCCTGAGTGGGAGAAAGAGGGGTAAAAAAAAAAAAAAAAAAAGTAGAGCTCGAGTTGGGAGAAAGCACAGCATAAGGTACTGAAGCTTCACTTCTTCTGTGTACATGTGGCATTATATAATAAACTTGCCTTGCTTCCAGCGAATTCTGTCTTATAAATAATGTGCTTGACACCAGCACTTGACAGGGGCGATACTAAAGGGATCTGTTAGCGTGAAGAATAAATGCACATAATTAGACTGAGTTCAGTGGTCTAGGTGAAACCTTTGTATAACCGAAGTCAGTCACTTTCGATGCTTGCTGTACATTGGACCTCTTGCAGGCCTACATCACCGTGCCACGCGCTGTGTTTCTATCACAGCCATCCGAGAGGAGAGACTGGCAACAACACAGCAAAAACATCATACAGATGCTTTTCTGTGGCTGTAGAGCCCACACGCTAAACAGTCTGCAAGCTATGCATGAGGCAATGTATCTTCTGAAGGTATAATTGAGACTTACTGACTTTTTATCAGCTGAGCGTCAAACCTTTTTGATTGGTTTTAATTGGGGTGTGTGTGTTTATTACCAACTTTGGACAGTGGTTATTTTTATGTATTACCAAGCCTGTCAGTAGATGAGCTTCTTCCTGTACACCTGTGTTGACAGGGTATGGCATTTTAGACTTAAGTAGTCTTGGCCTCCTTAGGGGAAGAAGCTGTCAGCTGTTCCCTATAATGAATGGTAGTTTATGGTGTGAGGCACTGCCTGTAGTATTAAGCAACAAAGAAAGCATGGCTGTCCTAGATTGTAAAGTGCTGGCTTCTGGTTATAGTAGCTGCAATAATGAATAACTGAATGATACAGCTTGACAACTGCTCCGTTTTATAAAATATGACACTATTTTTGCTTAATTTCTATGTTTCTATGAACAGCTAGAACTTCATATCTTCCTTCCCCAAATAACAGAGCAGCAGCGGTGATGGAAGAAGAAATAATATCATTATTTCTTTCTTTCTTCCCTTTGCTGACATAAGGCGATTACCTAGCTATTGAAACCTTTAGTACAGGTCTTGTCCAAACCAATCTCGTGGTGAATTTATATGACCAGCTTTGCTAGCATCAGTTACTTTTTGCAACCTGAATACGCTGGATGCAGCACATTTATTTCATGTGGTCCGTTCCATTGGAGGAAGTGAAGGAATAATGCTAAAAATGAGCGACTGAGCTGACGGAAGTGACATCTTGAGGCGGCAGTTCAGAGGGGTTTGGAATAATTCAGGTATAATGAATGTGAATCATACCCTTATCAGCAGATTTGATATCTGGAAGCCAGTTTAGTGAAACTCTTACCGAGTTGCATCTCTGCAGCTTCTGGGTGGTTGGTGATTGCTCAGTCCCCAGGGCATCTGGGGATGGGCTTATGGACCGCTTTTTATCTGGCTGCTCTGCTCTAACTGCTCACCATCAGTGGTCCTATCTTGTTGCCATCCTTTTAAGGGTATTGAAGCATAGAAATTTCTTACCATACCAAGGCACAGTCCTGGGGCTGTTAGTAACAGTTATTTTTTTTAATAGATGAAATCTGTAAGGATCCAAAATCCTTAAAAAAATTTCAAAGTGGTTTTTGCACTTTTGATTCTACTTTTTCCTAAGGCTTCCTCTATTTCTTTCCTGTGTCTGGGCTAAAACTCTGTATGGGATGGATCTTGTGGGGTTTTTTCCCAGATCAGACATATTACAGAACTCAAAATTATCAGAGAAAAGTTAAAAGAACATTTTAAAACACTCAGTAAAAGGTTGCTTTGTGTATTAGGCCTAGAAAATGAGCAATGACTTTTTTCATTTGTTCTTTATTTAATAGGAATTTCTAAACTATATGTGGCTGGACAAATTGTTGGGTAGATCAGAATAAACTCACCGATTAAATTTTTAAACAAAACACTAAACAAATTCATTAGTGAAATATTTTACTTTGATTCTATAAAAGCTGTTGTTCAATCATGTAATTTTCTCCTTTGGCAGATTTTCAAAGTTTTCAAAATATCGATTGTTCTATAATTTTAGTCCCCACAGCTGTGGCATAGAGTTAACTTCCTTACGATGAAGCCAATCTGCATAATCGAGATCTGAAACAATGGTATTTTTTCTGCTTTTCCTGCTGAACGTCTGTCTCAAGTAATTCTTGTGCTATCATAAACTACTTGCAGGAATATAAAGCATAATGTGCAACTGAGAAGTTTCACATGAAGAATAATATAGTGAATGATTTAATGTTCCTGCAAACTGATTGTATGCATAAATGTATGTACTTCTAGTACCACTGGATGAATAGTTTCTAGCATTCCCATTTCCCAGAGCACTGTTCTTTACGCGTAGACTTCTCTTCTGCTTGAAATCCCATGCATCCTTCATTTCCCACAGATAGCCCAAGGAAGAATCCCACTTTCCCAGAGGTATTTATCCAGATGCCCACGTAAAATCTCTCTTAGAATATGTCAAAAAAATGACAGGCGAGAGAGCTGACAGGTGCATGCTGCAGTGAGCCTCTGTGAGGTCTCAAACACCTTAGCTGGTGAAAGCAAAGTAGTAATCGGGCAAGATAAAACAGTGACAATAAAAGAACTTGGATAATAAATATTCCTGCCTATGTGACTTGCCATGCAACGTCAGTGGGGACCAGTGAGATGCGAAGGGATGAAAAAGCAAGAGTGAGTTTCTGGAGTGCTGATGATTTCTGGGCAGTCTCTTTTGAAACGGGGGTCCAGGAATCAAATAGCTTCCCATGCTTGAATCAATGGGGTTTGCTGACTTAAAGATTTCAAGCCAAGGCTGCCCTGTTGTTGTGAGGACCTAATCGCCTCCATCCAAGGAGCTCACCACCAGTTCAGTATAGGTTCCTTTTCAGTGTAAAGAGAGAAGATACTTTGCAGATAGGCCTTTTGTCCACCATTTGCTTTGTGGTCAAAATTGAAATCTGTGCCTGAGGCATTGAATTTAGGAGCTTTAGATGAATTTAACATCTGTCAGATCTTAAAAAATAGACGACTAAGCTTCCTCTTATGTATATGTCTGCCTAGTGTCGCACATCTAATGACGTCTGCAAGGGTGACTGGAGTTACTCAGCTGTATTCTCAACTACCACTTGGAATAGCTCCCCATACCCTTTTTTTCTCTTTAAATACTGGAGGTATTTAATAGGACAGAAATTTCTCTTTCAGGCTGAGATTTGCTTGGCAAAAAAGAATACTTAGGACAATAAGTATTATAATAAAATATAAAATAAAAAATAAAAGAATATTTAGGACAGAATACGTTTGTTTTGGGGAGCCACTGCTCTGTGAGGGCTGGGTGCCCTTCGTGCCTTTCATCACTGCCCTGGGATGGATGGCTCGGTCTGTCAGAACCTGGCAGTGAAGTGGCTCCTGGTTTGTAAGATGGGCATGAGTTGAGAGGTTCATCACGCTTAGCCATGTTTTAAAAAACCTCTATGACCCAGTCATCCTTTTCTGAATACCACTATTAAGAATTCTAGGTTAGTCAATATATGAATGGTGGTGGATACATATGCATGTATGTCTGTGTATGCATACATATATTCATATACACATGAAAGCCTTGGCAGATGTGAGCAGTAGGTGTTATAGATGATTGTAGCACATTGAAGAGATAGCATTACAAATTGTGATGAGCCACGTGGCTGATCTGCATTTCGATTCCACAACAAGCCGCAGCAGTCAAACCACCATTTTCAAAGCTGTGGTTAAGAGGAGCAAACTGCATCTAATTCACACCACACACGGCAAGCTAAATCTCCAAAGCAGAAGACAACCAAAGAGCTGATTCTTATAAGGGAAAGTTACTGGCTTTTTCAGGGAGGGAAAAAAAAAACAAAACTTGAAAAAATATGAGTAATCTCTGTTTATGAAATACAAGTCAGAGGTCGTGTAGACCCTGGTTACTTGAACAGAGGGTGCTTGAAAGCTGCATGTGAGCTCACATTGGTCTTTCAGAGCTCAGCACTATGCTTCCCACATGCCATTTTGGAAAGCAGAAGCTATTGGGTTCAGGAAGTGCTCAGCTTAACATTAAAATATGCATTCATAGGCCTGAGCACTTTACAGAATCAAAGTTTTATCTTTCCTACTGTACAGCTGGGGAAACTGAGGCCCTAAGAATATGCCCTATTTAAGGCCACACGAGGAATCTGTGACAGAGCCAACAGTAGAATTCAGCTCCTTCCTTATCATGATGCTTTACCCTCTGGATTATCCCTTCTTCCCAAAATACAATTGGTTCAGAGTCAGCCTGACACTCTGGCCCAGTTTTTTCCATTTTTTGTTAATTTTTACCATCTCCCTTGTTGAATTATGTTAGGTTTTATTTGGTTTTTCTTTGACAAAGATTGAGACATGCTTATTTTATTTAAGAAATCAAGCAAAACAGCCATCTAACTGTTATTACCTTTTTAAAATAGACAAATGCCAGGATCTCTCTTTAGTTTTCAGTTGTGTATGTTTTTCTTAGTCTAACTTCAGTGCAGAATATTCTATTTACCCATATCAAACTTTAGGCTTTTGCTTGATGAAGCTGTGCTGCTCCCTTTTGAAGTTATTTTAATATATTATTTTAATTGCCCTTAATAATTGAACTGTTTTGCACATAGAAATATCATTTCATTATTTCATTTCTGTGCAGTTTTTTCCTTCTTCATTTCTATCATAACTAAGATGCAGAAGCAACTAGGTAAACCAGTGTTAGTTACATATTATAAAAGTTGAAGTCTGTCTCTTCTTTCCAAGCCTAATGTGGTTGCGACACTACTCATTAATTTCAGTTTGCTGGTGAATTTAAATATTGAGTGTCATTGTTATATCCGTGTCTCCTGCTGCTCTCTGCTGTCCCACTTCTGGAGACAGCAACAGGAATCTGATAGCGCCGCCATCTTCAGGGACATGATGTGTTTCGCTCAGTGAGACACCTTAGCTGTTCCTCTGAACAAGCAAGCAAGCAAATACAGCTAAAGGACTTGGGAATGACTTTGCCGTTTAGGAAAATATTCTCTAACCTGCTCATGCTTTTTTCAAGGCTATAACCCTAAGCAGTCTTTCAAGGTTCTCTTTCTCTTATCGCTGCTTTGTGATTATATTGACTGTATCGGTCACATTCGCAGGCAACACTAAAGGGCTTGGCATTTCCTGAAAGGCCGGGAAACCTTCTGGAGGCTTTACTTCTGGTGGAGAATTGATGTTGAAATGCAATGCTTGGAAAAGAAAGCAAAGCCCATTTTGTTGTAAGACCAAGGAGGGGACTTCTGTCCACCTTCTTTCAGTAAGAAATGACACTTGATGAGTTCACGTCAGGATTCCTACCTGCTGCACTAACCCTCTGACACAGGTAGTCATATGACAGCATCTTCAACCTCATCTGCAGAAACCTATGCCTTCACTGAATGCCCATATACCTCCTGGTCTTTACAGGTGGTTTCTCAGCATTGGGTATACATGAGAAAAGGTTGCTGATATATACAGACACATTACATTAATACTTAAGGGTGAATTTTTGAAGCCTGAGTGTGCATGTGTGTAAGACTCTGGGGATGGAGAGGGATATGGACGCCTGCTGATGTTGCTCAGAAGTCTTGGCATGTGGGGAAAGGTGGTGAACAGTGGTGGGACCTATTGGGTCAACCAGAAAAACTGAGCTTAGCTGTGATTCTTAAACTGATACTCATGAGGCTTAGATGCTAAACAGATTTGCCACTGCATAGGGCATTGATGATTTAAAAGAAGAGTATGGCAAAGCTTTAGACCTGTCTAGCTAAAGGCTGACCCTCAGCACAGTTTCTTGGCATCTGTGAGCAGCATGCTTTTTGGAAGTGATGTGCTCCAGATGTCACTGGTGATTTTGCACATCTAGGAATGAGAGTGCATCAGAGCTGGACACCTGCCCTGTCAGCCCTGAAGCAGGGTTTTGTCTTCAGAGTATAACCTCAAAGAATCGTAAGCTACAGAGATGGGTACAAAAAACTGTTAAATGGTGATTGTACAGTAGGTTGTGGTGCCATGTTCAGTTCCCTAAATATGAGTCCCTGCATGTAAGTTCCCTGTGGAAAAGCCTGCCATAGGGCTCATCAAGTCACAGCACCTCCTCCTCCAGCTTGTCTTGGCCCTGCCCATGCTGACCATCCATGGCACCAGGAGGAGGCAGCCTCAGAGGGAGACCCCAAGCACCATGATGCCTCCTTTTGCTCCCTCCTCACCCCATGCCCCACACACAGAACCACTGGGCAGGGTTCACCAACTCCCTGGAGACCAGTGTGGAACATGCCAGGGTGCTCTCCTCACCATCATCCACACAGGCCCTCTCCATCCATTTTTCAACCCTAGACCCTTTCCTTTTTCTCATTAGTTCTTTAGTCTCTGTTTTTGCCTAGCATTTTCTCATTCCATGAGGGCTTAGGGTTTGGTTAGGAGGGAGTGAGACCCTTGAAGGGCCATGGTAACAGATCTGTGCAGATTGCCGGCATAAAGCCTTTGGTCTTTTTAAAATCACAGCTGAATCACAAGCGTGTTCTCTGCACGAGAATGAATTTTCCCTCTTTTCTGCTTTCCCAGCCCCTACTCGTGATACAGGATGCTCAACTCCTCTGCATTTCATTGCCGCTGTAGGACCGTCAGGCCTTTTTATTATCCATAACCTTCCCCCTGCCCCACTCCGCGCATCCCGGGGAGCTTCAGGGCACCGATATACCACTGCGGCTTTGAGTCATGCTGTTTCCCTCATCCTCTGCTGCCTGGCTGGTTGTGAAGGCATATTAACGACTCCTGCAGCCTCCGAGTGCAGCAGGATGGGCAGAGCTACTGGCGGAGTTTGCTTTCAGCTCTCGGGGCTGAAGTGGTTGACAGATGTTTGGAGGATTTCTTGTCTCTGGACCAGCGCTTCGTCTGTTCTGAGTTATTCAAAACACAAACAGTGGGTTGGCAGGAGTGAAATATGCTCAGAACCGGGACGTCAAAACAGAAATATATTTTTAAAAAGACAAGTGTCAAAAAAAAAAAAAAAAGGTGTTCATGCAGTTTATAGCAAGATTTATTTAAATAGTTGAGATTTTCTTCTTTTAACCCTTTGGGCTCCCACCTGGCATGCTATTTTGCTTTATCTTTAGCGATTACATGCTTAAATGTAATCAAGGGCATTTTGGGTCCTGGGTCCATGCTCTGCTGATGGATGGATTGGCCACATTTCCAGTGTGTTTAGAGTACTAGCTACCAACGTAATTTGGGTCTATCCAGTCAAGTGTACTGGTGTAAAATTGTAGTGAGATCCTGCAAATGCCGTGAGTGATACTGTTGAAAGAAGTGGTGGAGGGGGCATTTAGTGACAAATAAATTACTCAAAAAAAAAAAAAAAAAAACCAAACCCAAACCCAGAGAGCAGTGAGGGAAAGATAGGGAGGAGAGGATGGCAGAAGTAAAAGAAGGCTTGGATTTAGAGAAGAGAGGCTCTTCTGCATATTTCAAAATCATAATCAGTATAGGAGTAAGAGTTTCAGAGTCCTGTAGCAGATACAGCTTGCCTGCAGCTTCCTTTGGCTGCATGTGTGTAGTAAGGTGGGGGTGGTAGCCGATACCGAAATGAATTGGCACCAGAACCCTCTGAGAAGAGTAAGTATTCCTCTGTGAGATCTTTGGAAGATAATCCTGATAAAATTAAAGAGAAAACATGGGAAGCAAATGTTTAAACAAGCAATGGAAACAAAGTCCAAAAACAGAGGATAAAAGTGAAATTATTTCAATTATATTTATGGTTTCTCTTCTTTTTTTGAATGTGATGATTATTTGGAAAAAAAACCCAAACCAAACCAAAACCCCCACATTCCCAGAATGTTGAAAGTTCTCAAGTCCTACCCGAATGTTATTTGGTCAGCATAAGAGCTGTTTCTATTAGAATAAGGGTAGCGTAGGATAAGGATACAATCCCAATATTGCTCTGCACTAATAAATCAGCAGAGTGCTGCTTTGCTGGCTTTTGCCAGTTGCAGAAATAATTCTTTCTTCAGCTATTGATGCTGCTCATATGAGTATCATCCACATCATTTTCTGTTCTGGTTATAATCCTTGTCATCAGGACAGAGTCATGCAGTAATATTACCTGATCTCGTGATCATCTTTGACCTGCAAATTAATCTGTTGCTATGCTTTATTTTGAGCACACTTTTGGTGACAGTGGATTCTTGCTATGTTGTCACTGCTCATTGTCATGACAATGTGCTTGGTAGGAACACTTTTTTTTTTTTTTTTTTTTTAAGAAGCTTTCTGTTCTCAGGGCAATAGTACTGATACTCTGGCATTTTTCCATTTTTGTTGAGATCTTGATGTGAAAACTGAAGGCTCCAAATGTACATGCATGGTAGATTTATGAATTCTAGTTTTGAGCTTGCAGCACGTTTATTACCTTTATAACAGTCTGGACCATGACTGACTGCCCACTCCTTTTTCTTTCTGATAGATGGATGGCTGTACAACCAGGGCCCAAGTTAAAAGTGATGGGACTGCTTTTCTTTTTACATTAGCGTAACTCAGCTGACTTCAGCCCAGATGAACTTGACTGATATTAATGCCAATGAAGAATTGAGCGAAATCTGCCTGCATTCAGTGGATGTTTTACATATTTCTTCCTCATTTTTTTTAATGTTAATGTAAACAGAATTTATGAATACTTACCGTCTAGAAAGAGAGCGTGTAGCCAGGGAAGATACTGCTTTTTTTTTTTTTTTTTTTTGGAAATGAAAATGGTGATATTTACCCATGTTAGATTCATAATGAATGCCGGTTTTGATCTGTTTGTGTGCATTTGGGGGTGGACAATACTTACACATTCATACTTAAAGCATTAAAACACTTTGCAAACTATTGTAGCCTAGGGCATAGCTACCGCCCACCCAGCTAGTGTAAGAACTAGTGAGTAGGTGTGGAGAAGGAAAGGACAGAAAAAGATAAAAAAGCAAACCTGGGCAATCTGTATTTCACATAATTGGATCCAAACAATGATATGCCTTTATTCTTGCTAACCCCCAGGTTTAAGGAGTAATTGCTTTCTGTCATTGGAAGCACATTGGCTTGGTGTGTTGTGAACCCGATGGAGAGATGGCTTGTAACTGGCTGTGTTGCCGGTCTCCTGGGTGATCTTAGAAGCATCCTGCTGCCTCCAGCCATTCCAGCTTGTGTCGCTGGACAGTTTTTGAGGCAGACTCAGCAAGATGAAGCCTTGATCTGAGTTCAAGTAAGGAATATGAACCTATAATGCTGGGCATGGACTTTTAACATGGGGAGTTAGATGACGTGTTTACTGTGAGGGCACTTAGGCGAGCCCAGATACATAACCCCTGCTCTGCCACAAAGCTGGAAACTGGGGATGCTTTTAATTTCTGTCTGGTGGCCAGCAGTACCCAGCTGAAATGTCACAGTCCACACTTAAAGAGCATTCTGATTTTTTTTTTTATTATTCCTTCTTCATTCATCTTTCTTTTAGGAACACTTTATTTTAAATTGATTTTGTTATTAGTGGATCTGCTCAGAGGCAGCGCACCTGTTACATATATTAAGAACCTGACTCCTGACTTTAGCGGGAGCAAGTGACAATGTTTTAAATTAAGCTGTCCTCCCTGCAACTATCCTTCTTTCCTTTATCTCCCCACCCAGCCATAAATAACCAGGCAGCAGAAGGCAGGTAGTGTTATAAATTGTTAGGCTACACAATTGCCTCATGTTCTGCATTCTGTTCTCCTTCCCCACTATCATCCATTTTAAACTAAAAGTTCATCCATTTGTGGTTCTGCCATGAGAGGATGTCAAATAAATTGATATTGTAGTGTTTAAAAAGTATTAAAGAGTACAAATATATACCAATATATTGATAATGCTCAGCAACCAAAAAACCTACTACTAACTGGACAGTAGTGCTTTATTACTGTCATTTAAAGACCAAAGGGAGTCAAGTATAATATGAGGAAGAGTGATTATCACTCATGGTCTCTCATTTAAAAAGATGAGTGCTGGTTTCGCTTGCCATAGTGTCCCATGATCTATTAGCCCTCTGTTTCCCTTATACAGTGGGTGTTCTAATAAAGAGCTCACCATTTACTTCTACAACGTCACCATATCATCCATCCCAGGTCTTCATGGTGGTTCTACTAAACAGTTGCAGGCAGGAATTGTAATGAGATACGGCCCTCATGCTTTCCTAAGCACTCAGCCAGAAACGCAAGGCATGGTATCTGCCAGGCAGTCGAGGTGGCTGGCAGGGGCATCACCCTTGGCCAGCCCTGACTTGCTTTTGGGTTCGTGCTCCCTCTCCATTTTTTATCGTGGCATTTCAGATTGCCTCTATCCACTCCCCCTCGGCCGGCGTTTTGCCGTATTTCCAGAGGTGCTGTAACAAGCATAACCTGTTGTGCATTGCAGTTACTTTCTTAAACACTGCTTCACTGTCATGTGATGTGCATGGACTAGGTCTGAGTTGCAGAAATGTGTTCACGCTTGCACCTAGAGCTTGTTCCCTACGCTGGGGCTGTGGGGCGAGCGTGACCTCCCGGGGGCACTGCTCCCCATGCCACTCCAAGCTGCCACACGCACACAAAAAGGATAATACCAATTCCTCGTGCCAACCCTAAGTTTCATCTTTATTAAAAAATGTGAGGGTGTGCTTCAATGCAGCTCATAGACTTCTCAAAAGAAAGAGACACCTACCCCTGTCAGAAAACTTTCCATGCTTTTACTGTCCAGACTATGACTGGCATCTTTCATTCATGTCTCAATGAGTGTAAGATGACAAAAAAGGGGTCAGAACCTGCTGTTAACTGTCCGCTGTTTACCCTAAACAGTCCCTTTCCCTGACACAGCAAATGCATGGGTGAGCTAGCTTGTAGGGGAAGTGGACTTAAAGGGGAAAGGTAGGTGGAGTTTTTGGGGGGTTTTGTTTGGTTTTGGTTTTTTTTTTAATCACTAGCAGCTTCTAAAATGTCTAGTCATGCATTAGGAAGCAAAAACTTATCTGTGCTGCCAGTTTCTTCATAGATTTGTCTGAATGTTTCGTATTTTTGGATAACCTTCAGGCATTACGCAGAACACCACAGACCGTATCCTGCTATCAGTTTTAGAGCTGAACTCCCCTCCCGTTGCCACTGTAAATGGAGGGGGATGGTTTGCATAAAAAGCGATGACGCCGTATGGACCATGATCTTGTTTTAACAAATCAGGCTGACTTGCCAGATGGGTTTCTACTGTTGAGAGCAGACAATGCAACACTTGTTGTGTCTGATTTTTGGAGCTCTAGGGATGGAGACCAAAAGTGCTGTTATTGAAAGTAGTCCAGCAATGGTCAACTTCCCTCCCCTTTTCAATCTTCTGAAAATCTTTAGAACCCTGTTTTTGACAGTGAGCATTTTTGCATAAATATTTTGTTATGCAATCTTGAGAATTTTAAATAAAAAAAGAGGGGGGAAAAAATCTCCTTCTACATACTTGAGGCAAGCTTTTTGTGCGGTGCCAATCTCAAAAAAATTATACAGAGCTGTTGAGAAAGCAAGCTGTAATACAGTGCTGCTGCTCTACGAACTAATGACATCTGAGAGAGAGCATGATCAGTTGGGCAGCATGACACTCTTCATGTTCTCCTCTTTCTTGTGATTTCAGTGGTTAAATCACAGCCTTCAGAAGTGACTTTCACAGAAATAGTCACTAGTAAAACCAGCTTTAATAGGAGGATGACAATAAACTTTATTATATTTGTGCTGCCAACTTCCAGGAGAATACAGGACCATTTAAATAGATGCTCCGATTCCATGTAAGGAATCGCTAGCCATGAAATACGAATACCAGAATGACAACAATGATGTATTCCAGGCTGGAGATTAATCGGGAGATTAATATGTGTTTGTCCAGTTCAGTGTTAGTCTTGCTAGTTAAGCTGACTAGTGACAGCTATAGATGGGAGTAGGGCTACGATTTGTTATCCACTATAACAAATTAATCTATAAATAAACATGTGACAGAGTAAGCGCCATGAATTGGGGAAATGGATATTTTCAGAGAGACAAGGATGTCTTATTCTATCCAAAACTGGAGGCAGGCACACTAATGAGTGGGAGATGATTGTGATAGATAAGAAACAGGGATTGGAGTTTGTAATAATCTTTGTTTGCTCTGTTTCTTGCTTGCAAGTAGGAAGCTTGCTAAGAGGGGAACTCATTGGTAAAATGTGAGTTGGCCCTGGTAAGTGATGCTAAGGGTGGATCTGGCAGCAGCACGGGATGAGCCTCACACATAATTTGGGGGTGGAAGGGGAGCTGTGAGTTGGATATAATTATGGCTTGCCTGGCTGGTGATACTGCCTTGAAGTTGCTCTCCTCCCTGTATTGTGAAGACGTTTTCAGTGCAGCTGGAAATGCTGTTGCTAACCAACGCGCAAATGCAAACACTAAGAATATAAAACCACTGGCATTTTTAAAGAGAAAATGTAAAGGCTCTTCATAAGGAAGACACTTGTACTTGCTAATAGCCTTTGACAGTGATAAACTTGTGGGTAGTGTCACTTCACGAATCAGATGTTAAAAATTCCAAAGGATTCCTCCAAACATGAACCCAGGGTGTTTTTAAGGTTGCTGGCAGTGAATAGGTCTAGCCCAGCCTTGTTCATTTCATTGCAGATCTTCCTTTTCTGCTGGGGGGGGGGGGGGGGGGGGGGGGGTGGAGAAATTGGACGTGGTTATATTTTCAGGAAAATATATCTTGCTTATAAATAGAGGAATTGCTGTACTAGCCATAATGATGCATCTAGTAAGCATCCTTAATAAGATCCTGACGCTCTGCTTCATTTGTGCCAGACAGCAGCCTGACACAGGTGTTGGAAATGAAAGTTGCCCTTCAAAGCTGGACCTCTGACTCTGGCATTTCACCTGCGTGTTCTGCCAAATGATTGTGCTGAACAGGGGCCCACCTCTGCGCAGGGACTGACTTCTTGCTACCCTGCTAGTCTTCAGTGACACCTCTCCCCTCATGAGTTATGGAAACTCATTCTGTGTTACCAAAAGAGGAAGGAAGGAGGAGATTATTGCAGTATATGGACGTCTGAAGAGCAATTGGAGAGAGATGTATTCCTTTTTTGAGTGTTGTTTTCAAGTCCATGTTCTTTTAAGAAGAGACAGAAAAAAGTCTTAAGGTTCCCTCAAACATTTTTCTGAGAGACTGAGAATTAACGAGGACTGAACTAGGTTTGACTTGAAGTACTTTTTTCCCCAGTCATTCAGAATAGTTTATTTTTGCATGTGTTCCCTTGTATAAAGCTGAGCAACATATATGTAAAAGCAACTGGAACACACACAAAAAATGTACTCATATAACAATGATACGATCCTGTTTCCAACCAGGTGTATTTCAGATGTACCTTTTCTTGTTAATCTCTAATCATTCATACCTCATCCTTTGACCTTTGGCTTTGCTGGCAGTTTGTATCGGTCGAGTGTTGAGGCCAGCAGCCCACACTGAGCTTCCTATGCCCTCTGCTCATCCCTGACGCCTCTTCTTCCCTCGAGCTGGTGCAATTCAACACGCTTCTTTCTCCTCCTGGCAGGACTGCAGCGCTCGCTAAATCCAGGTCTAAGTGTGCAATCGGGGATAGCATCGTGGCACCTGTAGTGGGTTATCTCAAGTGGTCTTTCCCCAAACCTCTGCTGCAGCAGCCTGCCTGCGTGTTTCCTGGGCGAGCTGCTTTGTGAGTGGGCCAGTGCAGAGCAGGCAGGTTGGATGGGAGTGCATGTGGGGCACAGGAATGGCCCCTTGGCACCCGTGAGGGGGCTACGTGCGCCCTGATCTCTGCTCATTAGGGCTTCTTAATTCTCCCTTTTAGCTTCAGGGTCTGCCATCGCTCAAGGGCATTTTTAGGTACCTGTCTGATGCCAAGCTGCCATCTGAGGTTTTTTTTTTTTTTCATTTTGCTTGTATTTTTTTTTCTTTTTGGGAGCAATCTTTTCTGTTTGGGGTGAAAACAAGCTGCGCTTGAGCACTGCTTCACATCCCTAAAAATAAAAGTTGGCTTTCTGAATGCACAGCACACTCCTCTTTCTGCCTCCGTCTCCCCCCGCTTTCCTCTCTCTGCTTGCTTCTTTCTGCTGGAGAGACTGGGAGGGGGGCATTCTTGGCAACTACTGAAGATGGATCCTAAGTGGTGCACAAGCGCACACATAGCAATTTGGCACACAGCAGGGGCTGGGGGCGGGAGGCATTTTGGATTTGTCAGCTCATCGGCACAGCTAGGTTCTTGTCAAACAGCAGAAGTTGCACAAGTCCCTGGTGTCTGAGGTGCAATCGGCGAAGCTGTGTTGGTCTGGAAAAGCAAAGATGTGAGGCCACAGAATCATTTCTCCCCCCATGCAGCATCACAATTTACAAATCGGGTCGCAATCCGATGTTAACTCCTCAACACCCATTCTCTTTCTCATCTTGTGTGCCCTAAATTTTATGTCAATTTTGATATCTGTCCTCTGCCCGTGTATCTTCATTTCCCTGCCTTCACTTATCAGCAATTCTGTTAATCATGATTCTGCATTATTAATCCTAGGAAATTTTAGAGACTTTATTGTGGTCAGCACAAGCTTGTGCTTGGGAAAGTTTTTGTCAAGCACAGGATTTCCAAAACATGATACATGCACCACGGAAGTTACACAAGCTGCTGCGAAGCAGTACCCAATACAGGGCTGAACCAGGAGTTACCTTTTCCAGTAACGCTGCTGCCATTGATGCAGCATTGATGACCTGTCAAAAAGTACACAAAAAATTAAAAGCATATTGCATTCCTGGTCTAGGATCTGAATATACTCTGCATAGCATGATATGAATTTCCTCTGATGAGATGCCTTACACTTTCCTAAATTCCTTTTCTGACTTAATTTTTTTTTTTCCCCGCTGTATTTTTGCATGACTCAGAGATGTCTTTTCTATTTGGGCTTGCAAGCAAAAAACATTGGAGCTTTTTACCTCTGTGCTCTTCAGGAGATGTGCTTTCATCTGCAGGTAAAATATACAGTGTAGTTTTGAATATGCTTGTTTTCCTTCCATGACTATGTCAGTTGCTTCAATTCATGCTATATAAATTTCTTTAAGATATCTCAGTAACAGGCACGTGTAACTGTGCAATTAGGTTCTTGCCTTGACCCCCACTGTTGTAGGAGATGTCGAATCCTAATGAAGGGAGCACGAGGATGCTGACAGATCCCTGCTTTTGTGTGTTCGCGACGACTACCCCAGTGCAGCACTGCATTCTGATATACTGAGGGGCTGCTTCTCTGCGAGTAGGTGCAGCAAAGTCCTGAGAAGTTATTTTAGAAACCATTAAGCCAATCTGTCACGTAAGGCTTCGCCTGGAATTAATTTTGTGCTAACCTGATGATCAATCCAGCCTTCCCCAGAGTGATAGAGATGGCATAATTACAGACTTCTGTAGGAGTAGAGCTAGGACATTCTGGAAATCTCGCTTCAGGACACGAGCAGTTCAGAGGAGCTACTGCTCAGCCTTATCTCCCACAACACAGCCCTGCACATCACACACACTATTCTGCACACCGGATGGAGAACTGTGTATGTTGCTATTTTTCAGATGAACTGATATAGTTAAAAAACTGAAACAGAACAAAAACTTGATGATTATTAGTAACCAAAGATTAGAATAGATCCATGTGCATCAAAACATCCACATTTTTGTTTGCGTAATTAAAGAGTGGCTGACAGTTCAAAAATAAGCCTCTAGTCTAGTGATTAAGGCATTCTGCCAAGTTAAAGTCCTGTTGCAGAAATATGTGAATATTCCCTTGTATATACAGAATGGCTGGAAACTTGCGTATTGCTTTTGTCTTATTCATAAGAATTTATTCTACATATTCTACTGAAATAGCAACAGTTTGAAATTGCAGACGTCTTCCTCAGAGTGCTTTGTAGCTCTGGCTTGGTGAGTAGGGCCTTTTGTTGGGTTCAGTTCCCTTTAGACAGAGAAAGGAACCTAACTTTTTTTTTTTTTGTACACTGGATCACACATTTAACCACCAGGTGTTTTGGGAAAAACTCAAACCAAACCAAACAAACAAACAAAAAAAACCCCACCAAAAACCACCCACAGAGGTGAGAGACATAAGCTGTGACCTTGATTGGCCTAATCTTCAGTATAAACTACAGTCCCAGCTGTTTAGTACTGCTGTGACGAAGTACAACTAAGTACACCCAGTTACAGATATTTGGAACAGTATGGAAACTGGAGGCACCTCCACAACAAGGCAGAAGCCAAGTGTGGCTTTTGAGTGTCCAGCTCTTGTGGATCTGATCATATCTATTTTTGTCCTCTCATATCTTTGGATGTACATTTTGAAGTACAGGGTTTGGAGGGGCTGGACTAAAAAATGCTTTTCCTCTCATTATTGTAATATTTATTCTTGTGATAGTGCATAGCAAGCTAGGTCAACAACATCATGGGAGACTATACGCTCACTAGAAAAATCTGTGATGCCATATACATGACAAAACTCTATAGTAGGGTAAAATCTCTTGTGGGAATTGCATGCAGGCATATCCAGGTCCAACACTAGCCTCATGCCAGAGTCTGAACAGCTTGTTTTATGTTGTAAGTGCTTGCGCAATATTGAGTGATGATACCAGCTGTGCACAGCTTCTTGAATTACAGTTAGATGGTGGCCATAAGGGGACACACCGTGCCTGCAGGAATGGTTGGCTTGCTGCTAGACCAAAAAGCAGAGGGCTGGAAGCTGAGACTGAAAAAGAAATAAGTAGCTTCCTGAATCTCTCTGTTGTTTATTATAACTCTCTTGGTGAATATGGCTTTGCACGTCAAATTTTTGTTCTGATATGCTTACCTTCTAATGGCATATGCTGGCATATTGTTCCATACATAATACAAGCTTAAAGCAGACAGCTAAATCCCAATACACTCATAGGTGAGATAGTCTCTTATCTGCACTCAAGCTTTGCAGCTAGATCTGGTCTTCACTTGATCTTGAATTATTTGTGATGAGAAGTCTAGCTAAGGACACACATTTCCTGAAACAGATACATGCAACCCATGCCTTAACCACAAACATCCCTCACTAAACTGATGTCTGGTGCTTTCCTCTTTTAAGGAAAGCTGTAATTTTCTTTCTCAGTAAGGTTAATGCATTTGACAGAAACCAAACAAAGCAAAGAACAATTAAAGTTATTTATTTATATAGCTGGGTGCACATGGTCACTTAAACAGATTATGTCACATCAGGACAAAGCAACCTCACGTTCCAGTTTGGTACATATTAGAAGGGTTAGAAGTGGATCTGAATCCACGTTCCTTAAGAGAAATGTTTCTTTCTCTAGTGGGCTGGATTATGCAGCTTTCATCACCTGACATCTTTTCTCTGAAAGGCTGTAAAATGCAGAGAGAATTTTCCAATTCTACCAATAATGCTATTTGAAAGCTTTAAATGTTAAATATTTGTTTTAAAGATTTAGTCTAAACTGAAACATGGTGGGGTTTTTTAAATGGAATGTCTTGAATGGTTAGTCAGGGACTGAGTAGAGAATATTTGGCTATTGCAGTCTGGCGAGCCCATCTTGATCTGGTTGGGTAAACAAACAATACAGTTAGTCGAGAAGGAGAGATCCTGCTCCGATCTTGGCCTGATCTATATATTACTAACAAAAGAGAGACTTGGCTGTGGAAATTAATCAAGTTTCTTTTCCCCAAGGATCAAAGAGGTTACTCAGAGGATGCAAGGCAAATGTAGGGATTCAGCTGTGTCACATTTTCTCTCTAATTTAGCTGTCTAGGGAGCCTCCCACGTTTTGCAGAAGTGGAAACATTCAGTTTCATTTTATCTTTCTCAGACTGCAGCAGCTTTCTTCTTCAGAAGCCGAGATCTCTCTACGTTTACTTTTGGTGTTTGTCCCTTTAATTCTCCTACAGTTTCACAAATGCTTCTGGTGTATTTTTAAATTTTAGCTTATAATCACATTTTTTTAAAAGGCACCATCTGGTCTCTGACATGGTTTAAAATAACAATCCAGCCAACACGAAGCCAGCAGTGAGACTTTACACCTTTTACAACTCAGTATGAGAGTTTCCCCACCTATATTTCTCCACACGCTACCACCATCAGGTCCCGTTCCCCCCAGACAGGTCTTGCAGAAAGCAGGGCCTTGCAGCTCTTGCTTTCCATCCCTTTCATCTTGAACATAGTCATTTTATGGAAACAAAATGGATGCGTCAAAGAAGCTTACAGCTAGGACTGTGGAAGATCTGCTGTAAACTGCTCGGTCAGAGAATGTGGAGTTGGAGCTCACGTTCGTATTTAAGCTGCCCTCTGGTGCTTATCGCTGCTGCAGTGCATGCCTTCATCACGTCCCCTGGTGCCTGGAGACCCCTGCAATATCCAGGGAGCAAAGGAAATCAAGTACTGCCCAAATTGGTTGTGTTTTTTTTAAAAAAAAAAAAAGAAAAAAAAAGTGGCCCAATTCTGTGGGTGTTTTATTTTAAGCAGGATGTTAGCATGCTATGTTATCATTGCAGGTTATGCTGGGCGGGAAAGTTTTCTTGATTTTGGTTTTTATGAGTCACTTGTTAGCACCAGCGTATTTTACCTTCTTGCTCTGTGCAACAGCACTGTCTGTCTTGGTGCTTTCCCCGTAGCCACAAATCAAAGCATGCCCCACTGAGCAGTGCGATCGTGCAACCATCGCCCTCGGCACAGCTGGGGCTCAGCGTGGCGTTTCTCTTCCAGCTGTTGGAGGACCTGAGGTTGTCCGAGCTGAGGTAGCAGAGACAGTAAATACGAATATATCCTTTCCTGTTTGTGGCCAGCAATTTTGGAAGGACCAAAGCTACTCCTGGAGAGAAAAGCAAATATCAACACTGTGAAATTAGCTAATGTGATGAACAGGAAAGGACTGTGTGGGGCTCTGGGACTTGGGTGCGGGTTATTCATCCGGTGCGGTAGTCACTCTTTTGTTTGTTTTGTTTTGTTTTTAACTAAAGGCCGAGCTGGACAATTATTTCCCTACAAGCTGCTCCGTGCCTGGATCACACTCCCATCCCCACTGCGCTTCCCTGGTGCCGGCGACGCGGGTGGTTAATATTAGCCGCGCAGCTGATTGTCCCGGTCGGTGCCCTGCAACAGGTGCGGGACGGCCGCTGCGCTGGAATCCCGCCCGGACCGATGCCGGCGCTGGCACCGGCCTTCCCATTATATCAGGAAGGGCCGTGTCCCGTCGCCGCGATGCCCCGGCCCCTCGGGCTGGCCCCAGCTGTCCACGGGACGTGGAGCGGGGCGGCGGGCGCCCAGGGAGGCTGCTGCAGGGAGAAGCAAACCGTGATTCCTCCGGAGCGGAAAGCTGGGAGACTCCTGGATGGGACTACTCCTGCTGTGTGGATGGGGTAAGGAGAAGGTCTCAGCAGAGCTCCGGGCTGGCGGTTTTGCGGTGTGGCTCTTAGAGGAGGGAAGCACATTAAAAAAAACCCTAAAAATCAAGTATCAGCACTGTGAAATTAGCAGACATGGGTTGTGTTTGCTCGTCTGTTGGCCGTAGTTTCTTTACAGCACAGCACTTTGGGTTTGAATTAATTTTAATCGGTGTTCTCTAATTTTAGAATGCTCCTGTGCAAAGTTACTTTCAATTCCAGTGGTGATTAGATGGTGATGACGTGTTTTAATAATAAACACGGGAGAGAGATTGAAAAAGAAATCAAATGTGCTGACTGCACTTGTTGGGAGGGGAAGAAGTGCTATTGCTCAGCTCTAAAAGTATCTGATCTCTGTCTGCTCAGGGGTAATATCTTAAGGTCTCCCATCTCCTTTCTTTTTTTCTTTTTTTTCCTTCCCCCCCCCCCACCAAACCATAATAACTTCCTTTGGTAAAAACAACAAAATGTCTAGGTGGTGTTTACTCTAGCATAAAGGCAGGAGAGAGTAAGGGGGAGCCGAAAAGCTTGTAATGCTTCACGGGATTGTTTCTAGTGTCCTGTTCCTTTACGTGACCCCTCTCTGTTGACTGTGTGAGGAGAGGCAGGGCTGTCAGGCAGATCAGAAGAGACCCGTGTGCCACAGCGTGACTTCTGCTGAACAACGCGCGTGTGCGCCCGCGTGGTGCCTACGTGCCTGCTCACGGACGGAGCGAGGCAGGTTTGCTTAGGAAGCCAAGCAGGCTCTGTCTGCAGTGTGATAGTCTGCTGTGTGCTGGAAGCTGCTGCTTCTAAAATAAAGAAAAAAAAGCAAAAGTAAGAAAAGAGACTTGTCTCTGTAATTCAGTGGTTTCTGCTCTGAATTGGAGCGCTTGCCGAGGGCAGAAGGTCAGCCCCAGCAGCACTCCCGGAGAGTTAGATTGATGCAAAAGACACAAAAAATGAGTGGTAATCTCTCCCTTGACTTTGGTAGGCTTTGGATCAGCACTGTCCTCGCTATTTCCATCTACGGGTAGCGGTGAAACAATTTTCTGGAAGTTGTGGGATAAATAAGCGCTATCTGGGCCAGATAAATACAGTATGGAACTGATGAGGAAGCTCCAACTTCACAAGTGTCAGGTGCAGTCCAGGTCTAAATTTCTTTGCAGGAGAGGTTTTTGGTTGAGTCCATTGAAATTTGAACATGGTCTTGACAAGAAAGAGAGAAACTACCTTTTCTCAGCGCTACTTGTGACAATCGCACATGGGGTCATGCCTCACGGCGCACCAGAGGTTCTTTGCTGCAGGAACCGTAACATCTTGGGGGGGGGTTGCGAGATCCTTCCCGGGCCAGTACCTCTGACTGAGGACACTGTGCTACTGTAACACTATTACTGTCCTGCTGCTCATGACCTCTCCAGAGCCAGCACTGCGCCGGGGACTTGACGTGGTTGTTTGGCAATGAGGACACTATGTAAACTATGATAATCCCATACATCTCATAACGCCCTGACTCATGCTTCCAAGCAAACCTTTCTCCGGCTCCCTCTCTGCTTCCCACCGCCCACCCTGTTTTCTGTTCCTCTTATTTTGATACGTGAAGCAGAATTTGCTGTGACTCAAACCAGTGCTTCAGCCATGCCCGAGCAGGAGCTCGCTCCTGCGTGGGGATGGGCCAGCCCCGAGGGCTGGTGTTTTGCTGAAGGGAAAAGTGGCAAGGCACAGGGAAAATACATGACCATCTTTGAAAGTCCTTTATTTTTGACTTTGAAAGCGCCTCTCTATGCAGCTCACAGAGAACCCATTTGCAAATTTGATGCCAGTTTTTAAATATAAGATGCAAGTGGATTTTGCTGCCACTAAACTCGGCAGCTCAGAGTCCCTCAGAAGAGGTGCAGCAGTCTGCGTCCCTGAAGAGCCGGGTCTGTTGCCTTGCAAAGGATCTTGCGTCCAGGTAGGAAAGCACAAATGAGCATGTGGATCTCCAGCGGTGCTGAGGACATGCTAGATTAAAAAATGCAGGAGATAGGATAGCACGTTAATAAAAAGTTTTATTTTTTTTTTAACCATTATGAGAAAAAGCTCAGAGTTACAAAAGTTTAAGAAGAATAAAATGTTTCTCCTACTTTGTACGCAAATCACTGATCTTGGATAGAAGTCAGAGGGCATATCTAAATAAGTTTTACAATTGACCTTTCATAACCAGGCAGGTCATGCAGTCATTGCTGTATCTGCACAAATTTTTTTTTAATTAAAATTATGTATCAGTTTCATAGGAAACTGTCATTATGGGTTTATGGGCTCCTGTATTACATTATGTACTACATCATACTCATAACTTATCCTCCCATCATTCTAGTAACTCTTTGGGCATTTACCTTGTAATGTCACTGCAACATATTATGAGAAAATCTGGTTACATTTCTAAGCAGTATGGGAATCCCCTCTGTTACTGCAAACACATTACCTGGTCAGAGCTATTTTAATTTGGTCATAAGGAAACGGAAGAATATACTCTAATGACGTACACATCTAGCTAGTGAGTAAGACAATCCCTTTTGCTTCTTCAACTGTTACAAACATCTGCCTTTTCTGATGTCCTAAGAGTGTATATGTATATATATGTATGCATTAGAGAATATGATTTTTCTAACATACAAAAGCATGGGATCATAAAATTGACCCTGTTAGGATCCTGACACCACTGCTGGTGAAGCTGGTGATAACTAGGCATGCAAGTGAGGTATCCCGTGGTCATATATTGACAATCTTGCTCTTTTGTGAGTTTTTAAAGGAACACTTCTTTCCCTTTCCGGCATAGAAAATCTGATGATGATCTGTCCCCTCCTCACCAGGGTCTAGAGACAAAGAGCAAGGGAGAAATGCTATTTGGCAGGGAGACTGGGAAGAGAAGACTGGGACAGATTTTCTACCAGATGCTCCCCAGAGCAAAGGTAATTTCCAGGCACGTTTGTTTACAGCTACAGTTGTGTATTGTTTACAAATTCACTTCCTAAAAAAACAAAAGAGGGAGGGGAAATTACTGGAAAAATAGAGAAAGAATGGATGAACAATCTTACTGGAGGCATAGAGGTACTGGAGCGGACTATGTTGACCCATCCTTTGGGGAGGTTTGAGGAGGACGTACCCATGTGGAGCTGGGTCTGTTGCTGTCCAGGTGCCTCCCTGTTCTTGCCTCGCTTGTTACTGACAAACTTCACTGGCAAACGGGTGAAGTTAACACGTTCTCACTACAAGCGATTACATTTAGATGTCTTTGTCTTGAATCTAGATCTGTCTTAGATCCTTCTAATGCCAGGTTTCCCTTGTTCCTTTCCTGGCAAGTTCAGCCATCTCTCCATATGTTTCCTCCTAAAGGAAGAAGGAGGTGAGGTGTACACAAAACAGGCAGGTTGACATCCTCTATATTAAGGGGATGTTGGTAGGGAAGGCTCATAAAGAAGGTGCCCCATTGAACCCTTAGCACCACATTGGCAGCTCCAGGCAGGCCAAGTAGTAATGCGAGACTGACAAAGTGGAAAACAGCAGCAGCCCAGGCCACTGGCGTCTGCGCTGGCGGATCCCCGTGCAGTCTAAAGGCCTGGAGTGGGAGTAGGGTAGGTGGCTACCAGTGATGGATGATGTTGAGACCTCAGAGAGAAATGATATAATGGATGGTTGGTCTGACACAGTAGGAAATGTTTGCGTAGAAGTGACGGGTAATAAATAAGATCATGTTGCTATAGGTCCTCCAGGCAGTGCTGGAGCAAAAATACTTTCTGATTTTCTTTCTCTAAGGCAAAAAGGTAGGGAGGCAGGGACTCTTATTTGTAATAGCCCGGCATGAAAAAACTGTGTTTGCTGCATACAGTCGGTGTAATCTAAGGCTGATCCAGATCCAAGTCAAGTTCTGCTGCAGCTGTAGGTTCTCAGTTGTCATAGGTAAGGTTACAAAACAACTTCCCTTGCAGCTTGTCTAAAGTCACTGTTTGGAGCTGAGGCCCCACTGCTGTATCCATGGTTAAAACACCCTCTTTTCTTGCAGTTGTTATCAGGTTAAAGCACCGTCTTTTCTTGCACTTGTTATTGGGGCTGCCAATGAAGATGGGGACAATCAGTTAGCCCCTGGCATTGACTCATACATGATACCTGGTAACACATGGAGGGCCATCACTTTCTGCAGTATTTTCCTTTCTTTTTTACCCCCATTTTTGTATGAGTTTTCCTTTCTTGATAATTTTAATTTGAATACCAGAAAACAGACCTCTATTGCTGCTGCTGCTAGGTAAGGTCTCCATGCTAGTTTTTGCTGACTAGATCAATATTACCTGGATGCAGCATTACAAAATTAATAAAGACTTTGATTAAGAAATCTATTAATTGATTTAGTGATCTGGAAGGGATTGTTCAAGAAACAGGTTAGCATCTCTTGTTTAAAAAAAAAAAAAAAGTGGAGAGAATACACTGGCTGTGATTTTAACCTTCTGAGGTAGCTTCAGAAGTCTTACCCACAACCCCTGAAATTAGTGAAACAATGTTCCCTCCTTTTTACTTTCCTTATAGGCACCTAAGGAATGCATAAGAAATTTCATACCAAAACCATTTTTTTCAGTATGTGTCTGAGGGATAGTGAGCAGCCAGGGAACAAGAGTATCTGCCTAGCCTCAACATTTAAGGTCTTGTACAATGCATTTCAGAATGCTTTCTGCGGGGGGGGGTGGGGGTGGGGGTGGTGTTTGGTGGCCTTTTTCCCCCTCAAGAATCCCACTCCATGTAATGACAGCTATCCAGCTGTCCACATTTAAAGGACAACTATCCTGGGGGGGGGGGGGGGGGGGGGGGAGGGGAGGGAAAACCAACAAATAACACCCAGCCAAAAAAAAAATCCCTAAAAAAAACCACAAGAAAAAACCCTAAAACCAAACCTCTGATACAATCAAGCTCTAGCTTCCAAAGATTACACTGTCAAAACTGTGAGTTTTTGTGAGCTGCTGGTAATTAGGATGGATGGTGTTAGTGTATAAGGGAAGGGCCAGAAGAGCATTTAATGTCCCCTCCCAGATGGGGTGCTGGTGTTGACTGTGGAACTATTAGGACTGTCCAAGAGAGTTAGTGCTCATAAAATCAGCATTGACGTTAAATGGCATAGTATGTGTGTTTTCATACATTTGTAATTTTAGAAGCTTTGTCATTTCGATGCCTTCTTGTGTACCTGATTTGTATCTCCCATTTTCTTATCCAGGATAAGTGTTTCTGGGACTTAGGACTTGGCAGGGAGGGAAGGAGGATTATTTTGGAATAGGCATGTAGTGACCTAGGAATTGACTTGCAATATTAGGCAACGGTCCAACAGTTGCTCTATAGACCTAATGAGTACCAGCATTTGGAAAGTGAGGTCCGCAAAACGAAACAAAGCATTTTTTCCTGAACATGTCCCATAACTATGGTAGCTCAATGTGACTGGATAGATTCTTGCTATTTCCTGTGCTTCTGCAGTACACTAAGCCTAAGCTAACTGGATTTTAGGATTACTTGCTGTTCAGTACAGCACTGGCATCATAGGATTATAATGCAGGACTTTCCAGCCATGGGAGTGTACTATATTAAATCCTGCAATATAGTTTCCATAGTATTGCATTACATTCACTCCTCACTAATCTGTTGTTCCCTAAACCATGTATTTTTAATGATCAAATAACTGTTCTATAATAGGTAACCCTAATAGGGCTAAATCTAATTGGTAAGCCAGACTACTGAGTTTTACATAGAAGAAAAAATTATGGTGGAGGAAATATGTGGGGAGGGAGTAGACAATTATTTACAACATATATTGGTTCCAGCATCATATTTATCTTAATTATAGGAATCTGAGAGATAAAGAAAGTTTCCCTAGAAGACAGCTAACTGATAGCAGTGGGGTTATCTGGTTTCACAGAATCATAGAATGGTTTGGGTTGGAAGAGACATTAAAGATCACCTAGTTCCAACCCCTTGCCGTGGGCAGGGACACCCTCCACTAGACCAGGTTGCCCAAAGCCCCATCCAACCTGGCCTTGAACATTTCCAGGGATGGGGCAACTGTTGCCCCATCTGTTGATGCTACTGTTCTTTTTATTTGTAGGTTTTATATCCTTTACAGAGTGGTTGTGAATATGGGTATCCCCACTTTACAGATGAGGGATCCAATTTCTTGAAGATCAGAAAAAAAATTTAGAGGGGAGCACCAGGTCTGCTGCCATGCTATGTCCTCTTTGACTTTCCAAAGAGCATTTTTACAGCCACCCATAACACTGCTGCCCATTGCAGGCTCCAAACAGCACACACGTATATGGGGGTTGAATTTCAGCCCTACTGCTCTCCTTTTGCTGACAGTGCAGTAATGAGCTGAAACAACAACACTCTGTTCCCACGGCTGCGTGGACATTGCTAATGCCGATGAATAAGTAAAGCTTATTTGTCGTGACAAGGTGATACTTGTATATTATGCCAGATCTTACGCTGTTAAACAAGAAAATCTCCACTGATTCTCATTTCACTTTTGAAAAAAATACTGAGGAGGAAAAAAAATCAATATTTTCAAACTGAGAACGTATGTTTATCAGGTTTCTGAGAGAGACTGGAGGCTAAATACAAAGCCTCACATAACAATTAAGTTTGAGGAGTTTTGCCTTGAGAAGAAAATCCTTTCCCTTTTCACACTTCTAGACATCAGTAGCATAAGAGCAGCGTCAACCCAATAAGCTGGGGAAAGGCAGGGAGCTGACCTGGTTATTACCCTCTGAACTGTTTGTCAGGCCCTCAACAACACCCTGAATTTAAAGCCCTGTTGGTTGTGTGAGAAGACGACGTGGAGGGTCAAGAGCAGTTGTTTTGGTTGGCACCAGTTATTTGTGGTGGTGGTGTTGGTAGGAGACAACGCCAAGTTTCAGGCCCCAGCTTGCTGAGATGAGTGAAGAGATGTGAAGAGCATCTTTGGCTTCACCATGGCCCAAGTAATGCAATCATAGTCCCAATGTCCTTTGCTAAGTCAGAAGGTGGGAAGTGTAGCTGGGATGATTTTTTAGAGAAGGATGTAAGCTTGTACTAGAAGTCATCGGTCAGGAAAACTCAAGCTCCCTTTGTGGAGGTTTGAGCTGTGCTTGGTTATGGGGAAGAGGATCTCTTGGTGTGTTTGAGCTCTGAGTACAGGAGAGAGGAGGTCTTGATGTGGACCATCCTCCTCCTGTGCTCACCCAAGAAAATTGCTGTCAAGGGACACGAGAAACTTCAGTATTTCAACCATGTGCCATTAGAGCTTGAACTGAAATCCCAGGATCATATAGCATATTTGGATTATTAATATTTCTATTACTACTTTCACTTTTGTAGCAATATTTATATCAGGGGTCCATATGCTTGACAATTTGCAGAAGAGATTGGTATGTTCATTTTACATGATGGGGGAACAGGAAGGGCTCTTGCTGGCCACCAAGGCAGCCTGCTCAAAGTCTTGCTCTGACTCGTGCTCATAAAACCTTCTTCTGCATTGCAAGGAGACTTCAGTGAACATCACAACCAAGATGGGGATGGTTTTGGGTGGCGGGTTATGGGATAAAATCATCCAGCCAGAGCTTTCATGAGCAATACTAGCCAGAGTAGACACCCTCATGTCTGGCCCCTGGAAAGGGAGATAAATTAGTCTTAAATGAGCAATTTTATTGACAAATAACAGTCTGCGATGTGTGAAAGATCTGGTGCTTTTCACTGAGTGAAAACTGATCTGTGCCATAGTAGCCAGATGATTCACCCCACAGAGAAAATCAGAAGTCAGAAAATGGCTTGTGACAACTGGTCAAATACAGCACAAGGCTGATCCCGTTGGTGTCCTGGGTGTTCCCCTCCAGGCCATCAGCTAGGGTCAGAGGCATCTCTGCACTGCTCAGATTCGGAGCCATCAGCTCCACAGTTCATCCCAATCTTTGTGTTTGTTATGCACAGTGAGGAGGTGGAAGACTATGTGTTCATCTAGCTTGGGATCCTGGGGAACAGCAGCGACTCTATGAAAGAAATAGGGCATAAGTACAAAAAAAGTCCTCTCCATGGTACAGCTCCTTGCCTTCAGGCATTGAGAGGTTTAGTAGGGGCTTCCTGAATGATGTGGCATCCCACGATGTGTCCTGTTGGTAAGACATGTCCCTCATGAATTTGTCTAGTCCCCTTTTAGGCTTATTTTATACTTTTTGGCCTCTGCAGCATCCTGTGGCTGTGAGTCACAACTTAATTACACCTTGTGCGAATAGGTTCAATGCCGGGCTGGAACTGGCAATTAGTACTTGCAGTGGCGATGCAAAGAGATGTTTTCCGTGTGAAATGTAGTTTTCATCGGCACTACCCCATGAGGGGAGCTGCCTGTTGAAGCTTGCAGGAGATAACGGTTTCGAGGGGGGAAGGGGCCAGTGCCAGCCATCACGTCGTCGATGAGCAAGAGGAGATAGTTACGTACTGTCAGCGTGGTGCCGCACACCTCGTGCTACCTGGCACTGGAACAATTAAAAAAGCCATGTTTTTCTCGCTGAACCCCAACTGCTTATTTGGTTTGCTGTGGCCATGGAAACACCTGACCTATTTACACCTTCAGCGGAGTGAGTGGCGGTTGGTGGAAGTGAGGTGGGAAAAGGGGGGAGTGCTTTGAATTTGGAATTTTGGAGACTTTTAATTAAGATGGTGTATGTGAATGAGCATGCGTGTGCGCTTGTGAGGGAAAGCCAGAGGAACACATCCCGAGCAGGCCAGGGGTTCCTGCACCAGTGCAGCTTGAACATGATTTGCCCGGATCCTGTGTTTTGCATACGTAAAATAACATTTACCTTCTCGCCCATCATTTCCAAAGGTTTTTCCATGGTTTTCTTGAGTGTTACAGGAATTCATTCTCCTGTCACTTTGACAGCAACTACTTCACGCTCTCTCTGCAGTCTTCATCCCTGAGAAGGTTCCTGCATGGGGGAATCAGCTTGCTCTACCCAGGAAGGAATGGAGAGGAGCCTCATTCTGCACAAGTCTCGTTCTGTCCGTGCACCTTAGGACTTTCATCTGCTCCTTGCCCATCTTTCAGTAGGACCGGAAAGATGGGAAAGAGCAACATAAAGTCATTTGGCCACATCAAATGCAGCAGGAGATTTCACTTAATTGCTGCTGGGGCTTTTACTTAGGCTTGCAGGTTCCCGTGACAGGATAACACTGTGTAAGGTGGTGGACCATGGGCACAGCAGATGTCAGGCTGAGCTTCCAAATTCTGTTTTTCTGAGGACGCATATTAATATAAATGGGCTAATTAGGTTTTAGAATAGCAGTTACCTGAAATGGAGCCCTAGCTAAAAGAAGAGGAGATCTGCTGGAGAGAGGAAGATATTAAAACTCTGGGTGTAAAGGAGAGCTCTGCAGATACAAGATAATCACGGTACATATTGAGAATGAAAGGAACTCCAAGACTTTAAAGATCTGTTGGGAAATCTTGAGGAAGAAAGGATGCTCACATTTGATATTAGTGAGAGAGAGTCTTTAATATCTCCAAAGCATCAGATTAATAACCATAGCATCAGACCTCAGGAATGTAAATTTGGTAGCTCTTTAAGATGAAAGCTCCCCCTCCGCACGCTTTTTTAATTTTTTTTTTTTATTTTTTTTTTTTGATTGCATGTTTTAAAATCATTCATGTTCTGGCAGGTAACAGTTTTTTATCCTGAAAGTAAGGGTTGACTGAGGAACAAACTGTGCAAATTCTGTTCTCAAACACCAAAATTAGAGAGAAAATACCATCTGTCTCCTCTCTAGCCTACTTTCCCTGGTTCCAGTAATGCCTTCTAGTGGAAAAAACAGTCGTGAAGCTACTAACGCAGCACAGAGCAAAGCACCATAATGCAATGGTTTGCACGTGCGGAGGGACCGCTGCTCCTCCCCAGAGGAGACAGGTGGAAGCCCTGTTCCCGGCTGGACGGGACAGACGTTCATGCTGCCCTGTGCCGCTGGGCCCCTGCCTGGGCTTGGTGCGACTCCTCTTCCACAGCGAAGGCTTTCAGGTGGCATTCCTGAGAGCTTTCTCCTCGTCCTGCTACAGCAATCAAACTGATGGAGCTTTGACAGCAGCTGTGACTCATTTCAGGAAGAAATCCACTTGAGGGCCATTTCCTTTGCCCTGGGAAGCTCGTGCAAACACACTTTCTACCTGGAAGCTCCTGCCAGAAGCTTTGCAGCTGGCTGTATTTTGTTTCTGACCTTTTTTTTTTTTTTTTCTTTCTTCCCTCCTTCTTGTCCTTAATGGCTGTCTGGGTTTTGGAGACTAGTTACACAACACTTTTTTCCTCCCTCCTCCAGCATCACTTGGCAAATTTCAAGGCCGTGGAGGAGGGGGAGGAGAGACTGATATGCTGAGCCACCTTTGCCCATCCACTTGTGAGTGGGGTGTAATAGGTACAGTTGATTTGAGACTGCCAACAGTTTGCTGCCAAATTGAATTTTTCATAAACTGATTATTGCAAAGTGCTCTTGGCAGAGGAAAGTTTAACACCTTTCTAACAAGCTCAGCACAGCTCGTAAGAGGGATACTGTAATAATAATCCCCTTCTGGATCCTTGGCCAGGATTTTGGATTTACTGAAAAACTGTTTCCACCCCCATTCCCTCACCCATGAGTAAACACATTTAAGGTTTTTTAACAGCTATTATTGGTGTAGGCATAGGAAGACGACTTCTCTGCTGGTGTAAAGCAGTCTACCTCCATTGATTTCAGTGCCCTGAATTACTTTAGTACTGTGGGGGTGATCATATGATTCAGACACAGTCGATAAAGTTGATGGTAATCTACCCTCAATAACTTAATCTTAGCATTTTCCTCCAGAGAGAGCTATGTAGCGAGGGAAAGGGGCTGGCTGAACTACTCAAACAATTTATCTCAATTTCTACCTTGCGTTTTCTGCTTGAAAAATACTCATCCAAAATTTTTTGGTTTATGATGTCTATTCTTCATTTTGTGTCAGTGGGTTAATAAAATAGGGAGGTAAATTTGGTTTGGTACTCAGGGTGTAATGTTGTTGCCGTCACCTGACAACTGTCACCCTACAAGAAGGGAGAGAGCACTTCCAAGGAAGCAGGAGAACCTCCTACCTACAGGCGAGTACCTTTGCTCGTTCGGAGACACGTGCTGAGTGGACAGAGTCCCCAGAATACACTTAACTTGCGTGAGCATTCGGGAAAGGATAAACAGAAAACAGAGTGCAGTTGGAGCAAAGCTGCTATTTGCAATTAGCCCAAATCACATTTACAGCTCAAAAAATACGCACCAAGAGTATTATTGTTGGACAAACTGCATCCCTTCAGTTTAGGTACTGTGGAGGCTGTGCCCTGTGGTGGACCTGGTTCGTGGTAGTGCCTTGATGTGAACTCCAGCTGCATAGTCCATGGGGTGGGCAGGGATCCCATGGTGTGAACACATCTGCTTGGCAAATGTGGCAGAACAGATGCTGAGTGTAAGTGATGCTTTAAAAAAGTAACAATTCATCATTTTAACCCCCCCCACCTTCCTAGCAGGTACTCCTAGCTTAAAATAAATAGTACCTTAGCAATAGCAACAGGGGGAGAGCGTGTCCATATTTGTTATTCTATTTGCTTTGCCTTTCCTTAATATTTATACCATTAAAACATGGCAGGGCTTCACACATGCCGGTGACATAGATGCAACAGAAAGCCCACGCTACTCCAAAGGGGAGACATTTATGGAAGCGCCAAGGAGCAGAACAAAGGCACAATGTGACGCTAGGTCCGCCACCAGAAAGCGCTTGTGAGGAATAATCCGTACGGTATACGGGACACACGCGGATAACGCGGTCACAATTTAAAACGATGCCATCTGTTTAGGAAATCTGACCATTTTTGATCTGCCCCTGGAAAGAAAAAAGAAGTAGAAGTACCAGAGCTTTGATTCTCTTTGGTGGTGCAAACAAGCAAGACGTTTCCAAATGTCTGAGCAGACCCTCTTCTGCTGGGGAGAGGGCAGCTGTGCTGGTCCGTGGAGCAGGCAGGAGAACTGTTTTTCACATTTACAAGAATTGTGAATTAATTAAGGCAATGTTGATATTTATAATTCAAATATTTCCATTATAATTTTTTACAAACATTGCATAACTTGAAAATTTTTGAGGACCAAATATCTACAAAAGCTAGGGGGAAAAAACCCTGTGTGAGGTCAAGAAAGAGATATTTTTTTATTTTCAATTTACTCTTTTTACTGTCCATTAGTATCCATTTTGACATGAAAAGTCATTTTGATTTGAAAAATGAACCTTTGTAATTAAAAGTGAATTTCAGGGAGACATTTTAAATGATGCGGGATGTTCACTGAAAATGACCTACAGCTAAAGCCAAATCTTCTCAAAAAATGCTTCATCGAGTACTTTCAGCCAGCTCTTCTCAGCACATAGACATTATCTATAGCAGTAAGAGTTCTGGTATAAACCAGAAAGTGCATATCATGAAAAACTGTTGTGTCAGATAATTCATAAATATTAAGGATAGTTGTTTGACATGATAAATGATATTGAAAATCACTATGTGGTAGGACAGGAGAAATGACAGCTGTGAACGTGCTATAGTTAGGTGGCCAAAGACTTTGGCAAAAAAAAAAAAAAAAATCATGTCTTTGTTGTTGTAACAGGAAAAGCTATGTTTTATTCTGTTTTTAACGTTTCAGACATTGAATAATATGCCAGCAATGAAGATTTTTAAACAAACAAGAAAGCCAGTATGATTAACTGCTGATGCTTTTCTGTCATTCTAGGGCAAAGATGGGTGAATACAGGTTTCCTCTTCTGGGGGGGTGGGAAATTAAAAAAAAAAAAAAAAAAAAGTAAGCTATGTAGGTTTTTTTACATAAACATGAAAAATAGTTCATTTCATTCTGAAAACAGTTTTGGATTTTTTTTCTGATTTTTCTCTTTTAATCAACTAAGAAGGAGAGGAAAAGAGAAGCTGCAGTCAGAAAGTTCAACAGTTTCATTAAAAAAAGAACTTAAAAAGGTCTTTCATTTCTTCAAAAAATGTAAACTACTCCTAAACAGCAGTATATGAAGATGGCCCAGAATAGCCAAGCCTTCTGTTGCTTCTTTGCAAAAACACTTGTATCTGCAATGTAGCTTCAGCGAGATGCGTCTGTGCATCCGCCTCTTTGAATCAGGAGTCTGTTTCTTTTGGTGAGAGCTGGGTGAGGAAGATTATGGCACATTTCACTACTTGTCATACCTCCCTCCTAACCCTCCTGTGTGTCTGTGTGTGTGTGTGTGTATATAAAATGCATTTTGAATTGACATCCAGAAGGAGGGTGACTTTTAAGATGCAGACATCAGGATCTGCCCTGCCACACAGGTTTTTGCATTGAAGGAGAGGGTAAGATCAAAGACTAAGATGCTCTTTCTCTTCATCTGCAAACCTCCTTACAACGAGTACATTGCTGGAGCAGAGGAAAACAGGTTTGTGAAAGGTGGTGTGACTGCAGTGGTTTCCAGAACCTGTTATTCATCCTCACTGCTTTCTCCCAGCCTCCTCCCTGTCCCCTCACCTCCCCCAGCTGGTCTGGGGACACGGTACCTGTCCAGAGTCCCCCAGGTACGGTCAGGTGAAGCAGGGACCGTGACATTTTGGGTTTTCCCCCTCTGCCTCCGCTAGGTCTGGGAGAGAAGACAGACAGTGATTTGGTTCTTCAGGTTCGTTCTGGTCTTTTTGCCTTTGTTAACACAGATACCAGATTGGGGGGGGAGGGAGGAAGCTCCACGTTTATTTCTGAGAAAAAAAGCTGAAGTGTTGTTTTCGTTCTGAACTGGGAACAAAAATGCTCTTGACTTTCTCAAGGCACAGAATTCTAAAAATTCACTTAATGTCCTATTTTACTGGCTTTTCAGTTCTGAATTTATTTTCTGTATTCTCCTTTGGTATGTCAATAGCACACAGTGCTGGTTTTCATCTTTCATTTGGTCTTTTCTGCAATAGCTGAAATACTTATTTTAATCGATTCTTTTTTTAAACCTTAAGAGCAGCTGTTACTTGGTGTTGACTAGCACATCTTAACATTGCTTGTAGCACACATTTCTTTTTTACGTTATAGCTGAAAGTCTTTTCCACTTAGCTTAATCTTTTCTATAGGTATCTGTTTAGATACCATTCATTTGGATTTATTAAAAAAAAAAAAAAAAAGCAGGCTCTCTATTTTAATTTGCGTGGCATTATTCTGTTAGACCATATAATCCAGCATCAAACATTTCTTTAGACACATGCCTTGCCTAGTTTCATTCAAAGCATTCCTCTGCTTGGAGGCATCAGGCAGACCCCTTGGGCAATTTGTTTCCAGTCGAGAGATATTAATGTTTCTGTGTGATAAAGTGTTGTTTTCTTCAGTTTCATCTTTCTGTGGCGTTAAGATTGTAAACGCAACAAGTGTTGATGAACAAGGCGCTTGCACAGCCAAACAGCAAACCCACACCAGTGATAGCGGAGTGACATGATGTAAAGCCAAGAGTCATCTTTTGATCTATTAATATATGCTTTGTGTGCACATATAGGTTGCTGTACAGGGCAGTTTCCCATTAATATATACTGTGTGTGCACATATAGGTTGCTATACGGTGCAGTCTCATTTACTAGCTGGCTACATGACAGATGCGGTGCCCGTGTCATCTCTGACCTGTGCCTATGGAAAACGAGGTTTTAAGCCACGATCTCGTGTAAGTACAGCCCAGTCTGCTGCCAGAGGATGTTGCATATATGCATGGCATCATCACCTGGTAAACAAATTGTTTTTGCAGTTTGGCCAGCATGATTAGTAAATTAGACCCTGGCTGTTTAGGCACCTGGAACAAGCAGTGGGAATTTAAATTCTTCTGATAAAAGGATTTATTTATAATGAGTCTTGCCACATAATGAGTTCCAACCAGGGGGAGAGTGACCATTAGCGGATGACTCACAGCATTACCGTAAAGATCAGAGTCACATATTCAATTTTATAAGACTTACACACACTCAGTGAGAGCATGGATTCTAGAAACAAATCTTTTGGCTCCAGTTTTTCTACCGTGTTAAATTTGATGCAGTCCTATGCCTGAGAGTAAACAGGCAGGACACAGCAGACTATTTATTTTATTTTGTTATTGCTCTTCCACTCTCTACAGTTTCAAGAGGAAAGGAAGCAGAGTTTTTAATATTGCGAGACTGCTCAGCCCTTTTCAGCTGGGAGATGTCAGAAGCAGCTGCAGACCTAAATGAAAGGAGCTCATCTCTGAAAATTTGCTATGCTGTAATAAATGCAGGGTTCTGCTGGTGAGCTGCTGATGGCCCTTTAATGTCTTTATACTTTAGCAGTACTCAGAGGCACTGCGGTTTCTCCTCCTCCTCCCTCCCTGGCCCCAGCATCTCCCTTCCCCCCCTCCCTGCCCACCCAGGCTCAGGATTTCATCATGTGAAGGCGAGAGTTCACCGTAACATTCAAGGGCTACGCTGAGTTTGAAGAAAAGGGCTGTGCCTGTTTTTATCATCCCGCCAGCAGCTTCCGTTCAGCTCAGATTGATGTTCTCCTTTACTGGCATATTTGCTTTAAACATTTGGCTCCCTGAGTCACGTTCGTATACTGTGTGTTGTTGGTGTGCAACATGGGGGTTGTTATCTATTTATTTTATTTAAGTAGCATATGCTATGCAAGGGAAGAATGTGTTTTCCCAGCACCCTTATGACGCCTTTTCCCTATTAGAGGTACACAGCACGTTAGAAGAAACCCAAGAGCTACCTTCCAGCCTCCATGTCTCTGCTCTTTTTGCGCTAATTTGTGAGCATCGGCATCTGCCAGTCTGAAGCCTGGCAAAGTGTTGAGAGCATGACGGATTCCCGAAAAACACATTTACAGCTGGGGAGGTGAGGATAGCGTATGCGGAGCTTGGTAAAAGGATCTCAGAGTTTGAAGAGGGCTCTGGGAAACCATCTGAGTGTAGTGTAACCTGCAGTTTAAAAACCTTAGAAAGCCTTTTCTCCCTGAAGTTTGAGAGATGTGGAGTCTAGTCATGCCGTACTTGAGCACGGGGTACATGAGGTGTAGTATTGTGGGCTGGTGGGTGAGACCCCGAGAAAAGGGGGAAGCACGACTGATGCGCAAACCGAACACTGCCTGGAGTAGCTCTGGGCAACATGGAAGAGCTTGGGCTACCAGACACTTGTAATGGGCAAGAGAATCACTTTGTGGCAAGTGGTCATAGGCAGACAGATGATAAAACCACAGGGTAGTTTGGATTATTTGGAGATTATCACAGCTGAAAGGCAAGAGTACTGTTCGCTGCTGGGTAGCAATGAGACTAAAGTCAGCATAAAACCCAAAATCTCTCCAACAGAGGAGAAAAGAGACCAGTTGTTGGGATCCTGCTCAGCCTAACAGAATACAGGGACGTTTCTAGGTATTGATGAAAATACGGCTAGAAGAAGAGCCGTATGGGGTTTATGAGTCTGTAACAAATGTGGCACTTGGAGCCCTGCGGGAGGCACTGAAGCTGGCAGGGCTGCGGTCATGAGCTGTCACCGTATTCGCTAAAGCTCAGTCGTTAAAGGCAACAGTCTCAGCTGCAGCGGGATACTGGTTGCTTGGAAAAGCCATGGTTTCAGGGACAGCAAAGGATATGATACCAAAAGCAACTGTAGATTTACGGCAGTCTCCATCAGTTGACCTGCCTCAAGAGGGCATGGGTGTAAACATGCATGGTGAGAAGGAGTCCCACGTGGAGACATGCAGGCTACAGTAAAAGAGAAGCATCAGATGACCCAACAGTGATACAAACCCATTTTCCTAAGGCAAGTAATGCTCTGGTAACCTCTGAGCCTGCAAGTCAGCCCATGCCTGCGTGTGAGACCAAGCAACAACCCCTGAAGACAGAGGTAGTGTCTGGAGCCTGGAGTAAGTGGTGGGAAGACCACCCACATCCCCATGGTCGGCAGGTGTAAGGTGGTCTCTACCTCATGGAAAAAGATCTCCTGGTAAAAAGCTCATTTTGTTTTACAAGCTCAAAGACCTCACCTGAGCTTACCCAGCACTCAGCTGGCAGGTGTAGTGCTATAAAGAAAAGAATCAGCAATCATCATTATAATGAAACTTCAGTTTTTCTATAGCTTGGAATATTGCAGTAAAATACCACCAAAAAGCGAGTTGCTCTGACTGACATGATAAGTATTAACATTGGGAAATCATTTTCTGTCTTAAATTTACCTCACATTTTTTTAGTTCAGACGCTGTTTTTACTTCAGTTTGATTTTTTTCGGACATAAATAGGCCCTTATATAAGACTTTAGCTGTCCATTTTCTTCTGAAGTTGCTCATTTGTTCTTCTTCTATTGTAGGAAACCTGTTTGTAGCTAGGATATGGCGAGAAAATAAAATGGTCCTCTTGCTCCTTTTTCCCAGCATGCTACCCAGCTGTCCCAAAATCTCATTGCTCTTTAATACTGGAGATTTCAAGGCAGAGAGATAAATAGAAAGAGACTAAAAGTACCTTTATGTGGGGCAGTTTGCCATTTGGCACGAGCCTCAGTCTGAGTCAGTGTTTAATTGTATTTGCTGATCATATTTCTGGCCTGGATATTTTAAAATAGATGTTATCTATTAAAAAAAAAAAAAAAAGAGGAGAGGGAAAACAGTGGAAAATTCACACTCTAAGGTTCCTAAATGCTTTTAAAATTTTATTTTTTCCTTTTAAAATAAAGAGCCTGGGAAATTGAAAATGTCCACATTATGTTAAATGCAAGTAGAGACTTTGCAGTGCCAGTTCACCACATATGTGCAAAATCCAGATGTAATTTATCCCTGATGTTGCAGCCAGGGTGAATTTATTCCAAGATTTATACAGAAACCTTTAATTCCCTGGTTTGACAAAGACTGGCAAACAGCCAGGTTGTATAAGATGTGCCAAGCATTGTAGGCTGTGGTTACTTTTTGCCCAAAGTGCCCTCAGTGACCTCATTGTTATGAAGTATTTTCTATGGTATTGTATCCATGAGCAGCCAATGGAGTTCATTCAGCCTAAAATATCATAGCCATTAGCTAATGCTGAAATAGTTTCGGGTTGTTTTTCTGGGTTTTTTTCTGTTTGTTTTGGGGTTTTTTGTACTCCCTTAGCCTGTGATCCTGCAATGTGAAATTCCTCTGCTAACCCTGTTGTGAGAATGGGGTATATATCTGTAAATTGGAAGTTGAGCTATAGAAAAAAGAAATGTTTCTGGGGCTTTCTTTCTCTATACAGCGTATTAAAGGAGTAATGCAGCATTACTCAACCGGGATGGAAAGCAGCCTGTGAGCAAAGAACCGCAGTGGAGTGCAGGAGAAGAGGCAGGCATGGAGGATGATGCTCCCACCTCCGCACTGCCCGGAGAGCCAGCATCGCTTTTCTAAAAGTTTGGCAGGCAAAGCAGCCTAAAGTTTCTTACTGGAGCAGTTTGTCCGCTCCCCCATGGGGGGTCCCATGCAGGTGTATCACACTTGAGCAGAACATGAATCCAGCTTTTTGCGGCTAAACTGTTTCCAGGTGCAGGCGGCGAACTTTGCGTTTGGCTCCTCGTGCTCTACCTTCCCCAGAGCAGCCTGCAGCAGCTGTGGCAACACTGCCAAAAAATAATAATAACAGTTAAAAAAAAAAAAAAAAGGCTTTAGGTTCTCCGTAGTTCACTTTCTTCTAGAATTAATGACAGTTGTTAAAAAAAAAAAAAATGCCCACAAAAAACCCACCCTGAACACCACTGGGAATTTGGCATGGAGTTTGGCATGATTGTGGGCAGGGAGCGGGGCAGAACATGAGGCTCCTATATTGTGTGTGGGGGTTTGATAGGACAGCTTTCCCTCTGAGAGTGATTCCTGGCTTTGTTTTCTTATTTTCAAACTTAGTCTCCAAAGGAAGTATGAGAAATAGAATAGATCATGTATAAAATACCAGAGTGGAGTGTCGCTGGTTTAGGTCTTTCATCCTTAAATTGACAAGAACGTTGTGAGTTTCATAAAACCTGAAGGATACATCTGTGTTCCTCCAGCACCACAATAATAAAATCAGCAAAGGCTGATGCTACTGCGTGGATACATCGCTCACAATAAACATTTGAAAGGCATTACATCTCTCCAGTAAATGAGGCTGTCAAAGAAGGCCACTTTCAACAAATCATACTAAATTATGGCATGTGAAAAGTATTGCAGATTAGCTACTCGTAGTTCATTCAGCGCTTAATGGCTGGTCTTGAATGGAAGGCAAGAAGAAGGAAGCTGGTGGTATTCAGTGTTGTATTAGCTATGTAAATACAGGGGAGATGTCATGAACCCCGTTCTGCTGCCTGCCCTGCACCTTTGAAATGTACGGGAGCTTCAGCTGTCTCCAAGGAGGTTGGCAGCAAGTGCTGGAGCAGGCTCACGACGGCTGCTGCACACTGTGCTCCTCGCTGCGCTCCCTCTTTATGGAGACATGTTGAGTATTTTCCTTTTCCCTGATCTCACTGAAGCCATTCAGGCTGAAAATGTTGGTTTGCTCTTTGTGTATCGGTGCAACAACCAGCATAAACGTCTCGTCGCTCTCGGCATTAGCTGCTGACTATCAGCCATCCATCCCTGCCCGCCTCTGCCTGCTCTCCGCTCTGCCACCAGCTCTCCTCGCACCCTTGCTCAGACCAGCTCCCTCTCTCTGCTTGCAGCATGTACCAAATGGCGCTCCCAGCGCTCGTTTCCATTTGGGTATGGATTGCATGGATGAAAACCTCGATAGAAAGGGTTTATTAGTATTTGCAGAGTGAATTATTAGTATTTATAGTGCCTCTGGCAAACTCTGCCTTTTAAAGGAAGTGCCAATAATTAGTTATGGTGTTTTAATTAAAGAGAGCAATCTGTAATTAACAAAGGGATGCTGTACTTTATATCTGATTTTTATTATTTTTATTAATCAGCAGTACTTCACAGCTGTTATATTTTCAGTTACTTGTAATGCTCTTTTGCATATTTTTTCCACTTCAAGGTGGAGTAATTGCATGATATGTTTTTATCGTGTTTTAAAGCAGTCAACCTGACGAGGAGACTCTGTTCATGTTGTATTGGTGCTTGTGGCAGCGTTGTACAAGCTACTTTGGATGCTCTTGAGAGGAAGTAAATTTCAATTTTTGTGCTTTAAGGTTCAGTGCTTTGCTGCTTCTATGGTGCAAGTCACCTGCAGAACGTAAAGCAAATAAGCTATATAGAAACTTAGTTTACTATCCAATTTCTTCTCACATAAGTGGTCATTTCTAGTAACTGAGTGTTTAGAAGCCATTGTGCAATAATTGGTCTGATCAAAATATCTTCTGTGTAATTGACCACAGAAAAAATATTTTTCAGTTGTTCTTTTTATTTCTTTTCTGATAAAACAAAATAAGTCACCTAAAATTTAGTGGTGTGGTGAACTCAGATATTCTTCATGACGGCAACCGTAGATCCCAAATGGCAAGTTTGAATGTGAACTATATTTTGTTCTAGTAAATGGTGGTTCTTCATGTGGTTTTATCTTGGTCTGGATAGATGAAATTGGTATGAAAACCTGGTAAGGACCCAGTGATGATACCTGAGGAGCTTTCAAAGATCCTGTATTTTTCTTTGTTCTGCTTGTATTCAATTGCAAGTGTTTAGCTCAGAATGGCCACGGACATTAATTTCCTACAGTATGTGCATGACCATTCATTTGTTTGTGTGTACTTTAGAGACAGCAGGAGACACAGTCTTGAGGATCGTGTGCTCCTTAAATAGGTTGCTTAGCTGCAAAAGCTGGCAGAAAAATTCCTGAACAGCTTCACACTGTTGGCATTAGCAGTTAACACCCTTCTTGTGTATGACAGGGCATGTGAAAGAGGTGTATGGCCACCTAAGCTCACTGTGAAAAGCAGAGTAAAATGGTTCAGAGATGTCAGTACTACAAGATTTATATTCATTCCTTGCTGTTATGTCCTGCACACACTGCACAACCTCTAAGCTGATGGCCCCCGGATTTTAATTTTCAAGCTAAGTCCCTCGACACTTTTGCAGTCCTCACAGCTTTGGTGGTGGAGCCGTTCCTGCAAAGTTGTAGCTGCAGATTCAGTCTGAATGTTAATGCGATGTGGAATTGATGTAGATGGGAAGGAGGGGGGGAGGAAGATACTTTCTTTCCAACCAGAGATGCCTCTAGCCGGGTGAAATTGGTGTGATCCCACCAGCCTCCTGCTTAAAAGGCTTTTGCTAGGGCTGGCAGGAACACTGACGTGGCCTCTACCTTGGAGCGAGAGGCACACGCACACGCATGGTGTATCCATCCAGGCTTCGCGGTGGGGGCCAAAAAGCCTTTAATCGTTTTCTCCTGTCTCTCCCTCTTCTGCCTTTCCTCCCTCCTACAAATCTACATCTGGATGTAATTGCTGTTGTTTGTTTTGAAATCATTTGGGGAACTTTAAAAACCAAAAAGAGGTTAGCATATCACTATTTTGCATCAGCCTTAATTTCCTTATTTATCCTTAAAGATACTGTTTGAAAGAGTAGCCAGGATTTAGGATGCCCACATCAACTATAAGCTGAACCTTCTTAGATATCCTAGTCACCTTCCCTCCTACCTCCCCTCCTACCTACTGATTCAAAATAAGAGAGACTTTCCTCGAGGGGAGTGCTTACCTGTGCTTAATTAGAGATTTAACTATAGCCTTAAATGCTTTCCCAAATAGGAATTGTCAAGTGAACCACAGCCTTGTGAAAATCCCTGGCAGGGAAATGTTATTTCTGAGGCTTCCAGATGGTTAACCATGCCCTTGTTTTGAGCTTCGCTGAAGAGAGCATGAAAAGACTCACAGCTAGAAATACTAGTGCTTGAATTTATTTATTTATTTTATTTTGGCTATATTCCTCTGCACGCAGGTTCAAAATGAGAGTTAGTGAACGTTGGCATCTACTAAGAAGGAAATGCTCTATTACATTAATGTGTTTATAAGCTAATGCAGATTTCTAGGGTAGTGGGGAGAAGGTCCTGAAGGTCCCTCTTATTTATTGTTGCTGAAGGGAAGAATGGAAAGGTAGAGGGAAAAGAGCAACAGATAAAAAGAGAGAAAAAAAAAAAAGAAAAGAATTAAGAAGCTAATAACGGTGAAAGCTCACTGCCCGGGCTATGTCTCTTGCTGTGTTTGAATGATTTTTCTTTGTAGACAGCTTTGCATGGCACTATTTTTAGAATCTCTTTAATAATTGAGCTGTAGCAATTGTGCTCAGCAGTTAGAACAGGCAGGGAAAAAAGCATCTCAAAGAAACCGTGCACCAGGGTAATAATTTAAATCAAACCGCATTATACTGCGCTCCCCTTTCCCCCGGAAAGGTGAAATGCTGCAGAATGCTGAACACAGGGGGAAAGTGAAAATTGGGCAAGTTTATGGCACGTAATAAAATCCATCAAGAGAGTTTATGTTTTAGAGGTGGAGCACAGGAAGAGGAGATCTGGTCAGCTGTTAACGAATTACCGTTACCAGGTGGTTTATGAGGGGAGCGCCTCAACTTCCCACCACTAGCAGTGAATTAGGAAAGCGCAGCCTGCCTCTACCTTGCAACGAGAGAAATTGTCACAGAGGAAGAACATTTGTCAAACCACACCAAAACAAGCGCAAAGCAGCAGTCCAGCGAAATACAGGCAGCTCCAGCGGTACTGTCGTTGTTTGATGTGTTTGGCTGTTGCCTGGCTGCACAATCAAGTCCATGGCAGTCACCGGCACGGAGCTGAGCGCCCGCTCTGCTCCTACCGACTGCACCGTACAGGCAGGTTTGCCCATACCAATTGCAACGTACTGTCCGTAACATCTCTCCTTACAAGAGCAAACCTGGGGTTCTCACAGGAAAATGACCGAGGTGCGGACAGTGAATCCAGGATAAATGAATCACTAACATCTCTTGAAAATACAGCAACAGCAGCTACTATGGCAGTTTGTAGACTAATACCACACTATTTTGATTTTTTAGTGAATTCTATCCATCATAATACTCTTATTTAAAACACAGTTTGATAATATTTTTTATTTTTCATTATATTGTGATCACGTTTTTATTACTGATGTGGACAAGCCTGATGGCATGGTTAATTCCTCTTTAAGGATCTCAGGCATTTACTTTGCAGTTGCCAGTTGGTTGTCTTGTCTTATATTAACATGCTTCATTACTATACAGACAGAAAATACTTTGAAACAGAAAAAGAACATAAAGTTGTTATGATTAGCACTAAGTAGTGGCTGGCTTTAAAGATATAAAAATAGGAAAAATTCAGTTATCGTCTCACAATGTAATATTATAACACAGAAATAATTAGAATTTCTGAACAAAACTGTGGGAACTTGTAGCAAATTCAGAATTTCAAAAAATGAAAATTTTTACAAGCTACTATTCTCTAGAATTTTCTTTTACCATAAAACTCTTTCTCTTAAGCACACTGAAATGAAGATATTGAGAATTTTTTGTCAATCAAGGAGTCTCAGTGTTGACCTGGTCTGCTTGGGATGCCTGAAACACACAGTAGTCTAGTGGATTTTGGGAGCAGGACCTTTATAGATGATGACTATAAAGAAGCTCTACTTGTCTCTTAGGAGGTTTGATTTTCCTATCAGCACATGGAAGATTCCCCTTAGCATTTCTTTATTCAAACTTTTTACAGGTACTAGAATTTATTCTTTTAATATTTGAACTCAGATTCTTCTCTCATAACACCTTCTTCTTCTACTTCTTTTTTGTATAAAATAATAATATTGACATTGTGATATGAGAAATATCCCTATGATAAGAAGCTGATGTAGAAGTTAATGGCTTCCCTTCAAGTTTTGACAACTTGGCTGTCAGAGTGAAAAGACTCTTTTTCAAAAACAATTATAATAGCCTAAGTCATAAAGGTCCATTAAAGTATTAGAGATATAATTATACAGCATTAGCATTCTCTCCTGTTCTGACCTACTTTGGAAAAGAGTACTTTTTTGTGTTGTCTTTGTTAGTTGGCTATTTCCTTTTTTAAAATAGTCTGTCTTGCTTGTAATAAGACTAATTTTTAAAGATATTCAGTTGCAGCTAAATTTTATGCTCCTGTTCTTTGACCAAATTGGAGTTGTTGTAGCCTAGTTCATGAATTCTATGTTGACCTGGTTCCCAGAATATTTAGTTTAATTTGGGAGCTGTCAAGAAAAACAAAAAGGAAGGAAGAATGTGTCTCTGGATAAGTTGCTCCTCAGTAAACATGTAGATAGCATCCAAATTGTTAGCGCTAAAGTGTCTATTCCCTGTCTGCAGGCAAACTAATTTGAAAATTAAAACCAAGAATATCACATTCATAAATAAAGTAAACCTAGCAAGCTTGTGGAAGGGGTTGTGTCAAGAACTGGTAGTTTGGAGACTAGGCTGAGACTGTGACCGCTGGATCCAACTAATACAGGCTTACCTAGGCTATCAGAAGGCAGGACGCACTAAAGTAAGACCGATGTGTACTTGAAGACAGATTGCATATTTTTCAGATATCTGTAATGGTCTGGCTACTTTGAGACTGCGATGTGACTGAAGGACTCTTTGTTAAGCCTGTGATCCATAATTGGCCATTTTAGGGCTAGTTCTTTTTAATGTTTTCATAAACGACTTGGATGTAGGACTAGAAGGTGTTGTGAGCAAGTTTGCAGATGACACGAAATTGGGAGGAGCTGTTGATTCCATCGAGGGTGGAGAGGCCTTGCAGAGAGATCTGGACAGATTGGAGAACTGGGCAATCACCAACCGCATGAAGTTTAACAAGGGCGAGTGCCGGATTTTGCACCTGGGGAGGGGCAACCCTGGCTATACATACAGACTGGGTGATGACACGCTGGACACCAGCCATGCTGAAAGGGACTTGGGGGTCTTGGTCAACACCAAGTTGAACATGAGTCAACAGTGTGCCCAGGCTGCCAGGAAGGCCAACCGTATCCTGGGGTTCATCAAGCATGGCATTGTTAGCCGGTCTAGGGAAGTGATTGTCCCACTCTACACTGCACTGGTGCAGGCTCACCTCTAGTACTGCGTGTGGTTTTGGGCGCCACAGTACAAAAAGGACATAAAAGTATTGAAGAGTGTCCAAAGGAGGGCCACAAAGATGGTGAAGGGTCTAGAGGGGAAGATGTATGAGGAGAGGCTGAAGTCCCTTAGTTTGTTCAGCCTAGAGAAGAGGAGACTGAGAGGAGACCTCATTGCGGCCTACAGCTTCCTCATGAGGGGGAGCGAGTGGGCAGGTGCTGATCTCCTCCCTCTGGTGACCAGTGATACAACCCGTGGGAATGGAATGAAGCTGTGACAGGGGAGGTTTAGGTTGGATGTCAGGAAAAGGTTCTTCACTGAGAGGGTGGTCAGGCACTGGAACAGGCTCCCCAGGGAAGTGGTCACAGCACCGAGCTTGACTGAGTTCAAGAAGCGTCTGGACAACGCTCTCAGTCATATGCTCTGATTCGGCTGGTCCTGTGTGGAGCCAGGAGTTGGACTTGATGATCCTTATAGGTCCCTTCCAACTCAGGATATTCTATGATTCTGTGATTCTATGATAATTTTCTGACATGTCATCATGGGAAGGTTAGCCTGAGAAACCCTGTGTCCTGCACCCTGGCAGTTTCTGGAAACTGGATGTGAGCAAGATGAGGTGCAGAAAAAGCCTAGGACGTGTCTGTTGCAGTCTAGAAGATCCACACAGAGAAAGTGCATGAGGGGTGTGGGCCGTGCTCGACAGATGTTCGGGAGGTCCAGACCCAGGGCTAAGATCCATGATTGGTGACTGCAGCCATAGCAGAACAGCATGGGGGACAGGCAGAAGTGCGTGGGGCCAGTAGTCTTACCTCCTTCCTGAGATCAGAGTTAGATTACAGCACATCCTGCCCTTGCAAAATATGAACTAATTTATATTTGTGTTTTGTTTTTTCTTTTAATTTAAAAGTACTCTTTGCTTTCCAACAGCACCTGTGCTAACTCAGAAAGATTGAGCCTAAAGTGTTTGGTATTGCAGCAAACTCATTAGTCCCTGAAGAGCAGAGTGGCTTTGCTCTGGATTTCTTCTTTTATCCTCTCTCTGCTCACCTCATCCCCAAAGTGCCCTCTCTGTCCTCTCTGGTGCTCCCAGCAGGTAAGGAAGAGATGTGTTTGGGGCTAGCTGAGAGCGTTGCACGCACTGCGTGGCTACACCAAAGAACAGACAACAGCCAACTTTTACGTGTGGTTTCCTCAACACGAGCGGTGGCTTGGGCTCTAACTACCTGCCCTCCTCTATGAAAACTGTAGGACCCTAAAAGTTTGAGAGCTCTGTCCCAGTGGCCGGGAGGAATTTGTCAGTTCTGTGTGGAGCGGAGGGAAGAATGGGAATGACGCTAGGCAGCCTGCAGGCAACACAATTGCATGATCACATTGGTCTCAGAAGTACACTGCAAGATAAATTTGGCCTTCAGTTTTAAAAGAAAACTTTTTAAACTTGTTAGTCATATATAACAGAATATTTATAGCACTCTCTAAATGTTAAGCAGAGGGAAGTATCATTGCTAGACAGTGGGCTTTTATATGAATAAAAAAAAAAGTTTTTGGAGACTTACCAGCTGATAAAGAAAAGTTCCTGATGTAGTAACTGAGGGATAGAGGAGTATGAATAGGCAATAAAAATTAATTGTATTGTTTTCTTTTCAGCCTCATATTTGATTTTATGCTTACTGAATGTTGGCTTCTATTTATTGTGGAGCGTAAGTGCTGGAGTTATATCTAAATATAAATTTTTTTTTTTTATAAAACAGCAGCATGAATTCCTTGGCACAAAAAATTCATTGTTTATGGTTTACAGGTTGGCTGATATGCAAAGAATATATGTGAGTAACATCTCTCTGCAGAAAGATTGAAATATACATATATCATTATACTTGCAGGCATTCAGCAGAATGGCAATTTTCAACTTCACAGACTTTCCTAAAGCTCAGCTGCATGAGCCAATTGGACCCATGAAATTGAAAATGGGCTCAGATTGGTTTGGAGGGATTAGAGCTACAAAGAGCATCCACAGAATGGTGAACTTGGCCTCTCTGAATTATCCAAATCTAACCTCAGAAATTCTAGTTGGAAACTTCATTTGATGGAATTTGCAGCGTGATGGAGAGAGTCAAGTGGACCTGTGGTCCCAGAGACGGCTTTGTGGCTTAAATGTTGTGAGCTGTCAGCTCAAGCCTGACTCCTCTGAAGCTTGAACAGATCTATTTAGTATTTGGGGGTATTTAGGTGGATTATATGTCAGCTGGAAAGCCCATGAGTCCTAACTGCTCATGTAAGCTTGTAACTCCACTTCTGGTCCTCTTAACCTTCTTTTTCTGAATTATGAGTGATGGGAATTAGTGATTAATTTATTAATTTTGTTTTCAGTAAAGGGAGAAAATGAGGAATTTAACGTTTAATTTCGCCTAACTTTTTTTAAAAAAGAAAGAAAAAGAGCTAATAGTCACACATCTGGAAAGTCCTTCAGGTTTGTCCTTGTTAGCATCTCCAGTGTTCTCTCTGTAAATACGAAGTCATCTTCCACCATAGATTTCTAAAATAACAACAATAATTCCTGCTTTTGCTACATTCCAGTGTCCCAGCTTTATGGAAATTAAAGTGAGAAAATATCTTCAGTAAGAAATATGATGGCTGGAACACTTCTGTCTTGGTGACAGAAATAAAAGCTACCTGCTGTTGGGAAGACACCCATTGCCTTTTACAGCATATGACTTTCTCATCTCTTCAGTGTTCAGCCATTAAGGTGTAATGAACTTCTTAATGTCCTTTTGTTTACAGAGATGATTGACAGAGGGATCATTTAATCTGATCTTCAGTGTATTTTTTCAAAGGGAAAGCCTACCACTCTTCCTACTGAGATCTTTTCTTTGTGCAACTAGCAAAGGCTACTGTCCTAGAGAGAAAAAGAGCTTTTTACAGATTTTTAGGATCACCTGAGTTTTTAAATTGTGACTGCCAGCAATTGTATCAAAGCAGAACTCTAGTCACAGCCTCATTGCACCATCTGTGCATTTGATAAAAGACATGTTCACTTCAGGATATGCTGAAAGGGAGATAGGTAACAAATTGAAGACCCCTATATTCACGGACACTAGACTGCAGTACAGTGCAATGGTGTCTTCGTACAGAATTTCTACACTAAATCTTGTCATCAGTAGTTTTATTTTCATGACAAAGATTAAGAATTAACAATAAAATATATAATAATCTTTTTGACATGTAGCTGAATATCTATCTTTCTCCAGAGGCTGATGTTTTGGTTTTTTTTTTTTTTCCTCTGGAAGCTTCAGAGAAGCTCCTATCTTCATAACAGCATCTTTCTACCATTGTTTTTAATCAGACTATCCTTAGCTAACATGCAGTCATTATCCTCTCTTAAGATACCCATTACAAAATGCCCATTGTCTTCTGTGTCAATCAAGAGATACTGAAATTATTGTTAGTCTGATTTTTAGTGGTCCCATAGTGAAAAATAAACCTTTAGAAATGGAGAGTAATGGAAAGAAAATGACCATTTCATTCTAGCCAGGTAGACACAGCAGAAGGCATCTGAGTGATAATTATATAGGAAATACAAAGTCTGTTCATTGTTATGTTATCAAAATCACTTGGGACAAGGCAACAGGCAATTGTGAGATGCAAAATTTACTGAAGGATCCATTTCAAATTATATTTTAATTTAGAAACTAATCAGCAAATTTACTTGTAAATATATGGAAATACTGATTATGTTCTGAAAGTGTAAGTGTATCAATATTAGCAGCCTGAGCAGTGTTCATACACGACAATGTAGTTAAATCCAACTTGATGTGCAAAAGTCAGTTCAAACTTATCAAGGGGACATACACATAAACCATACATATATATATGCAGAGTGTATACAAATGGATATTTTCTTTCTGGTGCTTTATATGTATTCATTCCTCTATTCTAAAATGTTTCTTTAAAATAAGAGGGTATTATCAGACTAGTAAGTAATTTAAGACTTTGTATTACATTTGGGCAAGTATGTACTTCTTGCTAATTTATTTTCATTAGATACTCAGATGTATAGATGCACTTACAGCAAACTTACACAGCTCTCAGGAAGCAAAAATTGCCTCATGTTGAAGAATTTTTATGGTACCATTAAGGGTGACCCTAGATAACTGGTTAGGAAGGTTTTATGCTATCACTGCACCATTCAAGGTAAAGTGCTAACCCGGCATTGTTACAGCTTCTGAAGTTAGATGGAATTCCTGATAGGTCTTTGGAGTTATTTTACAGTTGTTATTCATTAATATGTAATGATCAGATCTTATATGCTTTACTAGCGTTACTTCAAATGGAAACAAAAATAAGGGATTTAAGAGCATCATAAATATCCAGCGCTGATATATTGCAGTGCTAATACACTGTGAACCAAAATTTCAAAATATTTGATGTTCAGACTAAATTCTCAAATGATCTAGATCCCAGTTCTGCACTTCAGTCAGACAGCAAAGCTTCAGGGGAAAATCTAGCCCCAGTGACTATTTTGGGGAGAAAACCAGTTAGTTTGGCTGAAGCCAGCACGCCATCCCGATGCAGTGACCAGTGGCATCACCTCCCAGCCTGGGGAAGGAGGAACGCATGATCATGTAACACAAAGGCTGCTGCTCTTTCTTCATTCTGCTAAGATTAGAAGTATCTGCCTACAACCTTCAAGGTTGGAGAGCAAGACTGGATTATTAAGTATTAAATGTAATAGTAAGTGTTAAGGAGCAATTACTTCCTCATTCAGCAAATTCAGGAAATATGGGGCTTTAGACCTACACTGACTTTTTGAAACAAATACATCTTTAGACAGTGCTTGAGATGGATCTGCATATAAATACAGATCGTGAATATGGCAGGATGGGAGCAAGGCTTGTAGAAGGACCCCTAGATCCCTACCCCAGATTGTTGTCTATACACAAATTCATGGAATATAGAAGGTGCATTTGCATCGTCTTTATCTAATGACTAACAGGAAAAGAAAGCAGAAATCAAACTTTTGACATCTGCACCACCTTCTCAAACCTCTCGACCCTCAAAACACCAGCCTAAAACTGTCACAGCATTTCTTCAGCAACTTTATTTCTTGTACCATGACGAAGACAACCCTGAAAGAAGATGTGCAGCCACTGTCATCCACTCAGATACTGCTGTAGGTGGAGCAGGTAGCACAGCCAGACACTACCCTTAAAAAACCCCCACACTAAATAAAACTCACTCGTATTTCAGTTATTAATAGAGCTGCCTAACCTTCTGCCACTCTCTGCATAGAAACCTTCCAAACTGTGTGCTTTGGGCTAAATTTCATTGAAATTTCATCCAATGCCATACGGCTGTTTCTAAGAACAAAGCTAGGCAAAAAGCTGGCTATTCTTCCCTTACTAAACCCAAGCAAACAGAAGAACCACTCTGAAGACTTTCCTGAAAAGCCCCATTTCCCCAAAGACCTGAATCAGATCTTTGAAAATAGCAGTCGTTTTGGAGATGTGCATTTTTGCTCTTCTCATGAGCATCCACTAAAATTGCAAGTTTTGTAACTACTGCTCAGACAGGAGCAGTAGAGATTTCTTTAATTCTAGTAGCTAATTTCCCTTATGTTTTCACAACATTTTGTAAACTAAATCCTCTAAATAATTTAGCTGTCCGAAGCTGCAGCCACACAGTGAGTTTAAGCAGCCAGTCTTGGCATCACTGTGGATCTGTTAAGGAAATACCAATGGACTATTGATTTTCTGTCCCTCTCAGTCTTTTTTTTTTTTTTGGGTCATAATATGCTGCACAGAGGTTTCGGCTCACACTGTTAATATCTGAAACTATCTGACATGCACAGATCATGTATGCCACATTTCTCAGGAGGGTCTTTTACAAGTCATGGCTTTCTCAAGAACATGATATGTGTGTTTTATCAGCTCTTTAGCATGTGTTGCTGCCTATAACATGTTTAATTATCTGCACAGATTTTCAGTTGGTCTTCATTTACTTGAAATGGTTGATCAGTCAAGTCACTGACAACTGAACAGCTGTGTTTACTTCTGTTGGTACTTTGTTTGACCAATTTGCTTTGATCTCTCTAACAAAGAAAAAGCCATTTTGATTCTGGTTTTGGCTCAGAAAAATAGAGTTTGGTGTATACAGGTCTCTATCCTAACTAAAGCTCTATCCTCCAGGCATATTTCAAATTATGAGGAAGGTGGGTCTCTATGACCTCTCAAAAAAGGTGTTATAGGAGCTGAGTGGGACTCTCTGGATCACTAGCAGTGACAAGAGGGGGAGCCAGTGGGGGTACAGTCTGGATCACTAGATATCAGTCTGCAGGAAAAACTGAAAACAGTCTGGAGAGAAAGGGAAAAGACCAGGAATAACTATATTAATGGCATTGGTCTATGTACTCTAAGGGATGTTAGGATAAGCTTGCTACACTTGGGATTTGATGAAGATTAGGACACTGAGGAATGGATCTGTCATAGGTCTTCTGTTTGGAGACTGTGATCAACTACACAGGGAGAACGGTCATGGGACGAAGAGTCCAGCTGGATGAGAAGCAAGTCAAGGTCATAATCAGGAGCTTTCAACAAAGCATCACACTTGGATCCATGCAAATGTGCTATTTCCAGAACCTGAAGTGGTTCTTCAAGGACTTTGGATGTAAGCTTTGCTTTTAGAAACTTCTTTGAAGTTCTCCCCAGCAAAGTATGTGTTAAATTCTCTTTCAGTGTTGTTGCACCTGAACAACGCTAACCTACTAGATCTCCACTAGGAAATGACAAGATTAGTTTTGCCTGTGTCACTTTAATTAGCCCCTCCCTGCATTGTACATAAATAATTTACTCTTTGCAAAATAGCCTTTAACTGCATGATCAAATTTTTCCCTCTGGACTCATGCTTCTTTCATTGCAAAGAATAGATCTGATATAGCAACAAATACATACTGTGCAGCAAAGGATGCTGTTTATCTGCAGATCCCCTGCCTCATCTGTTGCAGAAATTAGGGATTGTATAGAGGAGCTGAAAATGGAGGAAGAAAATTATCATAGTGAAATGCTTTCCTGAAGGCTTTTTTTCTTGCTTCGGCCATGTTGTTCTGATGCAATATTAATTAAAACAAGACAAAGGCAGAGAAGCTTTTACAAGTCCCATTTGAATAGTTCCACAAACTATGGCCTTGAAATGGAAAATGTTGTCCCTTTAAATGAGATTCAGGCACTGACCATGTGAAAGCTACAGTACATTTTTGCTGGTTGTTTCTGTAATGGATCCAATGAGTCTCTTTTACACTACACTGAATAGGAGCCCTAGCGCTCATGTGTCACCTACTCCTTCTCAGCTGAAGGCATAGTACCTTCCACGTAAGCTGCATTAACTGGGAGTTGAGAGGCAGTAACATCAGAAAGACTTTCAAATTCAACTGCAGCAGCACCTCACTGAAACCAATCTTTCAATTGGGAGTGAAAGGTCTTCATTGTAACAGAAACCCAAGGGTCTCATCTCTATGAGCATTTGAGGACTCACAGCATCAAATGAAATCAGTGGGGGATGTGCTTTGGACATAAAAGATGCCATTGAATGCTAAGTACACTTAAACTCTCTAAGCAAGTTAAATGCATCTTTAGCCTCTTTTTTTTTTTTTTTTTAAATCTGAGCCTCAATTCCTGTAATTTAAAATGGAGTTAGTACCACCTTTAATCCCACAGACTTTTGAAAAGAAAAATTAGTATTTTCAAACCTGCTTGAATACTATAGTGGTATGTGCCAAAGAAAAGTCTGTAAGGAAATTGTTATATTCAGAGCAAGGAGTAAAGTACAAAGCTGAACCATTAACACTGATGAGAAACAGAATACTGAACAGCTTCTCATAGTGAGTACCATCCTTCCAGTGTGTTGTATGGTGCAAGGAATCTGCAAGGCAGTAATATGTGACCATGTGATTAACAACTCTTTGCTAATGCATTTTCATAAAGGGAGTAAACTGAAGTTGCGCAGGCCATTTGAAGCTGCTCAAAAAAGCAGGGGGTGAAGTAATCAATAAGGTGCAGGTAAGCATGCTATTTATAATACTTTTCTGTAGTTTATCACATGGCTGTCATCACTGCATATGCAGCCTTACTTGTAATTGCAGAAACTTTTTCCATAAGATCAAGTTTCTTTCTTTATAAGAATGACCTCGATTTTTCTTGTTTATTGGTTTTTGCTTACTGTGACTCTTCATGGAGAGTTTTTAATATGTGCCTCCTCTCAGCATCACTCAAAGTAATTTTTCTAAATGGAATTTACTGTTATATTTGGAAAAAAAATAGTAGTCCAAATTTACCCTTTATTCTAAGCATGAATACTAGAACCTGCTCCATCTCTGCTGTAGGCTGTTTTATAATAAACTGTTTTAATTACAAGTAGCCTTGCTGTCCATGAGAAAAATTCATAATTGTGCTGCATTGCAAGTGTGACTGATATCTCTGCCTCTTTCTTTCCCTGACTTTTTCCTTCCCTGAACTGCATTTTTGGCAGACATCAGGTACTTGCACTTAGTCTCTTCAATGTGCTGATGTCGTGGTTTAACCCCAGCCAACAACTAGGCACCATGCAGCTGCTCGCTCACTCCCCACCCCCCCAGCAGAATGAGGGAGAGAATAGGAAGGGGAAAAGTGAGAAAACTCATGGGTTGAGATAAAGACAGTTTAATAGGTAAAGCAATAGCCACGCACGCAAGCAAAGCAAAACAAGGAATTCATTCACCACTCCCCATGGGCAGGCAGGTGTTCAGCCATCCCCAGGAAAGCAGGGCTCCAGCACACATAACGGTTACTTGGGAAGACAAACGCCATCACTCCAAATGTCCCCCCTTTCCTTCTTCCCCCAGCCTTATCTGCTGAGCGTGACATCACATGGTATATCCCTTTGGTCAGTTGGAGTCAGCTGTCCCGGCTGTGTCCCCTCCCAACTCCTTGTGGACCCCCAGCCTCCTCGCTGGTGGGGTGGGGTGAGAAGCAGAAAAGGCCTTGGCTCTGTGTAAGCACTGCTCAGCAGTAACAAAAACATCTCTGTGTTATCAACACTGTTTCCAGCACAAATTCAAAACACAGCCCCATACCAGCTACTATGAAGAAAATTATCCCAAACAAAACCAGCACAACTGGTGCTAATAATTAGATGGAGTGACGTAGTTTATCCAGTGAGTGGGTGTGTTCATGTGATTTTGGACTTCAATTTGTGGGGTAACACAAAGGAATGTGAAGTACACAAGGAGAAAGAAAATCTCACAACATCAAATAAAAGCATAAAAAGGAGCAGATGTGCAAAAGTGGACGTTCTCCCTTACCTCCTGCATCAAGTCAGAGTTAAGGAGAGTCTTGAATGGTCTTTTACTGGCTGGAGCGCAGCAGGAGAGATTAATAAATTTATGAAGTGCTTAAACTTGTCTCCCAGCCTAAGCTCAAAATCTTGTTTAGCTCCTTTGAACTAGGAAGAGTCTTCTACTTTTATTAAACAACAGAAAGTGTATTGGTACTCACAATGTTGAGTTCTTATAACCAGATGTGTCTAGTTTACTCAATTTATTGAGTAATCTAAAGTTTTTGGTTTTTCAAGGAAACATTAATCCAAATACAATATAAAACAGCAAACAAAGTTATTCTGCATTTTTTCTGGAGCTTCTGAATCCTCTCTTCCTTTTCCACAGCTCTATTTTCTTTTGTGGAAATGTGTCAGAACTTAATAAAAAGGCTAGGAGCATTACAATTTTGTTTGTGATCTAGGCAGACAAGCAAAGCAGAGGTTGGTGTGCCAGGATTGATAATGGCCTATCCCTTTCAGTGAAAGAGCCTTGAGTAATTTTGTCCTGCAAGTGAGATATAAGTTTGCTTTAATTCCCAGTCAGGATCACCTGAGTATTTTCTGCCACTGGCTCTAGTGATAACAGGGAAAAATAAACACAGCAACAAGAAACAGCAGGCACTATATGGGTATCATATGGAAGTAAAAACTTCCTCTAGGTGGTTTTTTTTTTTCCCCTAATAACTATCTTTTCTCATGATACAGAAAGCCATCTCTGCTCATATGAAGAATGTTTGATAAGCCAAGTCAAAGTAAAGCAGAGCCAGGGTTTTACAATGAAATTTGTTGACAACTGAAAACACTTAAGAGAAAAAAGGGTCTCACAAGAAATATATAAAAAAGTACTTTTTTAAAAAATTAAATTGTTTTATTTTCAGTTAACACCTCGTCTGAGAAACTATTTCTTTGCATAAGACCTGAGAGTATTAAAGGCTTAGGTATCTGATGTGCTCTCTGGTGGTCTAGTATTGCACACAGTACATTTTTTCGTTAATATGGTTGCATTTTAATTATGTTTTAGGAGTTCACTCTAATGATAGGATCATAGAATCACAGAATATCTCAAGTTGGAAGGGACCCATAAGGATCATCCGGTCCAACTCCCTGCTCCTCACAGGACTACCTACAAGTAAACTGTGTGACTTAGAGCATTGTCCAGGTGCTCCTTGAACTTTGTAGTACACGTTTACCTTGGGAATAAGGAAGAATGCATGCAAAAGGCTAGAAGTGACCAGTTTACAAGATACGCTGAACCTTCTTGATTTCTTTCTAGGGAATTTTGGTATATTAATGATATTAAGATTAGTACAGTAAAAAAAAAAACAAACACCACAACAAACAAAACACAGTTATTTTTCTGTAATAGTTAAATCTGAACAATTTAGACATCAAGACCTAGTTTCAGTTAACCTGAATTGTTCAACATCATAACAGGATCCAGCATTTCTCATCAGGGGATTGTATACTTTCATAGGCAAGCCTAGTTTGAATATGACCTTTCACCCCTTCTATGAGAGGCTCCACATGTGATGGAAGCAGTGCTGTTTAACAGTGGGAATGCCATAATGCAAATGATGTAATAGTATTTGGATTTTCTGTTAAAGATCTTCAAAAACTGGCCTTTAGCAATGAGTCTAACACAACATTGGGATACTCTAGGATCTCTCATTTCTCTGACTTCATAGCTGTAGAGATTGCTGTCAACAGCAGAACACAAAATTTGGCTCATTCCCACTCCTTTTGAGTTGACCAACTCTTTTCAAGTCCCAGATTAGACTTCTGTATGGCAGCACTTAGGGACTCCACTGGAAAATCTAGCCTATATACATCACAGCTTTGGCTTCCCTAGTAGTGTGAGACAGAGCGAGCAATTAGGATCTATCACTGAGTTTCTGTAGGGCTTCCTGGGAAATTGCAAATTGTATTTAGGCAGTCAATAGTGTGCTGCAATGCATGGAGCCATTTTAGATCCAGAATTTATGTGAAACCACCTTTCACCCTTTTTGTCACAATTTAGGTAATCTGTAACTTTCTCGGACAGTCTCTGTCACTTGGCAGTGTAATTAATGCGTAGCAAGCTTTTTTCTCCTTTTCTGCTGGAACAGCATTCAGGGAGGCTGTTCTTCTGTCCCAGAGCATCTCTAAGGCTTCCTGTCTACTGGTATCAATACTTCTTTCCCTTGGGGCTTACTTCTCTTGGCAAGACTAGTGAGTTAGTTACATCAAGTAACCTTCAGATCGCCATTCAAGGCACATCACTTGCTGTTCCTGTCTTTTTCTTTGGGGTTTTGAAAACAACATACATAATTCATGTAGCAGGTGCAATTTTTGTTGTCATTGTGCTACAATATGGTGTGTAGTAGTAATCAGTAAATTAAAAAAGGCATTGGAAATGAGGAGGCTATGGTGGGAAGTCAAAATATGTGGATATTCTTAGTAGGTAAGCTAGAAATGAAATGCTGCAGTTGTATGCTACTACTGCCATTCATGGTGTTCTCTTTACTTATTTTTCCTGTGCATCATGCAACCTCCATCAGTTATGAGTTTAACTGGAACCGGAAGGATCATGTAATAAAGCTGCAAGCCTAAGCTAGCCACAAATGTAGAGACAAATTCTTAAAAGTAAAAACAAGAAAGTAAAAAAATGGATCACAGCTTAAGATGCTTTTCAGTTGTTGAGGGAGGCAAACCAGTTTTACAGTATTAATTAACATTTTAGGGCATGCTGTATCTAAATAGCAAGAGACTGTATGTGTGTATGTGTGTGGGAAGTGTCATTTCACCACAGAAAGAGAGAAATAAATAAAAAAGTGGTCATTTTCTGAAAAGTAAGATTTTACTTATGTGGTACAATAAAAAAGCAATAAGCATGTTTTTACTGTCAAATGAAGAATTTGGGTATTTTGGCAAATGGCATTAGAAAAGTACAGCGCTAAAACAGTCGAGGAAGAGCATGAGGTGTACGTGCATGTTGTGCTCTCCTTCTGTGGTTAATTGCCTCCCCGTGTCTCCAGCGATCAAGCTCTCCCTCCTCCATTTCACATGCAATGAAGATGCCGAGAAAAGTTGCCTGGTCCTTTCCCCCTCACTCCACAGATACAAACACTGAAGCCCGCAGTGGGGCTCCTCCTTCAGCACAGCCAGTTCAGGATTTTCAGTGAAGCCTCCCTCACGCAGATCTTTATCGCCCTGTTCATCACCGGCCTCTTTTGCGCATTGCTCCCTCACATCCCAACCACACGGCCACGGATGCCAACCTCACCTCTCCGTGCTGAGGTTCCTCTTTCCAGTGCCTCCCCCGACACGCGGCACCTACGTAATGGTGAGGTTCACACAACTGCTCCCCTCTTCCCAGTGTCTTGCTTCATAGGTCTCTTCCCGATGCAACATCTATTTTCTGAAAAGGCTGTGGATAGATGAAGAAGTATATCTGTGACGGAAAAATACCATGAAATCTTTAAAATACTTGATTACCATTAAATGTACAGTTACCATCTTGCCACATTTGTTTGCATGCATCTTGTGTGTGTGTGTGTGTGCGTGCTTTTGAGCCCTCCACTTGCATTTCACTATGCTAGGATAGTGATTTACAACATAAAAAAATATTTTGTAGGTGTTCCTAATGGAGGGGGTTGATATTTTAGCATCTGGCCATTGTAATGATCCTACTTAGGCAAATAAAAGAAATTTGGCATGAACTGAAAAAAGCTGTGACTAAGAAAACATCAGTAACAATGAGTAATTGAAAGCAGTGGATTGTAAACACCAGGAAGGAAATTTGTCTTGCTGGAAAAACAAAACAAAACAAAACAAAAAAGCAGCTAACTTTCCAAGGAGACTTAGGTAACTAATAAAACTAAATGGTGGACAATAACTACTAAATAAAATGCCTGAAGAGAAATCCTGATATCAGCAGCAATTACACATTTTAATACGTTATTTGTAAGATAATGGAGATGATTAGGACAGGTGTCCGATTATATATTCTGTTTATAATTAAGCCTTTATTTGATATAATTTTAAAACCAGACAATAACAGAAATTGAAGAACACAGCAGCAGGGGTTTTTTGTACAAGTCTATTCTTTGTGAATCTTTGTGGCCAACTGTGTATTGATGTCTACAGTTTTGTTGTTAAAGAAATCATCAATGAGTCATTATGATACAACACTGGATGTACTTCAGCCTTACATTCTTATGTGTTATAGAAGTTAACTGACAATTCAATAACTCAGCAGCCTCCTTGAATATAGCTTCTCTATATTGTCTTGCTCTCGTGAGGCAAAATGGAAGGAGAAAAACCCAACTGAGACGCACAGTTCCAGGTAGCTTTCCTGGATTTTTCAGGAAATATCCCAGTGAAGTGTGTTAGAAAGTTAAACGATAAAACATCTCATCAACTCACGCTCTTGGCTCTGCCATTGTTTGTGGCAGATTTGGGTATATGAAGTGAATTTTACAGCCTCTCACAATTCTGAAGGAAAAAAAAAGAAATAAATACTTTTAATTTAACTGAAAGTGTATGCATACACTTTGTATTATACATCTCGGCATTGGACAGATTATGAAAAAGTAGTAGTTTCAAGTAAGATTGTATGTTTTGAATTCAGAAATCTGAACATATATTAATTCTGATATGTACAATGAATGTTTTTGAGCAAAGATTAAAGACAAAGCAGTTAAAAGATATAAAAAATGTTATTATCTTTAACATTTCTGATGTGTTGGACTTCTTAAGACTGATGAAAGCTAAAGCTCTTGCAAAGTTTTCACAAATGGTGATTTTTTTTCTTTAAAAGATAAATAATAAAAGAGGTGGCTACTAAAAAGCTGGTCCAGAGATGCATCCCAACAGCATGACTTATGGTGCTAAAACTCATTCTGTGCCTGATACATCAACATTTGCTACTCTACGTAAGCCCATAGCTTGCTTTTTATTGAAAGAGGAAATAAGACTTTGAAAGCGAGAGATAGGAGACTTTTGCGACATGTACGGCAAGACCTCCAGCCCATAGTGTTAGCAAAGATTTACTGAGGGTTCAGGAGGACTGCTGCCTGCCTGCTAGCACCGCGAAGCACAACAGTGTGTTTCTTGTCTCAGAGACGACATCGCACAGCCGCGTGTTCAAAGCGCCAGCCAGGAATAGCAATCCTGGTTCTGTGCTTACTGTGCTCAGGGGTCCACAGAGCCCGGGCTTCTTTCTGCATGGAAAAGATAATGTAGGGAGGTGGTTGTGCTGCGGTGCCAAACATTTGCGTGATGCCTGGGATGACATGATTAAGCAAGAAAAGGAGGAGGAGTTTCTAACTTGTGTTTGTGGGCATGTATTCACATACACATGTATATGTGCCTTTAAATGCACTCCTGTGCCAAAAGTAAACAAAGATGCATTCTTTTATCTAGAACATCCTGAGGTTGGTTAACATACTCTCATTTTGGATCTCTGAACATCCCTTTAGGAGGCTGCAGCCTTCAGACACATCCGTAAGCACTCCACTGAGTTGCTACCGTGTTACTAACTGCCTTTGGTGAAGAATACATTTCAGTAAATCATAAAAAGCATAAAATAAATTAGTATAGATTCACGCCAAGTTTTTTTCCTAGGCTGTTTCACATGTTCCTCCAGCCTTAAATGAAGGTTACCTAATACATACACTATGATTATACACACAAGATCTTAAAATGTCGTTTAACAATAGTTAGTTTTTATGAAACAACTGAAAGCTAGCAGAGTTTTCTCAATAACTCTCTCCAGAGACAATCAACTGCTTCACTAGAGCTCAGTCTTTGCTGTGAGTTTGTTTTCCTTTCATCTTTGCCTCACGGAATGAAATAAAAAAATGAAAAATACAGAAAACTGTAATGTGAAAAAGTCACAAAGTGAACACTTAGCATACAATCAGATTATAAGAAAGGGTACTGGCTTTATGTTAAGAATGTCGCTGGTTTCTAATTATCCAAAACCAACTGGTTTAAGAAAAGGCCATTTTGACTATTTCACTTAAAATTGTGTTTTGTATGCAGGTTAAGCTCAAATCTTACTGCATTGTCAACTTCCCTATATTCAATATTAATGTATATACACGAGTATATAGACAAAGAAAATATTTGTTCCAAATATTTGGGTTGGAATGACAATATATGCCACGTAATAAAATAGTCGGAGGTCTGCGAAAGGATCTAAACAACTGTTCTTGAAAACGAAAATTACATCTCAATGATCTGTTACTTTTTATCACAGAAGAGAGAGAGAGAAAGGAAGCGGGATGGCTTTGCTTCATTCAGGCGATGATCCTGTACAACGGAGCTACTGATGGCTTCACGGTCACTGGGAGACCATGAAGAGCCTCGGGACAGCATCCCAGCTTTTGTGTGTGGTTTGTGCACACTTTCTCTCATGTTTCTTCCTTGAAATATTTGAGAGCCTTGTTTTGAAATGGAATGTTGAAAGCTTGGCAATCTTTATAAAAAATGTCTCTTCTTTACTAGCCAGCCCTTACAGAGTTTTTGCATTAACAGTAGTAAGATGGGGAAATGGGCATCAAAATGCAGGCTTATTGGCAATGTGCATTTGTGGCTAAAAATATTAATTAGGAATGTGATGAATTATGAGTCATTAAGAATGTGATTGGGAACAGTAAAGATAAATGTTGACGTGTTGTTACGTGACTCATAAATACATTTTCACCTAGAAAAGGTATAGAACAGGTCACTTTATCTTAGAGAGGATTCTGTGGGGTTAGAGGGTATTTCAGGAAAGAATGACAGCAGTGAATAAAGGCATAGGAAAGCTCTCATATGAAATTAAAAACTCGATTACCTTAGAAATAAGAAAACTCAGAGGTGACAAAAAAGTACATAAAGCAGTGAATGTCCGCAAACAGGTGAGGAGTCTCTCAGTTTTGCAACACTGGTGGAATTTATAAATGGGAATGTTTAACATTAACTTTTCGCCATGACATCAAAGTTCTATAGGGTATTGTTCGCAAAAATCATACACTTGAATCTTGGTCGTTTATATGGATAAAGAAAAATATCTCAGGTTTAATGCTAGGAAAGAGCTTGGGAAGAGTTACTTACGTATTTCTTTTAGTTCACTTCAGGATCAGAGGTAGGATTCTGGTAGGATCAGATCCACTATGGTGATTTCTATTTGTGTGTATGTGTGCACATCTCACAAATGCCCCTTCCTTTACAGGAAATATAAGTGCTGTAAAAACAAAACAATTTCCCCCCCCCTAACCCTAGCACAGTAGATCCCAGGAGACACCTTATTTTTGTAGGCTTTTACTTGGAGAAGAAATTTCTCAGTTGAAATTGTTCCTGACACTAGGATATAGCATGCTGTAGGGACTGAAGTTATTTGCTGACTGTAGAAGAGGCCGGACAAGATGACCAGTATAACTTACTTCAATTAGGAAATCCTTTAATCCTCCTGAGTTGGTAGACCTTGGGAGTGTGACTAATTGCATCTACATAACACACAGAACTTGGTTTGAATCTTCACAGACCTTCTATGCCACCTCTGTGGCAGAGTTGTACCTTTTTCTTCTTTCTTTTTTTTTTTTTTTTTTTTTTTTTTTTTTTTTTTTTTTGAGGTGGAATGGATCACCTGAACTGACTAAAATAACAAGAAGGTAAAGTCACAGCTAACCAGAGAGGTGATTTTATGGCTTGATGCTGTGCATGCACAGCCTTGGCATGTGGCATGACGGTACAATGATTCTGTGGAGCACAAGAATAGCTGAGATATAGTTTTAGAGCTCTGCACCACTCAAATTCAGTGCAGTGTAGGTTCACGTTCTCTGTCTGGAGCAGGCACAGGCTCTGACACATATCCCATAAAGGGAACCCATAGTTGGGTTTTGTCCTGGAAGGAAGCAATTCATTCACTCCAGGATAAAGCCATCCTTTCTTCCAGCCCAGCAGAGAAGGCTCTACTGGTTTTAGTGGCAGAAATAGAGTGTATTATTTCCTTCTATTTCAGGCTCTTTGGACAGAACAATAGAGAGGAAAAAAAAGCAGATGAAAGTTCATAGCAGGCCTTTTGCAAAACAAAAACAGATGGGGAAAAACTTTCTTATGGCAATTGATACCAAATAATAACAACAAACACTTTCAGGAAGGCCTGAGCTGTGTGAGGAAAATGAACCCCCTTGTCTTCTCAATGAAAATTTATAGTCTGTATTATATACCATGAATATTATGACCCTCTTAGAATATGAGAAAGGGGAAGGTGAGACACAAGTAACTAAATGTTTCTTTTTCTGGGGAATTACATGGAAAATGCTAGGATTTCCCACAAGCTGCAACAACAAAAAAATGTATTTTTTTCTTTGATGCCGTAATTGCATGGACTGTATTTATATTGTATGGATGACATTCCAGCACATTGTTATTCTTTGTTCTCAAATTGGTTTGTTTTTTCAGCAAAGCTTGGCTTGTTAGCAGTGACTTGTCATTCATCTGAACGTCCTTTCTAACTTCATGACTGATCTTGTCTGCCTTTGATTAAATTATATTTTAAAAAATACTTTCAGTTGGACTTTTGTAATTTTTCCAGCTGCCGTTTCTCGTCTCACCAGCTTGCTGAGGCTATTTCAAATGCTTTTACTGGAAAAAATTCTCTCGAGACATATCACATAGCTAAAAAGCAAAACAAAGGAGAATCTAATTTACCTCAGGGAATAATCCTAGAAGAACACCTACTGCTGAGTACCAAATAATGGTTTAGTAGTACTCCAGAACAACAAATGAGTGCATTCCTCTCTTCCTTGGAGTCCAATGTGCAGGACATTACTGGGAGAGCTGGAACTTGAAGTTTTTGATTCCACTAGAAACTGGGGTTTGTTTGCAAAACAGATAGTTCCTCTATTGCAAAAAATAATATCACCTTCTATTCCAGGTGCAATGAAAGCAGTTGAGTACTGACCTGAACAAATTAGTTATTGTGCCTCCAAAGTAAGCTGCTATAAACATTTTTACCATAGTGTTTTACTGTTGGAATCAAGCAATTGTTCTGGCCTGTAATCCATTGCTTTTCTTTCTTTTATTTTTCCTTCCAGCTCTCAAAGAGGCCAGCAGTAACATCTGTTAGAGTTAAGATACACTGCAATGACTTTTCTGATATTGGAGCCCTGTAGCATATTGGCTATGCAGAAGCAAGGAGACAAGCTTTTCTGTCTACATGATCTATAACACTATGCTGCTAATTCAAGAAGAGTGAACTATTTTTAGAGGTTACCAAATGACTCAGAATAAAGAAGCAATTGTGTAACAGATGCAAACCTGAATATTCAGATTATCTGGCTGTTAAAAAAACTGGAAGAAATCAACCTAATTTCAGTTCAGCTGGAGGGAGCAGACTTTTTAGCAGCACCCCAAGTTAACTTAAAATGTGTTCCTGAATATAGAACCTTTGCTATCATAAGCTACAGATGCTTTAAAAAACAAACAACCCCTTCCCCCCCACTTCTGATGACAAATACGAATTTTAGTGCAAGAGATTTATGCCAGTGTTTGATGTTGACTGCATTGCACCTAGAGTTTTAAATTCCATTAGAAACTGCTTATCTTATTAAATGAGGAGTTTAATAGTATGCTTGGATAGTCGACAGCCAAAACAAGATCAGCAGTGTTTTCCCAGAGTAGGAAAAATGATAAAAATGATGATGACTGAGTATGTACTAAGTGTCAGCTCTGTCAGGATCATGGGCTTGAGATTTAAGTTTTAATATAATATTTATCAAACCTTATTGATTGTCACTACTTAAAATTCACAGGTTCCCCTCATAATGCTTCAGGAACATTGAAAATGTCACTACAAACTCAAAACCTGGAAAGTTTTGCATTTGAGTTAAAAAATAAAAATGACTGCAGTGTTTACTCTTAAAAACTGAGACGATAGCCTTAATATTTCAGCAGTTTTCTATGGCAGTTTATTAGGTGCACTGCATGAGGTTAAGATAGAAGTTTTTCATTACATAACAGCAAATAAGCAATTTTGAAAACTTAGCCAATGTTGTATAATGCTCCTGTAAAGATGGGTGGTAAAAATTAGGCTCAGGTGAAATCAATGGCATGAATTCAGCAGGACTTTGATTACACCCCAGCCACCAAAATTCTACTTTCTTCTACCAGATGCTGGCTTTAGAGGAAATACTGGTAGTGAAGGGACTCTTGCTGTATTGTAAGATAGGGTAACCTAATGTGAGCATGCTAAGGTGGAACCACAGGATGGAGTCAGCAGCGGTTACCTTTGCATATTCAGCTTTGGGGGGGAAAAAAAAAAACCCACATACTCAGAATGAACTACAAACACTGGCAGAGCGAAGGAGGATATACCCTATTTTGGCTGAGGTGAGGACTGATAGCAAATCCGTGTTGGTTGAGTAGAGAGGTGGAAATTTTCCTGCTGTGTTGGATTTTTCAGGTTAGTATGGTGGAGCTCCTTTACTGCTTCTGTGCTAGAAGCTGGGTGTTAGAGAAGCTAAAGCTTGCAGGGCTGTGGGGAAGGAACAGAGCTGTGACAGTGACTATAGCTGATCTCAGTGTGCGTTTCTTGTATTTGTGATACTGAAGTACAGAGAAAACCCTGCTAGTGAAAGGGAAACAAATTCAGTTCCGCTGCATTTTTTTTTTCTAGCTGGCTTTCCAACTCTAATGAATGAAAATTCATCTGGAGAAACACTAATTGGGTTTGACACCACAAACACAGCAGTAATGGAAGCAGGTTCCTCAGTTAGGGAATCTGATGATCTAACAAGCTGTCTCAATGGAATTAGCTAGTTTAAGGTCTTGTGACATTATTCATTAGTTTTCTAACACAGTCATCTTTACAGTACACTTCCCAATTTGATGCTGTATCTCCTTCTCTAGCTATGGGCTCTGTTCTTTTATACCCGAGATAATGCTTCATGTTAATTCATTGACCATCAGCAGGAAAAAAACAAACAAAACAAAACCAAACAAAACCACTCACTGGCACTTTACCCTTCTCACAATATCTCTGAGGATGTTTGTTTCACATCAATGTCATTTTATCGTCAGTGGCAAGGTGACCAGATGAGTTGATCAAGAAGGCATCAGTAAGTATTTATAAATGGATATCTGGGAAATTTGTCAATGCTGAAATTAGTTTTATGCAAGAGAACTGGTTGAATATTATTGTATTTTCAGAAATGGTCAAACTGCAGGAATGTAACAGTTGATTGCCCAGAGGAAGTATCAAAATTCTGTGATTAGCGAGTTCTTTTGTTCATGCCGGCACAGGAATTTGAAAAAGGCAAAAGGGTCAGAATGTCTGCAGTTCCATGCTATATACATAAGCGTGGCAAGAAAAGAATAACAGAACTTATGTATATGTCTGTAAATAATACTGGACATGTTTGGGCATCATTAAGATTGCAGCAAAGCAATCCTCTGTGTATTGTCAGACTTTAAAGTCATCTGCAATTCTCCTTGTGGTTACTTTCACTGCTTTTTGTGATAATTCCTTATCAGTGTGAAAAATTCTTATTATTCAAAGTAAGTATGTTGCTTTCACATCAATCTAAAATAAAACTTAGTTGCTATCATAGAATAACTGCATTTAACTGAAAGGGCAAATATTAGCTTCACTTGCAGGGACACGGGAATTGCAGAGAGAAAAATCTGCTATGCTACTCCTTTGCTCATCATAAAATTGTAATGTGGAAGAAAAAGTGTTTCATATTCATAAATAAAAATCAACAAATGAAATGCATCTGACAGTATTTGTTTGTCTTGGCAGTTTCACACATTTCTTCTTTAATAATGAATCATAATATGACTGTAAATATCAATTCCCACCTTTTAAGAATTAGAAAGTTTCAACTACTACTTTTTGTCATTCACTGTGTAAATAAACACTTTGAGTATCATAGGAAAAGCTGTTCATAAATGGAGCATTTCTCAGTTTGGAAATACTTTGTCCTATACTGTTTTATTTAGGTTATACCTATAAATAGAAATGAGCTGCCAAGAAATGAGTTTACTGTGCTAAATCATACTGGTGTATTTTGCTACCCAGCTAATCCTGCTAAGGCTAAAAAATGGTTAATAGGCAATCTGTAAGATCTTATAAGATGACATTTGGAAATCCTGCAGTCATATTAGTCATTAGCCATGGCAATATTCTGCCATAAGGCAATGAGTCAGACAATTGATTAGAGAACCTCATCATGATATACCCTCCGGCATGAATAGGGAGAGAGGGAAAAGGAGAGCGTGCATGGGACACAGGACAGGAAGGCGGAGGAATAGAAGGGCAAAGAAAGTCTGAAAGAGCTTATTTTTTTAGAGGAAAAGGGTAATGGAGGTAATCAAGAAGAGGCAGACAGCGTAAATCATGAATCTTGAGGACCAGCAAGGTGTGCTACCCTCATGCTTTGTAAGTGAAGTCCAACGCCACTGGAAAATCTATTTTTTTTCTTGCACTCCTAGCATGACATCTTGCTCTAGACATGAGGCAGCTGTCAGCCACCTTCCTCACAGGTGTTGAATAAAAGTTGTGGAGAAGACTGGGATTGAAATGCTGTCTGGTTTTAATTCTGCCCATTTGCTCAAAAGGATGTGCGGATATGTATGGCTTTACCAGCTATCATCATATTTGCTGAGGAGCATCAGCAAAACAACTAAGAGCCCACAGAAGCTGACAAAAGGCCTACAGGGGACACTGGAGAAATGCTCACCCTTGAAAAAATTGCTGGGCACTGCAATTAAAAGGAAAGAGCTCTGCTATTTAGGGGTTTGTGATGCTTTTACTGGTGGCCGTGCTACGACTCCCTTGCTGCTGTTTTGGAAATAAACACACCACTTTTGGCTGTGATGCTCAGGTATGCAAGGCTGGGTGCCTGCTCCATCCCTGCAGTCAATCTTAAAAGCTGCCAGCTCCTGGTAGGAAAGAGACAGGACACAGAAAATACAAGTATTGTACAAATAGTAAGAATGATAGACATAAGAAGAAATCATTTGTACAGCATAGATTTTACTGCAGCACCTATTTTTTTCAAAATTCATCTCCCTAAAGCGTGCTTTTCTCCATAGCAGGGTATGATGACTTAAGGGCCTTATTTACAGTATCTCCAAATGTCTGGGTCTACCTTGATGTGATCCGAATCATTCACCTAGGTTCTCCAGTGATGCCCAGTTCTATCGAAAATTGGTGAGCTTTGTAATTTTACTCCTGCAGATTTAGTACCATTTGTCTAATGTACTTGTATTATAAACAGTCAGAGGCGCTTGTGCCTTTAATGCAGGGGAGCTATTAGTAAGATATTCTCCATGAAGGCACTGTCTCTTATGGGGTTCACTGGCTTTCTTGGTCTGCAAGGCTCATGTCTTGTCTTGGGCATTTCAGGAAAGAGGTTCCCAGTTTTGTTTATGTTTATAGAAAAGTGATTACAGTTATACTACAGGGGAAAGCTGATCTGTTGGGGGTTTTTTTTGGCTTATTTTTCTAAGTATTCTGACTTGTATGAAAATATTCTGCCTGTGATAAACACTTACTATAACTACTTTATAAATCAAAATGAATAATTTATTGTTTGTGCTTTTAAAAACTGTGTTAATCAATACCAAACATTTCAAAGGAATACATACAGATGATATTATTGGCAAACAAGATTGCTGCTGAGATCAATGTAAAATTCCTATCATCTTCAATGAGACTGTTTTTAGACTGGGATGTGCGATGTTTCATTTTTAGACTGCCATTACATAAACTCATAATGATGGATAGTCCTTTCCCGCAAATTACAATAGCAACAAGAAAGATCAGAAGAAGCAGGTGTGAAGAATAAACAAAGACACCAGGAGATAGGTTGAATTACTTGAATTTATCAGTTAAATAAAAGGTAGAATCAGGATCAGAGCCCTGATATTTGAAGTCAAGACCTGGCTCCTGCTTAATGATGTTGCTTCACATGCAGCTTTCTCAGGTGATGCATGGCTCATCTTTCTTGGGCTGTGGAGATCTCATATAGCATGTAACAACAAAATCAATTGTAAGAACAAGCTTCAGCATATTACTCCCCATTGCTACTAATTACTTTTCAGAGTGGCATCTCTGCCTTTCTCTCTGCCCTATCCCCACGCTTATGAAGCACTGCCCCTCTCCATCATTAACTTCTACGAGCTGTGAAGCTCTCCTGGCATTGACAGAAAAGGCAAGACAGAGAGAAGGCTTCATGCCTCACGTGCTGATGTAAGCAGTGGATAGTTACAGATCTGAAACAAGGCTCCTGTTCACCATGCTTATCTCACTTTCATATTGTTTAGTAAATCTTTTCTTCTTCATAAGGAATCTCAGAGTGCCTGTGTCTATCTCCTTTTGGGGGGAATGTGGTGATATAAACACATTTAATTATCTTAACTAGAATTTCATAACATAAACAAAATGTTGAAAGCTACATAGCATAAGGATAATGCCATATGTCATTAAAATACATTTATCTTTTAATTGTCATATTAATCAGTTGATCCTGTGGGCTGTATGCTTATCACAAGTTTGGGCTGCATTAGGAATGGGCCATAAAATTGTAACTGTAAACATTCATGTCACTTGCTAAACGGTGACTAATTTTACCTGTTCTGACATTATTATCAACCTTCTCCAGTTGTTTGAATATCTTTGTATAATGGTTAGTTCAACAGTTGTGTTATGTCTGTGTCCTGCTCTGTGATGTTTCATTTCTTTTGTGGAAGTGCTATTACTAATAGTCAAGTACATGAAGAAGTCCAAGGACTACACCATTTTCTTTAGGTTCCTAGATAACATGGGAAAATGCATAGGCTTTCCAGATGAATGTGTCTAAACACAGACTATTTTACATGGAAACAATCATGAAGATTAACGGCTACTGTGTTTCATTATTCACTGTATTTTAAGGAAGATTGTCTGTAACATAAACCATCAACAAATAAAACAGAGGTTAGGGTCACGGTCCAATCTTTAAAGAGCGTATAGGACATCTTTTACGCTGTTCAAAGGACTTTTTGTGAGCGCGCATTCAATTGACTCTCAACAGGATTGTTCTGAAATTTCTTGATGGGCATGTAACTGTGACTGAGGAGTATAACCTGGGCCCTTGTGAAAGCCTGACACTCTCTGCCCAAAATGTCAGGCGGTTTTGAATCTAAACTTACATATCCTATAGATATCTTAGTCCAGTGCTCTTGACCCTAGAGTCAGCAACAAAAGATGAACAACCGCAATAGCCACAGAAAGCAGATGAAACTTGAGGAAAAACAGATTTCAGGAGTACTCTATCTATTTACAGAGAGCAGTTATATAATATCTAAGGGCAAATGGTGAATCCCTGAATCACATGTTGATTAAAGCTGGAATAGCACAGAAGTTGCCCGGTTTTTTGAATGCTGAGCAAAGGGATTTTATTAGCATCAATAAAGTAATGTTATTCTGAGACCTACTCTCTTTCTGCATCTGTCTCTCTTTCATCCATCTCTGCTATTTGTTAAATTTCTGCCAAGAGCCTGCCTGCCCTCTAAAGCCTGGCTTCTAGTTACAGATTTAAAGAAATACTACAAGTGGTTTATATGTTTTGCTTCATAATGTACTGTTGATAACTTTTTGTAAGATACACAGCGTGCAAGAAAACATTAAAGAGAATGGAAGGACCAATTTTCAATTCCTTCAAATTGTTGGGGTTTTTTTTAAACTACAGAACATTCTCTGATGTTAGGGAGTTTCATAATTCACATGACTGAAATGCTGATGAGTAGCAGCCTTGGGATGAGACCTTAACTGAAGATAGCAGGATGATCATATAGTTTGTGGGCCTTGGATCAGGTCCGAAGAAATTTTTTTTTTTAAAGTTGTTTGTTCTGTAGGAACACATAGTTGCCATACTCAGCGAGAGGTGTTCAAAAGCAGGCCAAAGTATGGTTATCATCTCTGAGGATTTTCACAAGGCTGGACCTACAGTGTATCATTGTCTTGTACTGAGCTTCCAGGGAACTATTATTTTAATATGCCTCTGGGGTTTTCAGTGACACTGGAAACTAATTAGAAATTTAAAGCATATAGTATTAAAAAGAAAACAAACTGAAATTGAAAGAGAACAGGCTTTTCTCACAACACAGCCAATTTTCTTACCTGTTCCACCAGCAGATCAGCAGTGGGAGTTAACATAAAGGCAAGACATAGGTAAATGGCTCTGGCAAATGAATCTTCATCTTTCTAGGTGTCCCATCCCATGCTTGGTTTAGGTGAATATGGCATTCATAGCCGGCTGTCCAGTGATTCAGTCATGACAGGTTGTGCTTTTGTCCCATTTGGGACTATATCCCTGTTTGGATGATGTATATTTTGCATAGCTATTGGCTGCTGCTTTACTAACGGGGAGAGGCATAAGAGGGAACTTCCCTTGGAATGGCAGGAAATAATTGTTTTGTATGCAGATAGGTTCCCCGTAATCTTAAGGTCAAGTTTACTAGCCAAAATGGGGTAAGAGTAGCCATACTTTTTAATTAACCCAAGTTTTTTCCCCATGGCTGTCAGTAAATTTACATTTGGCTGCAAGAATCCAATTTCTGTCGGCAGCACAGGCGTTGAGACATGTACAGCTTGTTCCGATCGCAGCCTGTATCAGTGCTTAAATACTGAGCTTTGAATTTCATTGCTAGGCTGTTCAGTGCCCCCACAATGTCTTTCAAAGTCTTCTAGGCTCTAGTTTATTGTATTACCTTTGTCAGTCTGAAGTGCAGTAATTTATATTTCTCATGACTGCCCTTCATCTGGTGTGGTGCAACCTTGGGCTTTTTTGTCTTGGCTTTTTTATCAGTGGAGGAGTCCAGTATTTTGAATAATTAAACCCACATAAATAGTTGATCTTGGTGATACAGCATACAACACTGAGATGTCTTGTGTAAAAGCCATGTGTTTTTACTTCTACTGTCTCATTTGCCTGAACTAGATTAAAAAATTGTTGTCATGAAAAATTAAAGATGATAATAATAGGCATTATTATCCTGTTTACTACATGCTGCTAATATAGAGAGATTTAGATTTCTCCTGAGGAATGGTTTGATGTATATTTGTTTTCAATTAAATTTGCATATGCCGCTTTAAAGAGAAAGATACTCTATTTATCTCTCTATTTGCTTTCACTGAGGAGGGAATAAAAGTTCCATGCTTCTCCCCCTTTGCTGCATCACTGCAGGAGAGCCCTGTATTGTGTATCATAAAGAGATTGGGAAGCTGGGTAATTAATCATGAGCTTTTATGTAATAGAAAGTTTAAAATTCATTAGCTTTATATCAGAGTGAATGTTATGAGGGAGAACATGTTGTGAATGAGAGGGAGAGCCTTATAATTAAGGAAGTGTGTAAATAATAATGAAAGTCATTAGTGCCATTCAGTTTGTAAGAATGTCATAATGTAATTGGAGCATTAAAGTGAAATTTGCGATGACAAACATTAACGATACAAAAGAGAGAAAATGTGGTTATCTTTAGTTTGACAGATAATGTCAGCTTTCTTGCAAGGCCCAGATGGTGCACAGGAAAATGTTATAAACAGTTTTATTTTAATATTTTTATGATGTGATATTTGGGAATACAATGTCACAAACACACAAGGAGGTTTGCATTTGTGAACCAATACTGCCTTGCAGAGTACAGAGTCCAATGCTGAGCGACTGAAGCAATAGATAGGGAAACTCTTGTCATTGATGCAGGATCGTTGTTGCAATAAAGGTGAGGTGTGGCGTAGCACGGTATTATGAGGCTGATAAGTTTTCTGTCTGTCTCTCTCTGGATATGCATTTTGAATCTTTCCTTCCTTTAAAAAAAAAAAAGGAGGGGGGGGGAGAAAAGGAAGAAAATGATTTAACAATTATGTGGGAAATTATATGATGCTAAAATTGTACCATGTTCTGCTCTTTCAATGAAGGGACTTTCTACAGTATTGCGCATTGCAAAGACTATAATTTTAGGGCGTGAAAAAATGTAGATTCCAAACAAAGGAAGATTTAAATATGTCTAGTGGATAAGGCAAGGCGAAACAAAAAGAAGGCAGCTGGAGAAAATTTGGGGGAACTGTATTATTTTAAGGGTAGTGACTGAGAAATAACTATGCTTAAGACTCTAGGACCTGAAAGGTCAAAGACCTCAAAGTGCTGGAAGCTTAAGTATGTGTCTTTGTGTTCTGTCCGCGAAGTACAGCGTTATGGGGTTTCACACTATCCCCATCACTTTGTGTTGAATGGACCTAATTTTTACATAAGCAGTCATTCATTCTTTACTGTCTCTTTTCTGCAGCCCACTAGCCAACACAAAAGTTGATTCCAAAGTGTTCAAGAGAAACACTGCAAATTGCTAAATTGATGCTAATCAAAATCATATTCTGCTAAGCGTCTTAGGAAATGAACAGTGATCCCAAATGAATGAAACTGGAGAGGTGAGGGTGGGCTGGAAAGCAGTATGCTTTGCTCACGGGTACGGGGCACCTGCTAAGGTTGTAATGGCAGTCAGACGGGGGAATAAAGAACCCACTGGGCCAGCGCAACAGAGCAATCCCCACGCCTTATCCAATTATTACCTCAGTAGGATTTTAACTTACAGCTCTTTGAAAAATGTCTAAGACTCCCCAATTGCATGCAAAGGCCACATTTTTGCTAGTTTTATCACCACTGGCAGAACTTGAGAGGGCTTTCAAATGACACATAGCAGGAATTATTCTCTGCTTACTATAGGGCTGCTGCTACTGTTGGGGTTTTGGGGTAGGACAGTCTAAAGTAGAGTCACAGTGACTATGCTAAATTATGGTTACATTATGCCTTTTCTGGTCATTGTTACTGAGCATAAACAAAACTAACGTGATGATACGTAAGCTGTAAAAAGAGGCTGTCAGATATATTGCCTCCAATAGTTTGTACATGGCTGGTTTTGGAAAGCATGATTCAGCACAGGTTGGGGTTTTTGGTTTGGTTTGGTTTTTTCAGGTCGCTCCTGTTCTTTCGCACATCTGCGCACTGTTTTGCATGTAAGCACAATGTGGCCTTAAAGCAGGCAACTACTTCATCTCACATGGATTGTGAGGGGAACTGATCTGCCAGCAAATGATGTCATGCTCTTAACACCCTCTATTGTGGAGGGTCTCCTCATCTCCTCTTGAGCAGCGTTTGTGACCAGTGTTTGGTGTTTGCTGCCTCTCTAACTGAACAGGTTAACAAAGCTGGGAGTTGGGGGGGGAAGGGGGGGTAAGCACAGATGATCATAATTTTACAGAATAAGAACTAGCCTTGTTTTTCTTTACCTTTAGTGCAATTCCAACCTTTGTATCAATTTGTGTATAGATTACAGATTTTGAGAATTAATCTGTGATCTGGCAGGTTCATCCCTGTTTAGGTAAGACATATTTTTTGTAGACTTCTCTTTTAATTTATTTCTGGTATAACAGTGTTTAAGATGTGACTATCCAAAATACTAGCGGCCACATCTTGAAACCATTATACTGTTTTTCCCTGTTTAGACTCAGACAATATCTCTATTAACTTGAGTGGGAGTGACCTTAGCAAAGATAAAGTCCAGCCTTCTTTTACAAGTAGACTTCAGGTTAGGGATCCTAAAAGAGCAATGATTTCTGAGCCTCCTGAAACTGCTGTACTGAACGCTGTCGCTTCATATTTATGGTCCTGAGTTACCAACCCAGCCTTGCAGTTGCATCCACAGGAGGTCTGAGGTGGGAGCAACTGTATAGAAGTCAAGGCCAGTGCCACTCTGAGATGTCCCCAGTTGGCTTCCTCTATTTTATAGTTCAAATGCAATTCAACATTTAAGCATTGTGGGTGACAAGAACGCTTGAAGTCCTAGGGTGAATATATGTCTGTGTTCTGCTCATTGGAGGTCAGTGCCCTGGCTTCCTGGCCAGTGTGAACCTCAGAGCATACTGCAGTGAGGTGGGGTGGGCTGCAGGAGAGCAATGCATTCAACTTACACAGATGCTGTGGCTGGGGTCCTTTCTAGACATTCTGATGGGAGAAGATAAACCTTATTCTTAAAAAAACTTTAAAGGAAAAATGAAAAATGGTGTCTGGTTGAAGAGTATCAACATACTAGTGTGGTATCAAGTTATTTTGTGAAAAATACCTACAAGGTAGATCTGGGCCTGATGTCATTGGGCACCGTCTCTTAAGCTGTTACACTCAAAACATGCATTTCAGAGAAGACTAGATGTGTCTAGAAGCAAAATGTAAGAGGGCAATGTCTTCAGGGGAATTTCAAATTGAGAAATCGGCAGTTGGTGAGTCCTCCAGGTTATAGGGGCTGATTGGCATGGCAAGTCATCTTTTTTTCACTTCCAAATCATTTGCCAACTTCAGTCTCTAGGTTTTCATATGGTCCCTGATCTACACAGTGGCACTGCTTATTTATCAGACAGTGCATTGAGTTGCATCTCTGTGCCCTGACGAAAACACAGAATGTGCTGAACATTGCCAGGACCCAGAGTCCTCACTACATGAAATAAATACCTGAATTTAAATACCTCATGGTCTGTATGATCATTCTCTGTCTACTTATAGCTGGGACAATGGTCTTTAAAATATACTGGTGGTGTTTTTGAGTGTCAAACCAAGCCTACAATTCCATAATAATGTTTTACTGCTATTCTTAAAATTGCTATGGCAGGACTTATAGAAGGTAAATGGGAATTCCTCTCGAGATTGCAGGGTTTTTTTCCTTTTTTTCCCCTCTCTGTCATTTCCTAGATCCACTTGCTCACCCACGAAGTTCCCTAGTCCTCTGGCTTCCCTTCTGCCTGGATACCTTAAGCACAGATGTAGGTCTAGTGATGGTTCAGCAGTGAGAGAGGCACTATGTATTTCTGAAAGCCTGTACTACCCACATCTTACTGTGGTAGCTGAAAATTGTCACCAAAGCTTGTCTGCTCTCCAGGTGTGCTGGAAGGAAAGCTATGCTTTTATACTTTGCTTTAGACAAAGGGCTGCAATAAAGGCTTTTCTTGGTGTGATCTTGATGGGAAAGTGCTTTGTGCTAGTGAAGTTGTTTGTGATTCTTATGGCTCCTATGCCGAGGACTGTAACTACCCCCCTGCAGATGCTGTGTTTGTCATATGTCTCCTTAGAGCCACTCACACTTGTGAACCAAGCAGTTCCTGGGCTCTTAGGTGACCCTGAGCCGTTGGATTATTAAAGCTCATAAATCTTATTGAAAGATTTTGGAATTTCCTCAGCTTGATTTCTTCCCTACAGTACTCTAATATGAGTAGGTAGTGCACATTCCCCATAATGAATCACAGATGGCAAGATAACCAACTCACTCCACTCCCTGCCTGGGACTCTCCCTCCTCCTCTTTTTCTCACCATTTTCTCTCTGGCCCATCCTAACACCACAGCTCACAACATTCTTGCTGACTCCCTCTTGTTACTGCTCTTTCTCTTACCGCGTTTGTCTTGTCTCTTTGCTTTAACATGTACGCTTCACATACATATTATAAAAAACCCCCGTGATGCTAAGTTCCTACATCAGAGATGTGCTTCTGTCCAGAGCAACTGAGAGCTGTCCACTGCCTGAATTTCTCAACCTGTTAGAGCTCTTTGAACATTGTCTGCAATGTGACTGAGTCAGAAGGATACTGGGCTGAGCCCTGCGTGGCTTTGGAACACCCTTTCTGAGCTGCCAGCCACCCTTTAGCCCATGAAACAGTCCACTGTCCTTCCAACGCTGTTTCCTGAAAGCCTCCCAGTCCTCTTGCCTATAAATCTAAATTAAGGAAAAGGCTACAACAGGAGAGACCAGTTGCACCAATGCTGTCAAAGCTAGAGTTCCAGTTCCTGCTCATTTTCTTTTGAGAGTCACAGCTGAGCAGGAACTGCAGTTTCTGGTCTTGGGGGGGGGGGGGGGGGGGATCAGACAACTATTTTTTTTGTGGGGTAAGGAACTCCACACTGGAATATCCTTTTCAAGATACACAGATATGGCACATCAAACGCTTTGGGATTTCTAAAAGAAACTAAGAGGGGATTTGAAATGTCAAACACAAAGAAATGATGCTTTGCTTTTAGTGGGAAAAAAATACCTTCCTCAGCCCCTCTAGCAACAGATTATATTTTTAAAGGGTTGTTCATTGATCTTCCTCCAAAGAGAGAGTCTTAGATTTAGGTACCTGATCTTAATCCTAATGAAGTCCATTGCAAAAGTCTCACTGACTTCAGTGGGAATAGCATAAAGCTTCACTTTTTTATCAAATCCGAGCTACCAGTACAAGCTCTACACAAATTGCTTGGTTAATTTTCCTTTACTTGTGATGTTGTAGCTGGAATAAATATTTCAGCTCTTCCTGAGAAGTGTTTGAAACTAGAGCAATTTGGCTATACTTACATATTGTAATGTGCCATTTTAGATAGAAGTGCAGTATTTTTAAGTCCATCTGCAAATTATGCATGATTAATTTGTTTGTAACACATAGGACACAAAAATGGAAAAAAGTTTAAAAATAAAAAAACAACTGAAACTGATCTCTTTAACAGAAGATTATGATAAAACACATCAACAGTTAGCTTATCATACTCTTGTACCTCGATCTGATTCATTCCATAACTCCACAGCACAATAGACTCTACATGCTGGCTTTGTTTCACTGAAAAATGACTAGAGGCAGAAGAAATGTGCAACCAGTCATGGAAGCTTTTACTAATGTATTAAGTAACCCTGCGTGCCTTCTACTACAGGAATCCCCTGTGGTTGCAGAACTGCATGAAGCTCAGTATGTTTGTCCGACATCACATACTTCGAATCTGATGTTGGTTTTTGAGAGCCCGCTAAGGTTTTCTTGATTTCTAAGTGAAATGGAGAAGACGTAGTTAGAAAGTGTGCACACAGTGAACAAGTAATATAATCCGTTGTCATGCTTCAAAAATATCTTGGGCTGAAGTGTTCAGTGTTGCCTGTTGTAATTTTGTATACGTATAGCAGATGTATGCTTCACTGCTGCAGGGTGGTCCTGTTGCGCAAGGGCACTTTGCAAGGCCAGAGTCCTAGACAGCATGTGCTGGGGGTTAATTAAATGCTTTATTAAAAAATTATTTGAAGATAAAGGTCTTGTGTCTTTTTTTCTGCTCACCCCTGAAGTCTGGCTACAAAACACACAGGAAAAGGTGTCAGAGATCTGAAAAGCTTATCAAATTCTGCCTCTGCTTAAACACACAGCTTCTGCTGACTTCCATCAGGCTTAAATGGACAGTAACCCCATGCATGTTTACAAATCAGTACAGGCAGCAGCAAACCATTGCCATGGTTCCCCACCTCTTAGATATTATGATTGTGCATGATTGTGATTTTTCTTTCTGCAAAGAAAAGTCCTGAAAAGGGGACGTAGGAGGTATACTCTGTTAGATTCAGATCTGATGCCGTGAAGGTCTGAGGTGACTTCTCAACCAAGGGAGGCAATTTCACATGTTTGCACGCCCTGTGTTTGATGCTGCTCACCATTCTGAGCTGAAATACTAGCTTGCATGATACTGGGATTTTTTTTTCCTGAGTATTTCCTTTGTTCTTGCTGTAGCTGGTATCTTTTAGCATTCGGTAACTTGCCCCAGCCGCATACTGCCACACAAGTGAGAGTGAACTGCCAGGACTACAGCTTGGATGAATTTTTATGTACTTACAGATCTGACGTATAGCTTCGACGCTTCCCACTCTGAAGACACTCGAGTATCCCAACGGTGGGAGACAAGCTGTGGACACGTGGCTGTTTTCCATGTTCATTGTGTCTAGTGACTGGGGTAAGGTTTTGAAACATTCGCCCCCCTCACTCCCTTTCCTACTTAGGCAGGTGAGTTGCAAGCTGTCTAGCGAAGGCATGAGTGAGTACTGCTTTAATGTCCCGATGCAGCCTGCATTCTCTCCCTTAGGTGCATGGCCTACTTGGGAGGGAAGGGATGATGTGCAGCAGTCAGGTGAGGTCTGTGGCATTTCAGGGCATGTTCAAAAGAGTTTTGATAGCCATTTTGGAAAATGAACTTTGGTCCACAGTGGAGATGGTTGAAAGAAACACTTCAAAAGCAAAGACCTGGTTCTTCCCCCATCGCCAGCTGTAGCACGCTTCAGTGCAGTGCCATTTATAGCCTTTCTGCCAGTCTTTTTTCTTTCAGATGCAACTTGTAGCACACAGTGTGGGGGTATGTTCAGTCATGAAATTAAAAGTAGATGGAGCCACACGCGACCATCCTGGGAGTAAGCCGCATCAGGAGGTGCATTAGCGGAACAGGTTTTGGTGTGCCTGGCTGAATGCCTCCCATCACTTGAGGCGTGCACCAGGAGCCTGCTAATGCGCACCCTGATGCGGTTCATTGCTCGCTGTATTCTTCCAGTCTGATTTCAGTCAGCGGTCCCTCGTAAAAGCAGGTGTTTGCTTCTGAGGGGAAAGAGGGATTCCAGGGGTGCCAGGATAATACCTAATAAAGCAAACATTTCTCCCCCCCCAGCCTTCTGTTTATTTGGCTGTGTTTGACTGGTACACAAGTTCTTCTAGGTTTGTTAATTGTGGCAAAGTGTCTTTTGTAACAAGGACTTTCTGAAAGTACATAATGAAAGGAGTGCATTTTTAACTGTATATTTTAAATAAGAATTGTCTGTCTGTGGGAGTTGGGTTATTTGTATTGCCGTAGACAGAAACGATCACCGTATTTCGTAGGACCTTGCTGCTTTGTACTTATTGACTGTTTATTTTTCATCTATAGGATTACTAATTGCAGCTAGTACCAGCCGCTTCTGTCTCCTTTCAGGTTATTGTAGTAGAGGGCATTGTACCAGATGCATGGTTATTCACAGAGCATGCATTTCCAGCAGCTGAATTGCTGGATCCGCTCTAAATGATCTATGGCAATTACATTTGGCATTGTACAGCTATAATTTTACTGCATATTAATAGCCACCTAGCAAAGAGGTAAATGCCCTTTTCTCGGCTGGGTGCAGAACGAATGCCTGGATGTATTCAACTGGGTAAAACGAGGCTCGGTTTTTAAACGGATAGCAGGGGTTTTATGTATTGGAAATGTGTGCGCTGGTGAAATGTCTGTTTCCCTCTGCCTTGATGGTGTGCAGCGAGGCTCCTGGAGAAATATCATCAAGCCAGATCCTCGATGGAGACATGCTGGGGAGGGGGAGGGGGATCATGTGCCCCATTTTAAGTAGCTCATCTGCTACCACCCAAAATCTGCTGCAGTCTTTTTTTTTTTTTTTTTTTTTTTTTCTTTTCTCCCTTTCAACAGCTCGGCTGATCAGTGTGGATGCTGTCAGGTTTCACCAGCAAAAATAATAATCATTAAAACCACCCTCCCCAGACCTTCCCTAAAGCTGTCCTCTGGAGTCAAGGGCCCATTTTCTTCCCTCTTTTTTTTTTGGGGGGGGGGGTGGTGGGGGCGATGGGGAGTGGGTGGAAGCAAGTAACAAGGAATCGGAGGAGATTAACGAGCTTTCTCCTTATTAGCGCCGCTCGGGGGCTTTGTCTGTGCTCCTGGCTGGGGATGGGCTGATGGGGCTTGGGGGGGAGGCGGGGGGCAGTGGGACTGGAGGGGCCGTCGTGCGGGAAGCCACACACACACGGACGTCCGGCCCGCCATACCCACTCCACACACAGACATAGACACAGAGTCCGGCCGGGCAGCTCCTCGCCCCGGCCCGCGGCGTGTGTCTGGGGGGGGGGGGGGGGTAAGGGGGGAGGTGTGTATGTGGGGGGGGGCGTTGGGCGCGCGCAATGGCGGCGGAGCCAACGGCTCCTGTGAGGCGGCCGTTGGCGCGGCCGAGTCAGCACGAGCCGGAGCGGCGGCGCTGAGCGCAGCGAGCGCGGAACCGGCGAGGAACGACGCGAAACGCGCCGCTGTCTCCGGTCCGAGGCGCACCACGCTGCGTGGGCGGGGAGAGAGAGAAAGGGAGAGGGAGAGACTCTCAGATAGACAGTACAGCCGGGGAGCGCGGCAGATAAAGGACAGAGGACGGGCGGAGAGAGAGAGAGAGAGGAGCGAGCGGGGATCCAGTCAGGCACCGAGAGAGACCCAGGGAGAGGACAGGCAGCGCCAGAGGCAGGGCAGGCGACGGCAGCCCGGCGACGGACCAGGGCGACGCGAGCGGAGCGGGGAGAGGCGAGGCGAGGCGGCCCGAGGCGGCCGGCGGGTCGGGCGGCTCCGCCGCGGCCACCGCGCCCGGCCACCACCGCGCCGCGGCGGATCTCCTCCCGCGGAGGAGGCGGAGGCGGAGGAAGAGACCATGTCTTTCAGGAAGACAGGCACTGTACTGTAACAGCAGCATATCTGCAGCAAAATAAACAAACCAGCCAACCAAAAATACCAAACAAACAAAAAAATAACCCAAGCCACCAAGACGCTGGGGGCAGATCCCGTTTTCAGGCAAGGTAAAAAAAAAAAAGGAAAAAAACCAAACCAAAACCAACAACGCCAAAGCAGAATCTGTAGACATTTGTGTGGCGTGGTGTTCTTTGTTGTTGCGATTTTTTTTTTTTTCTCCTTCCAGCATGTGTCTTCTGTCATTTCGTTGGAGTCATTCGCCCCCATCCCCCCCACCCCTCCCCTTGATCTTTTAATTTTTGAGGTCAGGGCAGCTTGAGCATGTGAAGCGGAGGGAGAGGGAAATAGGAGCTGTGCATGGAGCTGGGGCTTGCGCGTATTACATGCGATGTGCAATTATTTATAGCAACTGCAGGATTCCGACTCTTAAGATGTGGTATTTACCAGAGAGGGAGGGGAAAAAAAAAAAAAAAAAAGAAGGAAAAAAGGGTATCATTCATAGTCTAGTGGGTCAGGATGGTATCGGTGCTGAAGCCGGAGCCTCGCACGGGATCTCGGAGCGGCAGGGTAGAGGTGGTGAAAGGCAGGTACGGCGTGAAGGGCTTGCCGCGGTTCTCCGCGTGGGGCCGTGGGGCCGCCTGCCCCCGCGGAGGGCGGCGGTGGCGCCTTCGCAAAGTTTCCGCCGTCAGGCGGTAATTACCAGAGGCGCTTCTGGCAGGAGCCCTGCCGCCTCCCACGGCTCTGGACGGCGGTGGGTCGGGCTCGGACGCGGAGGTGAGGTGGTCGGAGCTCGGTCTGCGGGTGCCCTCGCCTCGGAACCGGTGTCCGGGAACCGGGTTAAGGCTGGGGAGGCGAGAGCCGAGGAGGGGAGCTGCGGGAGGAGATCGTCCTCCTCCCAACGGTCGTTTTAGCTAAAATGTATCAAACTGTAAAGCCCCAAGTTTTACTCGCTGATTTGTGAGCAACATCGAGGGATAGGCTTTAAAAAGCCGTGCTTTGCTGGAGGGAAAGCCGGGGCTTGCTTGCTTGACTGGCATTGTTCTTAAGGGTGGCGATTTGAGGGTAACAGATTTACTTGATGCTTCCCTTAGCGTGTCTTTTTTTTTTTTTTTTGCATGCAGTGAAGGAAGATCACAGTCCAGGAGTTACAGTGATATGGTTAGGTATCCTAGCAGGCTGTTTTCATAAAAAATTAGTTAATGTTACTCAGCTTAGTGCAATTCTGCTTACTTGTGTGTGCGTTTCAACGATATCTCTTGTAGATCTAACCAAGATGTGTTCATCCAGTGCAGCCATTGCGCAGTCTTAATTGTTGTTTTTTGTTTTGTTTTGGTTGGTTGTTTGGGTTTTTGTGTGGTTTGGGTTTTGGTTTTGTTTTGTTTTTTTTTTTCCATTTACCGTTTCAGCCAGCGGGGGGAACACGCTCAAATTCCGGGTGTATTTTTCCGTGCTAGGTGTGTCTTTGCGCCTTCGCTCTCCCTCCCGTCTTTGCGCTTCCAGGTGTGTGCGGTTTTGCTTAAATTCATCCCGCTGTCGTGTGACATTGCTGTAAATGTGCCGAGAGGGGAAACAAAGGCATTAAGGAGCAGCACAAGTGGTTGTTGATCACCTGTTTGACTTCTCTGCCATTGCGCTGAGCTAGATGCATGGCCGGTGTGCATTCTTCTAAATGCCGTATGCAAATTTTAGGCAAGTATAAAGCAATTGAAGCTGAGGGTGATGGGGAGGGGAAAAAAAAAAATAGTGTAAACTGACCTGCAACTTTTCAGTCGCATAATTTAACTGCACGCTGATTTTTGTTTTAGCAGTCTTCGTCACGGATCGAGGCGAGTTTGTGTGCACTATTAGGCTTGCAAATTGTTAATCTCGCACTGACTTTGCTTCTCAGTTCCCAGCTGGGCATGGTTACCTTGAGAGCTGTGGTATCAGCACTGTCAGAGCATGCTCCGGTGGGGAGATCGGGTGTGTGTTCTATTTTTAATACTATTTAATGAAGATGCTTCTCACTCTGCAATATATGAAGCATAATGGAAGAGCAGAGCGATGATTGGTTATGGATACTGGAAAAGGAAAAATGCAAAGGTAAAAATGGAAATAACCTCAAATATTTTTATTAGATTAATGAAAGAAAATACAGCTGTGCAGAAAGGTGATCGATTAGTCGGTTTTAAATTGAACTGTTTTGTGGTGTCTAAGATGATTTTTTTAAAAGATCTTTTTAAAAGTTGTATGAAACAAACTAGATAGGAAATTATTTTGTGCAGTTGATAAATCTGATTATCTTGGGGTATGCCTAAGTTGAAGAATAGTATTCCATTTTAATTCTTTTTTTAATGTTGAGATGTCTTACAATGGAGTAGTGCTAAGGAACATCTTAAAAAATTTTTTTTTTTCTTGTGCTAACCAGTTTTAATGATTAACTATTTATGTTCTTATTGGTAGCCTCTTGAAGCAGGAGTTTTGAGGTTTTACTCCTTGCAGTTAAAAGTTAATTTGGTTGATAGTAAAAATTGCTGTTGCATGCAATGCTCACAGAATGCAAGCAGCTGTAAACTTCTTGCGATACATGTGTAAAGGAAGATACCTATAGATAACTATTGTGTATGCCGCTATGCAAGATGCGTGTAGGTATTTTGAAAAACTGCCTTGTTTAATTCTATGTATCTGTAGTCAGTAATGCATTTATTATCTGTTTGCAACAACCCATGCACTCAGAATCATATAGAGGAACTCACCTTGATTAAAGATATCTTCTGTAAAATAACTCTATTTTCTCCCTGTTGCCTACAGTTTTACAGGATGGTGGTCTTAAGAAATGGCTGAGTACCCCTCCTGCAAAATCCTTTTTCAGGCAATTCTTTTTCTGCTCCATGCTAGTCTCTTTGACTGCCCCAGGGCTAAGCGTGCAAGTGAGGGTTGTTCAGAAAAGTGTTGCGCTGCATCGTATCGTTGGAGAAAAAATTACATGAGGACTGTATAAGGATGATAGAGGAAACATAGTGAGATTTTTAACACCGGTGCAATGATAGATCTCAGAGAGAGATAACAGTGTAACAGCCTCTTTGAAACTTTATCCTGTTGGAGTAAAACTGTCAGACAAATCATGTTTCTGATGGTGCTGTTTTTCCTGTGGGCTTTACTGGGGTTATTTGTATGATTGTAGTAAACTGGACTTGGCCTGATAACTCACTGATGTTAAACAGAATTTCTGGGAATACATAAAAGAAACCTAAGAAGTTTTAAACTCTGCTGTGTTCTTGACTTCCAGGTTACAATTTTAACAACTAACTAGGAATGAATGGGGGCGGAAGGAAGCGCACCAATTCTAGGATTACTTATAGTCTGCCTCTCCTCCTGTAGGCATTGCTCTCACTATGGTCAATGGGAGATTTAAATTTGGAAGTGTGTCCTGGTTCAATGGTTTTAGCAGTGCTAGAGACACACGCAAGGGACAAATCTTCAGCAGGTGTAAATTGATGTAGTTCCACTGGTTTTAAGAATAGCTATGGATTTACACCAGCTGATGATATGCCCCTCTGCTTGTAACATACAGGATCTGTAACTTGTATTGGGTGGTATTATCAATTTTGATGGCATTAATTTCAGAATAGGAAAATGATTTTGGCAGATTGGCGAATCCTTGTTTATAGGGACTACTCATAAATGTGCGACTTCATCCAGTGAGTACTCCCAGCTCAATTTGTTTGCTCAGTTGTAAGGAGAATTTGTAACTTATATGAGTATTTAAAGGAAATGCTATTCGTGTTCAGTAATCTATTTTCAAAAATATCATTAAAGATTGGCCAGTTGAGAAGTAATGTAACTACAGTGCAATAAACTTGCAAAATCCGTTTGTCCCCTGCTCATTCATTTATTAGATTTTAAGTTCTGTATTAATGTTCTCAGCAGGTAGTAAGTCAAGCAAATGGGTCACTTTTTCTTCTAGAAGATTGAAACATTCATCAAACAAGTAATAAGTGCAAAGACTCTGTACGTTCCAGTGGACAGCATTTCATTCTGAAGACTTGAAAATACTGTGTATGAACATCTTTGTATCTGTATGGTAACATGCATTTTTAGGGTGCGTTCCGTTTTGATGACAAACGGCAATCCAGGTAAGTAGGATTTTCCCCGTTTTGAGGCTGGGTAAATTGAATTGCAGATAAATTATGCAAACCATGTGAGGTCACGCATCTGGTTTTTGACAGCCATGAAATGAAACCTGTTCCGTTCTTACGCGAGTCACTCCTGGATGATAAGGCTCCCTGATTAATTGCTGGGGTTTGGTTTGTTTTCTAATTTTTCCACTTCATACGTGAAATGCTGACTTTCAGAAACATGTAGATGTAAATAAATTTACATGTTTGTTTATTACAAATATTTCATTTTTACATAATTAATTGGTAAAGCTTTCTAGCAAGGAAAACTTCAGAACAAGTGCAAGGAATGACTCATGTCTGGTCTTTTTTTGTTTGGTTGGTTTTTATATATATTGAACTTGCCTATAAATTCAGGTAGATATACTGGTTACTGTTTGTGGACAGGATACGTTTTTCTTGGGTCCTTGTTTAAGAAGGACACTTAAACCCAAATCATAACAACAGCCACTATGGTCTGCGTATGTCATTGTGCACGCACACATGATTTATTAGAAAAATAAAAAAGACATTACACTATGAGACTATAATATGTTCTGGTTTTAATTAAGACTCATTTTTTGATCAATAACATCTGTGATGAATTATTGCCGAGTAAGTCCTCATTTGTCTGTGAAGGCCTAAACCACTTAGTTATAGGACTTAAGAGCTAAACCGCTCATCATTTTCTTAGATGTTTGAAGGAACTCCAGTTTTAGATTCTGTGTTATCTCATACAGTGGTTTTGCAGTAGGTAAACTTGATGGTGCATTGCTAATGAACCTATGTAAGACTGCTCCCTGTGTAGGGGTCTCCTTAGCTTAATTTATAAGAATATGTAAATAATCTGTGCTAATGTGTGGAATATGCAATGCGAAGTTATGACTTGCATTGATTCCAGGGGAAGAGTATTGGAGCTCTGTGTCACCTTTAGGGAAAAAGCCCCAAGCAAACACTCTTGTCCTACCACAATTGCTCTCTTCCACCCATTAGTAATGTTGCGAATATTTACCGTTGCTTCCTTTTTCCCTGTCGTGGTTTCCAGGCTTTCACATAGTCCATTATCAGTACATCTCTCTTTGGTTCCTTGGAAAAAGAAGTGGAAAAGGTCTCCTTTAATTCAAATGTATCAATTTTTAATTGTATGGTGAAATGTTTAAATCATTTTAGATCATTCCAGATTCCTAAATAAGTAATAAGCTGGTATATGAAAATGTTACATCACTTCTCCCTGCCCCCATTCCTGTTACTTACAGAAAGAAACGGGCTAGATATGGGGAGAAATACAGAGAAACAAGGAGTAAACAAAATAACACGTTTTACAGGAGTGAGTTCATAAGGGCTATCTAGATGAAGTAATTGCTACTGTGATAAACATGGTGAAAAATATTGAATACTAGAGATCCCACCACAGGTTTTTCTGTTAATGTTGAAGACGCTACGAAGTGCAAGAGTGATAATGTCATACAGCATGACTTAGCTGAAATGCAGAAGCCATGGTTAGGCAGTGACAGCTGGGAATTTGAAATTTATGATTTGGATATCCAGTGACTTTCTGAAGCAGGGGGTTTAGAGTATTTTCTAGTCACTGACAATATATGAAGGCAGTAACCATCTAAGGCTGTTCTGAGGGTATGTGTGTTCACATAGCATATGTTGAAGTATGTAAGGTGAGAAGTGCATTTTTATAAGTGAAAGAAAATGTTGTTCACAAAGAAACTGAGACACTTTTATGCTTCTCTCTCCAAATCAGATGTCTGCTCTTGATAATTTCAGGCCAAGAGTCACAGTTAACAAGAAGAGTACCATGAGAAAGCAAAGTTCTATGAAAAGTATTCTTGTAATTTAATGCTTTCTAGTATAGTTCTTAGTCTTAGGCAATAGTATGATTTATTTATGAGCTGCTTATACAGTGTCCATATTAAAATTATGGAAGCTTAGTAACGTCCTCCAACTGATAAAGTTGCCTTTTTTCCTACATTGGATGCCTTCAAGCTTTTGAGTCAAAGGAAAGCTTAAATGGTCAGCAGGATGGTGTCCAAAAATAGTTAGCAATAAAAAAACACCCAACAAACCAAACAAAAACCCTCACATGCCTTCCCCCACTGCTAAATACTCTGGGTTTTATTTCTCAAAGTTTTTGTCTTCTGTTTGAAATCTATGCTAAAACATGAAAATCAAATATATACGAATCAACTACTTTCTGGCTTCTGTTTCATCCCCCTTTTTATGGCCACGCAGCAGTGATTTTTACTGGATTCATAAAATCATCAGAGCTAGTTTTATATTCTAGAAATTGAATTCTGTCATCAAAAGCATGCCTGAACAGCTAATAATGTTGTCAATTAATCCTATTGCAGTATTTGTATTTTTATTGCCTCATGAGTTAAGTCTCCCTGTGCCTTCAATACAGAAAACATTTTGTAAATTTTCATGATATCATTAAATATGAGAGTCGGATTGTGGTGCTTTTCTTTGCAGGGAGTGTATGCATCTTGGTTTTGGTGACTTGCAGAGCGTCACCATGGTGTAGCATGGTGTAATGCTTTTTTTACTGTGAAGAAAGTTTATCATAATTTGTTCCTGAGTAAAAAGGGATTGCAAGGCTTTTTGGTTGAATGAAGCTAATGCAGCTAAACTGCAGTGATTAGAAGTGTGTTATAAATGCAATTAAATTGTTGTACAGTTAAATGCTCCATGCCAATTAATGTTGAATTCAATGGGAAGTTTTACTAAGGAGCAGGCTTTGGTGTTGATGCTTTCATGTGAAATAGGTACAGCGAGATGCACTTGTAGAGAATATGCCTACTTCGTGTTTTTTGGGTGTTTGTGCCATAGAACTTCTTTTGAAATGCCTTGCCTTCAAAAACTAAATAGTAAATTGTGGTGGTTCAAACTAAGTAAGTTTGGTTTTTTTCCATTTTCAAGTGACTACTCCATTTCTAAATACATTGCCATTGGCGTAACATTTAGAATCGTTTGAATGAGCTTGCTTAATGTATTATAAAGTATTTGTTACGGAGTCATAAACGTTTATGGTGTCATGAAAGCTTTAGGAGAAACACATCAAATAAATTCATCAACTCTAAAGGCTTACTACAGATTTTAATGTAAGTCCAGGAAATGTCTGATAGCTTTATAATTTGTGTACTTTACAAGCCATGAAATCTGAAGTAAGGAGGTCTGACTTTAATGCTTTTGGGTTTTGTTCTTTTAAGAAAAATTCAGAGCTTTCTCCTATCAACAGAAAAAAAAATCTTGAACGTAAATCTAAAAGGAAAGCATACTGAGCAACTTAGGGCATCTTATAGTGCCATATTTCATAACACATACTGCTGTGAAGAAAATTACAACAAAATCATCTTCGATTCAGGTATGATTTTTGGGAGCTTTAATTCACAGAAAACAACTTTAACTAAATTGGAAGATGCATGGTATTTACCAGCTTTGTGTATCTCAATGTGCTTTTCCACTACAGTATAGCAATCTGTTCTGCATCTGAGCAGCAAAATGGAGTGGTCTCTAGTGACAAGAACTGTGGCAAGCAGAATCCTGCTAGATACTAAAGGCAATGAATTATTACTGATGGATAATGTAACTTTAGTTTAATCTGTGTACTGATGAAAATGATGGCATTTGAAAGAAGTCCTTGAATGACCCGCTTCTTGAAGTAACCTTCTCAAAATCAGAGGCTGAGATAAGGGAGTGGTGGGGCAGGGGGCATATTGGAGGATTAGCTGCAGTAGTACTGCTTGTGATGTGAAATTGGGTTATGGGGCATCAGAATTAGGAGGACAGCCAAGGAAAGGAGGGTTTTCTGGAGGTACTCCCTGAAGATGAAGTAATTGGAGTTTTGGATCACCCAGAGAAAACGCATCTGTGTGTAGCCTCTTTTAAGTATAATTTGTTTTCAGATTTAAAAATAATAATAAATAACAATAAAACCCTTATACATGTGATGCGTCTTTACATGGAGTATCAGGACGGAGTGAGTACTCCATTGCAATTGCACTTGATCTCCTCAAATCCGAGGTTATAGGAGTTGTAAACAATCTACGTCTTCTGAGTTTTGCTGTTGCTGAATTGCTCCTCTCTGCCACCTGCCTGGCAGAACAGAAAGGAAGGTAACTGAATCGTTGCCAAGGTCTGAGGGCAGCTACACAGCAGCATGCACCAGGCTGATGTTTCTTAGCCTGGCTTAGTGTCAGTGCATGAAGCTGGTGGGTGAGTCAGTCCTGGGGAGACATGCAAGACTGCGGGCTCTGTAGTATGTAGCCAGTTCTTCTATGAGAATAAATTGGTTTCTTTCTTATCATCTCTCGTCTTGACATGTCAGTAACCTCATAAATTAGTCAGGTATTTACTGAAATAGCATAGTGTGCCCTGTTACTACATAAATTTACGCCCTTCTGTAAAGGGCTTTGTATTAATGGAGAAGTATTGGTAGAAAAGAGCAGATCGAGACACAAATCTTGATGCAGCATTTTGGCTGCCTGTGGTTGTGCTACCAGTAACCATATAGCCATGGTCGTGGGGCTGTGGTTTCTGCAGACACCCTGTCCACTCATTCTTTCGTCGTGATCATTTCCGCAATGCGGGAGGAAGATGCGGCAAGCACCTACCTCTTTCAAAGCCCGCATATTTCTTTAATGTGTTTGTTACTCCTCAGGGTTTTTTTTCATGGAGGAGAACAGAGAACATAATTTGTACTTACGAAGGCTAATTATAATTTTTCCTCTACAGATCATTTCTTAGAGAGCTGTATGTTCAAAGAATTGCTGCTAACTCTCTTCTACATTACAGTTTTATGTTCAATGTCCAGGCAATGAAAGTCAAAATGTAGATTCTTTTGGCACCTATTTCTGTTTGTGTTTAATAACATACACTTGTGTCACATCTTTATTAATGTTGTCAGGCACTTCAAAACCATCTGCAATAAAACTGCATCAGTATAGGAGTGTGTCAGAAAACAAGACAGTAAAATATCGGCACTTCTTAACAAAACATTTTCTTGATTAAACAGCACAATTTCCATATGTGGAAAAATGAAATCAGTTCTGATTACTTCAGTACTTTAAGAGCAACTACATTAATACCTGATTCTTTGACTTGCCTAAAAAATGACAGCAGACCGAGCAATTCAGTTGTGTATTATGAGCAAATTCTATGGCACGGGAATGTGTTAGCTAGATTGGCATTGACTTGAGATCATAACAAAGGAGGAGTGTAAGTAACCCTAGTACTTCTGATGCATAGTTAAGTGTTCCCCTGGAATATATCATTTATTACCTACATTTGGTAGTTGGAATGATGCTGGCAGATGATGGTGTAACATACCAGTGCTCCTCAGAACATCAGCTGCATGTACAAGCAATTTCAATGCCCATTCACTGCCAGACAGATGATTTTAATAAAAGGAATTCAGAGGCAACATTTTTTGAACTCCGGTAGTTTAGTTTGGGGCCAGTAACTTGAGGTGCTATTGTTATTAAGCATTGTAAAATTGGAAAATGGAGATCATTTCAAGTAGCCTTACAACCACAGCAGAGAACATGAAAAATAGGGAGTGGAGTTAGCGTTATATTGTTCTGGCAACAGCAGAGCGTGTGAGAAGTAAAGCACACTGCAGTTAGGAGACTTACTGCGTCTTTAGGTGTAAGATAAAAACAAGGGATCTTCCTTAAAACACTCCGTAGTCCTAACTTAAAGGTTGCTGAAAGCTCAGGAAGTTAAATATTAGAGGAATTCACTGAGGTCTTAATATAAACTCTTTTCTTGTTTTGTTCCTTGATGTATGTGTTTCAAGCAGTCTCTAGCATTATGTTTCTGCCTCTTTCCTGGCTGTTGCCATGCATGCATCAGTTGTCTCTGTTCTGCTCCTTACGTTGTCTGACCATTTTTCATACTGGGCCTTTGCTTTTGAGAGTTGTGTCCCTTGTGTGAACTTCCCTTTATTAAACTGACCCTTATGACTTTTCTGGTTTTTTCATCATTTGCTCACATTCCCCAGCTTTTGTTTCTTGCCTGTCTACATCAGTTGCTTGCCCGTGTTTGAAATGGCTGAAAACTTTGATTTATTTATCGTTTAATAGTTCACTTTTTAAAATAACATAATTCTGTAGATATTTGGACAGTCAGTTTATAATAAAGCTTGCTATATAAAGCATGCTATCATCATTCAAAATATGCCAGTTCTCAGATCCTTTGGACTTTGTTTTGGTGTCTCTTAAGGAGGGAGTGCCAAAACAGCTCTGATTGCATCTGTCAAACAAAAGGTTTTGTGGTGGAATCTAGAAGACCTTGTGCTTTGGAACTTCTTCATGTACACAGCTCATATCGGTGTGCCTGGCTCCCTTTGGGGCCTCCATTCAAATTCAATAGCTCCATAGAACCGTGCGTACATTTGCTCCTGGAAAATGTGTCCTGAACTCTCCATCTGTTTATGTAGGGTTGTTGTTTTTTTTTTCTTCAATTAGTAGTATTTTCAGTAAATTTCATATTTTTCAGTTGCTTAGAAAAATAAAGTGTAATGGAAGTGATACAAAATCAAATGCCTTTGACAGAGAGGCAAGACTCTTGTCAAAGACTTTTTACATGTTGGCTTTTTGACCTTTCAGGTAGATTGCTGTCTGTGGTATGAGCAGGAGATCCAACAGCTAGCTTAGCTTCTAATGTGTTAGCTTAGATGCAGTTTAGTATATTACCAGGTTGTGCAATGAAAAGAGGAAAAAATGGATGGAGTTTTTATATGTAGAATTATTTTGTATGTCATGTCTGTACACTTGTTGAATAAGCTTGGAAACTGCAACAGAAGCTGAAGGTTACGTATTCTTCTTATAAGTTTGTAGTGAGTGTGTAGCCACAGATCTTGTTTAAAAGTGGAGGAGATTGATTTTAAAGATTGTTACTAAGACATCTAATTGTCTACATTTGAGGACCTATACTGAATACATAATCCATTTTTGTGAAATGCATATATAGAAACCCCTTGTAAAGACAGGGAAGTAAAGGAACTCTTGGCTGAATTTTCTCGCTGAAGCGGAAGACTGATGTGTTTGAAGGAGCATGGTTTGCTGCCATCATCTGAAAGTTAAAATTTATTTTTCCTGGAAATCTAGTATTTATTTTTCTCCTACATTTTGTTTGGGTTTTTTTTTTTACCTCTTTTGTTGCTGAGATATAGCAGGAGAAGTGCCTGTATTCAGCTGCCAATTACGAATTTAATTCAGCTATTTGTTTTTCAGTAATCTGATTGCCATTAGTGCCTAGTTCACTAATTGCCTGCTGTTCTCTGTCGGTTTATTATGAAAGGAACATTCTGAGTATTCCAAAACCTAATAAAGAAATGATGACAGCAGTCTCAACAGATGATGTATAATAGTTCTGAACTGATTTATTTTTTTATGGGCTAATCTTCAGACTGATGGACAGTCAGCTAAGTTATCTCTCAGGCAGCACTGAATTAAAGAAATCTCTCACTAGTTAAAATTCTGTGTTGTGTGGAGTCATTCCATGTTTTAGAGGGATGTCATACAAACAAGTTGTTTATTCCACAAATGATGGTGCCAATACTCTCCTCAACATACTCAGTGATAATTGAATTCTTGAGTTCAGTTGTTTGCTAAGGAGATGATTTGTGACTTTTAAAAGCATGTGTGTAAATGTCTGTAGTAGCACAGACTTGGAATGCAGTGAGATGGGCTTGTTTTTTCATGTAGCCTAGGTTTAAGTTGACTGAAGGAAAGCTCTTGCTTTTATTGACTTAATTCTGTAGTCTTAATCCTTGCAAATAAAGACATGAAAATGTTAGTCCATATAACCCTATTGCTGCAACTCAGAGGAATAATGCAACTGGAATCTGTTTCTGTAGCAGGAAGCTGGTATGGCTAGAAGATCCTTCCAACATGTGCATCCACGTATTTTGTGTTAAGTTTAAGATACAACATTTGTATTTCTGAGTAAAACTAAGTTGGGATGTTTCCCAAATGACTGTATTACTGGTCTGCTGTTAAACTGCCCCTCCAAATGAAGGGGATAGGAGAACAGCTAGATTGCATTTTGAAGGTAGACAGGCAAACCACTTGTTTTCAGCTTTCTGCTAAATTCAGACACTGGAATGAGTGAACTCCTGTTATGTGGTAAGGGAAGCTGCTGTAAAAGTAACGTTGCTTTGTGTTCTTTAGCCCACCAGAATGACTGGAGATGCAAAATACAGGCTTGACAATCCCCACTCTTACACTCACTAATGTCACCTAAATGACAAGAGACTTTATTGTTGAAAACTTTTTTTTTTTTTTTTTTTTTTGCGGGCATTCCAGTAAAGACAAGATGTGGGGAAGAAACCCAACCAAACAAAAAAAACCCAAACCAACCCAACCTTAAGATGAGGAGGATGACACTGGACTAATGCTGTTACTGTGAACGAGAGCACATGGCTCTGTAGCAGAGATCTTCCACTGATGCCTAGCTGTGGTGTGTGTGTATGGAGAAAAAGTCCGGCAGTGGTAATGGCCAGTGGAGACCTGTTCCCCTCTGCCCCCCACAGGCTACAGGTGATGGATGTGATAGTCATAAAATGCCTGTTTACTTCAGGAAACAAAAGAAGACCCTTTTATAAACTGGCTAACTACTCTGCCCAGAGAGAGAGGAAGCGTTTGCTGAGTCATAGCGGAAAAACAGGCCTACTGCCTTTTAAAGAGTGTTTTGTGGTACAGGCAGTGAAATAATGTTACTGGTTTTTGGGTTTTTTTTGGTGTTTGGTTTTTTGTGGTGGTTTTTTTTTTTGTTTTTTTTTTGTTTGTTTGTTGTTTGTTTTTTTTTTTTTTTTTTTCCAGGAAGGGGACAGATTTTCAGTACTTCCAAATGCCTGTCTGAGGTTATTTGGATACTTTTGGGTTATTCTTTTCCACTAATGGCTTTTAAAAATACTTATGTCGTAGGCACCTTTTGACAGTGGCAATAGCTACAAATTCAAATGCTACAGATATAGTTTCAGTTTGAGAGCTGTATGCTGTACCAGCATCCTTGCAAAAACCACCTTTCCCAAAAAGTAGCATATTCCAAAAAGCGAAGACAGATGAATGTGTTGTGTGTGAATAACATGAAACAGTTTAAAGCGGGGAATAGTCTACTGTGAGACAGTATAACATGAAACAGTTTAAAGAGGGGGAATAGTCTACTGTGAGACAGTAACTCAGAGAAAGATATTTGAGCAATAGAAATCCCTGTTGTTCAATTTTTCATTTTTTTTTTTCCTTCCTAACATGGTCCAGTACTGAATTTCCCTTCCTCACGCTCAGCTTTGAGAATCGTGGATGTCCCCCCAGGAACAAGAATAGGCAGCCAGCCATCTCACATCAGCATGAAACTTTTTAACAAAGATTCATTTGGGGTGTGAATAGAGGAAGAAAATGAAACAAAAGGAATTGTTTTTAAGTAAAAAAATGCACTTTTGGCATCACTTACACTCCCCAATGAAAAGTAAGCTGTCCAACCACTAACTGTGGCGATCAGAAGTACATCTGTACAATATGTTGGTGGTTGTACTACGTGGTAGACAGGATAAAATCCGTGGTATAAATGTATATACCTGGCAAGTTTTTGAAAAGCGCCAGGAGTGAATTCTAACTCGGGTAATGAAAGCAGACTTGAAGTGAAATTGAGCTGATTGTCCTTACTGATTGCCTTGTTTAGTTTGCATTGGTACTCTATAGTGTGCTTTAATGGGTGTACAGCTGATCTACTAAAACCTCAAGATACCCCAGAGAAATACTCTTCCTGTGTAAGTGAAATATGAAAAGACGGTTTGAGAAGTGTAGGCACTGCTAATCAGGCTAGTAGAAGAAATGTGAAGAATAGCAGTCCACTTTTGATACTGCATTTGTTGTAAATAACTAAAATGGCATAACTTCAGTATTTAGATGCTGATATGACTACCTGTTTTTCCTTGTATTAATTGTCAGTGTTATAATGCAGGCTTGTATGCTGCTTATTTCTTAGTTAATTTCTCTTAGGAAATGAATCTGAGCCATTATTATAAATTACTTGTAAGTGCTATTTCAGTCTGATTAGATTTATAACAAAATGGATCCTGTAGACAGAATTTTGCATAAATAAAAGCATTTCTCTGTCTTTCGCTTTCCTGCCTGCTATCTTGTAGTAGTAGTTCCTAAAACAGTTGGATGCAGAAGCTGCGGTTAACTCTGTGCTTTAGGAGGTCATACAGAAGAAACATGGAAAGTTTTTCCTGATTATTATTACTATTTTTAAAAATGTTGAACTTTTAGGTTTCTCATTACATGACCTGTATCTTCATGTCTAGACAAACATATTTTTAAATATGTGTACAGTTTTGTTAGTGGCTCCTTTTCGTACACCCATGTTCACTACCTGCCACGAAAGTGCCTGGGTTTAAAGGGGGTACTGGAGAATGATGGCCACGTACCTGGGGAAGGGGGTGCTGGTTACCCTTCTGGCTCTTGTTTTGCTCAACTTCATTACTCGTTTAACCTCTGTATTCTTCAGTGTCCTCATCTGGAAGGAAATATTCTTTTTTTTTTTTTTTTTTTGTACTTATATTCCTTCCCTAAATGTGTGTTTTCTCTTCAATTAGAGACGGTGGTATTTTAGAATCTTTTATAATAAACAGGCACTATAGGAGTATGCACTTTGCCTGTGTTCTGCTAATATTGGGAGATACAGTCAAGTTATGGTACTTTCAAAATTTAGCTCAGTCACGGTTATTATTTGTGTGCAGTCCTTCAATCCACAGCAAATATAAAAACACTCACTTTCCTGTTGCTGCTGTTACTGTCTGCTCTCTGTGTTGAGTATTACTGCCTTTATTTAGTGATTCTTTTACAGACAAATCATGCAATAACGTGTTTCTGGTAGTTTTAGCAGGTGATAATGTTGAAGAATTTGAACAGGTACAAGATAAATGGAATTTGAAAAATAGTGTCACCATATGTTTAAAAAAAAAGTCACAACCATGTTAAAACTTAAGAGTTTCAGTACCTGAGGCAAAGCTTGAAAAAGTTGATAGGTTTTTTTCCAACTGGTTTATTTTATATTCTAAGCCTAGAAATACGTGCTTATGTGTAGCACATATTCAGGGTTAGCCCTTGCTGGGATAGATTTTCAAATAATGTTTGGGGGTTTTTTTTATAAACCTGATGATCTGTACAAGTAAAAAGAATGCATCCACAAATGCCAGATTTAAGTGTTGTACATAGCTTTCACTTAAGTAGGTTGTTTTTTATTTTGGAGGTCAAAGTTTAATAGACAAAACCTTTTGAGGGGGAAACTTTTGAAAAAGTTACAAAGTAGACAGGACCAGTTTCATTACAGTCATGTGAATTCCCCTCTTGTGCATTTATCTTCACTTTGTGTAGAGTGTAAAAGGTCATCCCCCTTTAATAAACAGTAACTATTTATAATTCTGTTCAATGTTTAAAAAATACTATTTTCCTCATACAGCTGTGATTCTAAAATAATTACTATTTAAAATAATCCTTTATGTGTTTTATTGTTAGAATGTAAATATTTTTCTAAACAGCTTTGTAAGTATATACTGAAAATGTATGATATTGTAATGATTGTGTAGATATACGTGAGAATTTAATCACCTTTTTACATCTATGAACTTTTGTAACTTTTATCTTGAGACTCTTACTTTGCACTACGGTCTGTTATTTCTCACTTGACAGGAGTTTTCTGGAGGCTGGCATACGAAGTCACTTAAACCCAGACATGGTCTGGTTTGCTGGGCTCTGTATGTGTGAGGGATCCTGGCCTTTAGCTTTAAAGTTTCCACTGACTTCTATGGCATCACAGTTTCGCTCTTGGATCATCACTGAAACTTGTGTACTGAGATAACCAGTTCTCAGTGTCACTGTCTTGTACATGTAGGAGCTGCTTAAATCAGTGGCTTTTGGATAAAAATATAATTCTGCTTTCTTCTTATTAAAGCACTTACTAGTTCTCATGAACTGCTCCATGCCGTTAATTTTAGGCTTATTTACAGTCTTTTTAGTGCTGTTGTAGGCTCATTTTGAGGAGTAATTTTGATTGTTGCACAACCAGTACCCTCCTTTGTGCATCCCCTGTTTCCCTGCTTATCCAAGGAGGTACCAGCCATGGATGAGCAGCTGGGACAAGTGTGTTAATTGCTTTTCCAATTGTGTTCCCAACATAAAAAAAAAAAAAAAAAAAAAAAAAGGTTTAATTTAAAACAGGAGTTATCCTTTCTCTTTTCCAGACGCCCTGGAGCATTGTTCCTCTCCTGGTCTCCCAAGTTTTCTCTTACTGGAAATTTTACAGTTTTCTGCTTGCTACAGCTAGCTCTAGCCAGTCTGTCTCTTTTTTGGTTTTTAGTAACACCCTGTTTCTCTGCCCTTGAGTTCCTTTGAATTTTTTTATATTTCTGATATCATGAGATTACCCGTTTCCTATGCCTCTGTGAACCAGGGAACACCCTTAGGCCTGTTCAGTCTTACCTGTCTGTGTAACAGCAGCTTCCCTGTTATACAGAGTTCTTTGTTTGCTTCTTTAATAGTTTCTTATGTTGTCAAAAATATGTAATGTGTTTTAAGTTTTGCAAAAACCAGATGGCTGGAGGCATGAAGTCCAAAGCCAGATTTGGTAATAAAATAAGCCTGTGGTAGCAGTAAAACATTAACATATTTAGCATTAATTTGCTCTTTGAAAGGTACGATTGCTTGATAAAACCTTTTATATCAGCTAGTAGAGTCGAAAGACAATGTTTTTCTACTATGGTGAAGTATAGATTGAGTTACAGATTGTTGTGTTGGTTTTCTGATTGTCTGATGAGAACGTATATCCATTGAGCGATTAAATACACTTGCATTCGGTAAATTTATATGTAGATGGAGTCAGAAGCATAAATTGTCTTCCATGCATGTCACTTTTTTTAGTCTGCATGCGTGTTTCTTTAATGCTTAATGCTGCAAAAAACTTAGGTCTAATCTGCGAAAACAGTTGCGAATATTTTAGTGTTAAGTTATGCGTGTGTGTCAGTGGTTACAGGACATCACTACCCATTTGTCCTCAGCAGGATGAAACTCAGCTGCCATCAGCTTCTACAGAACCATGTGAAAACTGCAGTCACTGTTCAGTGACTAGTTTTGCCTTGTTTTCCTCATGCCCAGATTTCTTGTGTATATATACACATATGTGTACAGCTGTACTGCACTGCAACTAAGTTTTTGCATTCACTGTGGTCATGAGCAGTAGAATAGAGCTAAGATAGAAGAAGAAATAAAAATGATTAGGTTAAATTTAACCAGGTAAACTAATGGTATTTCTGGTTCTTAAAAATCACATGTACGCACCAGTTACATACATGCGTGATATGGTGTTTGTCAAAAAAAAGAAAACAAAAAATCAGTATTGTAATATTACTGTTCATTAAAAAAGAAGGGCCCTAGTCAGGTAGTTTTGTTTCTTTGTTTTCTAAAAATAGTCAGTCAAAGGCTTTGAAGTATCACATAAATATTTGGTGATTTCACCAAACTGGGGCAACAAGAAGTGTCCACAAACATGCATTTTGGGAGAGAAAGAGGTCTGTAAGTTTTGAGGTACACCTTGAGATCAGACTTCCCGAAGAGAGAGTCCATTGATGAAAAGCAAATTGACTCCCTTCAGTTCCTATAGAATCTCCTAAAGGACCAAGAAAACAAAAACATGGTAGGGCTTTTTACCATCCCCGCTTCACATCTGGAACCAATAATCTATAATATAGGAGCAAACCCAGAAACAATCAAAGAAAGCTCCAACCTGAGATACTCTCCCGGGATGTAATTTTGAGTTTGGAACATACTCAGAGAAGTGCTTGGCAGAGGAACTAAAGACCATTGAAAGAAGTTTTATGTTGTGTCTCTTGAAACAGAAATAAATTTAACGTACTTAAATTATCCCTTCAGACCTCAGGCTCTGTATTACTATATAATTCTTTTCTTTTTTGTTTTCTTCCCCCACTCCCTGAATTGCCAGAGATTCCAACTAGGTGTATGAAATTTGTTCTTGCACAGTACTGGTTCATGTACTTGGATTAATATAAATATTTAACATATTAAGTCAACAGGCCTTTTTTGAAAGAGATTATAAAAACTGAAGAAGTGGATGTAGAAGAAAATTATGCAGACATTTTACTTTCAGAGAATTTGAAAAAGTGGTTTAAACGCTTTGTCATATTTTGGTTAGTTTTGTCAGGTCACTTGTGCAAACCGTTTAGTGTGTGGACTTAAATGAGAAGAGCTCTGATTTCAGTAGAAGGCAGCAGAGTATATTCAGTATAGAGGAAGCTGATCATGAGGCCCCTAGCAGGGTGTATAGTACATGGATGGAATTACAGCCAGCAGCCACACAGGACTGGTGTGGGAGGGTTGGAACAGTAGCTTTGCCAATCACAACTTCAGCTGAAATACTGCTAATTCTGCTGTGGCAAGGAGTCAGCGCAGTCTGATATTTGAATCAATTGTTACAAGATATTAAATGTTCGCATATTGAGAAAATTACTTCCACTGAAATTGAAACGGGTTTCTCCTATTGCATTTGAACCCTTGACAACCCAAATAAAGCGGCTATCCAGAAGTTAAACATTTGAGAGATTTTTCTTATGGTATAGAGGGTAATAGTAAGGTATCTGATAATGAAGGGAAAGAATATCCTCTAGAGGAGGTCTTCTAGTCGTGTGTGCAGTACTAGCAGTATGCAAGCCATCTTACAATGCTCTATGAACGATGCTTGGACAACCAAGTGTTTTGTCCTTCTCCAGTGAGTAGCCTATTTGTTGTTATGATGTCAGTGGTGGTACCCCCAAAAAATATGGGAGCTGCCTCTCATAATTATCCCTGTCTGAGACTTCATGCTTCAGGAGTTTTTATATTGAGAATCCCTTTGAGGAAAAAAGTCTTACAAATTGTTTTAAAAGACTGTTTCTACCCTGCCTAATTGAATATCTGTAAAAGTTACATTGTGCAGATGTGCCTAGAGTTTACAGCCAAGATCAAAGGCTTATTAAACTCTTCCCTTTTTAGTCCCACACACTGAAAAAAGGGTCCTTTGCATTGAACAGGTATAGGTGGGAGGCAGATGGAGAGATAGAGGCAGAGATCCGTGTCCATGCAGCCAAACAGATCATGGGAGGCAGATGCATTTGTAGCATCACTTTTTTATTTTTTATGAAGGTAAGTCGCATTCTTTCTTAACAGGGAATGAGAAAGTATTTCCCGATTAATGTATGTCTTCAAATTCATACCTTTATTATGATATTGATGAACTTAAGTTTAGTTTATTGATTTGCGGAAAGTTACAGGAGTAAGAACACATTTGAAACTCTTGTCTTACTTCATGTTTTCTGGTTTGGTTTTTAATACTGCCCAGCATTCTTGTCAGTTGTCTTAGTTCTGTATATCATAAGATGGCAAGAGTATTTTTAGGCAGCCATGTAAATTGCAAACTAATGTGTCCCATTTATGGAAGTGCTATGTACTGAAATATCAGATACTTCATTTCTTAGACTGTCCTAAGTATGAAAATGACGGTATGCCGGAGCCTGCAGAACAATAATATTGTTGTCATACTCAGATTGTAGCCAGAACATGGGAGGTACAAGATTTTTGGATGGAAGCCAAGATAGCCAAGAATTGGGTCAATCCTCATAAGGATGAGAACTCATCATGGTACTCTGGTCTCACCAGCTTCAAGCAGCATGGATCAGAATGGCACATGGCAGACATAATGTTTACAAGTGTTGGGCTTCTCCTTCGCTGTTGGTTTTAAAACCATCGTTGAAAAGATCCATCATTGCCTTTCTTCTGCCATGGCTATCCTTTCTTTGATTTTTATAAAATTGGTGACAAGCCACTTGCAGTGAAAGAAGCTTTATTCTGTAAATGTTTGTGGATAGGTAGGTAAATATTTTGGGACATTGATTTTCTAAAAGTAGAAGTTTCATTGGTCAAAGCAAGCACATTTGAGAGAGATGTTGGTTTTGGTAGACAAGTATGACTAGAACAGGTTTCATTTAGCTGGCATGCCCAATGAATCCTGCCCTGTGGTTTCATTCTCAGTCATCAAGCAACCAGTATGGATGCTGGAGGCTAGTTAGTCTGTCTCAGTATTTTTCTACTCTGTCACTGTCTTGGCATTTTGATTTCATGAGGTCTAGATGTTTCCCAGAACAAAAGTTTCCAAGAAAGGAGAAAGACGCTTTGAACCTGACAGTTGAAATTTGGGCAGTTCTATCAGATAATGTCTTTTAGGAGACCATTAATCTTTCAAATTCTAACCTTTTTGGTTGAATAATGAAAAACGCGATATTAGGCATGAGTTAATATGCCAGCAATTACATTTGGCAGCCTTTGCACCTGTCTTTGGCTACAGTCATATACAAAGGTGCAGAGCCTCAGACCGTTTATTCTTAGATCTCCAGTTAGACTGGAGGCAGGCTAAAACTTGTCTGGATTTAAGATGGTAATGATGCGGATAAGGATTCGGAAAAGTCAGATGAAGAAAGAAAACGAAAGAGAGCAGTAAACTCCATCTCTATTCCTTGTTCTTCAAATACACTTCTGAAGGAAAATCAGGTCTTTCTTAGCCTTTTGTGACTTTGAAATTTGAAGTTTCAGAAGGCAATAATGTGTTTGGGTTTTTGGTAGGAGAAGACAGACAAGGGAAGACTCTTCCAGTGGCTAGAACTTTCCTCTCTTTAATAATTGTTGCGTGTGTACATGGGTGGGAAACTTGGGGTTGGGGGAGGAACTTCAAAACTTAAATATAAAGGCAAAGCTCTTGGAAAAAGAAATGGGGAGGGGTTGGGGGGTTATTTGGTTTTGGTGGGTTTTGGTGGTGGTCTTTTGGTGTTTTTTTGTGGTGGTTTTTGTTTGTTTGCTTTTGTTGTTCGTTGTTTGGTGGGTTTTTTGGAGAATGATCTCCAAAGCTAGAAATCGTAACTATTAGCATTCACAGTTGTTGTAGTGGTACTTAAAGGATTGGTCAGGTCCCACTAATGTAACTATTGTGCAGTCTTAGGCTTTGTCTATACTGAGAAGATGAAAAGGAGATGGGAAAGTAATAAACATGCAAACTGGATAAACAACATATAGCAGCAAATGTGGTAAGAGTTGCAAGATAATGTCTTTTCATATGGCTCACAAGGGTGGTTTAGGCTGTAGACCTTCTGCCTGTCTCCTGGGGATAAGGAAAAAGGGAACATTGCTTCCCTTTAGATTGAATTTGTCCATCTTCAGAACTCATTAGTTGTTGGTATTATTTTTGGTATCATATTATTGTAGACCAAAGAATTTCCCTTTGGCCAGAGAAGATCTTACTATGACCTGTTAATGGAAAATGTAAGGCCTTTAAGATGACTGAGAGACACAAGTCTTTTCTTGGCTGGCTGCATCGTAAATGGGAACACGATAAAGGGGATCTAACTGTGTTGGTGTTAATGCGTGTTAGACTTCCCCTACCAAAGTAACACATAAAATGGATAGTGGATTTGCCTGAATGGTGTTTTAAATGTGTATTATCCTAATACTCATCACTCTTAGCTCTTTTTAAATACCAAGTTCACCATGGACTAAAATAATTAGAACATACAGAAGTGATAATATTCCTCCTCCTTTTTCTTGCCCTATTTCCCTGTATCTCTTCCTTTCTTTTTCTCCCTCATTTTTGAAACAAACAAGGAGATTAAGTACCAAAACTCCATTAGTACAACATTGCAGTTGAGAACAAAATTGTCAGGATGGCTGCTTACAGTTCCACAGCAGTCATAACTAGGCAAAATTGCACATATGTATTAAGACATAAAACATAAAATATAGCAATAGAGATTATTCTTTATAACACATTATGCATGCTGTGGGAGCCATCACTTTGAAAATCTTGACTTCTGTGTTTTTAAAAATCTCTTTTGAAATGTAACATTAATGTAGCTTTTCCTTTTGCATGTAAATTTTTTTTTCTATGCCCACTGGTGATAAAAATCAGGTCATGAATGCCATCTTGGTATCCCTGTGAACCCTGCATAGCAACTAGTCCTCCTTCATTTAATGTTTTTGCAGTGAAAACTGATACAAGAAGAAATAAATTACAGCATGCAGTGAAATGAAAAGTGTAAAACAGTGAGTTCCCGTTACAGCCACATTACATCTCAGTAAGTTCCAAATGATCTCTGATAAATGTTTTTAGAAAAACAGATTGAAATACTATTTTCTTGGCTTATGTAAAGGGATACTTAAATTACCTTTCTATTCTGCTGACGGTTAAGTTCCGTATCATTTTGCAGTCTAGCTAGCCTTTGGTTCCTGTACTGCTGTACAGTTCCTGTGCCAAGGCTGCATCAGGTAGATGTCAGGGGGTTACTAAAACCCTGAACTGGGAGGATGTAAACTTGCAGTGACTGCTGAAGCTAACATCACCAGGCTGCTGTGGCAGCATAGCAAGCCTTGGTCTGTCCTCTAATCCAGTGGTGGGACTTGTGGGCCGTCGTCATCTCCATCTAGCCTACTTCCAGTCTCATCCATCCTTTATCCTGTTTGATTTGGTTCCGATTTTTGAATGTTTTAGCTGCCAACCAAATGAAGACTTTCATAGGAAACTTACAGAGCCAGGAAGATTGACCTGAAACTGGTCATGCAAGGGTCTGATTATTTCTGCTCATTTGAAGAAGATAGTTCCATTTTCAGTGTCAGCGTTACTGTCATGCTTCAGGTTTTCTACCATCCTCCTCCTCTTAGGACTCCCATTGAAATCAAGAGGAGCTGGTATGAAGCAGCAGGATAGTTTGTAATCAACAGCAGGGTATTGCATTTACAATGATTTTGTTTAATTTGCTATAATTGGAGTGCAGAAGTCCTGTTTAGTTGTATCTTATGATAAGAAGCTGGAATTTTCATAAGTGTCTGTAATATTTTGGTGTCCAACTTTCCTTGGAGGTTAATGAATGTTTAAGAGTCTGTTTTGTCCTACATTTTGAGCAACTGCAGTTTAACATTGATTAACAGAATGCTGATAGGACGTTTACAGTTCTAATAGAGATTTGGTTTTGTCCCTAAACACACGTAACACATTCTTGTCTCATTTTGGCTGGTGGACTTGTTTCCTGCGTTATGGTAGCTCCAAGCGGCTCCTGTCAAAATTTAACGTGGAGGATGCTGGATAAACACAGATTAAAAAGTATTTCCATCATCTAACAGGATGCAATCCGTTTCATTTTGTAATTCTAGTTAAAATGACAAATTAGACTTTAAAATCATGGCATTATCTGAAATATTTGAAAAGCAGCTACAGCTTTTCATGGTTTTCAGAAGCGTTATCTTTGCAGCTGCTGATAATCTTGCATTGGTGTTGGAAGATGTACTGCAAGACAGTAGCTGTGACAGCCACAACTTCAAGACTCACTGCTTATAGGTCAAGATGAGGTTGACTGTTAATAAAACCAAGTATTTTTATTGTCATAGGAGGGAAGTCCTAACTTGTATGTTTGTTTTCTATGAGCTGGCTGTCTAACTGGACAGCTCTCTTCAGGAGAACCAAGATTCAGAAGAGGGATGGAAAGAAGAGAGAAATATTACAGTTCTTTGGGGTTTTATCTATTTAGTTGTTGTTCAACACAAAAAGTATCCCTTAGATGTAACACTTACTGAGATCATAGGCCCCGGGTAGGTTCAGATCTCCAGGTACATGGGAGTTTCCAAGGATGAGGGCTTTTCTGGCACAGTTCTCAACTTGAAACAAACTCAGCTTTGCTGGTGGTGTTTTGTTGAGCCTTTAATATATTGGACTGCATGGTGCAGTTCCATGAGTTGCTGGTGGGCCTGTTCTTGGTCCTTCTGAAATTATGGAAATTTCCTAAAGATAAGTTCCCTAGATATTTAGAGGACGAGCTATACTGTGCCCATGAGTTTTCTGATTCATGACAGCTATGGACCTACTTAAAAGTATTTTACAGCACTGAACTTACTACTAGATACTTTACTTTTTGAGGTATGCAACAGTTTTACTAACTTTCTGTTGCACTTTTAGGGGAAGAAAATGAAACTTGTCAGGTTATTCTATGTTGTACACGCATATAAAAGCCAATGCTCATACATAAGAGCTGTGAAAAATCACCTATGCAACATAGAAACCTGGGCAATAGCAAAAGGAAAAAAAACTTCAGCCCAGTTAATCCTACTCAGCACAAAGAAATCCAGCTGACATTCTGGAAGTCTGAATTTTAAGGAGAAGATAGAGAACATTGCTCAGAGATACAACTATTTTAATTGAAGTATTTTGGAAAGTATTTGCTAAGGCAGCTGAAGCTGATTTCAAATATTTTGTTATAAAATAATTTTTTAAGTCCTCCCTTAAATTCTTTTTAAGATAGTACCATAACTTTCATACTGTCAGGTGATTACTCAGTCACAAAGAGCAATTTCTTACGGTAAGAAAAGTTTTGGTATTTTAGACTGGGATTTTTTCATTTCTGTAATGGAGTGAAATATTTCACTCAATCATACGGATTTGTTTGCAAGTCATGCATTATTGAAAGTCCCAGTGATTATCCAGCAGAGTTGCTAGTGTATGATTATTCACGCTTGCTCCTGCTCATATCTGCTAATACTTGAAATATCTGTAAGCTTGTTATATATAGGTGCCGACTATAAGCAAGTCCCTGGGAGTTTTAACCACGTTTTGAAATGGAGCGTATTTACGTAGGGGTTTTGTGGGTTGGTTTGGGTTTGGGTTTTTTTTTTTTTGGTGGTGTTTTGTGGTGGGTTTTTTGTTTTGGTTTTTTTTATTACTAGTACTTACAAACCAAATTTCATAATTGTTTTGTGTGATTTAGAGACATTGTAGCACTTACAATACTGTTTGTGGAATAAACTTATATATATTATATAACATATATTTTATATAGATGTTTGCTTTATTCTTCCCTATGAAACTGCAATTCTCTCTTTCCATCTTCTCAGTATTTCAAATTGTACAGTAGATACAGGTTTTTAATCAGTATTCGATCAGAAGATTTGTTTTGCTATACAGTGTGTCATAAATTAAGCAAAACATACAGTAAACTAGTTTTACTTTTTTTGTCTTTTGCAGAAAGCTCTCGGGCAGATAACTTTTAATGTTAAAATGTTTTTAAAAGACAAGGGCATAAATTCTTGCCATTGCACTTTGACAGGTTACAATAAAACATGTGAAGGCTAAGGTCTTTTTTTGTTAGGCAGGGTGATTTGCAAGAAGGATCGCAGTTCCTCAGAACTGGACTTAGTGACAGGAGTGGTTATTGACTTGCCCTTTCCTGTAGTTGTGTCATGTTTCATCAGCCTTTGAAAATCTTGAAGCTATCAAAATAAATCCTGAGGCTCAAATAGCATAACATTACATATTAAGAAGTATTGACCAAACAGATTTTATGCTTTACTTGAAATGGTGGTTTCAGTTCTTGCAAGGGGAAGGTCAGCCTAGACTCAAAATGATTAAATAAGTGAAAAATACTTCTTTAACAGGTGGAATTTTTTTAAATGTTTAGAGGAAAAAAAATTAAAATTGCTGGATTATGTAGCTGAATACCACGAAGATATTCATAGCCAGCCAATAGGAAATTTTAGTTAAAGAATTTAGGGCAACTGAAGTTCCAAAGTACTCATTAAATTCTGAAATCTTAGAGGTACCTTCTTGAATTTTTTATGACAGCATTTTGGTTTTTGGAAGACTATTAAATGAAGGTCCCGTTTAACAGTCTTGTTTAAGATCCAGGCTGGGAGCCAAGCCTGGAAATACATCTTTACTTTAAAGAATCTGTAGCATAGAGCTGTCTTTGATAACATCAATTTGTCGTAGTCAGTAAAATACCACCATCTCCTTTTTTTCTTCTTCAAATTTCATAAAATATATTCTCCTCTACTGTTTTAGTGTTGTGCTTTATAATCATATTTTTGTTTACTCTCTGATACTGAGTACAGCAATGAAAAAAATGTGATGATATGGCCATTCTGCAGTGGAAATCGAATATATTACAGACTATAGAACTTCAGTCCCGCACTTCTCTCCTGTAATTTAAATCTTCATATTTTTAGATCATTGATGTAGTTAGTGGTTTCTAGTGCCAAGTAAGACAGATTGTTTCACAGCAGGTAAACACAATTTTGGATATTATAGAAGTTTTCTTAAAATCATATTTGAACTTATGGAGACTTCAATCTGTATAACAAGATTTAAAGTACTCAAAAACCCCTCACAGTTTTTCTGATTGGGTTTTTTCAATGTCCTTTTTGATTAAATATATACATTTTTCTAGTTTAAATTTAATAGGACATATTCCTTAGAGATATTGGCTCGAAGATTTGATTTCTGCTGTGTGTTCATTGCTCTCTCTTATTAGTTTGTGTGTCATGAAGCTTTCTGGCTGGGCATATGTGGAGCGGCCAATTACATTTTTAACAAAACTGCTTAGCTCTCTCCCATACATATGTCATAATTTCTTCCCTGAAAAACACAAACAGACATAGAAACACTGTTTCTGCCTTTTCTTTTGTTCACAATATCGCATGGAGCCTGGAATTACCTACTGGAAAAGGCAAAACATAATGCAGGAACCGCAGGATATCTGGCAGGGTATTTTCAGAGGCTAAAGCTACAAATCTTTGAACTGGCACTGCCAGTTCCGTAAACCTGCGTTTCTGCCTTTTCTCTCTGACTATTGTAACTGCTTTTGAAGAGGATTTCTTCCTCTCGCTGGCCGTTAAGGTGACAGTACAAAATAACCTGATTGGTATTTTACAGTTGGATTTTTTTGTTTGTTTCTTCAGGAATTGATTGCAATGTCTAGCATATCGTACTGATGCTGCTAACGAGGAAATGGGAGATATATCGTATCTTAAGATGGGTTTTAACATAGGGGGAGATTCTCTAACAATATTTTTAGAGATGGCAAGGGAATTGACAAAAGATATAAACGTTGATTTCTTTGTTATCTCTACAAGTGAGCCTAAGCAGAGGATATCTGGCACTTAAGTGCTGGGAGCATTGCACAGAAATGTGTAACGGTTTCATTGGCTTTTATAACATGCATTTAATCATTAGGCATTTTGACTTCTAATTTATGCTTATAATTGGCATTTTTCTTCATTTTCTTTTGAAACCATGGCAATATAGAGCATTGAATACAATCCGTAGTGAGGTTAAGGCTTCTTTTTGTAATGTGTGGTATTTAATACTTAACTGTGTTGCCTGAGGTGAGCCAAAATGGGACTGACAAAATGAGATTAATGTATTTACAGAAAATACAAATACACCTTTATTAAAATGTAAAGATATGTAAAATAAGTACATAAAATGTACATTTTTATATAAATGTAAAGATATTTATATCTATTATATATGTTTATAAATTCTCAGTAGTATTAGGAAAGTAAGATACTGTCTCTGTCTTAATTTTCTTTTTCTTCAGAAGGGCTTAAAAATGAGAAAACAGGGGGATGTGAATCTAACAACAGAAAGTAGTCATTCTCAGGAGATTCAAAGTTAAAAACAAGGGGCATCTCCAGATCTGCTTGAAAATTGCCAAAATCTTGTCCATACCTCTTGCAAGATTTTAGACAAAATAGTGGTGTCTAGCAAAATACTTGATGCCTTACTTGATGAGATTTTGTCTACGTAAACTGTTCTCACTGGACGTTGCTCTCCTAGGTCTATTAATATCCAAAAGAAGCCATCAACTCAGCATTTGTATTCCTATATATTTTCTGATAAACACAATCAAGAAGAAATTTTAGGAGTGGTCTTATGTTGATAAAGATAATAAAATAATATATTAAAATAATAAAATAATCTTGTATTGGGAACTCCCAAGGGGTCTAGCCTTTGCCTTTTGTAGAGCAGACTATCCAAATTGGTTGGAATATGGGCTTGGAAAACTTACTCTGCATTAAAACAAGCTTGATACTCTCTATATTCAAAGATGATTAGTATAGTTGCACAATTTCTGAACAGTGAAGTTAAATGGGGGGGAAATATCCCATCATGTGTGGTGGGGGTTGTTGGGTTTTTTTTAAACCTCATATAGATTTACAGCTTTTTTTTCACCCTCTGGAAAGAAGAATTTTTCTTTAGCTGCAGGCTAGTTTTGTTTCAGAAAATGATATTAGTACAAATAGGAATAGCTACTATGTTTAATTCCAGTAATCAACAGATACTTTTGGAGGGAAATAATATATTTTTTTAATTTCTTTCAGTTCTTATGTGAAAGCTTTTTGCTGTTTTGCAGTCAGTTTTTGTCTGCTAAGGCAATTCTAGTGGATAATGCAGGTCTGTTTCATCAGCATAATGCTCCTTTGCTGTTAGCAATTATTTTCTTTCAGGGTTTGCCAATTAAGCTAGCACTAGTGAAAATGCACCTAATTTGTCAAGAAATGGCAGGATGAAATATAGGGGCCATTATATAAGTTGGGAAAGAGAAGAATCAGGAAAAGCATATGTGAGACTCAGTGATACTTAGTCTGTTCCTGCAGCACTTTCATTGTGGTTATGCCTTCATCCACTGGTGATGATGGAAGAAGTGTAAAGCAATTGGTCATAACTTATGGGTCATCCACATCCTGAGTATTACGTATTTTAAAAAAAAAAAAATGCTTTGAGAGAGGCTGCCCAGAAAGTTTTGTGTAAAAACTATGTTAGTAGTGTACAAAAGTGCTTGTTTTTCTTTGTTTAGATGTTGTTTCTCCCCCCCCCCCCCCCCCCCCCCCCCCCCCCCCCTTCTTGGAATCCACTGGTTTGTGTTTGGCACAACTGGTTATTAGTGAATGAGACATGATGGCTTAGCTGGCCGCAGACTTGGAGTGCTCAGGTTTTCTGGTAAAGTCCTTAAGCTTTAGGAGGAACTGAGTAAAGAAATAGGTTAAGTTGAGCTTATAGTTCCTGTGTATAAAGCAAAATGGACTTTATCCGTGGTTACCTGAGAGGATAGAAAGGTCAAAGAGAAGGCATCAAAGGAAGACAAGAGTAGGGATAGCTTGACTTGGAGAAACAAAAAATGTTTCAAGAACTCCCACATTAAACTAATATATATATATAGTTCAAATTAAAATGAATGTAAGCTATGTATTATTTCAGATTTCATTATGTGTGACAGCATATCATGGTGTACCACAAATGGCTTGAATTTTCTCACCTAGACTGTGCTGGATACTTAGTCCCACCGCTTCGGTCTGTGACAGCTCCCAGGCTCTGCAGTAGCTCTGCCCTCAGCCCAACTGAGACCCCTCTGCAGGGAACCCACGCTCATTTATGCTGTGTTGTTGATCACTGTATCATACTGAAATGATGATATGCCTTCTGGGATATTCTTATGATACTTACTGTCTTTAAACTGGTTTTAGTGTTCCTGAAAACAGAGCTCCTCTAGTGCATTCACCACTGTGCATCAATGGGTGGAGGAGTGTCTGTCTGCATAGAGTGCAGTCCTGGTGGAGGAAGAGTGTGAGAAAGATCTAAGGAAATGTTGAAGCAGACCATCAATCAATAAAAACTCGACTAGATGTAGATAGTAACGGAAATAGCATATATATGTTTAACTGTTGATTAAAAAAAGGAATTGGCTTCTTTAAACTTAACAGCAAGTAATGAGGTGACGTACAGTTATTTCCCACAGGAAGAGAGACCTATCGAGAAACCAGGAAAGCTATTTAAAATAAAGAACAACTGTTGGCACAAGAAGAAAAAACGTACAAAGTATTTGATGTATACAATGGGGTAATGGAGAAAGCGTCCTGCCAAGGCAGTGAGGTTCTGGAACATCCTTACAGTAAGATTACGAGAGCATCCTCCCTAGACCCCCTCTAAGCTTAAAATAAAGCTGATCAGTCTATATAAAGGACTTCATGATACAATTATTTTTGATAGCTGAGAAATAGACATATTATGTGGGAAGATGAGTTTGGGTCCCCCTTTCCCTTTCTATTTGCTTATGTTGGCTATTGTTTTCCTGATAGGATTTGAGGAAAATGACTTTTGTGTATTGCAAGGAGAGTTGTGTGCATTGAAAGGATAGCTGGGAACCACTGTGTCTCTGTGTTTGGAGTCACGGGACCTGTGCTGTTTTCCACCACCTAACAGTCAGACTAGTTAGTTTAATGACTTTGATTTTAGGAAAATTTGTCAGGTTTATGTCTGGGAATGAGATACAAATTGGTGTGTTTGAAATGCATGAGGTGGTGTTGAAGTCTGAGCTAAAGCAAACAACTTGTTCCAAGCACGCCGATTTGTACATCTGATTAGCTTGTTAAAAGTTTGGGTGTTACTCTGTTCTTAGTAAACTTACATGACTGACATTTATTAGCACAACCACTCAAAGCCTCCTATACATTTCACATTGATCCTGGGAGACTTCAAATGGTCATCGTGACAGATAAAAGAGCATTTTTTTTGAGCCTTTTTTAAGTATTAAAACAAAACAGGCTTTCCCTATAGGCCATCTATATTTATTTTCCTGGGTAAAGCATCTAGCTTTGCAGAAATATAACAAGCTAGAGGGAACATCATTGTTACTATGTGGTTGAAGATGATGACATTGACATGAGGCCCTCTGACAGGGGATTATAGTGGAAAATATTGGTGGTAATTCATTAGGAACAAGAGCATCCCTCGGAAAAAAGGAATCAGGTGTAAACAACAAAAAAATTGCTTTGTTTCTGTGGGGTTTTGTTTATGTGGGGTTTTTTTTGTTGTGGTTTTTTGTTGTTGTTGTTATTACACTGTTCTCATCCCTGCTGTAATTTGCAAATACTGGATTTTGTGTACAGGTTGGGAGGAAAGCCAGTGCTATTCCAAGACAGAGGTTTCAACTGAGGTACTGCTCCTCATATCATCTAGTCACCTCTTAAAAGACAAGTAGTTGTTGTGTAGGATCTGAAATCTGATCCAATATATTTCAATCTGCTCTGTTTTCATCGAATTTGACCACTGTTGCCACTGATGGTTGGTTATTTGCTGGCCTGCTTAAGGTGGGTCAGTGGCCTCTGCGCTGTTGCTTGTACACAGATGCTCATGTTTCTGTAACTCCATGAAAAAAAAATTGTATCTGCTGACAGTCTCTGCTAAAGTGCCAACAGTAAATGAATCTAAATAACCTTTTACCCGCAAAGGTCTGTGGCACGTAGGAACAGAAGATGCAGGCAGTCACTGTGTCTGTTTTTGCAGTGATGATGGAGACGAGACAAAGTGAAGGCAAGAGGAGGTGGCAAAAAAAATAGGCTTCAAATGTTTCCTTCAAAAATATTTTTTCCCCTTGTTTTTTAAGGTTTAGTCTTCAGTCTTTTAACAACCAATGAGCTTATAGGATTCCACGTATTTCACAGCCTTAATTTTTATTGTATTTTAATACTTTTTTCCATACTAAAACATTTTGATGTGAGAGCTGGCATGGATTATTATCCTGCTATGCTAATACACAGCAGGAAACTTGGCTTCCAAGTGTGTGTGTGTGTATTTCTGTGGAAAAACAGTGAGAAGGAGCACATGATACTACCTGTCTGATGATGTAGGTCCTTCTATTGGGTTTTCGTGGCAAAGTTTTGGTAGTGGGAGAGAGGACTACAGGGGTGGCTTCTGTGAGAAGCTGCCAGAAGCTTCCCCCATGCCCGATACAGCCAATGCCAGCCAGCTCCAACACAGACCCGCTGCTGGCCAAGGCTGAGCCCATCAGCAATGGTGGTAGTGCCTCTGGGGTAACAGAGTTAAGGAGGAGGGGAAAAAAAGCTGCTGAGGGAACAGCAGCCAGAGAGAGGAGGGAGAAGATGTGAGAGGAACAGCTCTGCTGACACCAAGGTCAGTGCAGAAGGAGGGGCAGGAGGTGCTCCAGGCACCAGAGCAGAGATTCCCCTGCAGCCCGTGGTGAAGACCATGGTGAGGCAGGCTGTCCCCCTGCAGCCCATGGAGGATGATGGTGGAGCAGATACCCACCTGCAGCTTGTGAAGGACCCCATGCCAGAACAAGTGGAGGCACCCAAAGGAGGCTGTGACCCTGTGGGAAGCCCACACTGGAGCAGGTTTGCTGGCAGGACTTGTGACCCCGTGGGGGACCCACGCTGGAGCAGTCTACTCCTGAAGGTCTGCACCCCGTGGGAGGGACCGCACTGGAGCAGTTCATGAAGCACTGCAGCCTGTGGGAAGGACTCACATTGGAGCAGTTGGTGGAGGACTGTCTCCCATGGGAGGGACCCCATGCTGGAGCAGGGGAACGATGAGAGGAGTCCTCCCCCTGAGGAGGAAGCAGCGGCAGAGGCAACATGTGATGAACCGACCACAACCCCCATTCCCCGTCCCCCTGTGCTGCTTGGAAGGGGAGGAGGGAGAGAAATTGAGGGTGAAGTTGAGCCTGGGAAGAAGGGGGGCTGGGGGGGAAGGTGTTTTAAGATTTGGTTTTATTTCTTATTGCCCCACTCTGATTTGATTGGTAATTAATTAATTTTCCCAAGTTGACTCTGTTTTGCCTGTGATGGTGATGGATGACTGATCTCTCCCTGTCCTTACCTTGACCCAGGAGCCTTTTGTTATACCTTCTGTCCCCTGCCCAGCTGAGGAGAGGGTGACAGAGCAGCATTGGGGGGCACCTGGTGTGCAGCGGGGTCAGTGCTATTGTTTTTTTGAACAGTAGATTTTATATCATGAAGATTTTATTTGAAGCCACCATAGAGAGTTGAAGCCTTTGTTTTCAATGTGAAACTGGAGATTTTCATAGATTTGCTTCATGGTAGGAACTGGAATATTTAATTAAATGTCAAATAACAGGAAGTTTATGCTTTAAGCCGTGAGAGTTTGGCAACATTGAGGGCCGTGTGTACTGATAAGATAATGCCGTAGTCCATTTCCAATGGTTTCTAGGAATCTGATGAGTGAGTTGGCAATAGTGAGTCAAAGCTATCTTTATACATATGGATAAGGGGCATATCGCATAGCGGAAGTCGTGACTGACATCTCTGCTTCCAGCTCATGGGCTTGTACTTGTGAGCCATTCATGCAAGTGGAGAATCACTATGGCATGAGAAGAATCCTGACGTATAGGTACCGCCAACATCAGCCAATTTTCAGTTACAGGAGCCGTTCAGGCTCAAATGATTATACCTCTATGCTTAGCAGCTTTCTGGAGAAAGAACCTTGGGTTTCACTCTGGCACGTTTCAATCCTGCCGCCTGCTGCTGCCTGCTCTTGGTTAAGAGTATGCTGTTTGGCATTAAAGTCTGCTCCTCTTCACTTCTGAGAGAGGACATGTTAATGCTTACTGGGAGCATAAGGATCTCAGAATTCCTGCTTCAGTATGTGATACCTTTGAGACCATCAAAACATTTCCTGATACGTAATATAGAAAGGGCTTGCTCTCCTGAGGTGGGCTGTTAGGTTTTTGTCAGATGTGTCTGTTTAATTTCAGTTGACAGTCAGCTATCAGATGTTCATTTAGGAGGGCTTTCTAATGCTTTTGCTCATTTTTTTATTCTGTGCTTTTTTTGACAGCTGCTCTTCTGGGTATAGTTTTTAAACTCTTGCGTTAAATTAAGTGTATTCCTTCCCACAAACTTTTCTTGGAATCTGCGTGGTATGCATTGCATGAAGGTATATGACCATGGGTGTCTTCTTCCATCCCTGTCTCTTTGAGCCAGAGCTGGCAGTAGCTGCTCAAGCTCAGTAGTACCCTCAGCTTCTAAAATGAAAATCCTGTTAATAAAGCAAGCAACTTAAGAAAAAAAAAAGAAAAAAAAAAAAGAAAAAAACAAACCAGCATTTCCATTCCACAGTGTATGCTGATCAGCTGGTGCTTATAAATTCTGTATAAACAGGTTATATTTCCCTTAAAGTGGTGCTACAAATGGCTTGGTGGGCACCCATATTTTCTGTTTCATTGTGGTGTGCAAGTTTCAAGTTTCTTTAAGGAATTTAGAGGTTGAAATTTTGCTACAGGCTCTTGCAGACCGCTTCTAAGATCCTGACACCCCTATGAAATTTTGCTCACTTGCAAATGAAGGTGGGTTTTGCCTAGCAACAAGCTTTGCAGTTTTTACCTGAGGATCAAAAACACAAGTGCATTTATTCAGCCTTTTGCATCACTTCGGTACTGAAGATTTTGACAGTCAAATCATTGCTGACATTTCTGTTGATGTGCAAGAAAGAGAATAATCCAGTATGTTTTTCCATAGCAGTGCTGTCACTGCAGGACTGACAATAGAAAAAAGTGCATTCATCAGTGAATAACCAGATATCATGGAAACGTGTGGAAAACAGAGATGTATTTTCAATCAAAATGTCTCACTCTTAATGGCTATTTTCTGAGTGATTCCTTTTTGCTATTTATACTCTCCCTGAAGTATTTTATAGAAACCTGAGTTCCTTTGACAACCCACCCAAACAACCAGAAGTGTATTTTACGTATTGTAGTATGTAAATGATTAGTCATCACTTGTAAATTGCCTGACGGAGGAGGAGGAGGAAATTTATATTGAGGGAAGGTGAAGAGCTTGATTGTGACTGCTATATGTTGAGTTCTTCCTGACTTTTTCTTTTCCTCCCCCCAAAAGATAATTATGAAGGATTTATTTTAAACAAATAATCCTAAGAAACACGGTCAGCAGGTTTGAAAAATGGTAGCTGCACACCGTAAGCTTATTTTCTACTTGGTTATGTTTTCTTGGGGAAATTTATAGGGGGGTTTTGTTGTTTTACTGTAAGATTCTACAGTCGTCTTATACATTGCTGATGAAAAATGATGTTTGCGTTGGAGATCTTAAGTGTAACAATATGAGGAACTCCAGTTTATGAAGAAATATGTCTTTGGTAAAGCATGATAAGATTATGTTGAGCATCCGTGGCACAAGACCAGAAATGCTGTTTGTTGGAGTCTTAGCAAATATCTTCACTTGCTGGATGTGATACCCTTTGTTTTGTTGGTTTGTTGTCTGGTTTTTGTTTTGCTCTGTTTGTTTGTCTTATGAATAGTTAATTCACAACACATGGTAACAGTGAAGAATCCTGAAATATTTTTTTTCTGTCCTGATTTTGGTACAGCTGTCTATTTTTCAGTTAGCTTTGGAGGTTTTTGATTGCAATGGTCTATCTTCTGGCTGGATGTTTTCCAGGTGAAACTAATGTACTATATTTCCTTAGGGTTTTTGGTTTGTGATTGATTTTAGTTGATTTTTTTTCTCTCTATCTCTTTCAAAAGTGTGAGAGAATGGATTAATGGAAGGGTTAAAGGTTTTTAAGTCAGTGGTTTATTCACTGTTTTCTCTCTGACTATTAGCTCCATGAAATACATTCGTATGTGCTTGAGTGCTTAGGCATAATTTTCCATATTGTTCCTTTGCCACTCCCATCATGATCCTATAAGTATGTTTGTCAATGAGATAAAATTTCCGACAGTGTCTAGTGAGAAATACCAAAAAGCGAGTGGAAAGATGTACTTTGTATTACTCTGTACAAATTATTAAGAGATTTCAGGAAAAGAAATATTTTTATGTATATATACCACTACAGTGGTAGTTTATAGAACTGCCTGCTGGTCTCCTCTGTGCGCCTGAGCTCCCAGAGAGAGCAGGACTTGATTTTTGTGAAAGGCTGAATCACGTTTCTGGCACGTGAAATTCAGCTCTCTTAACGTGGTGAGTTCCAGTGCGCTGCCACATACCGTACAGCAATTGCAACCATGCGCAATTTAAAATATGCCTCAGAAGCAAGGAGTCTAATATCAGAGTGAGATGACTTTCAGCTTTTTTTCTTTTTTTCCTCTCAAGTAGAACGATATGTTTCCTCCTATTTGCTGTTTTTGTGTATTTGCTCTAATTTCTCAAGGCTTGCACATGAATCACAGTTGAAGCAGAGGTGCCTGCTGTATCAAGACAGTCGGCACACAGCCATGGCTCGTAAATCAGTCCCACTCATCCCAAAATTCTCCTTTTCTGTCAGATCAGCTATTCAGCTGGCAAACACAATCCTAATGAACAGTATATATTGCATTGCTGAGGCAACTCTTTCTTCAGGTTTATTTTCCGAACCGTAACCCGGAGATCTCCTTTTTCCTCCTCACGCAGTGCTGCAAAAGAAAGTTTTTCTGGTGGCCGTTGTTCAGGGAATAGGATTTCTTCCTTCTCCTCCTCCCATTCTTGATCATTTAAACTTTTTTTTCGGCTTATTAAATGAACATCTCAATTCACTACCCTGGCAAAGCAGGTCACTTTCTAAAAGCACCCACCTAGCTTCTTTTTCACTAGCATTTGACTATTGAAATTTTAATTGGAGCAGAAGCCGTAGTTAAAAAGCAGGCAAGTCCTTTTTCCTCATATCCTCATTGATTTCTGTTGAAGCAAACAGATGAGCTTATATATAAATATGTATATATGCTTTTTTTAATGAAAAGTGGTGGAATTCACTAAAAAAGGTTAAAATTGAAATGAGTAATCTTCAGTGCATAATGCAATTGTTAATTTTAGCTCCTTGCGTAGGAGCTGTTATGACTTGAACAGCCGGCTCTAGCCTTCATTAGAGAAGAAGCAGTCAGTTTTGAGACAGGTGGAGCTGGATCAAGCTGTGAAAGTGATTTGCTTGAAGCTGGTCATTAGTGTTAGAAATCCGGTCCTATCTCTTGCCTCCTTACCTTGTACCATGATTGTTACTGTTGTTGCTATTTACTTTTCGTCTTTTTCCAGGTTGACTATGATCCGTCAAACTCTCTGAAGGACCAGCATGGAGATTGGTGCTCTGAACTGTTAATGGGGACATGGGACTCACGTTGTCATTGATCATTTGTGTGGACTTAACCAGCGAAGAGCAACAGAAGACACTAGAAAGACAGTGGGAATTATAGCAGTTTTTCAGGTAAATGGCTGCTTCTGAGTGTAATCGTTTTTGTGAACACTGTGTAAGCATGTAGATGAGCTGCGGGGTAATCTGCCCATAAAGAACTTGTGCATGCGTGTGCATTTCTTGATGAAAATCCTTAACAAATGAAGGGTTATTTAACAGACCAGTTTCAGGTCTTGCCATTCATCGTGTTTTGAATTTTTAGCAAAGCGGTTCAAGTTTCATTTGTAACTGCAGAATAGCCAATACCATGGGACTTCATGGGGAGGGTGGTGGGAGGAAGGAGAACAACTTGAAGTTTGACTTGGCTTACTGTGGGCTAATTTGTGAGCTTCATGTTCCAGTCAGGTTATTTATGAACTGTGTAGCTTCATTTCTTCTCCAATGGGAAGAATATGTAGGAAAGGTTTTATTATTTTATTTGCTTACAGTGTCAAAACAAAAGCAAAAATTGGAAAAAGTAAATTTTTAAAACTCAGTATGTCTTTTTTTTTGACCTTAAAACATAGCCTTAAAAAAAAGGTAAGCGATATCAGATCTGTAAATGTTAATTTTAAGCTGTAAAAAGAAACATGGCGAAGTGTGGTTTTGCTTAATAGTCACTGTTCATTGCTGAGAATTGGCAAGGTATTGCAAAAGACCCTTTCTCAAATAACTCCCTTTCTCAACCGCAGTTGTTTTTCCTGAAGATACTTCTTAAGCCAAATGGATGGGGAAAGAAAAGTTAAATTATTCATGAGTCTCATTTGACAATTGATCAGTGGGGGAGGCTTCAAGAGGGAGCTGGGTGGGAGAGAGAGAGAGAAAAAGAGAGAAAATAATAATAGGCTTAACTTTGAAAAGCCTTTAAAGCTTCTGTACAACAACCCATTGTGAGCTGAGAGGTAAATGCAGTTCAGTTAAGATATCTCATTAGAAATACCTGCCAAGGGCTTCCTGTAGGATTTTCATAGTGCTGGAGAGGACATAGGGTTTGGGAAGAGGCCTTAGGATTTTAATAATGGAGCTGTCAGTTTGATGCCTGAAAATGTTGACCCTGAGAGCTTTATTGCCAAATTCAGATTTCATATTTTTATTGAATTATTACCTCTTCAAATATTTTTTTTTTAAACTGGTAGTGAGCACCATGGGCTTTGCTATGTAGAAAAACCATGGTCGAGTGCCTAAAAACAGTGCTGTTGCTCATGCTTGTTTTTTATTTCTGTTTGCTTTGTGTGTTTGACTCTTCTTTTTTATTTAAAAAAAAAAAAAAAGGGAGAAAAAAAAAAGGGGGGGGAGGGGAGCACTGAGATGCCAGAGACCTGGAAGTCTGAGTGGTTCCTTCCTGGCTGGTGCTGCTGAGCTCAGTAGCGGAGGGTCCCTCGCCATCCCTGCCTGCACCTCGGCAGTCCCGGGGCTGGGCTGGGGTCACAGCACCTTGCCTTAAATCCGTTGTCCACCAAGACTGTTTAGATCAGAGCTCTGCTTGTTTAACCTGGCACAATTCTTCTGTTATCCAATATTGTCGATTCCGTACGTCTCTTCAGCAGGGACATACGTAGCTTTCCACTCCTGAGCTGCATATTTTGGTTTGTTTATCAAAGAAATGAAATTACTTGGGAATTAAATAAATAAAAATTCACCCCCAGTGTTTTTTTGTGTGTGTGTGTTTGTGTCGTGATATCTTGACCTTTCAGGTCACCAAATCTTGTTATTTTAATTTCTGTCTGGAAGAATGTCTGAGCAAGGTAAATTGAACCAGGAGACAGCAGAGGAAGCTGCAAAAGAGCAGGAGACTGCATCTCTGAAGGGAACCTGGACAACTGTATCCTTAATAAATCTGAAAGCTCAGAAGTAGAGGAGAAGGAGGAGAAGCTGAGCGATGCCAAGACAGAGCTGCAGGTAAGACAGGAATAGTGAATGGGTGTGTTAAATATCAATGTGTTACCATTCTTTTTCCATTTGTGTGATCTCTTTCATTGCCTACGCTTCCCCTATTTTTTCTCTCATTTGAGACGGATTCTCTTTTTTTTTTTTTTTTTAATTTTTTTGGGGGTCCTTTTATGTCCCTATAAAATAAATGCTGTTATTTGTTATACTGTTCAAGCTCTTTAGGCTGCTTTCCATGTTATTAATTTTTCTGAGAAGTTAATTCCTAGACGTCTGTGTTTAAAGCTTGGTGAAATATTTGACTGTTTTCCCTCTTTGGGGATTTAGAAAACTACCTTGATCTCATGAATTTACAGGTAATACTAATGAATAATTACTTAATGTGTGGTTTGGTTTGTAGGTGTTACTGCCAACAAAAAGTTGTTATGCAAAGCCTAAGAAGGTAATTTGATAAGAAGACTTTATCGGATGAGGGGGTTTTAATCCTTTTTGCTCAATCGAATATAAAAAATAAAGGGGGAGACTACAATTTAAGAGGAATTTGGAGAGGGGGAGCATTTACTTAAGTATGCCTTTTCTTACATTCTTATTATAAGCAAAATTATAAAACGCTGTGCAGTGTGTTTTTTGTTGTTTATACCTGCTCCTAAAATGAATGAAGTGAGCAAAGATGATTCTTGGTTTTCCCTGCTTTCCAGACTGGGTTTGGGGAAGTTGTTTTTGCAGTCAGCAACTGATTAAAATATCATTTAGGAGTGATTTAGTCCATTTATTTATTGGTAATGCTCTTGTCATGCACATTTTCCACTGAAGTGATAACTGCTTCTCTTTTTTGCTATACCCAGAAACGAGGTGCAAACCAGAACCAGCAGAAAAAGAGATCCAAGGTAAGGGTCTATCTCTCTCTGGGATTGCATGTCATGGTAGGATAAATAATTTCAATCAAATGTCTGTCTGCAATTGAAATGATGGCCTTTCATCACTTGGGTAGTGCTTGGGTGTTTGGGTTATTGGGGGGTTTGTGGTTTGGGTTTTTTTTTCTCCCCCTCACGCCATAATCTTGTTGTACAAAGGCAGAGGACTTCCTCTAGATAAATGTGTCAGGCTCCCCTTTATTTATCCATCATACTTCTATGCTGCTGGGCTCGCTGTGTGCTCGTGTTAGCTTGTGTGTGCCACTGGGGAAGGAAAAAGCTCATTCCTTTTGCTTTAGTAATTAACGTTTTTGTTTGAATTTTATTTCAATGGACTAATCTTGACATAAAGAAGCAGAGACTGACTAGCTCCCTAAGGGCAGGGTGAGGGGAAAGGAGCTTCTAGGGACAAAAAAACCAAACCCAAAACCTTCTGTTAATTTTCCAAGTGCAGATTCATAAAAATTGCACATTTTATTGCCACTGTTCCTTGGATGTTATACTACTAGAAGACGAGAGGGGAGGGAAAAAACCCAAATTGAACAAACCCAAAACCAAATGGCAGAAGGAGCCTTTGAGTTTAACTTTATGTTAAATTACCTTCAGTATTGGATGTCTGTCTTTGCTCTTATGATTTTTGGTGGAAGTGGGTGAACTGTAGCAGAGATGATTAAAAACAAAAAGAAACCTACCACCTCCCCTGTGTTGCAAATGACTCATTGCTTAGAATCCTTTTCTGTCCGCACTGAAGGCAGATGCAATTTTGCTGACTGGGCGAGTAGTATTTGGGATATTTAGGGACAGCCGATGTGACTTGGGGTCAGTAGTAGTGGTCTCTGTTTTGTTTTCTGTCTCTTATTCAGTCAGGAGCTAAAGGAAAACTTGTCCGGAGCCTTGCTGTGTGTGAAGAGTCATCCCCTCGTCCAGGAGCGGAAAATATTCATGATAATCAGGTACACTTGCAATCATTGCTGTTAGCTGCATGGTTGACCTCCATGTTCAGTTGCATGATTATGTTACTTAATTGGGCATTTAACAATGTCTTTCTTGGGGGAAAGATTACATCCGACAATGAACACATTTTTATGAAGTTATCTGGTTTAGCGTGAACTTTATTTTGAAATATTAGTTTTACGCTATATCACAGGGTGTTGTTTGCTTTTTTTTCCAGACCCCCTGAAAATTTCAGCAAATGGAAAAGAATTCAAAAGAATTCAGATTTTAAAATTAAAAAAAAAAAGTAACAATCAAAAAGAATATTAATATGTTCTTTTCTCTAAGGCTATCTCTTTTGAGGCTGCACCAGACACAGTTATGAATATGCTCTGGTTTCTGGTTCCTCTGAGACTCCAGTTCATATCAGTGTCCCCCTTCACATAAAATTCACAGGTCTTTCACTCTCAAAAATACCTTGATAGAGCCAAGGATGCCTCTTACTGACTGGCATTCATTTTCTAAACGCTTGGTGTAGATTTTTCCGGTATCAAAAGTGTGTATTTGAGTTTATCTGTACTGGTAGTGTTGTATTCCCAGCAGCTGGTAGAGTTCTGTCCCCTGCAACCCTCACCTCGGACAGTAACACTGGTGACAGTCTTTTTAGACTAACTTAAAAAAAAACAAAACAACCCAAAAAGTAAAAGTAAAAACCTCAAATACTCTTCTTGGCTTGCCTGGTAAGAGCAAGGCTTAAAAAAAACCCAAAACCAAAATATCATGACCACTGCCTATGATTTATGAGATGTGTATGTGCAAATGAGATCAGCCATCAAGAGAGCTTGAGCAAGCGACTTCTTGTGAGCTTAGCACAAAAACAAAAAAAATCACATTTAAGTGTACTTTCTCACCATTTCCTCTATTGACTTGAAATGAAACAAATCCAGCTCTCCTCTTAAGCTCATAAGCATAGAGAGGTTTTTTTCTATTTTTTAATTTTTTTATATTTTTATTTTGGGGAGCAAAAACCAGGTTGTTTAGCAGGGGGACGTCTACATGTTCTACTGCTCTACAAAGATGCTTATGCAGTAGACGAGCAGGTTATTTTATCAGTTGTTCTGTTGTAGGTATACGCTTTCTGCTTAACTTGCGTTACTCAAGATGCGTGGCTCTTGTTCTGCTTTCATTTGTATTTTCTATTGTTTAATGGAGAATGAAAAGGAGAATAATATGAAGAGATTGAATTAAGCATCACATGGTAGTTTATAATGTACTGCACAGGACCTGTATTAAATGTCAGAAAGACTGGCAGGTTTTGAGGTAAAATCCCTGTCCGGATTGCACCCCGACGCCAGGCAGAGGGAGGGGTTCCCCTTACACACAGCCTCTGGTCTTACCTGACTTTGACCAGCCGCAGCAAAGATTTCTTTGACCATATCGAAACATTTAGGGGAGATAAAATGCCTCCCTGGACCCCAGCATCCATTTCCTAAAGACACAATTGGCTTGGTGTGATTAATTGGATAGGAGTTGCACTTTTGCTGTCCTTTTACTAATGAATGCGGCTCAGCTTTGCCGTGGAAAGCTGGACCTGCAGGCTCCTCCTTGGACTGGCTGAAGGATACAGGAAGCTTCGTGCCAACCGAATCGCTTTGCTTTCACATTAGAGGAGAAAAAGCTTATTTTCGGTTTGGATTTTTTTTTTTAAGTTATTATTTTATCTTCATGGTTTACAAAGCACAGGGAATTAATTACCAGAGAATGTACGGTACATTGCCAGAACTACTGAGTATGGATTGTACTGCAGACTTGATGTTTGTATTTATATTTGAATACTTGCCTTCATTTTCCTGTATAGGGAAAACACTTGTTTACCTGTATTACTTGATCTTGAACGCTTACCTGATGGTTCACTATGTCCTTACTTAAAAGGAATGTTGCCTTTAATGTTATACTATTGACCAAGAAGTGTATTATTGCAATTTGAACATTTATTTTGTTGTTCACTATACTTACCTTGTATCAATGTATTTATTAACATTGTATTTTATTATTGAGAAAAATCAATAAAAATCTAAGAAAATACACGGTAGCTTGCTTTCACGACTCTACAGCCCTTTTGTGTGTTTTTTCTTAGTGCAAATATGTAAGTATTATGTTACATGTAAGACAGTATCTACCATATGTTCATATGTGTGCTTATCCGTGAAGTCTGTCATTTTTCTTTTCATGACTGCATTTTAACAACCACTGCGAAGGGTAGGATTAATGTCCTGGGAACAGCATGGCCAGTTACATTTTTCTCCTGTTTTGAAAAGCTAGCGGCACATCGCTCTGCTCTGGGCAGCGCAGGGAATCAGAGTTATCCTTCGGGGTCTTTTGGCAGTCGTTGATCCAAAGTTTGTTGTTTGAATGAGAAATCGAACTGCCGTTTGAAGTGAAAGAAAGGAGGCATAACATTAGTCCTCTGAGTGTAACTGAGCAGGTTAGCAAACATTTTTCTATGTATCCTTATCTCGAATGACCAGGAGTTCCCAATTTTTCCCTCTGTATGCACGGTTTTTCGCCAATACTGTCAGCCAAAACTAACAGAAGTAGGGATTAAGGACGGTAGTTCAGGTTAAATTTTGGCTCTAGGGCTTTGTTTCTCTTTTACAGTGCTTTTCATCTCACGTCTTTCATGCCAGACTCAAACTTCACAAAAAAGTCAATAATGATTAAGCTGAGAAATAACCCAATTTCTGTCTTACTGTGGCATGTTTATGCTGATATTTTGTTCTGTTAGGATCTTGTCTTACATGTGTTGTGGTGGCTGATTTGTAGTTCTTTAAAAAAGTCAGAAACCTAAAATTTGTAATAGTTATTGAAAGCATTTTTTGAATTCATAATGGTCTGGTTGCTAAAAAACCCCACCCCTTACTTTAAAGTTTTGTATTGATCTTTCGATATGCTAGTATTCTTTGAAAAATTGTGAAGGAATTTACTAGTATTCAAGAAACTCTGATTTCTCCAGTATTAGTGAATTTGGTTTTCATTAACATGATGGATGCCACAAAATTATCAAGCACACAGTACTCTCTTCTATTAAAGAAAACTGCATTACCAGGGAGTTTTGTGACAGCATAATTCAAATGTGCGTTTTTCACATTACTTAAGCATGTATTATTATTGTTATGGGCATTTTTTCCTTCAAAAGAATATGAACACAGAAGTATGCTTCCTTCAGTTTTTTTTCTAACCAGATTGGTATTTCTTGAAATATATAAAATATGCCATGGTAACTTCAAAAGAAAACAAGTTGTAGTTTGTTAAAACAAAGCCAATATAAAGTAATGTTGTAAGAAAGAAATAACAAGTTTTTTAAAGCAAATTGGAAAACACAAACCAACTTGAATTCTCGGCTTAATTAAATTTTTAAAGCTGAAGCATGCTTTCGAAGGGACTCATAGTCTCCGAAATACTGAATTTTTGAGGATAAAACTAGTGACACCGTGGAGAAGTTCACTTACCACACCTTGTTTGAAAATCACAATGCACATTTCGCCCCTTTTGCTAAAGGCAGGTTTGCATGGGTCTTTGTATTTAAAGTACCTGATAAATTAGTAAGTCCTCTTGTATAGGACTGAGTTTATAATTTGCTGGCACTCTTCAACTATCAGCGCCTGAAAGCTCAGTCTGATACTGCGCTTACATGTGCAAAACAGTCTGTATGAACCTGCAGGATTTTTTACTGAGGGGAAAAAAAGTTATATTTTTCAGGTGTCTATCCATCGATCGTCATTTAACATGTGTAGTATTGGTTAAATTATACAATTACTTAAGAAAGCCTGTATAAAACTTATTTCACTGTCCTAATAAGTCTTAAGTGAGAATTATTAAAGTGTAGAACAATATAGTGCTATTAATATAGGTAGACTGAGATTTTATGATATTCAAATATTAGGGAAGAAATACACTTACCGCTAGAATTTGGCCTCTAAGATGCTGTCATATTCCTGGAAAAAAATCATTTTTCAAATAGGAAAGAAATGTATCTGGCTTCAGCTTTTCTAGCTGCACATAGCTTAATGCAAATGTCTGCACGTTGGAAGCCATGGAAAGCTTACTGAATCTGGTCCTAGATTTATCTTTCTCTTTTTTTCCACCAACAGGAATCAATCCAACTACAGCTTTCAAGTTTTCCTAGCTTGCAAGAAGAAGATAAATCTAGTAAAGATGACTCCGAGAAAGAAAAAGAAAAGGATAAAAATAAAGACAAAGATAAAAACAGTGAAAAAACCAAGATCAGAATGTTATCAAAAGGTGAAATTAAAAAATATTTAAATTGCTATAATTACTGTTATAAAAAGAATTGTGTATTGTTGTAAGCATGCATTTCTTTATTTGTGTATAAATACACAGGAGAAGTGTTTTCATATATTGAGAAAATTCAGAACCTGAAATGTGTATGCATGAGAGTGTTTGTTTTTCATACAAACATCAAGCTTTGAAAGTGATGAAACTTTCTAAACCGAGGTTTGGTATGAAGGTTATTAATTTTATTTTAATGTAAAATCATTCTTCTGAATACTGAACCGTGTTGGTATAAACACACACACATATATATGTAAATATATGTATGATTATATAATAATGTAAGTGGTAAGACTCTAATACACTTTTTTCCCCATTAATGATAACATACTGGCATGTAATTTGTGCAATGTAGGAAGCAGAGAGTAATCCTCTTTGCTATTGCTCCTTTCTCATGGAGAATTTCAAATACTGTAAGGAAATCCATCCATGACCTTTAACCTGCATTGCAATCTGCTGTTATCACCTATTAAGACCTCTTCAGAAAAGACTTTGTATCAAAATTTGGTATTTTAAAATTCTGTTTTCATTAATCCATAGTACAAAGTTGCAGTGTAATCTCTTAAAAATAATTATTGCCTACCTGGGTGTAGATCCGCAGCTGGTGTGAATTGTCAGTTGGCTTCAATGGAGCTCTCACAGTTCACGCCAGCTTGAGGATCTGTGTGTACTTTTGAGTCAGGCGATATAGCAATGCTGAAAAATTAATTCTGACTACTGTCACGCATCCCTATTACCCACCCACTCTTGGGCGTCACTGGATTTCAGTTTGTTAATGCAAATAGAATTCCCACTAGCACGATGCCTCATTTGTCGTGTGTACAGCATTTATTAAGTGATGCAAAGAGACATTGATGAATAAAACTTTTTTTAATTTATTTTACTTTAATTTTATTTAGTAGTTTAAAGGAAGAACTTGACAGGGTCTTGAGTGGCATTGAAGGTTTCCTGTGATTTTCAAATGACCAGCAGTTTCTGTCTAGTTTTGGTGCTGCGTTCTCAGTAGAATGGTACAGAGGAACCGTGAACGTCCACCCGATGCTTCTGAGCATAGATCTATTTTTTTTCTCTGAACTCCAAATAAACACTTTCTTTCAGAGCATGTGCTTTCAGATTGTTGCTGGAAAATGGATTTTGATTTATAGCATAGCTTAATCATAACTGTTGAAATGAAATAAATGGGGGGGTGTGTGTTTGTTTTTATTTTTCAGATTGCAGTCAAGAGTATACAGACTCAACAGGCATAGATTTGCATGAGTTTCTCATTAACACATTAAAGAATAATCCCAGGTAGGTATTCTCTGCATTAGAGCTGTAATTATAGCCGGTGGTCTTCAAGTTCCCGTAACTGTACACTGCCTTTTATATAGTTCTGGAGATGGTTATGAAGGAAAATGTAGAGGAGGTAGGCTGATCACTGAGCAAAAAGCTATAAAAAGTCATCAACTTCTACTCCCCCATCCAGTCACCCATTATTTAATTTCACTTTCAGCAACATCTGGTCCTTGTCCTTACCTTCTTGCATATAGCTCTACACGATGTTAGGAGTAATATATTATAACCATTGCAGTTGGAGATTTGTTTATGAATGTAAAGTAGCTTTCTCTTGGCATTGCCGTACACAATTAAAATCCTGTGCACAATGTCAAAGTCTTCTCTTGGTATTCCCATAAGTTTTCATTTGGAGCAACAAGCTCATCTCATCATTAAATTTGCCTCTAAATGTCTAAGGAAGGAACTGTAACATTTTTATATGTTGCGATTTTCAATATTCATTTCAATGGAACCTGCTGAATAGGCACCACGTAATTCTGCAATTATAGGAGAACTAGGAATAATTGGGTACCTAACAGCTTGCATAACCTCTTGTATAGACGATGGAAGGTCCTTGAATTGTTTTATCTGCACAAAATGAGAAAGTTCAAAAGAACTACAGAGTGATGGACTCTTGTCAAGCTTAGAAAAGATGTATGTGTGGAAATATGCTGGGGAAATTTTTGAATGTTTTTGGCAGGAGAGGGGAACATCTGAGACCTTCCAGTTGAAAACAGACCATTTTGACTGAGAAATGCTGTGGCATTGCATGCCGGGAGCCATAGTTCAAAGGCATTGTTCTCCATTGTAGATTAGATGTGCCCAGTCTTTTTTCCTGCAGATCAATGCCTTATGGAAGATGTGTCTTGGACAAAATATAGAAAATTTCTGTGGGTAGCAGCTCTTCTCATGAAAGAGCTAGGTTAGCTGGAAATCTCATTTTCCATCCAAAAAAAAAAAAGGGGGGGGACACGACGTATGTGAAAAAGGACCAAAGCTATCCATAGCAGTCAGTCTTTCTATGCCAACAACTTGATCGCAGCCTGTTGGGGCTCGAAGTACTCTCAGACCATAGTTGAGCTCAAGGAAGAGCTAAATCTGTCATGTGTGTCAGTGAATATCAGTGAAGGTGCAGCAAAGCAGGTTTCAATCTTCTCCAGATGCACCAGCATTTCATTTTTAATCAAGATGGCTGACAGCGCTTTCAAAATTGCCTTACAAACATTGATATATTCATTTTTTCATCTAAAATGTCTGTTGGTGGTTGATGCTACAAATCTTTGCGTTTCTTTTTGACAGGGACAGAATGATACTCTTGAAAATGGAACAGGAAATTATTGATTTTATTAGTGACAACAAGTAAGTTGAGTTCCACACTTGGTTATTAAGTCATGTGTGTAGCAATGCGAGGTGTGCAAGGGATACGCTCATGTGGACCACAGTGCTGCTGAGCGCTGTTACTGGCACGCTGCAAGATTAGGCTGCTGAAAATACAGTAGATGTAAATGACAACCTTTTTGCTCTTCATTGCATCATAATTGCACTGGCTCCGCTCATTTAGGTCCAAAAATATAATTAAAGCTTTCAGCACAGAGGATGATCACATATGCTACCTCACGGGTTTTCCCTGTGTGCTATGCAATTCTAATGCATTGGAAAATAAAACTGAACTTGGGTGGAGGGATTCTTGCAACTATCGTGCTCTTTAAAATAAATGTTTCTGCAGCCTTAAAAATAGAGAGTCAGAATAGTAGCAGAGGAAGAAATTATGCTGACGGGAAATAAGCGTTTTGTCAGTAAGAGAGAAAAAAGGAGTACTTGCCAAACTAGATCTTTCCAGCATCGCCTGGCATCTGACCTTTGGGAGAAAGGCAGAAAGCTGTTGCCAGGAGCTCAGCAAATCTGCAGGATTGTTTGCGCAGGGAAGCACGAGTGTGTGTGCGCGTTCCGGGGTGAGTTCTTCCCAATATACAGAATACTCAGTTGATACCATGAAGTGTGAGCTTTGTTTGTCCCAGTGTAGTGCATGGAAATATGCTTATTAGAAACTCTAAAATTAATTCCTTTTTTTTTTCCTGCCTTCTCATAGCAAACATTTATATGTAAATGCACAAAGGAAAAATTTTCAGATTTTTGTCCACTGAATTATTGAATGTATTGCTATTTTCCTTTAATTATAGCTCAGAGGGAAATCTAATTATCAATGCAATTTATTTTTTTTTCACCAGTAATCACTATAAAAAGTTCCCTCAGATGTCATCATATCAGAGGATGTTAGTGCACAGAGTGGCAGCTTACTTTGGAATGGATCACAATGTGGATCAGACTGGAAAATCCGTAATTATCAACAAGACCAGCAATACAAGAATGTAAGTAGCAACACTGTTGTGCTTTTCCTTGTTCCCTTTCACAAGAGCTGGTTGGTACCATGACTGTGTGGTGTATTTTTTTAAATCTTTTATATTTTTATTTGTTTTATTTTTGTATCGAGTGAGTGCTGTTTACTTCTTTCTAGGGTGGGAGGGGAGGACAGGGCTCGCATTGTGAGGTTATTTAAGGATATAAAGATGCATAAGGAGAAATCAACCCAAGTTGTCTCTTGTGAGAAACTTAATGCAGTATCTTGGAATGTTACTTTCGCTGACTCCTTAGTGCCACCACTTTTGCTACAGAAATGAGCCTGTTGCTTTACATGGCACCTGATACCATAGGGCTGTATTCCTAAATAACCCAAACGTATTTGGAATTGCCTCTTCCCTTGTTCTGGCTCTCCCTGCTTCAAGAATCGTTTTCTGCCCAACCTGATTATTTAGGATTTGGTTCCCCTCCACCACCTGCCACCATTCATTCCCTTTTCCTCCTCTTCTACCCTCCTGGTTCCACTCTATTTTCTCTTCCAATCTCATCGTTTGACCACAGAGTTTTTGTGGGATATAAATTCCTTCTGATGGTTCAAATGCATTGCAAAATTCCTGGCAGGTTAAACTTTAAACTTGTGCTGGCATGCTTTATGCTCTCCTCCGTGAACCTGTATAAAGCTAGCAAAAGCTCGGTACGAAGTTCCCTGGCTAATTCAGCAAAGATGCAGTCATGTGTCCTTGCCTAATCAGCATCAATTGTTCTGCTGAGTGCCATGTGTGTATTAACCATGATGGAACTGTAGCCTTCCTCTCCCTCTTTACCTATAAACTACATAATGAAGAGGAAGTAATTACAAACAGATAATGAAGTTTTGGTATCTGGTATTGGAACAGGAAAGCCCCATTTGAAAATTGTGTACTTCCTGTATTCAATTAGTAGGAGAAATAAAAACATTTATTTCATTTACATATCCAGTACTTAGGTGATTTACTCAGACTCAGTTGCAGAGAATTGGTTTTGTGTTTTTTTTGTTTTTTTTTAAATGTTATTAGCTTCTCCTGTGGAAGGCTAGAAGGGCTACCTAATTTTGCAAACGCATTGGTTTTTACGTCACTGAGCCCTAAAAATCTTTTGTGTGTGAAATAAATTTAAGATGATGGACAATTCATTTTGGATTCTTTTCATGAGCTATCCCTGAGATACTCAGGCACCTCTAAAACAACACTTGGACATCAGTGGTTTTAAAGATCTGAATAAAGCGTGCGCTAACAATCTGATTTTTCAGAAGTCAAGAGAATGACAGTAGCTTGATTAAACTAACACTCGGGCTGCTAAGGCTTAGCCTCAGGATCAGGTAATACCTGACCCTGTGCGAGGGCTGTGTTTGGGTATGAATAAGAAAAAGCTGGGTATGCAGCAAACTGGTGTTCATTTCTGAGTTGTAAATGAAAAAAAAATGAGTCTTCTCTTAAGCAAAACACAATCAATCATATTTGAATGCTTTTTTTAGGCATTCCTCTCTCTTTGTAGTTCTCCCTTTCCCCTTCACGTTTGTGTCACCTCTGTAGTGCACCAACTGCTACAGATCTTTACTCACAGCATTGCCTTCTCCTGGTCGACTTGATGATGTGAGAATATCACATTAAATATCTGAGAATGCCTTGCTTGGTTGTGTGGCTGTGCATCACAGAGATGGATAGCACTGGAAGCGCTGTTGGAAGTGCACGCGCAGTGCTTCTGGAGAGGACACTGAAGCCTTCTTCAACGGTTAAAACTTTGTCCGAGTGCTCTGGTGAACCTGTGGCTTCTTGCATGGTGGGAATGAGCAAGCGAGGCTGTTGACCAGGCATGAACTGGCGTCCCTGTGGGCAAGCTCAGCGGGCAGGATGTTACGTGGGTATAGCGGATCGAATGACCATCTCAGCTGTGGTCTTGCAAGCTGGAGGTGAGGCAGGGAGCCAGACAAATTGGTCATCATTCCAGTGTAGAGCTTCCAGAAATAAATACAGGGCTTTGCCCCTCTGTTGACTGTGAGTACAGCTGTTTCATAAGCACCGCACAAACTGCAGATTTTTTTCCCTTCTGCAGTGATTTGGTAGTAGGTAACTGGATTATATGAAGTTCGTATTGCATCATGGTGCCTGCAGTGTGTTATTTACATTATTTTGATACTGCTGTAAGATAAGGCTTTGTAGAAGTAGCTCTTTCTCTTTGTAACTGGAGGAGATGGCATGTTTTTTTAAAACATCCATGGCTCTGACAGAAAATAGATTGTTATTATCCAGCTTGAATAAAAGCTGATGAGATTTTATTATCCGCAACAAATATTGTGGAAGTTCCACATCTGAAAGCGTCCAATGTGATTTCATGTGTTCTGCATTTCAGTACTCTCAGAGGAGACAATTTTGTGCGGTTCAGAATCAACACCAAATACTGGGAATGTGTTGACTCTATTAATTACTACTTGGAAAGTATCCAGAATACCGGAGAATCTGGAGAGCGGCTGACACGCTGTTCAACATGGTTATGCTGTGCTGTAAGCCTGAGCCATGATAGTTTTATGCGAATTTATGGAGAGGCCCCACAGACGGATATTATGAAGATTTGCATTTTGACAATAAATTATCTCTTTATGGCATATGGTTTCCAAAGTACTTTAGCTGCATACTGCAGAGAGTGAAGAATATTCTTGGATACTCGAGAATTCATAAATTCTGCACTGTCTGTGACTTTGGTGTATGTGTGCTTGTTTGGGAAGAGCATATGACTCTTGGGCTTGAATAAGCACCATGTGGCTTATTTCTCTGGCTGAGCGAGTGTTCATGTCACATCTCTGCTCACGCTTGCAGGCGATGCGTTGTTCCCTGGCTCCGGGCAGTGAGGTGCGTTTATTCGGTTCAGCAGAGACCTCCCGTGCTCGCTGCCCGCAGGTGGGTGGAGGTACAAGGGTCAGGACAGTTAATGGGCTTTGAGATGATTGGGCTGGTTGGGGAAAATCTGGTAACAACGCTACCTTAGAGGTGCCGTGGTATGGAGTAAGGTCTGTCAAACGGGGGACTAGGATATGAATGGAGTGGATGGGGGCATTTAATTTCTTTCATCAATTAGCCAACTTAGGGCAACATATATCTACTTCTGTGCACCTCTGCCTATAAAAAAGCCCCCTGTTTTTCAAGGGCTTGGAATTTGAGAAAGAGCTTATTGAAGGGGTTGCAGCTGGAAGGAGGGCTGTGGCTTGTCTGGTCAACCATGTTGCTTTACAGAGAAGGGAAGATGGTAAAAATGTACTAGGACTTGAATCTCTCTGGGACTGCAATCCTGGAGCTTTAGTGAACTCTTGGTGAAGTCTCTGTTAATACAGTCAGACCACAATGACAATTTTGCAGTCTGAAGACAATTTATGATGAGGAACTTAATCTAAGGTGCCTTTTTTTTCTTTTTAATTTTATTGGAATGTGAAGAAGTTCTACTGTTTTTTGAAGCTTTTTAATGAAATGAAATTTTAAAACACATAGAGGTGACCTCAAGTACCCAAATATTTGTTAACCTTCATAAAGTTAAGTCTCTGTACTCTTGCTCTCATCACAGTATACTGCATTTTAAAAACAAATTACCTTTCAGTATGATTTTTGAAATTAAGACTAGGTTAAAAAAGGAGAACAACTTCAAAAAATAAATATCATTTTTATGGTCTCTTATCTTACAAAGTCCTGCCTAACTAATTTGTCCAACTTTTAAAAATTTTACTCTCAGCAGTATACATGAGAAAAGTTGATCAGAAAGTGAGGGAGGGGTTTTTATTGTTGTTTTGTTTTTATAGTCAAAGTGTTCAACTACTACTTAAAATTGGAAGTCTGCTTTGTTTAGTATGAACCTGCTTTTGTGTCACCATTGTAATGTATATTTGTCTGTCATCTGTGTCTGACTGTCATCTATCTAGAGATATACTGAAATGTAGAGAAATATGATATAAATATGATATAAACAGTTTGGAATTGAGGAAATATGTTAGGGCATCCCAAATTGGAGGGGGGGGGGGAGTGTGTGTGCCACCTTCTATTCTGTATATTTCTCATAATTCCTGTCAAAGAATTGGAAGTACTTTGGAGTTTTTTGCAGAACTGTTGATATTATTACACATATCAGGTCAATCAGATTCATTCATTTGATTGTCTGTATATAGGTGGAGAAATTTAAAGGAAGTGTGTTTGATGTGCTTGGTAAATGAAATGGGTTTTCATTTGGTTGAGATCATCACCCATGTGACAAGTATGTCTGAATCACAGCCCACACATGCATTCATGTACATTTTTATATAAGTGTGAGTGGCAGGGCTCATCAGAATTGAGAAGGCGGAGTGCTTAGAATATATAATGGCTGTATTTAGACATTTTCATACATTCTGAGGGTGTAACATACCTATTATGAACTTTATATCTATATTCACATCTTCAGTTATGACTGGTTTTTTTTTCCAAGAGCATGGTGAGTTATGATCCTTGTAATATTTGGTTTTCTTCTTACTCTTCTAATATGTAAATTTTAATATAATATTGGCCCACTCAGAAGGTTTTTTGGTGCCTTTGGGATGCATCAAAAACTTTGGGCAACACTAAGATGTTTTGTGTGTTACAGGGATTCCTTATAATCTAGAGTTGAACTGTATCAGCAGAAGGATACATAATGTACAGTATGTACTTTGAATAACCTACAAGACCTTTGTAGTTATGACATACAGTCTGTGTTATTCTGTCTCCTCTGTGTAAGGGTGGTTTGAATCACAAGTACGGAAGAGAAGTTCTCATTAGCTTTCTATTGTGTATACAGTGAGTGATCTTGTGGTAGATAACATCTATGCTCATAGAGGTGCGCTGTGCCAATTTCACTATCTTAAGATAAGAATCTGAACTTTGGTACAAGATTCTATAGACATGTCAGTAAAATGGCATTCACTGAACGTTGGCAATTTCAATGAAGGATAGTGTCGTGGTTTAGCCCCAGCCGGCAGCTGAGCACCACGCAGCCACTCACCCACTGCCCCACAGTGGGATGGGGAGGAGAATGGGAAAGAAAAGGCAAGACCTGGTGGGTTGGTATAAGGACAGTTTACTGGGATAGCACAGGGAGAGGGGAAAAAAAAACCAAAACAAAAACCCCAGTACTTAACAGAGTATACAAAACTGGTGATACACAATGTCGTTTCTCACCCAAGAACTGTACAACTCAGACTGCACGCTCAGACCTGTCCTGAAACCAGACTGTCCCCGAGCCACATGTCCTGGAAATGCTGCCGCCCCTCCCTGGCTAGCTGCCCTTTTACACTGAGCATGATGTCACATGGTATGGAATATCCCTTTGGTCAGTTTGGGTCACCTGTCCTGTCTGTGTCTCCTCCCGACTTCTTGTCCACCCCCAGCCATCCCGCTGGCAGGGCAGTGCAAGAAGCAGAAAAGGCCTTGGCCCCGTGTAAACACTGCTCAACAATAAGTCCATAGAACAAAAACATCTCTATATTATCAATGCTGTCTCCAGCACAAATCCAAAACACAGCCCCATACTAGCTACTGTGAAGAAAATCAACCCTCTCAGCTGAAACCAGGACAAATAGTTTCTAGATTTTTTTTTATTTTTTTTTTTTACCCTAGGCAGAAGTGCCAAGAAGACTCCTTGAGATGCCAAATGTTACAGCCTTTGGAACATGCCGAAAAGTATGCCTGTCCCCTTGACTAAATGAAGTATTCAATATAAATGACTTTAATTTCTTTAAGTAGTTGTTTGCTGATAGGAAAGATGTGACATTTTCCACACGCATTTGGTAACAGTTCTTTTTTTAATTAGGTATGTGGTAGTAGTTACAACTGTGTATCTGCTCACATATATCTTATTTTTTTGTAAAAGCTCAGTCAAAGAAATTCAATGTTTGCCAGGGAGTTTAAAGCTCAGTTTTGGGTGTTGTCCCCCTGCGTTGTAATACGGAATAGTTATCTGGCAAATGGCTTGCTGTATCGTATTGCAGCTGCATTTAAGCACCTTGTGTACCTATATGATAGTCACGGATAACACAGAGTAATGACATCGTGAGTGTAGAATCGCTTTTATGAGCCACATGATGCAAGAAAACATATACGAACACCATTATTTTCGGGTTTTGGGGTTGGTTGTTTTGGGGTTTTTTTTCCCCTTGGAGTTCTGCATTAGTTTTCTTCAAGGGACTATGGAGTTCCTTCCATTTCTCTGTTTCCTATTGTAGTTACCTCTTTCCCCTCTTCACTACAGAATAGTTGCTCTTTGACTACTAAGAAATAGGTAGAAACTGGGGACATCTACACTTTCCGTCTGGTTTAGAGTTGCTGTTGCCCAATCGCTATAGCAGTGTCATATGTTACAAATGTGTATGGAAATATAAGGGTGCGTAGTAGACATATGCAACTAAAATGGAAAAAAACCCCCTGTGTAACTGAGAAATAACACTATAATTGTCAGAGACATTTTGTTCCAGTTTAAGCTGAGCTAATACATTATGCAACTAAGAATTTACTAAGAACATAATAAAGCAATAATGTCTAATAACTATGAGTTTATGTAGCTACATAGTAACATACGTAGCTTCAAAGTATTAAATTATGTTGGTTTTCATGGATTTTAGTTCTTGAATTTTTCATGCAAAAATAATCTGTTTATTTCAATCTGGGATTAAATTAGGAAGGTGATTAGAAAAAACATTTTTCAGTGCAATAGTAATCACGTTTAGGATGCGAGAGCCCAGTGACCCAGTAGTCATTGCTATGATGCTTAGATTTTAGATTTTAGCTCCTTTCTGGCCTTTCCTGCTGCCGCCCAGAGCTGGGCAGCACATCCCTGTGTGTTGAGCAGGGGAAGGCCTTCACATTCAAGAAGGAATGAGGAACTTCCCAAACAGTGCTTTAGAAAAGCATTAAGGGAAATTAAATGTTTTGCGTTGAGATTCGGGAAATGTCTGCCTCCAGCAGTGGCCTGCACCTCCTCGTGCACTGCATTGCCTTGGCTTTTTATTGCAGTAGAGAGCCACCTAATGTGGAGGAATTGCCTTTCTTTTATCCTGTCACATGGTGGTTGGAGAAGTAATTTAGGGTCTAAGTACGTTAATAACTGGTAGACGTTTTAGAAGTATCTTAATATTATGCTGCAGGCATTTGTTTCAGACATAAAGTTGCCACTGTTACGCTAAATGCATTATTTGAGGCTGTGCATATTCGTAATTTCACTGCTTGACGCTCATCTGGAAGAGATTGAGCTTTTTTCTCCCAGTCTTTTTTTTTTTTTTTTAAATGTTGATTTTTTTTAATAATAATTGAATTAGTACAGCCTTTTTTTCTGAGCAAGCATTCTCTCATTTTAGTCACATGCCTATTTAACATGAAAGATACAAAAGAGAAAGAATACACTTGGTACACTTGAAGTTGAGCTGAATTTGACCCTTAAATACTGGCTTCGTTCTTACTTTGACTGGTGTAAGCCATATACTGGACCCATGGAAATGACTTAATCTGTAAATGAGATGTTAGGATTAATGGACCAGTTCTAATAGCTCCACTATTAAATTTTTATCTAATGTAATTTATCAAAACTAAATTGTTTATAATTAAAGTGGCCATGTACTTTACAGCTGTTCTATACTGTAATGAAATATTAGTTAAGCATTAATCAGAAGACATCTATGGTATTTTTTTCTGAGGTTTTTTTGTTTTTTCTTTTTTTAATCCTTACAATCACACCACTTAATACTGTTAAGTTTGATAAACCTAGAAGGTTATTGTCACCTGCTCTGTGTGGAGAGATGGGAGGTTACCCAGGAAGAGAGCTGTAGCAGGAAAGTGCCCGTTAATCAATTTGCTGTTCCATCATTTATACTTCCAAATCACTGGAGGCAGATCTGGAAATTTGAAATGGCCCCTGTACTTCTCGCAGAGGTAACTGTATGTCAGTAGTAGGTGAAATAATGTCTTTAAATCTGAGTATTTCAGAAACGAGGTGCTAGTATACGAGCAAGTGAATTTTCTAGGCAGTCTAAATTGTTTTCAGTAATTGCCTTTTACTCTTCTGTTCCCTGCGTCATGTTTAATGCAGGAAATATGACATGATCGCTATAAATGAAAAAAGTATCATGAGTTTTGAGAAACCTTTGTCTTTATAAGCAAAGTCAGTTGTTTCTGCTCGCTTTTTCCAAGGTAGCCTCTGACAGGTTTAGAAATAGGCACTCTTCTTCAGGCCAGTGATTGTTCAGGGGATGACTTCTGATCCACGGGTCTTCCTGCTGGAGACGGGGAAAACGTTCATGGCCTGAAGTAGAAGTAAGCACAAGAATTTGCTATGGTATTAATTTGTACACATGGGGCATTTCAACTGGACTAATAGTTTCTTCATCAGCCCATCGGCTTTTGGGGAGCTATTTTGCCTTCATTGGTGGTCTTCAAATCTTGAATTTGCTTCCTTTTTCTCACTCTCTTCCTTGTTATTTTTTGAACTTCTAAGTAATGTAACTTTAAATAGATCACAGCAGTTATGCAACACTGTAATTTGCAGCCACTTACAGAGTATGCCACATCCTTAAAATCAAATATTAATGAATTCCATAATAAGCAATGGTACCACATAGTAGGCTCTACTAGCTGGAAATAAATCGGTGCTCTGCAAGATGTTCAGATGTACTATGGTTTGCATCCATAGATTAAATGAGGGTGACTTTCTGGAATTAAGCTTTGTGAAGGCCTGTGAGGGTTGCAAGTTGTGCTATGATACCTCAACGTTAGATCAGGTTCTTTAAATACCGTATACTCTGAAAGCCTTCAGGATCTGGCCCTCTGCTTGATCCGCACACAGAATAAATTGGCATGGAAGAGATTCGGTGTGCATTGACTCTAGCCATCCTGCAGCCTTCAGCTTTGCCATCATTTTCATAATGGCAAATGCTACTGGTGCCAGCCCCCCTGAAAATGTGCTGCTGGGGTACTGGAACTGAGCATCTTGAAGGGGTGGGTGAGAGTGACAGACTGAACCTTGCTCGCTCTCATTGAAAAATCCGGGGGGACGCCGCTCCCGTGTAGCATTACTGGCTCTTCCTTTCAGTCCTGCCAGACTTCTCTGCAACCCTAATTAGAGGGGGAGAATGCCTGTCACAATAACTTGTGACTTTTCACATCCTTGTTGTTTAGTAATAAATACAGAACATGTTTAGAGGCCAGATGCTGTTCTGAAAAAAATGTTAAAGAATATAAAGTCTTTAACTAGGAAAAATGTGGCATTTGGTATTTGAGGGGCCTCCCCCCACCCTGTGCTACAGAGACAGCAGCACCTTGAAGGAACTGTCTTGTACAGGGTTGATTTTTTTTTTTTTTGGTGGATTCAGTGTGCTTTTATCATCGTAAGTTCTTAGTGACTCATACTATAAAAGCAGCAATCTGTTAATGAGGCATTTACCTTCAAATGCTTGAAATGCCATCTTGAGTGGTTTCAAGTATTAAGTTATGATAATATAAATGCACTGTACTTTAACAATTATCTGTATTTAAATTCCCACTCTGACTTTTTGAAACTGTGTTTCAGCGTCCATCAACCCCTAAATATACAAAGCTTGTTTGAAGGCTGAAATTCTGGGCTCTCATTCTTGAAAAGTATTATTCTGAGAAAATTTCATCAAATAATTTAACCTCTAGGGCTGGAATTCTGCCTTTCATCATTTAGTTGGGGCCTTTTGACAATGATGATATTTGCTTCCAAATTCTGTAAATTCTCGAACTCTCAGAATACATTCCCATGCCTCCGTGATCAAAATGGTCATTTGTACTGCAGATAATAGAATTTTGGCTCACAAGGTAAAGCAAAGAATCGGTAATGCTTACATAGGTTTACTGTGGCAGTAATGCAGAGCCCTAGGAGAGCCTCCAGCATAAAACCGAAAAAAGCACAGCGGGCAGATGTAGTAGATATTCACAAACTAGCAAAGCAAGAAAGGCCATCATACTGTGTCACAGCGTGCCTTCAAAATAGAGGCAAACGTGATGTTGGACTGAGCAGTCGGTTTAATTAAAGACAAGCGCAAATAAGAAGAAAACACTGTTAAACCATCAGCACACCCACACAAGAGCGCCATAAATCTTCACAACTTCTCTGAATCCTGTTGGCAGCAGCGCTTCTCCCCCACTCTCACTGTCCCATTGCTCTCCTGATCTAAGAACATTTTGTCAGTTATTCATTTTGTTTGCCAGATGATGATCCTGCGGGTACCCAGGGGTGGTGTTTTGCCTCTTCCTAGCCCCATTACTCTGCCTGTCTTTCACTTTATGTTGCCTTTCATTCAGGAGAGGAATATCAACGTGCTGTCCTTCATTATGTGCATTAAATTAACAATTGCAATGCAATGTTTTTGGTTTTTTTTAGACTCTTGCACACTGCAGCGATCTCCACTTTTGAAATCTCTTTCCTATTTTACATTCCTTCAGACAATGCTTCGCTCTTACCTATGAGGCTTTTGCAGATGATATGCACTACAGCACTTGCCTGATTTTTTTTTTTTTTTTTGTAACTCCATCAGGCGCTGTACTGGCAAACCCATCTTTTCCACACATGGTGAGGTTGTTGCTTTCTTTGAAAGGCATCTTGCAACAGCCTCTGTGCTGTGGTGCTGTCAGAAACATATGCCTCATAATAAAGATTTATGTGCTGTATATAAGTCAGCCCAGACAATACCAGACTGTTTGTGAGCTCTGCTAATACAGTGACTACGTCTTCAGAACCATAATGTTCAAAGCTCATGCTTGTCTCTTTCCATTTGTACTTTTGGTGTGGTATCTGTGTTTCCTGTTTCTTAGCCAGTTATTTCAGAGCTAATTAACTTATTTTAAATGAGTGAAGTTTCCCCCCCACCAGTATTTCATTTCTTATCTCCCGTGCAAAGAGAGGTCTATGAAACTGCATTAGTTTGCTTCTAAACATGGCAGATGCAATGTTTAGAAGGGAAATGCCCTGTGACTTCCTTAGTCTGTGTATCCTGATAGTTATTACCACTCAGCAATATGTTTTTTTAAATCTGTAATTTGATTAAATAGTGGATACCTGGTTAAGGTACTTAGGGTTTGGGGTTTTTTTCATTACTACTTACAATGGTTGACTTGGAATCAAAAGCATTAAATGAGCACGTAATGGCGAATTCTCCTTAAAGAGACCATGTAAAAAATATGCCTGAGGGGCAAACTCTGTTTTCTGTCATACAGAGATAAATTGAGAGGAACTCTACTGAAGTGAATGGAAGCAGCTCACATTAAAATCACCACAATGATAGTAGGAAAAAATCTTATAATGGATGTTGCTATCAAAAATCTTAACTTTTTTTTTTTCCTTTCCGACACACAGAAATGTTTAGCTGCTTATTCCAGCTTTACCATTTCCAAAATATAGGCTTCATTGTAAGGAATGAGTCTAGAAAAGTGTCTTTATTGGGGTCTTGCTGAAGTAAGGACTGCAGATGGCTTTTAGGTAACTATAAAATGAGAAAGGTAAATGATGATGGCCAACTTGCGAAAGAAGCAGCAGACACAAAAAACATCTGAAAGGAGGTAGTGACAGAGCTTTGTTTTGCTATAGATTTGTTACTATATATCTGACTCAGTGTTTCATAAAATGACAGGATGGTTGAGGTTGGAAGGGACCTTAGAGGTGAACTTGTCCAACCCCACCCCTGCTCAAGCAGGGCCACCTAAAGCCAATTGCCCAGGACCATCCCAATGATGGAGACTACACCACCTTTCTGGGCAAACTGTGCCAGTGCTCGGTCACCCTCACAGGGAAAGTATTCCAAGCACAGAAATAAGAAACTTGACCCGTATCTTAAAGTGAGTGTTATAATAATCCCTCAACACAAAAATGAGGCTGAAAGAGTTGAAATGATCATTGGCTGATGATTCTCCATGAGAAGGAGCACAGCCACTAGAAACTGAAAAGCAGTATTGCCCTGAGATTTTGCCTGACTATTCTCCTCAAGTCTGGACCTGATATTGCAGTGAGGTACGCAGAAGTGCTCCTGAACCAGGGAAAAACACTGGATAGGAGGCTTAATGATGCCTGTCACATGCTGTGGCTGGCGGTTGGGTAAATTGATCACTTGCCAAAAACTAATTTCATAATCCATCCTCTCCATCTTTTCACTGTGAAAGAAAATGGATTAGGAAAAGGTTTCCAAAGATTTTTGGATGATGTGAGCAGATTTTGCCAAAGTCCACAGACTCTCAGAGTTTCGGGAAGCTGTCTGTGGTGAAAGGTTTGGGTGTTGCTGGACACCTACTGAAGCTGGTTTCCTGCAAGGCAGAATGGAGAAGAGAGGCTGTCTTGGCTGCTCGAAGGACCTACACTCTCTGGCAGATCTGGGCATGAGAAAGGGGCTGCACAGCTGCCTGAGGATGCATGACAAGATCCAATTTCTCTTAAACATTAGTAGCACCTGATCAAAAGCTTTACAGGGAAGGAGGAAATGCGCTCTGTGTTTTGTTCTGAAACACCTTTCCAGAAAGATGACTAAGTGAGCTGCTTGACAACTTTTAGGAAATATGAAATGAGTTCATCTGTGATTGTGTTTTTGAGAAGTTGCATTTTTAGGGCACAGATGTTTTGCTTCCATCCATACTGTCAAGCAATAAAAATTTGGATGATCAAAAGGTTATATTAAATAAAACCCAAACAAACAAACAAACAAAAATCCACCTCAAACTTGACTACTTTTTTTTTTTTTTTTTTTTTTTTTAGCCTATGTGATTTCCCCCTCCCTGTGTGCTGGGGTTTCTAAGCCTTTAAGGTATAATCGGGTCATACTTTCTGGTTTTCTCAGCAGAGGCTCCAAATTGCAAAAATCTTATTGACTTAAAAGGGAATTGGTATTTTCTTCGTAAGCTTTTTTGGAGTAGTGGGGTTTGAGGTTCTCAAGTGATCCACTGATTCCGGACGTGGGGGCTAAATGAAATACTGAATGTCATACGGGTGGGCTGCACTCTTTGTAAGTGTACGTTTGCATGTTTGTTTTCTTGCGCACGGTTGTTAGCACGTAGATGGGTGTACTGCGTGGCCAGGGTCAACCCGCCAATATAGGATAGGTGTTATAGGTTGTTTTGTTTGAGGTTTTTCGCAGAAGATCCCGAAATAGAGTACTTGAGTTAGTGGTAAGGTCTTCAGAAGTACTCAGTTTCTCTTCAAAAAAGCTATGCAAATCTCATTTTTACCGCTTAAAATTAAACTGAGGTGTGGTTAGGATTTGAAGGTGTAAATTAGATAACCAGTGTGGTAATAGTAAGTTCCTGATTTTGCATGGGTTTGTAATAATAACTGTAAACCATGCTTTGACTTGACCAAGATCTTAATTTATGCCAGTACTGAAAATAAGCTTGATAAATTCCCTCCCTTTCATGCATGAACACAGTTTGGTATATTGTGCAGTTTCTACAACTGACAGTATCAGGGCTATAAAAGCTTAGAAGAGAAGTAAACGTGATTGTTATTAATTTGGGACTCACATGAGATGAATTCCCTGTAACTGCTGTATTACTGTAATTATATACTGTATTAGTATATTGACAGTATAATGCATCTTACTCAAAATTGCATATTATTTTCTTCCATTTTCAAGCGATTGATTCACCTGCAAATTCATACACTATTGCAACAGATTTCCTCAGAGTAACCACAGCGTCTCTGCTGCCTTTTAGCAAATGTGTTATATGGTTCTAGGGAACTTTAAAGCTGTGAATGTGGAACTTGTGCTGACTTCCATCAGAGGACCAGACCCAAATCTTTGCAGAGTCAACCTCTTCTCTACCCAAATGATTAGAGCATTTGAATCCACTTACTGGTTTTTAGACATTGTTGGCCATCTGTGTCCTACTACTAATACATTTTTGCAATAGGTGTTAAAAAAGAAAATGCCGTAAACAGTGTTGAAGACAAAACCACAAACACGTGTAAATATCACTGGACTCTGATATCTTCTTTAAAATAGTTAGTTTACATTTCTTTCTTCTAGATGTCCTTTTCTGATTTATAATGTTTGAGGGAGGCCTGCAGGTTGGCGTGCGTGAAGATATTTGGTGCTGTAGTATCCTATTTCTCACTTGACAGTCTTCCCTCAGGCTTTGCGTCCTTATTAACTGAGCTGGTCGTGCTGTTTGCAACCTCACTGGTAACGGTGACCCTGAGTTGCAGTGACTACTGGGAGGGAGGGACCTTCTCATGGCGCTGGCAGTACCGTGGCGCTCCATAATGCTCAAGAGTCTCTCTCTGCCCAAGCAAACCTCTTTTCACAACTGGAGATTAATCACCTACAGGCTCGTACATTAGTTTTATTAACAGGCATGTACCAGATCGTTAGTTTAGACTTGTGGCTTGATCTCACACTTCTCCTATTCTCTTCTGACAAGTGGAAATATTTTATAAATACTAAATGAAGTGAAAATGGGACTAAAAAATGAAAATAATGTTATGAAGTATGAAAACCACGTTGTTGTTTAAACAAGTTAGTAGTTGGAGGCACATTTTCCCAAATTGCTTTTTCAAGCTTTTTTTTCTAATTTTTGATTACTTTTTTCTTCTCTCTGCATTTTAAAATGCCAGTTATTTATTAAGTTTGATATATAGTTTATTACATGCTCAGTAGATAGTTTACAACTATAAATTTTATACTGATAGTACAATTGCAGGAATGTTGTTTGTGCTTTAGGATGTAAAATCAGAAAAATAACATTTCTCAGCTGTCAAAGCAGAATAGTTGAGGGAATGAATCTTCGTTTCTGGCTGTGCAGGCACAGTGCTCATTAATGAGAGTAAAGGCAGAACAACCCACCTAGCAATCCGTTACTGGGGCTTTGTAGCCTTTCTGTTTATGAGGAAACGTCACTAAAGATGCATTAGGTTAGAAAACTATGTGGAGAGCTGTGCTCCTCTGGGCTTTCCCAAAAGAAGGCTAGTGGGGCATCCGGAGCGTCTGCTGACTTTTGTGCGTTGGGCCCCGTATCTCTTAGCGCTAGCAGATGGACAAAGGCTTCTTGAATTCTCAAAATCTATGGAAATGGGGCTAGTATGTTTTGTTGCTTTGTCACAAAAATGCAAATTGTGACAAATTCATAGAGAAAGAGAGACAGCAGAACTGCTATCTCTTACTACAGTGTCTCTTAACAGTCCATTACAAATGTTTCCTGCACATCTGACAACGTAATGGACTGCAATTACAGTGCAAATACATGCTGTACTTTGATTTGAAACCCATCGCTAATTAGTTAAGTATAAATCTGAATGCTATAACAACAAAATGGTGGCTGATGTACGCGTCTGGTTTAATTTTCCAGTCCGAAATAAGATGAAACTGAGGTTTTAATTTTAAAGTTTGTAGAGGAGTTTTATTTACAAAGTCACTGACTTCTGTAAATTCTACCTTTTGGTTTCTTCACAATTGGTCCATTAATGTTTGTATCTTACTTATGTAGATCTCTAGACATAAGCAGCTCCTACCAGTACTGTTGTTAGCAGCTCCTTCAGCACAGAGTATAAGGTTTGCGTTCCCTGATAAAAACCTCACGGTGTGACACAACTTATTACTGCTTTTAAAAAAACAGCTTGTGCGTTAGCAGCCCCTCAGTTGGGCCATAGCAGCGTACGAATCTCAGCTCAGTTCTTGAGGCCATTGGTTGCCTATCGACATTGGTGGGGCTTAAAACATTATGGGTTTGATCTGGGAGTGGTGCAAGCTGGAGTGTTATTTCTTGACAGCTACGAGGCATTGGCAGCGACCAGTTCAGTGATGTGAGATGCTTCTTAAAATTTGCTTTTTGTGCAAGGTGAGGTGACATGAAATGCCGCTTTTTGCACAAGATGAGAATATGGAACATCATCCTACCAACTTACAAACCTGAAAATGTTGAGCTTTTAACCAGTGGGGTATGGCTTTTAAAAATAAATAAATGTTAGGGTGGGTTTAAATCGGTGGACTAATTGATACTCTCTGAAGTATTTTTCCTCGCTTAATGGTGATGAGGTAATATTTTGTTTAAGCAAAACACCATCAGTCCCTCCTGTTACTGGTTTTATTAGGAGTAAAGAAACTCTTGGTTTTGTTTTTAAGTTTTCTATCGGTTTTTCTTAACTTTTAAAGGTGGATAGGCAGCATTGCCGGAGGTCACAGCTACTGAAGGAAGCAAATTAACATACAGTATGTTAATTTGTTTTCCCTGTCCTTCAGTCACAGTGAGGAAAGTCTAAATATTTCAGTGACTGAGACTTTGGATTCCCGCTCCTTGCTGCACAACAACAACAAAAGCTATTTATAGCAATAACAGTTAGCAGCGATACAGCAGCCTCAGACAGCTATAGGCAGCGTCTCACCATGACCACAAATGTTAACTGCTTTTGCACTGAATGCCTCTGTAAAAACAAAGAGCACTGAGAAATAAAGATCAAAGCAAAACCAAAAGAAAGATTTTTTTATTGCTATGTTTTACTTTGCTGGCAGACCAGAGCAAAGGTTTTCTGAACATTTAAAAGATGAAAAAGGTGAAGAATCCCAGAAGCGATTTATCTTGAAGCGAGATAACTCTAGTATTGATAAAGAAGACAATCAGGTTGGTTCTCGGTTCGAGAGTTGCTGAAATTTGTTCTGTTTTTGAAGGTGGGCTGACTGATGTTATTGTTGTTCTTTTGTTGTTGCTCTCCTCCTCCTCCTCCCCTGCCCTCCCGCTCCCTTCCCCGCCTCCTTTGGCGTACGTACCACCGTGGGTAGCATCGAGCCCCGGCGTGGCCGCTTCAGCCGTGGCAGCGTGTGGGTTTGCATGGGTGGTTTGCTTGGCGCAGGACTTGCTGCATGCCCACGGGAGGGGGAATGCCGGCGGCTCCGGGCTGCGTGGAAGGCTGTGTCAGTCGCATTTCTCAATGTCTCGCCTAACTGTGGCAGTTGTTCCGCTCCCTTACAGCTTCCTCCTTCCGTTGTACCCATTCAGAGTTCGATTTCAGTATGGACTGATGATAAACTGGTGTAACCCAAAAAGGAGAGAGGAAAAAAAAAAAACCCAAAACCTAAAAAAAAAAAAAAAAAAAAGCCCCAAAAAAACATGTGATGGTGAGGGACAGGTCAAATTTTTTTTTTTTAACCCATCCTAAATTAAGTTTTGACCAAAAATAAATGAGTTTCATCTTTTAGATTCCCTTCCTCCTCCTGTCCCCTCACCACCTTTTACTGTCTGTGTAACTTACTTGCTTGTTGTGCATGTACTGTGGCAGACGTTCCCCCTCTGTGTTGCCTGTGCCATAACACTACCTTACCTTAGGTGAGCCCGATGAGTAGGGGAGCGCCAGGGAAATGTGTGTGTTTGTGCTGCCTTTAAAAGCGGGTGTTGTGCTGTTTCAATCCAGTGCAAGATGTGTATGTGGAATATATTAACAACAACAACAAAACAAATCAAAAAGGGTTCTGACGTGAATTGCTTTTATGAGAAAATTCTCACAGGTAAGAAGACAGCGTATGCTTTCTTTGCTGAGGTTATATTTGTGGAGGGACCTGCCAGTGAGTCTCTCGTTGCCACTCTCCTTCATGCTTTCAGTAAAGGACTGATTTTTTTGCCTTTCTTTTTTTTTTCTTCCCTCCCCCACCCGCCCCTATTTTCCCCCCTTGACTTTCAGTTGTACATAGCAGCCTTGCCAGTTGTGCTGCATCTGAGTTAGCTTCGAAAACAAACCCCAGGCGTTTTCGGAGTGTAGTGAATATGGGGTCAGCCAAAGGAAAGCAGCATGACCTATCTCACCAGGTGCTGGGGTGCAGGGGGAGAAGGAGCAGTACTTGAAACCCAATTGCCAATTCCTTTAAGGTCCTCTTCTCCTCTCCTCCCTCCCACGGCACAGCCATTTCCTTCACTGCGGTTTACAAGAGGCGCAAATGGCCCTTCTTTTCCCAGCGAAACTGAAGTCAAGGGTTCCTTATGGCGTGGAAATGGTTAAAAGCGTTGTGCTGAATATTTGGGACTTTTCCTTGTACACTTAGACTTTGGTGGGTTTCTTCTAGGGTTTGCAGTTTAGCTCTTGCAGCCTAGTTTCCCTCTTTTCTTCCTCTATTTCGTAGGTAGTGCAGCGCTGCCTGCCCTCCTGCTCCTCGCAGCCGGTAGGAGAGTCGAGAAATCTTAGCAGCCGAGAGCAATGGCTCTTCGGCTTGAGGTGAGAACACCCAATTTTAGGACGGCAGGTCTACAAAAGCCATGCAGAAAGCCTTGTTTTGGCCACTCAGTCTTCGAACCCCCGTGCAGTATCTAACTGGAAACCCTCGGGTGCCCAGCCTCGCAGGGCACTTCGTGCAGGAACGACAGCTATCGTTTTCATGCTTCATTTGTTTAAGTGAACATTTATTATTCTCAGCTGACAGTTACTTAACGGCAGTTTTTAACAGCTCAACTTATATAACCCTCCTGGTTTTCTTTCTGCTCAGCAAAACAGAATTCTTCCATTTAGAGATGACAGACGAAGTAAATCAATTGAAGAGAGAGAAGAGGAGTATCAGAGAGTGAGGGAGAGAATATTTGCACAAGATGTGAGTAGTTGTTTTAATTGCCTCTTTAGTGCCCTACCTTCGCCGGTAGTCAGACAGTCTTGCCCCCCTCCGACACGAACACCGCAGCTGGACTTGCCCTGTGGAGCTGGAGGTGACAGGGAACGCAGGGGGTCCGAGAGGATCTCAAGAGGTGCAGAGGTTGGTTTTTGGAGAAGGAGAAGATGAGAATTGCAGGGAGAAGGGTAGAGGAAAGATCAGGCCCAGCATGTTGTCTGGAGAGTGCTTATCCCATTTCTTTGAACGTTTGTGTTGTCTAGGTTTCCTTCTTTTTTCCTCCTTTTTTTGCCAACCAAAGAGCAGTGATTTAAATGGACACTCTCAATAATTTCAAATAGCTGTGTTATTTCTTATTTGTTTCGAGCTGGAGCAAATCTTGAAAGTGTCCTTCTGCAGAGCCTCCTCATGGTTTTATTTCTTTGGACCTGTGCTCTAGCACTAAGACACTAAGAACAAAGAAAAGCCAGAGCTTAAACGTGGAGTTGCACAGGTTTTTTTAAATGACTGACTAAGGAACTGTATTTCTGCCATCAGAAGGAGTCAGTTGCATTGTTGATGATATTATTCTGAAAGAAATAAAATTAAATAGGCATTATAATTCCTGCCTTTACCAAAAAAATCAGAACTTGCACAAGCTACGTTGCTAGAGGAAGACATTTAAATATGAATCATCTGTGAGCAATACCTCATGTTCCTGAAAAAAGGAAGAAAATCATAGTTTGCTATAATACTGTAATGATGGGGTCTTAAAAGGGGAGGAAGAAGAAAAGGGGGGGTGAAAGTCAACATTTTTATTGTTTTAATCTCACATCTCAGTGGGAGCTCTGCCATTTAGAAGAATATGGGAATAAACCCAGTTAAAACTATCACTGAAAATCATATTTGGCAGTGTCCTTTTAAATTAAAACTGTTCATATGTTGCAGGGCTACTAGTATTATTTTAGATAGCCTTTTATTTTGCTCTGGCTTTGGAGTTGCACACATCCAAGTTATTTTTCTTTAGCAGAATACATTGTATAGTTTTAAGGTATGTTTTGTCTCACTTGTGGTAAGTAATTTTGCTTTTTAATAAGTGGCTTGCCACATCTAAATGTTTTTAGCCTTGCTTTTTCTTTCATCACTGAGACAATTCCAGTAAAAGCAGAGGCTCTTTGGTTTACATTTTGCTCTTAGCGTGTGGGTCTGCTGTGAATACTGTCACAGTATATATGGTAGAGTTACCAAGTAGTTCAAGGGTTGCACAAGCCTCTTTGCAACCTTTTTCCTATATGAAGGTTGCTGTTTCTGACTTATTACAAAGGAGCTTGTGCAAAATGAAAAAATCTTTGGGTTTTGAAGCAGACTTCAAATGAGGCAAAACATTGTTTAAAAATACCAAATGGAAAGTTGTTGCCAAAATAATGCATTTTCTATCACAAGCAGCAGCTGGGAAACTGAGGTGGCCGGAAAAGCGTGCTGAACCTCGCTCCACAATGTTCTGCTGCTTTTATCTTTAGGCACTTGAGTTTTAAAGACAGGCAAGCAGTGAGCATTTTAATTGCCCACAGCAGGAGGTTGTTGTGGTCCATTGGGTTGGCATCTCCGAGTGGCAAGACCTAAGTGACAGTGTGGTTTGTGGCAGGCATTTTAAATGGATTGGGAGTGAGCATTTTTAAGATCAGCAGCGTTAGATATCTCTCCCTCTCTCTCTCATATCCACTCATTTGCGCTCTCTCCCTGCTATTGCAGGTGTTAGTGAGCATCGTAGCGCAGTGAATTTTAGCAAGCTGTACTAATAGTATTAACAGGAATATATGTCTTAGCCGAGCTTTTTTTTTTTTTTTTTTTTTTTTTTTTTTTGAGTGGAGTGCTCCTTGCAGATATGAGGTGGTTTTAAGATGATGTCAGTGGTTGTGGTGGTGGACAATGTCATTTCTTTCAATTTTAGGAAAGAGAGCAATGGCTTTCTACTATAGGTAGCCACTTACTGCATGTAAGACTTTATAGTTCTAACACCCTCTGCAATCGTTAATTAATCCAGTTCTCCCCAGGTTTCTCTGAGGTAGGTACCTAAACCTTGTCATCCTGCAAATTATAGATGTAGAAAGAGAGACAGGGAAGGATTAATCATGTGGTATTTTTACATTATCTCTATACTGTTTACACTGCTGCAGTCAAGCCTTTATCAGTACCTTGCTTATGAACCTTAGCAAATGGATTAGGGATACTTCACTTCTCATTAGAGTATGCATGAAGAGAGCTTGCATGAGAGGTCTCCAAAGGGCAGCCGTGAAGGTCAAGAGTACTGCCGTAACTTGTTGCACCTAGCACCCCCTCTCTAAATGTGTGTGAGGTAACCCAAACTCTTTGGATAACATTATCAGCCCAAGAGTCAGAACTTTGAACAAAAATGAGGAGGAAAAGTCAGCCTGCTTACAGGGGCGAAAAATTCGGTGCATGTTTCAAGTGCTATGAAAAATGTCTTAACCTCCTGGACCCCACGTAGCAGCCAACAGAAAGCTTGCTTGTCCTTCCTTTGATTTTTGCAGCACTCTAGTGCGCCAGATATCTTCATTTCCAAGTGGGAAGGTTTTAACAAAATGTTCATGAATAATGCCATCATTATGCTAGTACTTATGATGATTAGTCTGATATTAGTCAGTTTAAATTATACTTTCTGGCAAGTTTTCCATCTGCTGTGTTGGCTATCATAAATTTTGACAAGGGGAGCTGGAGGTTTTAATGTCTCCTGTCATGTGTAGAGTCATAGCAAGTGGCAGGGATTGAGAAGCATGTTAATGTGATAGCTTAATAAAAGGATTGGTGAAGAAATAAATAGTTAATAAATGTGATCGTTCCAGCTCACTGAAATAAGAACTACAAAGCGCACCTCAAACTTTTCAGGCTGCTAACAGTAAAACAGTGCTGCATGAGCTCTGTTATGCTCAGAATATTTTCAAGGTTATTTTTTAATTGTAATGCCTACAACGTTCCTTTTTAAAACATGTTTTTTATTGGAAACTTAGTTTTACAACAATTTGTGAATTTTACAACCAAGTGCACTGGAGCAGAAGACCTGGAATACCTGGGTCTTGGAAAGAAGAAGCTTCTTGTCTGAATGGCTTTAGTTGCTTTTAAAAGGTTGAAAAGTAATTTTCCGAGAAAGACAAAGAACAATTTAAAAGAATAAAATAGAAAGTATATGTTGTTCTTTCCCTGTGCGTTAATTCAAATCCTAGATTTAACTGAGAATCCCAAATGCGTGCGTAAATGGTACACTATGTTTGGCTTTTCAGCATGCAGAAAATTGATTCTAAAGACTAGCAATCAAATTACATGGGGGAAATTTCATTCTTCAAGGTTAACACAATGTATAACCTCATGAGCCAGAATCACATAAGGACCATCCATTGTTCATAACTGTATTCTCTAGTAATCATTGTGTATTCACTGAAAAATGTAGATGTTTTCTTACTTACACAAATGCTAGCATTGCCCATGGTACACATGGAACTTATTAAAGCAAATACACCATGCTTTTTATTTTTCATTGTTAATTGTAATGGCTATTTTTGACTAAGGAGTGTATTCTGAAGAGCCAGATCCTTTAGATAAAATAAATAATGATTCCTCTACTTAAGAAAACACTGAGGATCTTTATCACTCTCTGATTAAAGAGAGTCATGAAAGAAATATTTGAAAAGGTGGCTTCAGTCTGGCCTGTCCTTCTAGGAAAAGATTAGGAAGAAAAGGGTTTAAAATTAATAAAACCAAAACAAAGACAGGCCTCGTGTTTGGCTACCAGGAACTCGTAGGTACTAAAACTCCCATACTGCTGTACAGAGCCTTTGTTTGTGGCTGCGGATCAAGCAATAAGTGTTAGCTGGAAGCCTGAGATCTATCACGTCTTGTTAACTGACGTGAAAATGATTACCTGATGGCATCCACTGCAGGATATTGCTGCATGCTAATGGTTATCTATGTTGGCTAATGTAATTAAAAATAAGAGGAACAACCCTCCGTATACCTAGTGCACTGGCAGAGCTTGATGCACGTTTTCCAGTTGAGACTTTGAAAGGTTCTGGGAAATTGGAAGAATGAAATACTCATTTCATAAATGGCAATTAGTCATACAGAGCACCCTAATGGAAATCTTCCATGCCAGAGGTCTCTGAGGAGGCGAATTTGTAGGTAATCTTACATAACTTTTTTCCTTTTGTAGGTTTGTTGTCAGTGTCTTTGAGTATGCTAGAGCCAAGTGTTTTAAGACTGTTTTTGACAACAGCTGTGCTGTGTACTTAAGCTTTCCTGGTGCTTTAAATTGATGCTGTAGTTCAGGAAAGTGAGTCCTGACCTTGTAGTAACTAAATTGCTATCCAGGGCTGCTTAGCCATCTGATTTTTAACAGTAAGAATAACATAATAAAAAAAGGGTCTGTCTTCTCTGCCTCTCAGCCTCACACCTGTACTGAAAAGTAGTTTCCAGGGATTGTGTGGCCCTGTGCCAGTGCCATTAACCAGGAAGACAAATGGAGTTATTATAGACTCTGTCTTTAAGTCTGTAATGCAGTTGATAGTGGTTCCCATCAAGATACTGAAAAGGGAGCAGACCTCTCCACTTGCTTGCTAAAATGTAAATCCCAGATATGTATTCTGCTTTATGACCCAGTCTCTTTATAAAATTGAAAAAATAAAATTAAAAAAAAAAAACAAAACAGACAGACCCATGCTCCTTTGCTTTTGTAACTTTGTGGTGACACAGACCTGTACTCTGGTCTAAGCAAAGGTTTTTACTCGCTTGTTCCGGAAGTGTAGCTATAACGCTGCTTTCAAAACATGACTGCAATGAAGTCAGTGCACAAATGCCTATCGTGAACCTTAAAGTGAAGACACAGCCCCACAGTTGAGGTTGTACAAGCTCACGGGGTGATTTCACTACGCTCATAGGTAGTTAGACTATGCTGAAGTCTGCACAGCCACATTTGTTGATGAAACCTCGTGAGTAACGTACATAAAATGAGAGAAGAGGCAATGTAGTTGTACAAAGGATCCCAGTGGGTTTAGGTGGAACAGTTTGTGTCTCCTGTTGGCCTGGGGTGAAACCCCAGGTCTGCTGTAGCTGGTGGGAATTTGGTCCCTGGCAACAGAGAACTTGCTCCCGATATCTTGAGGCTTTGTGCTGAGGAGAGATGCGCTTGCCAGCGATGCAGCCCAGAGCCTGGCCAGTTCCGTAGGAGCGTGGGGAGGGAGCTCGCCTGGGGAGCCCAGGGAGCTGTCAGATGTTCCCTGATGTGGATGCTGGGTGGGCAAGTTACAGCTTTGCCTTCTCCAGGCTAAATTCCTTCCTTGTGTAAATTGATGGGATGGCACTGGCTGTGGTGCCAAGGGAAGACTCTGCCCATGCATCTGCTGGAGCACTGGGAATGAGCAGGGCGTTGCTTCTGGTGTTGGCCAGCGGTCTTTGAGTAGGTCATTAGCTCAGCCTTTTCAAAACAGAAACATCCCAAATCCGTGCATATCCCATACCACTAAAATTTGACACAGCTAATGATGTCATTGCATTATTCTTTGAGCTGAGTCCCGTTGTTACAGAAGTAATGGGCATGATCTCTGATGCCCTCCTCCCTTTGCCTGCCTTTTGTTTAAATTCAATGCAAGTACTGACTATCCTTTCTTCTCTACCTCATGGAAATATAATCCAGTGACAGCTATGAGGCACTTTGTGTAGTGAACATGAAAAAGGAGGGAAATGAAAAAATCAAAGAGGGAGAATTATTCATGGGAAATTGAGCACAGCTTCATTTCTCTGCATAAAAAAATAAGTAATGCTAAAAGAATTATACACTTGCCCATAGGATTTATTTCTTCCGAGCCCTTCACCTTTCTCAGATCTAAGTCCTCCAGCAGAGAACCTTTTTGCAACAGACTATTATTGGTTTTAATATTATTATTAAAACACTTATCATCATTTTATATCTCAATGCGAGTATGACTGTTTCCTTTCCAACTGTAAAATGTGAAACCACACAGTATTTCGAAGTACTGCAGTATCTTCTCTCCCTTTGAAGAGCTTTGTCAATTCTGCATGCTTTCCTCCTGTTTGTCCCTCCTACCTGCAGCTCTGTGCTATTCTGCAATCTTATTTTGAGGTGGTAGAGCAGACCAGTGGAACCTTATATTATGTAGGAAAAACATTTTTCCCCTTCAAATTGCCAGTATTTTGCACATACCGCCGCCTTCTGATCTCAGGACTGAGGAGTTTCAGTTTGTTTCCAAACTGAGACCCCTCATTGGCAATGTGTTGTAATGCATGGAATTTATTTTACTGGCCTGACCTTATTCTTGCCCTTTTTTCCCCTCTTGTCTTCTGCAAATGCAAATGATGCATGAATTTAAATCCCCTTAAGCCTGAACAGGGGAGGTAATTCTAAAATCAAGGAAGGAATTGGAACAGCAGAGCATATCTAGAACGTCTGATACAATGCCTTTTTTATTTTTCAGTCAGTTTGCTCCCAGGAAAACCTTTTTGTGGAAAACAGGTAAAAAATAGCTTTTTTTTTTTTTTTGTGTTAAACTTAGCTGTTTCTCATTTTGTCTATCTATGGTTCTATAGTTGTTTATCCTAATATGAAGACTTTTGAGCAAATTTGTAATCCATATTATCTGCAGTGTTTTTGTGCTTTAAGGGGGCGGGGGAGGTGGGGGGAAGAGATTGCCTGGCAGTATTTTGTCTGAGCAGATAAGGTGTAACTGCTGCTTTCCCAAGACTTTACGTTTCAGTTTAAAAAGCGGATTGTGGGAGGGAGAGCAAGCCCACTTAAGGTTTTATTTCAAATGACCAATTTGTCTCTGGAGTGCCTTTAGAATTTAACTTATTGATCTTTAAAAAGCACTCTAGCAGCGGCTGGGTGACGGTATTTATGAAACACCACACTTGTGTTCTGTTGTTTAACCTGCTCTCCCGTGGGGCTGAGTGGCAGCACTGGCTTCACTTGTTGCTTGTGAAGGTTCACAAGTCCCCCAGACCAGACCTGCTTTACTGTTCCATTTTAGTAATGAAATGATGATATCTGAGCCAACTGTTACTTTGCATTACTGTGTGATAGTTCTGATGGATGTTCTTTTTATTGTAATACATCCACTTAAAGTAAAAGGAACAAGAAACTGGGTTTAAGATCTACAAAATATGAAGTGTTGGCTCCGTAGCAGCCATGAATTTGCTTAACTGTGTTGAAAAATCTTAGAAATTGTGCACCTTTATGGCAGATAAGGATTTTAACCAAAATGTTCGGAATTTCACTGGTGAGTGTTTGAGCAGTGCTAGCCCAGGTCTGTCCTGTGCAGGTTTTAAAAGTGTTTATCATCCCCTTGAAGAAGGGGAGGTTATCTTTCACAGCGTTTCTATCTCTGTCCATCCTTACATGTGTCAGATGCATTTATGGGTAAAGCTTTTCCCATAGAAAATGACTCCACGGTAATGGTACAAACCAGCTTTTCCGATGGATGGTCTTGTCAGTGGAATGAGGGAAGGCCCTCAGCAGGTAATGGCCACTGTCATCTAACCACCTCGTATTCTGAGACCCAAGGATATTTCCTCAGCTGCTGCTTCTGTTTCGTGGCTATGGAAATTATGCTTCATCAAAATTGCAACAGAGGAACCTGAAAATCAAAAAGCAGATGCTTCCATACACCTACTTTTCCCCCTCTGGAGAGATGGGGACGAGAAACGTGACGTAGTTGTTCACGTTCCCAAGTCAGTACGGAAAGCGCTCAGACACGCCGCTGCTCAGGGCGGGGTGGGGACCTTTATGGGATAAACCACAGACTTCATGGCCAGGCCTCCATTGGTGCATGCATTCAATCCCACACCTGTGTGCAGGAAAACGTGGCCAGTTCTGGTGTCTGCATGTGGTTCGCTTTGCTTGAACCCGTGAGCTGGCTGACCAGCTCTCCTGGTGTGAGGGTACATAGTCAAGTGGAGACCAGTAAAAGGCCAGGTTGGAAATTGGGCTTTTGTTACTGCCTGCACTGGTGGTGTCAGGAGGGAGACTTCAGCTGCGTTTCTCAGAACACTGCTTTTTCTTGCTACGTGCGTTACAGCCTTTGATCAGGTGAAGCACTTAAACTCATACTTAGCTCCATGCACGTGAGCAATCTTGTTGATTTGCTGTGTTGAAAGTTAGGTATGTGTTTAAGTGCTTTGCCTTTCTTTTTCATCAGAGACCCAGAGCATTTCTCTGAGCTGCAGAGATTTCCAAGCGACTTAGCAAGTGCTTAAAATTATATATGCAGTATTTTGCTGGCTTGCATTTTTTACGTTCTTATTAGGTGATATTTTTATGAATTTTCTTTTGGATGTAGATGTATGGTTCCTTGGCTTCTGAGAATTGCCTTGCTTGGTAACAGGAAATGTTAAATGGCCTTCAGCCTCCCTGGCTGACATTTCTCATGTTCAGTCATCTGTGCACAGTTGGGGGGAGGGGGGGCAATTTTAGCCTTTTTTTTTAAAAAAAAAAAAAACTATGAATCTAGCACAAGTTGGAAGGTGTTGCTAGAAATTCAATGTAGCTTTACAGGTCAGATAAATATGAATTATCATGTCTGTTACCATAATCTTTCTTTTCATTTTTCAGTAGGCTGTTGGAAGACAGTAGTATATGCAATGATACCCATAAGAAAAGACAACTGTTTAGGTTTGTATGACTTTATTTAATATTAATTTCGCAGTAACTCTTACTCATGATTGTGTCAAGTGTCCTCACCGAGGGAGACCTTGACGGGCGTGGGTATGTCATTTTTCTCATTAGAAAGGAGCATGGAGAACAGAGTTCTTACCTGATAATCCTGCCACGCTCCCTGGATGGGGAGGTTGCAACAGGACCCTTTCCTTTGGTTTTATGGATCATTGGCTCAGGAGCCATATGAAATTTTTCAGCTGCCCAGCTGCTCAGACTGCCACAATTTGGGGGTAACTGTAACTGGTGAAAGTTCATTTTGCTCTGGTATTATAGGACAGACACATTTCACAGACCTGTGCCCAGACTGACCTTTTTTCCTGTCATTGGTTTATTAAAAGCTGAAGTAAAAGTATGATGAGGTGAAACCAATTGACGTTCCCTTATCTAAAGTAGCAATGTTTTGAAACTTTTTCTCTGAGAACTTTGACTTCCAAACTCCAATTCCTTCTGCCCAGGGAACATTCAGATGTATCCTGTATCCCAAATCGTTTCCCAAGCCACAGGGAATCAGTGGGAGTCAGCCCATATTTTCATGGAGAACTTTTTTATCAGTTGACACACTGGATCAGTGTAAGACCCAGCCTGGTGGTAACAGTGTTCCTCTGGAAGGCTTAGAAAGGCTCCCTTCCCACACCGTGAGCTCCCACAGGTTCGAATCAAGTCAATCAGAGCTGAGCATGCCAAGCTGCTTTTAAAGTCAATCAGCTGCCACACGTCTTAAGCAGAGCGGGCGGAAGTAATGGATGCTTTTGGAAGCATGTCCTTCATCGCTAGATGTCCGTATGCATTGGGGTTTGCATATGTAGCAATGGTAGTTTGTGTCACTTCAAACCTTTATCATCTATATTACATAATTTTTTATTATGAGGAGAAAAGGATGCGGGATTATTTGACATGCAGTTGCTGACCGTGCACGTCAGCACAGCAGCCACAGAGGAGACGGCGAGGCTGCACCAGATAAGGAGCAGTGCTGGAGCATCTGGAGCTGCGTCCCATGGCCACAGGCAGCAAAGCTTTTCTCTGTGCTTTTTGCTAGCCTTGATGATATGAGAGTCTTGGATTGGGCATGCAGGAGTAAAGAGGCATCTTACACACAGACGCTCTTGATAACTAATATCGGTTTGGGGAACAAAGAGGAAAGTTGTGTAACCCAAAACCACTGATAACTGGGATACAAAAGCATTCTGTTTCTCTTCCTCTTCTCCACTAGAACACAAATATAAGAGAATTGTTAATTTCTAAGCACAAGAATGCAAGAGAGTCTGTAAATAATATACTTTGGCTTCTTTCTTTCTTTCTAATTAAATTTTAAGGACAATTTCTTTTTAAAATGTTTTTCCTTTTTTTTATGTTGTTGCTTTTGTGCTGTTTCTCTTCATGCTTTCCCACTGTCTGGGTCTAGCAAAGGTCAACAGGTTAATACTGCTGATCACATCTGTGAGAGGCTCTGATCACAGGCAAGGAACGCACCAGCCTGATGCCGTCTTTGACATGCTGCTCCTTCGCATCCCGAGTGACACAGCTGGGCAGGTTCTCCAAATAAAAAGCAGGAGCCACGTTCATAAGGAGAAAGGGGACCAAAAAAAAAAAATTAGATGCAGTCCCATCCTTTTGATTTGTAGAAAGAGCTTTGAGTCTGCAAGGTACTATACTGTAAAATAAGACGGAGGGGTGGAAAGTGTCTTCTAAAAGCCTCCAAAAGCCAGTGTTATTAGCATCACTTGGGATAACGGTTATGGCGCACTAAGCTGCGGTAGGTGTGCTGGTTTTGTCATTTCAGCAGCACATCGCAAGTGGTTCACCATAAATAAGCCAAATTCTCCTCCAGATTTTGGTCACGGTTTACTGTGTTGTTACTCACAGTATACTGGGTCCTCTGCAGCTATTCAAGGACAGATAGTCTCTACCCAGAGATTTTTACAATTACTATTCACAGAGGGGAGAAATACAAACAATACCCCAACTGGTGGATCTCTAAGTGGAGAGTTAGCACTGAAGAGTTTGGGGTCACACTGGGAGGGCACATGTTTAGGGGGGAAGGCTTTGGATGACTTACAGAGCAGATGATGAGTGGGGACGAGGTGCAATAGAAATGAAGATGGATATGAAGACAAAGATAGAGGGCAGGTGAAGTTAGTGAGAAAAACATTACAGGTGATGGACAGCAAAGGGAGAAGTAGCGAGGGGCTTGCTGAGGAAAGAGACCAGTCAACAGGCAACAGAAATGCTACATCAGTGCTGCATAATATTGCTACGTCAGCCCCGTCGAGTGAAGTGCTCTTAGGATATATGCAAAAGGGGAGCAGTGGTAAGTGCTGTGCATGTAAGAGGGTAAAGCAGTCTTGAAGGCAGATCAGTATGGGGGTCAAATCCCCTGTCTCAGGCATGCTTTTGTAAATGCAGAGTATTTCCTTTTTCTTTATTAGGGTCGCTGCAGGGCACCCAGAGATAGACTCTGCCCTGACGCGGGTTGGTTTGTGTATAAATCTTTGTTTCCTGATGCCCATAGGGGTAACAGAGACAGCACGGGGAAGACATCTGGCAGTCGACAGAGCAGTACGGAGAATGAACTGAAGTGGACAGACCACCAGAGGCCATGGAGCAGCACAGACTCAGACAGCTCAAATCGAAATTTGAAGCCAGCCATAACAAAGACAGCCAGTTTTGGTGGGATAACCGTCCTGACAAGAGGAGATAGCTCATCAAGTAACAGAAGTACCGGCAAACTGTCTAAAACAGGTAGCTAGTACTGTATTGGGTTCACAGTACTTGTTGTGCGTTGATAAATGTCTGTACTGGTACTTGCCCAAGTGTGGTGTATCACAGAATCACAGAATGGTTTGGGTTGGAAGGGTCCTTCAGAGATCATCCAATCCTATCCCCATGGTTGGACTAGACGGTGAATTACATGAACAGTTGTATTTCCTGTGCGTAGCATATGTGCATGCCCATCTATTTACGGTAGTATCTGGGTACCTGGTATTGAGTTTTTAGGAATCAAGAAGAAAACCTGGTTCCAGTCATAGGTACCAGTCATAGATGAGGTAGGCTTTTCCTGGAGCATGTGCATATGTCCTATTTGAACACTGTCTGCACTTCTTGTAGCCTAAAAAGGTAGTACTCCTTTCAGACAAAGCACAGATTTTACCTTTTTATTAATCTTAATCTTTTTGAAACATGAAGAATTAAAGGTTGTATATCTGATGAGAAATCCAAGAACATTTTGTTGTGGTTACTAAAATGCTGACCATCTGTATCGTGGAGTATAGCCTCTCCCTCACTGCTGGCAGATGAGGCAGTGTGCTGTGGTAGAAGCGGGCAGAAGTGGTGGATTCACAGAGGTCCCACAATCTCTCCATTTTCTTGTTCAATTCCCATTAAATGAAAGCACCATTTAAGGAGACTGCGAACCTGATGGGAATTCTGCATTTATTTGCGTTAACTTCACCAGTACATTAACATACAAGTGAGTCACAGGGTCTGGTTCTAAGTAATTTCAAGCCGTGCCATTAAGCTACTCTATTATATTTTTGTGTAAAAGTGCATAATAAATAATGAGCCCATCAGATGATTCCATCAGTTTGGTTCATTTCATAAATATAGTACAGAACAAGTGGTAATCAATACTTAGCACTTAGTGCTGTTTCAGCTTGAGAGTTTTTTTATGGACGGTACTTAGTTTAAACCCAGTTTATCAAAGCTGGGTTGGTCAGATTTCACTCCTATTCCCAAAATTGTATGGTAGCCTTTGCCATGATTCAGGATGCTGGGGAACGGAGTTTTAAGAATAAATCGATAAAACCTTTGACTTGGTAACTACATTCTGGACCTCCAGATCTTGAACATAGTTTAAGATTTTGTTATATTTCACAGCTGTAAAGGAACCTGGCTGGTTGGAAAGCTGCTTTTTCAAACCCTGCTGGTCATAAAGCTGCTGGGAACTTTTGGAATATTCTGCCTCCTCTTCTTAACACTTAGATTTTATGTTTCTTTTGAGACCCTAGACAAATACTGGGTTTATTATCATAAGATTCATAGAATCATAGAATGTATCAACTTGGAAGGGACCTATAAGGATCCATTCCTAAGATAAGATTCTCCTTCAGTTTTACTCCATCCTTATGTATGTGAAATCCTATGGAATTAAGACATGAATTTGACTTTGAAAATTTCTACAGTATAGATGTTTATCTCTGGCTTGTTCCTGAGCATGAACATACGCAGCATAGCAAAACCAGTGTGTGTGTAGTCTACACTCTCCTGTATGTTTTATTTATATAAAGGCTGAATAGGCTATACAGTGGGGCCTGAAGTATGCAGTAGACCATGTTTTTACCTCCAGATGTCTTTGCCTCCTGCAAATCTTTCCATTGCATCAGAATTCAATTTGATATGCATGAATTAGGGAGGAGGCACAGGTTCCTGGGATACTTTTTTCGTATCATTCACCTTCAGTAGAATGCAGGTAAATGTATTTCTCTGCAGCATTGCATTGCAGAGGTGCAGAGCATTTAAAATAGTGTCAGAGAAATTCAGTTGGAAGGGTTGAGACATCTAATTGCAAAAGAGTAATACTTTTAAGTAGCTGGTTTAGTATTAAAATCAAGCATATTAAAGGGTGCACTTAGAAAAGGTATTAAATGAGAGATCTCTGAAGCGTGCCAATACTTGTAAGTGCATCTGCACTCCGTCTGCACCAAACCCAAAATTGATTTCAAATGAAAACTCTTATAATACATTTTTAAAACATCAGTGATATTAAAATTTCATGTTCTTTGCAGAGCAATTACGTATTGTGAGTGCTTTGACTTTTTTAAAGCAAAGTGTTTAGATTTGAAAGCCAGTTGAGGCACAGAAAGAGTAAAAAAGAAACAAAAAAAAGGGGAAGAGGTGGGGGAAAAAAGAGCAAGGGGCTGGATGTCAAAACAAACTTACACCTTCAAAGCCAGGACACAAAGTCCAAACTCTCAGCCTGAGGAAAGTCATAGGAAATAATGTCTGAATTGCTCTTTCGGTCCTCTCTAAAATGTTATTGAATGGCATGAAAGCAGAAAAGAATGACTCTTCAAAAAATAATGGGGAAATATGCCTTGATAAAGTGTTCTCCCTTCACCAAAAAATGCTGAGTGCATTCATACAGCTGTCACAACCCCATGTGCTATTTGCATATGTTTTCTAAGGTATGTTAGGTAGCACTGTGCATATTTTGCATTAGATCTGCCTTACTCTGCTCATAGGCATCGCCAGGTGTTCTGTAGCTGGGTACACATCTAAAGCTTGATCATGTGTTTATTTTGGGGGATTTTGTTTATTTTTGGTTGTATTTGTTACAGTGATTGAAATGCGATTGCAGAGGTGTAACTACAAACATGAGGTACACTGCCCCGGTAGCATGGCAGAGCCTGGTAGGCATCAATTCTGTCCCAGTTCTCCTCTGCAGAAAGTACTAGTTTGTTCTCTGAAGTGCTTTATGATTCACAGTAATAAACTTAAAACATTTTTATATTGCATATAGTATGTATGAAATCAGTCTGAAGTTATTAGTTGGTCAAAATGTTCTTCCTTGGCTAAATAATGAAAAAAGTTTGTGACCATTTTAAATATGAAAACTATTCCATATATCTGACGGTCATCCAGAAGCATTGTCAAGCACCCTTCTTGAGCATGGGAATATGAAAACTTCCAGGATTTTCACAGATGGCTTGCAGCTACCTTTGAGATTACCTACAGTAATCCAATATTAGCATTGTAGCCTTTCTGGATCAGTTTTTAATATTGTCACCAAAATTAAGTATTCTGCCCTTAATCTCAACTTCTGATAAATCAGTAATTAGTGGTACATATCAGAAAAACAGAAACTGAAGCACAGAAAGATGTTAGCCTCCCCTTAGGGGAAGTCAGATCATAGAACGTGCTGTTCTCTGCAGTAGAGTCCGGTAATGTCAATTAGTCTTAGACTTTAATTGCATTCAGCTGCACAGGAATTAGAGCTTAGCCAAGGAACTATGTTACTTCATTCTTGCAAACTTCACAAAAGGGGCTGTTTGAAACCCATTACATGGTTATCTTACTGGTTTGGATGGTGATTTTCATGCATCTGTTGATTGTTTAGAAAGCCTCATTCAACTGAAAAGCACAGACTGTATATTGCAAACAAAATTTTCTTCTCTGTTATTCTGGAGCTTAATAGATATATGGAGTTATATTAAGCCATAATTCAGTATTGAGTTAATAATTGAACAAATTGCAATCAGATTGGGTTCCTACAACTTAGGACATCATACAAAACATTGGTTAGCTTAAATTTCCAGTATTATAGTGGACTTTCCAGGGTTGACTAAGCATGTAGAGTGGTAAGTGAAACAGATGTCCCTGTAGGCATCAAAGATGTACATTTTCAGTCTCCAGCACACCAATGAAGAGAAAATCTAACCCATCAACTATTGTGTTATTTTCACTGACACATTACAACAGGTTTTAATATACATTATGAGGATGTGTTTCAAAGAAACATCCTCTGTGTATCTACTTGTCTATTTAAATAATTGTTGGAAGAGTAAAAAGATGTAACTATTGCATCTTTAGGTTCTCTTAATGCATTTTCCATTCAGTGGAATGCACATCTGTTGGAGTGTATTTCTCCCCCCCCCATTTATGAGAAGCTGGCTGCACTGGGGTATCAGCTATGTTGATACAGATCTGTAGGGATCGTTAACTTCCTTGGCGGAGCTCCAAGTAATCGGAGCCACAGTCTAATCTCTCCTCTTAGGTGTTCATTGCTACTCCTGTTGGGGAAAGACAAGTATACTCCAGGCATTTCAATACATTAACCTTTTTTAATTATTTTTTTTTTTAAATATAAAGTGTGTTGTAAATTATAATTTTGTCTCTGAGTTTTGGAACTCTATTTCTGCTTCTTTATGATTTCCTTTAATTGGGCATTAGCCTGATGGATCTTCTGAGTCCAAGAGAAACTGTAGGAATGTTGATGTACGGGCAATAAATCATGAGCCAACTGCTTCCAGTCATATGCTTCCTGCCAACTGACTGTTGAAACATCAATCTTATTTTTAGAAGTGCAGCTTGCAGAGAAATAATTGTGTTCATATGAGCATGTAACATTATCATAAAAAACCCCACGCTAAATACATTGTTACATACAGAAATGCAAGTGACTTGCAAAGGTAGCAAATAAATATTCGTAAGCCAAGAAACCATACCCAAGTCAAAAGTACTTCCAGAGATGATCGGTGCTCTGCTGTTCCTGAAAAATTGCCTGTCTGGTGCAAGTAGTGGGTAGATCTTGAGACTCCAGTTGTTACGAAAGGAAAAATTTACCGTGGGCTTGGAAGGTAGGATGAGCAGAGATGTTCAAAGTCATCAGATGCTGAACACTGACTCAAAGAAAATAGAGCAAGACGTCATGTATTGCTCACTAACTCTCAGAATATTGGAAAACTAATGGTACCTCCATGCTCTCCCTCCACAAATCCTCAAAGCTATTAAGACTTTGTGGTGAATTTTGTCTCTTTTTTTTCTTTTACCACTCTTTGAACTGCTGTATCTTTCAGACTACTTTAAGAATATATTAGTGGACAGCGATGAGAATATGAAGGTTTATTATTGTCAGCTGTGAAGCAGCAAGAAAATTATAGAAGAATCTAGAAGTAGCAGCCATCATTAGATACTAAAAAAAAAAGAGGTTGGATTGTGTAATGGGGGCAAAAAATCTCATTTAGTCAAAGTTCCTTTCAGAAGTCTTTAGGAAGACATCTCTTAATGTGTATCTCAATAAAGTCAGATAGTTCATTTTTTTCCATTTGCTACAGTACTGAATTCATTATGTGGTGATTTATTATTCCAGATTTAGGCACCGTGAAAACAGCTAATCAGAGCTACAAAGACAAGATTAATTGGTGTTAATTTCCAAACATTAGTGTTGGAATTTACCTGGCTTTGACTTGTCTAGACTTAAAATGATAGGAACTAAGTTGTAGTGATGGAAAGAAATTAAAATAGATCATTCTTATACACGATAAATGGGGGAAAATTGGTTAAGTAGTAATTTCTGGGATTGTTTTTTAAATATTCAGAAAATTGCAGAAATGGTGTTGTGTCTTATTTGTGTTGTTTCAAAATCACCAACTTGACCTACTGGCATAGGAAAGCAGATCTCTGATCTTTTAAGGCAGACATCTCAAGGCTGTCATCTTGGCCAATGTGAGGTGATAGCTCTACAGGTTTTTCCACTGCTTCTGCCTACCCTTTGAGGAGTACATCTGAAGTCATAGCAGTCCTCTGGCTTTTAACGTTCAGAAGCTGGTAAAGATCAAGCCATTGTTCTGCAGTAAAAATAGCTGAAAGGGGGGAAAAGAGAAAAAAAAAAAAAAACAAAACGATTGCATGTCGTTGCAATCCTGCAAGAGCTGCAATCCTCTTTTACGCTCATGGCGTTTCTTCAGACCAGTACAAAATGGAAAGAGAGAAGTCTGAACTCAGGCTTGACGCTACTTACACGCTTAGAAATAATGGGAGGTTTATGAAATCACCACTCTTGCATCTCTGGGTAGCTTTCTAACCCATTGAATTCAGTTGGTGATGGAAAGAGTGAAGTTTACAGAAAGTAAAGCAAGAACTCCAAGAAGCAACGTGAAGCGCATGTAGCAGGGCCAGGGAAATGTAGGAAAGGACCTAGTAACTGCTGTGGAAAGAAAATTAAACTCCAGCAGTTGCATTCACATTTGCAAGGAAGATGCCAAATACTGCTTGCAGCTTGATGAGGATGACCTCTGGGAATATCTCTGCAATTTCTAGAAACACTGAAATCTGAAATGATCCAATAAATAAAACTATCCCTGCAGGAATAATCTTTCTAAATTCCCAACCTCAGTCTACACGGAGGAAAAAAAAATATATATCAATAATAATACAATAATACAACTTTGAAGTGTATTTACAGAAATTTAAAATTTCTTCTGAGATCACTATTATTTTCTTGATTAGGTACTGGAGAAGCAGATTTAGGGTCCTATTGATGGCAAATAGTGCACAGCTCATGAAGAGGACTGTCTCTGTAGTAGCTGCTGTAGGAATATGAAGTTTGAAGATGATGGATAAAAATGTGTTTTACACAGCAATCAGTAGTAGTCTGTGGAAAGACCCTCTGCTAAGTAACAGGATGCTGGTGTGATTTCTTCAGAGGAAACCTGTTTTGCTCTAATTATGAGGGGAAAAAAAATTCCAATATGGATTCGACTGAAAATGAATCTGAAGCTCTGAGCAGTCTACTGCAGGGTACTCCTGTAGTATCCCAAATACGAAGGGATATAATTTGCCCTCTAAGAAAGAAGTTTCCTAAAACCAAAGTCTGAATTCTGTCTTATTTTTTTTAATCTACACCTTCAGGAGGGCACTAAGGAGGTTAGTAATTAATGTAAGATGCATAGACAGTGTACAGAATTAAAATCAAAGAAGTTGCAATTAAAATACACTTTTGGGAGGAAGCACCCATGCAGACATTTTTTTTCATACCTCCCTTGTATTCACCTTAACGTCTTCCTTTAAGGAAGCCCTTCATCTGAGCCTTACGCTCTCAGAGATTCTTGTCATTTTTATGTGAAGCAAATTGAAATCTAATCAAGTAAAATCTCTGAAGTTTGGAAATTATATTTGTTTTTTAAAATAATGTGTCTCCCCATCCTTCCAGGCACAAATGTGTTTTAGCACATTCGATTAATTTTAATAGGCTAGGTGCTGAAAAACCAAAGTGGCAAAAGTCTTGCGTAGCATCTTAGGTAGCTTTAAATTAATGCACATATGGCACGGCTACCTTTTTACTTGACTGACAACTCAGTTGCTGGTTTGTTTGGTATTTTCCTTACAGAAAACGTTTGGTGGGGGTTTTGTGTTGTGGCGGGGTTTTTTTCTTTTTCATTTACAAACCCCGTGTTTAGTTTTTATGCCTTACGAACCAATACTTTAGCATTATAAATACATGCTGAGCATTTTGTGTTCTATTTGATAAAGCTACTTACTGGCTGATGGGGGGGAAGCAGATATTGTGGGAGGAAAGTGGTCCTTTGAATTGTAGAAACACCAGCAGATGCTGAACTCAGAGGGGAGTGAAAACCCCACTCCTACCAGCTGGGCATGGACTAGAGGTTCCCTTTGCAGTCTGTGAAGGCTGTCCTCGCGTACGCGCCGTGTTGGATGGCGACTGGGGTCCCTTGTAACCCCCCGTCACTGCGGTTGTGTCTCTCCGTTAGGCTCAGAGTCTTCCAGCAGCGCTGGCTCCTCAGGATCACTGTCACGAATACATCAGCCTCTCCAAAGTGCATCTCTTGTCCCCGGGGTGACAGCCAGCTCTTCAGGCAGCGTGTCCTACCCTGAGAATGGGATGAGTGGCCAGGTGGCCCCCAGCAACACCAGCTATATCATTCTTCCACTTGAAGCTGCAGGGATACCACCTGGCAGTATCCTTCTCAACCCACACACAGGTCAGTACGGTGCTCTCCTGCCTGATACTGCCCTTCAGTGTTTCCAGTGTCATCTGGGGAATTGGCAAATTTCATGTTCCTAGAGATGTTTTCCTCGAGGCACTTTATGAGGAAGCAAGCAGCAAATATACGTAGAAATGATATTTGGCAGGTTGGTGTTTTTGAGTCTGCAGGCAAAGCTGGATTGGCTTTCTGAGGCTGTTGTGGCATAGCTGGTGGGAAGTGATGCAAAACACACTCATGTGGTCCCAGACAGGATGTTCCTCTTGTAAAGTCCTGTCACTCCCTGGCTGTGAATCCTCTGAGATGCCATTAGCTTCAGTAAGGACAGACGCTCTTCCATATCAAGCATGCTGAGGTTGGGTGCAATTGAAATACAATGTTCAAAGTTTTAGAGATTGTTCTTAACAGCAGAAGAATTTCAAAAGGCTTAGAGGCTGCGTTTGAATTAGCACTTCAGAATTAATTTCCTCATGTGATGAGCAATTGTATTTATTTAAAGTTTTGCAATGAGAGAAAGTCACAATTGCTGCATCGTGGCCCTGGTAGCAGCACTGGGGTGTTTGAACGAGGCATTCACAGTCACCCAAGCACTGCAGACACTTCAGAAACCGCTCAGCTTGAACTTGAGTGCTAGCTCAAAGTTTAAGGCAATTTGTTACCTCCTTCATCCGGATGAAGTCCAGATAATGTTACACCATTACTCTCCACAGTATTGTACTGACAACATTAAAAAGGTTCAGGGAGGTTGAGACTATGATGCTTCTTCAGTGATGTGGACTGTTTCAGTGACTGTGACCAGCTGTGCTGTCGACCTTAGCTGAGTTATGCTGGATTTAAAATAACAAAGCCTACAGTGCAATGTATTTTCCATTATACTGGGAGCTTAGAGTTGAACTCCAAAATATTTTTTCAAAGGAGATTTTTATTTGGAGATTTTTATTTATAACCAGTATTTTATGTATATTGCACCCCTGTGTTCCAATATTTTGGTGCAAATGCGTAAAGTTTATTTGCGAGTCCTCTGCTAGAAATACTTTTTTTTAGTCAAAATCCAGTCAGGAAAAAATGAAAGTTACAGTGTTTAAGAAAAAGACAGCCTTGGCAAACTATTAAACTAAACTTTTCGTGGATATTTAGAGATAGTAGTATCCAGGGCTGATCAATATATAACAGCATATATAAAATCAGGGAGGAGTTCTTTATTTAGATTCAAATGTGATTTAAGTTCTTTCCAGAGAGATGACTTAGAAAAGTACACATTTGTGCGAGTTACTAAAGCCTTGACTATTTATGTGTACTTTTTTTTCAAGCTGTTACATTATTGACATGAGAGCCTAATACTGTCAGCATAAATGAGGATTTTAGTCATGTCTTAAAATGACTCAGGGAAGAGGACAGAATGGGAGGTGAGCATAAGACAAAACTCATAATTATTAATTTACTCATTTCTGGTAGGTGACAGTTCGGTCTGTAACACTGGAATTTCTTGGTCAATACAGAAGAAGGCATTTTGTGTATTATGTGGTCCACTCTCGTACAAAACTCAGCAGGCCTAGCAGGTGTCCATCCATAATTCAGGTGGTAGGACTGAGAGGAACAGAGGAAAGGAGTTGCTGCTGCTTCGAGCCCACCAACAGCTGAGAGGTTGTGCTCGTTCCTGGCCATGGGAGGGACAGAGACTGCAGCTCACCACACTTGCAAGCCAGAAGAGCTGTTTAAGAGGAACATCCCCTACTTCTGTTTTGTCAATTTAGCAATTTGCAGCAGCTAGCTCATATTTTTCCCTGGTACCTAGGGAGTCTTTTTCTGCTACAGGTGTAATGCCTTTCAATACTGTCACTAGACCAGAGCACCTCGTCTTCCCTCCTAGCGTGCCTCATTGTCTGCAGAGGCATCGTCGAGAGCTCCGTGTGTGTTAGTATGTTTAACATTCAGGGAGCAAGTGGGTTTGTGTATATATAATTTTGTGTTTCTTTCAAACCCCATGTCTTGTTTCTGTAGCTCCCTTGTAAATACATACATAATAAAACAGAAGGAGCAGATTCTTTTCAAGACTGAAATCCTTGCCTCAGACGCATAGCTTCACGCTGCTGGAAGTCAGGCTATACTGCAGTGTCTACTGTGTTTTTAACATGCAGCAAAATACATGCTGCAAATTTGTCACTCTTTGGGCTCAGAATCTTTGCATCTTATTAGGGTAACGTTACAAAAGAAGCTCCGTAGGGAGGAGACTTAGATTGCTGGATGCTGTGATCGACTATCAAAGTGATGGATGCTGTCAGAAACAGATGAAGAGAAGACAGCTTAAAGAAAAGGAAAAAGGAGCTTTGTTTCCTGCAATGAATAGATTTTCTTTCCCTGTGTAACACCATTCTTTAGCTCTTTTTTCTCCTCTTGCAGAGTGGCTACTTCCAATCTTTTTCTCTCTTTTGATCATAACATTGTGTCCTTTAAAGATCTTTGCTTCCTTTCACACTACATAGTCACTGACTGTGCAAGCCTCTAATGGCATCCACAGATGCTGTCAGTATCTCTCTGCTCTGATTATACCTCTCAGCTCCTTCTCAGGTGTTGGCAATCCACGCTTTCTTTTCCATATCTGCAGTTTCCTTTGTTTCCTCTCCTCTGCTTTATCCTTCTCCTTCCACAGACAGAGAAGCTTCTTGCTTGCTTTGGGAAAGGACCATTTAGGTGGCTATGCTGTTTCAACTCTCCATTTCACCCGCTTCACCAGTCTGTTTTACCCTTTAAAGGATTCCTCTTGACACATTCTCTGACTTAACCCTTCTGACAATTTAAGAGCATTTACGGTTCATTCTTACTCCTTTAAATGGCATTGCAATCTTTGCCCTTCTATCAGGGCCATGGGTCATAACTTACAAATGTCTTCCCTGTTACCGCCTGATCTCTCCTTTTCATTTCATATTTCAAGTTTTTTTCATAAAAGGTCTTTTTTTTTTCCTTTCTCCTCATCTTTAAAAGCACTGCTGGACCTTTCCTCTTTCAGTTCTGTCATCCTTCACTGCCACAGCTTCCCTTGAGCATCTGGCACAGGTTTCAGGAGCCTGTTATCCTGCTCCCCCAGTCTCCTGAAGTACTTCTGGAGCCTTGAGACTCCCAAATCTGGGTAGTCCCTGCCATTGTCACCCAGTGTGCTCACAGCAAGAAGCAGGAAATCAGTTAGTGGACAGAACTGTCCCATGCTTCTCTTCCAGTCACTCTAATCATCACCTTTCTCACTGTGTGAGACATGCCCAGTATAATACCGCAACTTCATCCAGAAAGTCTTGATGCTTTAGAGAGAGAAGGCAAGGTTTCTTTAGCCACTGCTTCTCATATATTTCTCACCATGATTAATAAGAGGGAGGAACCGAAAGGCTGAGGAGTAGATAGAACAAGTAGAGATGCTTGTGGTATACAAATCAGAAGTTCATTATTTCACTGTTGCTCTCAAGCACCTCCAGATCTCCCTTTTTATCTCAGATATTCATACTTTAGTTACCTACTTTAAACGTTATCACTTCATTGCTAAAATTCCTTTTTTCTCATGGAAACATCTGTAATTCCTTTGATTTATGAATTTATGATGAAGTGAAAAAAGAGCTGAGGTCATGGAAAACATTTTCCCTAAAGAGAAATACCATTTCGTTCTTGTTTGTAAGACAATGACTTGGGTAAACTTTTTTTTTTTTTTAACAAGCATTGCTCTTGCAAGGTTACTTCCCCCAGCTCAAATATCTGAAGCACAAAGAGTTCAGCAACTAGTAGAACTTTGGACAGAATTTGTCCTGTATATAAGAGATTTTCAAAGACATCTTAAGTGTTTCTTCCTTGATAACTTCCAGTGCTGCCTCCTCTAATTATATAGGGCACAGCTCTCAAAAGTACAGCACTATGTTATTGGAATGCATAAATAAATTAGTAACGAGGGTGGGTTTGGTTTTTTTCCTTTCCATACAAACTACAGTGTGTCAGGAGTGGTTGTGTACATTTGACTGCTATTGTGTGGCAATAAAACGTACATGAATATTCTCTACCTCCAGTGTTTGCTCCAGAGTTCAATTTTAGTATGAATTGATTCATCATTGAATGACTTCAAATAGTCATAGCATCTGAATCATCATATAGCCATGGTAACCTTCCACCCATTCCTTGGAAAGTCATACTGCCAAAACAAATATCTTCTGTCTGCCTTGCCTGTAGAAAAAAAAAAAGAAAAAGAAAAAGATGGCTGATGCTGTTATGAGGCACTGAGGGTGAGGAGCACTTTGCTGTTGCAGCCGATCAGTTAAAGCAAGGTTGTATGATTTCATACAGAAAACAGTACATTCTTAAAAGTGTTCAGCAAAGGTAGGGTGTTTTGTTTCAGGTCAACCGTTTGTAAATCCTGATGGGACGCCGGCAATATACAATCCTCCCAGTGGCCAGCAGACGATGAGGAGCCAGATGGTGGGACAGTCTCAGCAGCAGCCTTCATCCCAGCAGCCTCAGCAGGTTCAACAGCCACAGCAGCAAATGGCAAGTCACCTTGTCACACAGGTAGGTGTGGTGGCCATTGGAAAGAGAGAAGAAGCTCTCAGGGATACGAAGGATGACCTGAAGGGTAGGAGGGAAGGATGCAGCTAGACAAAATAGCAGGATGTTCTTCTCTTTTGGAACAAATGTGGCACATGATCTGTATTTTCAGATGGAGAAACAGATGGAGAAGGAAGATTCCTTTTTTAATTCCATCTAAAGGATGGTGTCATTTTGAAAAGGACTGTTAAGCGAGTTGGTGTATGTCTACAGAAATTTGGCAAAAATCTCCCATAAGTGAAGGCTGAATCATTCATTCTCAAACTAGTGCAGTCTGTAATTCTCTCCAAAGAGCCCTGTCCCTTTCAACAGCAGTGGGGTCGACTCAAAGAATCAAGTACAATGCAGGGCTCTATAAACTCTTCCATGTCCCTTTATATCAGGCCCAACCTATGGGTAGCCCACTCTTTGAGCACCCCTGCCCCAGATCATGGGTCTTCTGCCTGCACCCTGTGTTCTGGCCATGACCCTCCTCTGAGCTAGAAGCTCTGCTGCTACAGCAGGAGAGTGGAAGAGCAGCGTGGTTTGGGCACAGTACCACGATATGTCAGCTCTCTGGCCCCTGGCATGTGGCCAAGCATGTGCGGCAGGGTTTGGGTCTGGCTCAAATTTAATTTTGTGGATTGTGTGCCTGCTCTCCCAGAGTGCAGCAGGCAGAGGGAACTACTCAAGCGAGAATCCTACATCCTGCTTACTTGCAGAGCAGCCAAGGTCTACTGTGGCTCTTGTGTGGCTTTATAATTTGGCATAGTTTCATCCAAGGTTACCCAGAAATACAATGTTTAAATTCAGTGAAGTTGCTTTGATTTCACTGGGTTTAGACTTAAGTGTTTGCGGCTGTTATTTCTTGATTTGGTCTTAGCGGTTTTAGAAGACAGAGGTAGTACCAAACCTGTGTAAGACTCAAGTTAAATGAGACATTAAACCGAAAGGAATAGTAAAGCTATTCCAAGGTAATAGTGCTGTAGAAAATTGTTCTTTTCACTTAGATAAACATCTGCTCCAAGGTGACCGGCCTGTCTGTTGATAATTCGCAGCCTGTTCTTTGTCAATTTTTTTTTTTAGCTATTGTGTTCTGCCAAAGCAGCTTTACAATCACGATTCCTTTGCCACTTGGAGTTAATCAGTCATTATCAGCAAAATTCAAATATACACTTACACTGTGCTGCTCTACCATTTTATCTCTGTAAATTAAATGTAGAATCATAATTTGGCTTTGCCTCAGATCAGTAATAAGAAGGTGTAGTTATGGCTTTATTTAATCTAACAGCCATCAAGTATATGAAAATAGGCAGAAAAATCTGTAATAAAGAATTGTTTGGTATAAGGCTAAAATGAAGACTAAAATCACAGTACCTGACCTCTTGTACTTGGGCTGGTGATGAATCACCTGCTTTTTCAGAGCTGTGTTTGAGACCTTTGTTCGCAGTAACAGAGGTGGTGGTGGTGGTTGTTATCTCTGAGTAGGTTGTATTTATTGTCTTTCACTGTGTTTATTTTGCAGCCTGTTCAGGCAATGCAGCCATCTTCTCAGTCAGTCCAATATCCAGCAGTTTCTTACCCTCCCCAGCATCTCCTGCCAGTCTCTCCAACGCAGCAGTTTTCTGTGGTACTAAAGATATTTTTTTAATTTTATTTTTTTCTCCCCCTTTCCTTGAAGTTGGGTGTGTAAGCATGAGTATGCCCAAGAGCCTCTGGGGAGCACTGTGAGAGGTGTCCCACATGACAGTCCCACCTAAATCTACGTTTGCCTTAACGCTTTTGGTACTGACAAGCATTTTGTAAGAGCATTCCCACTGATTCTGGTTATCTAACCTGGAGGATGATGTTAGGAGCAGGGCTCTCTACCTGGTTAGCAAAGCCTCCAGAAAAATGTTTTGTTGTGCCTGGACAGGAGTTTAAATTGCTAGCTTGGGCATTTGAGATTTGGGTTATCCCCCTGTTAAGCCCATGAACACTGGAGAAGAGACCTCTTGAAGTCATTATTTTTTATTTTATATTATTTTCTCAGTATACTAAATCCACTGCCTGGATTTATTCCCTGATGATACCAGAGCACTTGGAAAACAGAGTAGCAGTGAACCAACTACAGAAGGTGCTGTGCATCATGAGAAAGCACCAATGGACATGTATAATAAAAATAAATAGAGTGCTCTCCTGGAGTCTGAATCTGGCTTGATGCTTACAAGGCTAAGATTATACTGTTGTAAAATGAAGCTGACATTTTAAGAGGCACTACAAGATTTTTTTCTGTTATTTTCTCTCTTGCTCTGGTAATCTTGTTTATGACTGATTTTTTTTTTTTTTCCCCAAGGTAGAGATGTCACGTAGTTATAGTAAGAGACGGAAACAAAACTGAATGGACCCTTGCAGCTAAAATAATGTTATTAATGCCTGGTAGATGAGCGGTACCATTTAAAGGACAATAAAAAATGTTCTGTGCTGAACAGAAGTTGTGTATATCAGTGCTAATTCTCTTGAAAAGTGTCTTGCAGGCTGTTCTAGTCATGGGAAGGTTGATATTTTTAGTGGCTAATTTAATAGTGAAATTTCACCTGAATTAATGTCCCCAGTGTACATTATATTATACACACAATGTGTAAATTATAGGATTTTGAAGGTCTTGGTCTCTATTGTGCAAATCCAGAGACATTCCAGGCTCAGTGAAGTTTCTCGTAGAATCTGTTTGCAGTCATTCGCCACCCAGGTAACGAATATCCTAGCTTTTTAAAGAAACAACTTCAGACAGACAGCTTATGTGCCTGAATATGCATATAGGATGATGGTAAAGTTAATAGCGTTACTTTCTTACACCGACTGAAGATCTGCCAGGAGTGTTTAAAATGTTGGCCCATGGTATCTGCTCTCAGAGAGGGTGAGTCTCTGTGCAGTCTCTGGCAGGGCTTTCCACAAACAAACTTCCCCCCCCACCACCCTGTTTTGAGGTTTCCTGCCAATAAATACATTGTGCAGGGTGGTTTTGGAGAACGAACACCACAGGGATGCAAACAAAATCGAAGAGGCTCCTTTTAAAAAATGGATGTTCCAAGTGAAAAGCATTTTTATAGTGCTTTATTCCCTATCCATGAGGGGGTATAAGGAAGGGACCTTAATCTGCACACTAGCACACAGTGGAGTTTTATGCTGGATTTATTGCCATATAGAGTACATTTTAATGTTGAGTCTTTAATAGTCTTGTGATATGGGCACAAATGAAGATGCATAGAACCGCATTTGTAAATCTTCGACCTTCACAGAATAAACTTGAGAGCGTTGATTAGTATGGATCTTTTTGCAAGACTGAACAGATACTGTCTAGAATCCTTGTATCATTACCAGCATGTAATGAGACTTAGGTCCATTGACTTTATTTGGTACATTCATCCTACCATAGATTTATTTTTTTTCCCCCTCTAGTCAAATAAAGTACTTGTTTCTTTCCAACACTGAATAAAAAGCCTTGAAATAGCAACTGAAGGCTTAGCTTTTTTTACCTTCTCTATGTTTACAAACTTGGATTTTCAAAACAGTCCAAAAAGGAAAAGGTCGGCACCTGGATCCTACTGAATTCCTCTTGGGATCATTTTGAAACAGGTGAAATTACCAGCATGTGTTTGGCTGAGGAATTCTGTGTTTGGGGGAAGAGGTATTCATGACATTATTTTCATGCCCTTTATATTTAAAATGTCGTCTTTTGAACACTCTAAAGTTCACTCGTCATTTTGGAATTAAAAGGGTGGGGGAGGCAGGGTAAAAACCAAAATAATTGGCTTTTGCGCCAAGCAATGCCATTCACCTCGCAGTCTGGAAGTCTTTGTCAAAGCATTTATAGTGATTTTCATTTTAATTGCCTCCATTTTTGTAGATATCCGTGCAAAGTTTGGCATGTATTTGAGCTGAGTGATTCCCTTTCCCCTCATGCTCTGTTTGAACCTATTTTGTTTTGCCAATTTGCGTGTCTACCGCAGACATCATGTCTACATCATTTTCTACTGCCTTTTGCCCTGCAGCGAGATGACATGACAACACAGTTTAACCAGATGAGCTTAAGTCGTCAATCATCAGGAGACAACCCCGAATCGCCTTCCGGCCCTGTCTACCCGTCGCCTATCTTGCAGCAGCCTGCCCAGCAGACGGGTTACATTATGGCTTCCCCAAGTCAGCAGCTTCCCCCAGGAGGCTTTACAGGTTCAGGTCCACCAGTATCCCAGCAAGTGCTGCAGCCACCGCCCCAGGGCTTTGTGCAACAACCACCGCCACCTGCTCAGGTAGGCAAAACCTTCGCTTCCCTCTGCAGCCAGTTTGGCATTGGTGTTCGTTACAACGAAAAGAGAATACAAAAAAAAAATTATAAATAATTACTTGGGTTCTAGGTTGTTTGGTTTTCCTTCCAGTAAAAGCTTAGCAGATTCTTAGGCAGTAGGAAACTTGCAAAGCCTCTGTCGTTTCCTGGGTTTCAGCAATTCCTTCCCTATCCTCAAACCATTTTCTGAACATATGTTTGTACTCCAGGACACATCTGCATATAAATATGAAGGAGGAGGGTGAGTAAATGTCCATAGTCCTTTTTCCCTATATATACCAAAAGAACAACGTGCACATCAGCCCAGGTAGTCGTTAATCATATTTAATTGACTTGAACATGTGAGGTGTCACAGATCAGTAATTTTAACTGTCTTCCTGAAGACTGATTATGTTTTACTGTTCACTACCAAACATCTCTACTTGTCTCCTGGGTACCTTTATGGAATATTGAAAGTGATTACTGTCAAGAAGTAAAATGCACAGATGACTTTCTGGCCCATTTTCAAGGCGTATGCTTTAAAAAGCCAAATTTCTTTATCCAATTATAGATAACTTCATTTAAACTCCACTTTAAAATGGTATTAATAGTATTTCTCCTGTTTTCATTTTATCCTTTGGAATAAAATGTTTTAAAAATAAAGTTAAAAAAAAGCCCACCAAATTCACCATTTCTTTTAATGCAAAAGTAGCGTAAACCCTGCTGGTTTTTTTTGTTTGCCACTTCTTACTGAAAATCTCCAGTTGTGTGTGTTACTGGGATTCTGTGTTGCCACAGTAATGAAGAATTTATACTGTTATAATGTTTTAAGTGGGCTAGAGATCTAGTTAATTAATTAGATCACTAATTAACAATAAAAGAAATCTGAAGACTACTGGATGCTCACATCTTGTAGAGGACTGTGACATCCATAGTTTCTGTAGTTAGAAACTATGAAGCCATTGTTTTTGAGAGAAAGCTTGCAAAAAAATAATTTTTAAGGAGCTGAAGGTCAATATAATGTGATTTTTTTTTTTTTAAATTGAAAGTAGTGTTAGAAAAGGTTTCACTGTTTGCCAAATGCAGCATTTTTTTAAAATTTTGGAGGAAAAAATGACCTGAAGTGTCTGTCTCCCCATCTAGCCTGTTTCTCCCAAGCGAGTAAGTAGAGGCTGTCCAGGCTCCTCTCCTCATGTACAACCCCCTGGTGCCCGCAGCATTTTCAACCATCATTTAATCAAACCTCACGACACTTGTAGTGAACCAGATAAATGCGAGCACCTCCATTTTACAAGCTGTCACTGCAGCATCGAAGCGATGCTTTTCCCAGCCCTGCCTGCCAGCGTTTGCTGCGGGAGCTGACGGGGGCCGCGGCATCGTGCCGCCTGCTGTGGCGGGGGGACCCCGTGCTGCCTCCTCTCCCCTCCTCGGGTGAGACCGGGTTTTCAGCCCACCCTGGGGTCTCTGTTAGACCCCTCCCTTGGCTGACTTTGCAGAGGCTGCTTCTGCGGGGTTGCCCACGGCTCCTGCCTGCACGTGGCTAAGCCTTCGTCACCTGGGGCGGGAGCGTTGGATTTCACCCTCCTGTGTGCAGCAGGGTGCAGGGGTTTTGCTCAGTCTGGCGTAGTGTTATTTTGTGAGGCTCTTTTCCCTCATTAATACTTCCACTGGTGCAACTGGAGAGGCAGGTGAACTTCTTCAGAGGACAAGTGATAAGGAGGTGCCTTTTCACATATAGGCTGCTGTAGGACCAGTACCGTACTGGTGTGTCTAATGGTCTCTGTCTGTACCCCAAATACAGTACGTACAGGTGCTTTCCTCCTACTTTGTAACAAAGTGGAAAGTTGCCGAGGGCAGAAAAATATCTTTTGGGTTTGCAGCAACTTCAGTTATTTCACTGGGGAATGGTTTGTCCTCAGGGGGTGTAGAAAGGTGAGAAATTCAGCGCTGTCAGCTTCCTCCGCGTCCCCTGCACCACGCACACCATTTGCCTCCAGCTTGTTGCTGTTCCAAAACCTCTTGTCAGATACTTCCGTGGAAGAAGGTGTGAGGGGGTCGGTCCCTGCTGCCCGTGTGCCTGTGCCGTGAGGGAGAGGCGGCAGCAGCTCTCTGCATCCGCGTGTGCGGATCAGATCTGATCAGCGCTTCAAGTTTTAATTCAGTCTCTTCAGCCCTAGAATATGGCACAGTGGTTTGGACACTGCTTGTAGCACATATACGGCAAATAGAGCATCCCTCTTATAAAAAGACGAGCAAAGCCTTGGGCAATAGTAGTTCCTCTGCCCTAACAGTTCAGCTTTCTGCGCAGGGCAGATAGAGCCTGACTCCCTGTCCTGCCCTTGGCAAAACTTCACTGTGGCACTGGCTATTGGCAATCTGAATCACCTGTTACTCTTCTGGGCTTAGATGCAATGGTAAAGCTGCTCTCAGATGCCAAAGAAGGTGGTCTCAAAAAAAAAAAGGCAATAAAAATGGTAATGCATGCAAAACATTATGTGATGCATCAATCAATGCAATGCAATCAATGTGAAAGCACTTCTATTTCTTAAATGTTGCTATTGAATTTATACCAGTAAAAAAGAAGCTTGACTCTAATGGCTAATTAGTTCCTGTAAATGCATTGCTGATAAGGTTCTAGTAGGTTGGCTGTGGTGCCCTGTATGCTGTTCGAAACTGGCAGTGAAAACTTGGGTGGAGGTCCTGTGAGTATAATCATTTCCTTTGAGAGCTGAAAGGAGGAGAAAGAAATGCCCTCTGAGCCTACAAACCCAATGGTACTGCATTTAAATTGTTAGCTTGTGTATTAAAGTTCAATTAAACATGGCTCTACAGCAGCTCTCCATGATTCTCTCTCCCAGTCTGTATCACAGCAGAGGCAGACGTGAGTTGGAAATGACATTCCTAAGAAGTGGTGTGAGGACCCCTTGAATTTCTTTTGCTGCTTATTTCATCACCGCTATTCCCCAGCTTTACAACAGACCCATGATTTAATAACCTGAAAATAATGATCTGTCTTCGTTCAGCCAATTGTAAAAAAACACCACCACCAAACCCCCAAAAAACCCCAAAACAAAAAACCAAACCCAACAAAAAAAATCCCATGAACAAATTACTCAGGGTTTGCTGAAAAGGGACTTTTAGGAGTGAATTCCTGTTTGCTTTCTGTATCACAAATAGCAAACATACATCTTTACTTTCTCCATTTTCTTCTGTTTTCAATTTTCTTCTCTTTCTGATGGTTCTTCTATAGCACTTATGGACCCGGGCACTTCAACAAGGGCGCACATTCGGCTTTTGCAGCTCACTCTTTTTGGTGCTTGTCATTGCTCTGCCTCTGCAAATGAAGAAAATGGGAAAACTGCGAGTACTATGCCAATGGGAAAGCATACGCTCCCTTTAAGGATACTTTCACTTCTGACTTATTCTTTGTGGAAGCTGTACTGTCAAAATGATGTCCAAAAATGAGATGGCATGAATTCTTGGAAGGGCTTGGAGAAGTAATACACATGCTGAAGGATTTTTTTCACCTGAATTAATTTTGTGTCATCATTACTTTTAGCTGTCTCTTTGCAGAGGCCCCCTCCTAGAGAGTCCATAGCTACCATAAAACAAAAATCTTTATGCATAGCATATCTCTTCTAGGAAACCTTTTATGAAAAAGGCTGAGGAGTCACTGCAAGTGAGTAGGTCTTTCCTTGGTGATCTCAGAAGGTGATATTGAAGGACATGCCTGTAGTTGTACCCAGGCCATTGGTTTTTGTTACTGTTCTTGTAATTATTATGGAGGATGGGGGGTAGAGGGGAGAGCAAAATCTTTGAAGAATGACTCATCCCAGTCAGTTAGATAGTGGGAAGAAACAGTACCTCTCTAGGTCCATACATTATTCCGGTTTCTGGAATATTGCCATTAGCAATAGCGTCAGCATCACTAATCATCTGGATGAAGGTGTTAATCCAAACCTAAGTGGTTGTCAGCGATGTTAAGAGAAGGTGGAATACCTGTCTGATGGCAGAACTGAGCTGTAAGTCAGTAAGGACATAGGCTAGGAAAGCAATAGCAGTCTGAAGGATATGTGTAATCTTCTTCCTATCATGAGGAAATAAACAACATACCTGTGAACTTCAGGGATGCTGTCAGAGAGCAGTCCAAGGGAGACCCGGCCTGGTAATGGATTTCAAACTGTTTATGTAGACAGAACAAAGCAGAAAGCCAAAGCTGTAGTGAGTCTCTACCATCATCTAGCGACAAAGCACATCAGAAGGAGCAAAAAATAATGCCCGTTTGTGCCATTTCATGAGTGTCTCTGAAGTGATGTGCCCAGTCCCATTACAGTTTAAGTTACAAAAGATGCTATATATGAGAGAAAAAATAGATATGTGTTGGAATGGTCAGCCTACAAACAAGGAGGGTATTCACCTTCAAAATAAGAGTATCCATGGGGACAAGGATCATCTGTCAACTATTTTAATGGTAATTAAAATAGTTCCAGGTTGGATGAGGCTTTGGGAAATGTGGTCTAGTGGAGGGTGTCCCTGCCTGTGGCAGGGGGGTTGGAACTATATGATCTTTAAGGTCCCTTCCAAGCCAAACCATTCTATGATTCTATGATAATTATTGAAGAGTGATGATTTTTCACAGTGCCAACAATTAAGATCAAGAAACAATGCTTTTAGCCTAGAAGAAGGCTTTTTTGCGCTTTTTTTTTTTTTTTTTTTAGAATAACCATATAGCAGTGTTGGCATGTTTGTTAGTGTAGCTGAAACTTTCGGATTCTGTAAATGAAATATGTTATACTAGCAGAAAGTCCAAGGTTAGATGGTGTGTTCAAATGGGAAAGCAATTCAAGTATAATTTGGCATGTCAGTAAGCTGCTACAGAAATGTAATGGGTTTTGTTGAAGAGCACGTAAACAGAGGTGTTAGTAACACTGATGTAATGAGAAACTAAAAAATTCAAGAGGGTCAGAGTAGACAATGAAAGTGATACTTGTTATCTCTGATCCCTCTAATTCCACTGTTCACTAAAGTAATATCAGAAAGGACAAATAACATGTTTCAACTACTGACGAAGAGATGTACTCAAATGAAAATGGATCATTCCAGACGCCTCAACCACAAAAGACCTATTTTATCCATGTCTATATCTTACACCAAGCCCTTCTTTTAGGGTCTGATATCTTTAAAACCAAAACCAAAAAACACTCCCGAAAAAAACCCCACCAACCAACCAGCAAAAAAACATACCTCTTCTTTGCAAGTCATGTGTGCATGACTACTAGCAAATTCATCCATTAATCTTCCTAAATGAAATGATTTTCTTACCCGATACTCCTACTACTAACATTTTTCAGGCTGATAGATTGCAGTCTGATAAGCTTCTAATGGAGTATATAACAAATGTATTCCCACGAATTGAGAAAATGAGAGAAAGGGAGAAAACCCTTTGACTAACTCTGAGGTGTTATCTGTGTGATAAAAATAAATAAGTGTTTCCAAATTACTCTGAATGCTTCAATATATGTTTTTTTGCTAAGCATGTTCAACTATAAACCTCACTTCAAAACCTATACTCATTAGGCTGTGTTTTAAAGTTAAAACCTACAGACTCTTTCCACAAGAGATAATTCACATTGTTCTCATTGCTCCTGTATTTTCAAATATCTAGGGGCTTGTCTGCCCAAGGAAAAGGAGGAAGTTGAGGATAAATCACATAAATTTAAATCCTTTAAGTGAGATTAAGCTGCAGCCAGGAGAAGTTGAGAGTATTTCCAGAGGGGTTTAATATTCTTTAGTTTGTAGAGTATGGTGATAAAATACAAAGCATATTTGAGAGGATGTCTGCTCTGTTCCACTGCTCCAAGGCAGGATCAGCTATTTGCATTGACTTGACTTAGGCTGAGTCTTCTCACTTGGTTCAATTGTAGAGGTTTCCACAAGATGACTTTATCACGCTAAACTTGCCTGATCCCTTGTTTACACTGCTATGATGTTTAAAGATGGATTTTTGTACCTTAAATGTCTGGGTCAACTTTCCTATACCTTGTGGCTTTTCTTTGCAGAGAAACAAATTCATCATGTTTTTGTCCATTTTGCAGAGGCATTTTGCTTTTGTTGCTTTAGTCTCTAACAAAACAAATGACTTGAGGGCAGGTGTCACTTGGTATTGTCTGGAAGGACGACAGCTTACAACGTTTTCCAATCAAACATTCTTGTCTTTCTGGTATTAGTTTGAATCTGGCTGATATTGTCAGGAGGAGGGAGAAGGGACAAAAGAATTTTCCATTGATTCAAGAGAAAATGAATAGACCTTGAAGAATGAATGGGTATTCAACCTCTTGATTGACAGATGATACTGACTGTCAGTTGGTCTGGAGGTTTCACTTCACCAACATGGCTGAGTCCCGTTTTGTTGATCCTGATAGTTTTCCCACCACAGTTAGCCATTCAGTAGTCTTCTACTTGCCAAATTAGCCGTCCATACACTTTTCTCGCCTAGTCTTTTGTATCTATGCCTGTTCTTTTTCATTTGACATCATCTCTAAAAAAATTTCTGATCTCTGTTATGATTTCCTAGCAGTTTACAAAAGGATGCAGTTACCTTTACTCTGCTAATACTTCATGTGTTATCAAGCTGAATGAGCTGTTCCAGGAACATTTCCTCCATACAAATAAAAGCGGCAAAACCAGTTCTTATTTTCATGTGAAAAAAAACCCCAAAAGTACTTGGTATGACTTTGTGCATATATCTGAGTAGGATAAACGCTACACACAAACACAAATAATTATATGATTTATACATAAATGCTGACAGGTGTGGCAGAAGTTATGAGAGAAGCAACATTCTCCCAAGCCCGTGTCCCTCTGCAGTTTGTTGATACCATCCGCTACCAAACTCTGTCAGGTTCTTACAGCATCCACTGCAGCTGAAAATGAAAAATTTTGAGTGCTTTGAACTTGCCAAGGGTCAATTGAAAACTGTTTAGCTCAAATGCCTCGCTGACAGTGGTATAGGTTTTATAGGAAAAATCTTTATCTCCGGTCACCCTCAAACTTCCGTGTTCACCTACATGGTAAGGTGATGTAGTACATGTTGCTCTATAATGACAATAATAATAGAAAAAAAGAAGCCCACCTGGCAGAACTTGCTGACTCAAGGCCTACACTCAGCTCCTGCAAGAAAACAACTGTGATGATTGTTTTTTGAACTGTAACTGAATTCACACCAAATGTGAGGGAGGCTTTACAGGGAAACCTTCATGTAAGGAAGGATGTAGCTGTTAAACAAAAGCGTGAATTTAATAATAATTTCATACAAGTGTTCTGGGCGCACACAATCCATCTTTCCCTTTATCTCACCTCTATATATTTCCACTCTGGGCTATTCTTTGCTTTGAATTGACCATTTTCTCCAGAGTTCACTTGATGGTTTGATATGCTGCCTGTATGTATTATGTTGATATGGAAGGTGATGTTTGCATCTGGTTTTCTGCAGCATTTGGTATTTTACTATGATTTCTTTGGTATTTGTATATAGCTTTTTATGTATCCTGTATGGTTTTGTCTCTTTCAATTATAATTCTTTTTATTCTGTGTCTTTAAAGTATCTGAGAAGAAATTTGGGCACTGATAGCTCTTTTCCTAGCAAAGCTGAAAGCAAGCAGCAGTTCTCGAGAGTGACAACGCAAATCTTTCCTCTTGCTTAATGTTACCACTAATATGCTTTACTTTAACTCTTGTTCCCCTTCCAGTTTTGTGGTTGTTTGGTTAGTTTTTTTTTTATTACTTTGTGAATTTCTGAGCTTTGGAGCCTGCAGTTAGCTGCCGTTCTCTTTCTTCACAGATGCCAGTGTATTATTACCCATCTGGTCAGTACCCTACCTCAACAACTCAGCAGTACAGACCCATTGCCTCAGTTCAGTACAATGCACAGCGGAGTCAACAGATCCCACAGACTGCACAGCAAGCAGGTATTTACATCTCTTACTCATTTCTTCAGCTGCTCGCAGAGCCTTTGCTGGTGAAACCTATTGGTTGTGGTTTAATTTTGAATTTGAATAGTGGAGGAGAAAGCTGGTTGTTGTTCTGTTTGAAAATACAGTGAAAATTACAAATTGAGAAACCCTTTGCTTGGAGATACTGAGCAATGGAAGAGATTGTGTTCTACACCGCTGCTGTCCTGCATGCGGTGCTGTGTTCTCCAGTGTCTGTGCTCCACGTGATGGGGCACAGAGAGAGCCAGGAGGTCTGAGCAGTCGCATTGCATGTTCAAGCCAATTCTTGTAGTTTGTCTTTCATCATATAAACTCCCCAAACATTTGTAAGAGTATACACAGTGGACAGGTTTGCAGCGATGCAGAAGGGGCCAGTTGTGCTCCACCTTCTGCTCTGCCCATGCCTGAGGAGCAGTGAGGTGGTCCATGTGGTTGGTGCCCGTGGGGACCAGCTCCCCGCAGCTACGTGCGGCTGGAAGGGGGGCCGTTACACTGTAAGAGAGTGAGTAGCAGGTCTCACAGTGAACCGGTCTCTTTTCCTGCTGTGTCATGCCACTCCTGATGACACCAGAGTAAGAGGGACGTAGGTAGAGTTGGGTGGGTGCGTGTTGGGGAGGGCAGGGGTCGTGCTTGTGAGGGGATCCTCATGTTTCAAGGGAATAAACAGTTCTGGTTTTGGAGATGGTTATATTTATTTTTAAGTTGTAGATTGACTGTTTCTTTAGTGCAGACCTCCCTCGTAGGGTGTCTCAGACAGTAACTCCAAGGTGCATTGGGGGGTGTTGTTTCCCAGCAAGGCTTGCAATTACAGACGTGCCAGGTAGGACAAAGCATTCATCGTTGTGTCTGGGTTTGGCAGAAACCCTTCTGAATGATGAAGCAGGTTCCTGCGAAGGCATTGATATGAAAGTCTTTTAAGATGCAAGTCAAGAGGCCAGACGTGAGATGTGAACAAGACTTATGGGGTCATCCAGCCCGTCACCCTGTCTCTGTAATGTGACTGCTGGCAATTTGGCAATTTTGTTCACGCTGTCTCAGGTGCTCAGGGAAAAAAAAACACACAGCAAACACAACTATAACTAAGCAATTGATTACTTTTTTTTTTTTTTTAAAGCTGTTCTAATAAAATTGGTGGTGTTTTGGTCAGTGCCAGTGTTAGCTGACTGTATCTGCTTTCACACTTCCATATTTATACATTCCTGAGAGAGGAGAGGGTGAAATATTGCACAAAGGTCATCTGTCTCTTCTAGCTTCTCCTGCCTGACAGTCTGGTACCATATTTATTATCTGTATATAGTAGGTCTTTGAACCTAAGTGCAAATCAACTTAGATAACGTTATCTGGGTCTACTGTGTTGTTATAAAGCCGTATTTATCAGTTTAATGCTACATCCATAGCATAGTGGAGGTTATGGTAAATGAAGTGCACGAGATGGTCTGAAGCACTTGAGTGATGTTCTGGAGGAAATCCAGCTATTTGATTTTGAGGAAATCCTTGTTTTAAAGGTACGTTGTAGCACAGGATCTGTTATGTTTTGAGTACAGACAATGCAGAGATGCAAATGCTAATTTTGTTTCTGTGTTTACTGCATCGTTTTCCTTACGTGTTTAGAAAACACGAGTCAAGGAGTTTGTGTAAAATCTCTAGCGCCTCAGTCTTTTCCTGCAATTCACTCTTTCAGCTGACTGCTCAGTCGGAAACATTATTCTTATCTCTTGTTTAAAAACATGAAAACATTGTGACTACAGTTTAGACTCCCTGTTGTGGCAATGATTTAAGCATTTAGCTATTCTCAGATCTTGAGACTTGGCTGAGAACAGATTCCTCAAGCTGGTTCATCCCTTTGGGCTCAGATACATCCTTTCCCATAGCTGTCGTCCAAGCATGTGATAGGTGTGCCAGGAAGCAGCTTGCAGTTTCCTGCAGGTCTTTTCTTGGACATGGTGTAAGAATCGTTCAAATTTATGTTCCACTCCATCCTTTGGTATTTGGAAAATAACTAGCTTTCCAAAATGTCACATATTTTATGCTAAAAGAGAAATTAAAGTATAGGAAAGTATATTATTTATGCTACAGATGTATTGCAGGAGGTTCACTGTAAGCACTGAGACACCAAAACCCCAAATGCTTCCGTGATGGTTTCAGGTAGTTTCGTGCCCGGTGTGGCTGCATCTGCTTTCCTTACCATCAGCCTCCCCACGCACGTATATTTTGCTCCTTGTGTGCCCTGTGGCCTCAGCCCACCTGCGAAACCCTCCTCTCTTTTGGCACCCCTTCGATGCCCAGAAGCTGCAGGCTGGGCAGGTTATGGCGTTTCACCACTGCAGCAGCTTGAGTGGTGGTACCTAAACAGAGCAAATAACTGGTGGCTCGTACGGCCAGCCTTTCGACAGTAGGGCAAGTGAGCTGGGGCACCCCTCTCCTCTTTCAAGCCAGTGATTTTTACAAAACTTCAGAAACTTTGGAAGCTTTCAGAGCAGCAGTGAGGAGTTCAGATCTTACTTTCCCCACTTTGGGCTGCAGAGGTCAAAGTTGGATCTAACGCCAGCAATTTGTTTTCATTTTTCTTAGAAAAGGTCTCTTCAGGAGTGGAGCGATACTGATGACTTTTACAGCAAACAGCTAAAGTAAAATGTCAGCACAGTATCTGTGGCGGCTAAGGGAGCCTGTACTCTCTCGTGGCTCTGGAAGGAGAGCAATATTAAGTTAAAATGGCTCCAGGGCAGAAAAAAAAGATGAGCTCACCTAAAATTAGATTAGAGCTCTAGCAGCAATAAGTCATTTGGAGAGAAGGATTAGAATTTTTTTGTGTGTTTGTTTACCTTTTTTATTTTTTTTTCCTTAAGTGCTGGCTTGCATGAGAACGTAAGTGACGCATTTCTGACAGAAGCCTGGTACAGAGGAAGTTGTCCATGAAAATTTTATAAAAATCTCTGCCATTTGAATTACGTTCATTTCTGTTCGAGCCAAAATGTAGTATCTGACAGAGTAGTAGCATGGTCTGTAAACAGAAATACTTTTATTTCACTTAGATACAGTCCATCGTGGTTGTTCTTCGTTATGCTGCTTCTGCACTATTCTTCTGTCCAGTCCTGCGCACAGTTTTTCAAAGTGTTGCCACTGAGTGGGGCCAGGGTCCAGCCGGTGGCTGTCTGTGGTGGGCTGGCCCCAGCTGGAGGCCAGGTGCCCCCCAATGCTGCTCTGTCACCCTCTCCTCAGCTGGGCAGTGGAGAGAAGGTATAACAAAAGGCTCCTGGGTCGAGGTAAGGGCAGATCAGTCAACCATCATGGGCAAACCAAACTTGACTTGGAGAAATTAATTTATTGCCAATCAAATCAGAGAAATGAGAAATAAAAACAAGTCTCAAAAAACCACCTCCCCCAGCCCCCCTTCTTCCCAGGCTCAACTTCACCCTCAATTTCTCTCCCTCCTCCCCTTCCAAGCAGCACAGGGGGATGGGGAATGGGGGTTGTGGTTGGTTCATCACATGTTGCCTCTGCCGCTCCTTCCTCCTCAGCGGGAGGACTCCTCTCATTGTTCCCCTGCTCCAGCATGGGGTCCCTCCCATGGGAGACAGTCCTCCACCAACTGCTCCAACGTGAGTCCTTCCCACAGGCTGCAGTGCTTCATGAACTGCTCCAGTGTGGGTCCCTCCCACAGGGTGCAGACCTTCAGGAGTAGACTGCTCCAGCGTGGGTCCCCCACGGGGTCACAAGTCCTGCCAGCAAACCTGCTCCAGTGTGGGCTTCCCACAGGGTCACAGCCTCCTTTGGGTGCCTCCACTTGTTCTGGCATGGGGTCCTTCACAAGCTGCAGGTGGGTATCTGCTCCACCATCATCCTCCATGGGCTGCAGGGGGACAGCCTGCCTCACCATGGTCTTCTCCAGGGGCTGCAGGGGAATCTCTGCTCTGGTGCCTGGAGCACCTCCTACCCCTCCTTCTGCACTGACCTTGGTGTCAGCAGAGCTGTTCCTCTCACATCTTCTCCCTCCTCTCTCTGGCTGCTGTTCCCTCAGCAGTTTTTTTTCCCCTCCTCCTTAACTCTGTTACCCCAGAGGCACTACCACCATTGCTGATGGGCTCAGCCTTGGCCAGCAGCGGGTCTGTGTTGGAGCTGGCTGGCATTGGCTGTATCGGGCATGGGGGAAGCTTCTGGCAGCTTCTCACAGAAGCCACCCCTGTAGCCGTCTGTCCTGCTACCAAAACCTGGCCACGCAAACCCAATGCACTGTCGGGCCGTGGCATGTGTAGGACATTGCAGGGTGTATTCAGGCAGCTGTTCTCAAAAACAATATTGCTCGTCTTTCAAACTATTTTGGGTATGTTGCTATTAGTCATTTCTGTACAACAGATGATACTTAAGATACTGTGAAATGCCCTGTTCTGTAATCACACAGAAGAAAATATTTTTTGTATTCTCATCTAGCAGCGCTCTATAAATTGCATGTCTAGTATCATCAGTATTTCGTTCTTCAATAATTATCTCTATATTGATACTTTTGAAAGCTTTCAATCCTAGTTACTGTGTTTGAATAGAGAGATATATTGATGATAAATTGGTAATGATTTGTATTTTATCATGATAGAAGAAATCAGCGATGTGTTGGTTTTTATCTGTGTCTCTATTTTCTTTCATTATAGCAACTGCTGTGCACTTTGAGGATTTTCATCTTTAAAGTGCTTCATAAACATGAACTGGATAAGTACATGAGTATTACTTTGGGATGTGCAACTGTTCTTATTGTTGTTCACAAGTGAACAAGTTGAAACAAAGTACATGATTTTTTTCCTATTTTGGTTCATTGTTGTATGTCTGCCTCAGGTGTTCTGGATAATTTCAGAGCACAACAGAAATTTTATGGATAAAATAATATTTAGCTTCTTGTTTGGGCTTAGTTCTAAAAGGCAGTTAGCTTGGTTTATCACACAGTTGTAAGGTAAAAATCTGTGGTGTGTGTTTTGCATCAGTAATGAAGATCATTTTTTGAGGAGATGAAAGCTAAGACCTATAGTATTTGGTTAAAAAAATCTTCCAGCCAAAAGTTTACACTAGAATATTTCCAGAGAAAATAAGATGGTATTTGGCATAATTGGATGGTCTGCAATTCCTGCAATTAATGTAATGATTTCAGGATTTCTCATACATTTGAGAATCAACAAAGGTTGCCATTATAACCCATTTCAGTGCCCAGATAGCGTGAGAAGGCTCATATTGCATAGGAAATTTCTGCTTTTTCCTAAAAGCTATATAGTTGTTTGTGTACAGTAGGCAAAGGAAGTCATTACGTGAGGAAAGTATATATCTGAACACTGTCTGGATATGGAATCCTTTCTTAATAAGTATACATGGATCTCCTGTAAACAGTAAATGTTTGTCTTGAAGGAAAGGTAATATTTCTGATGGAGTACTGTATTAGTAGCCTTTACGGCTTCCAGTAAGGAAAAAAAAGGTAATTGTCTCTTTAATGCATCTCTGAAACAAATTTTAAGCGAAGACATAATGTACCTTAACGGAGTCCATAAATTTGTTTAGGTAGAAATCAGAGTCAAACTGACAATGAAATACTGAATTTTTGCTTAAGTTGATCATTTAGGTGTCAGCATAATTGAAGAATGTTATCTTGAAGTCTCTTTCATCCTCTTTGTCTTCTGAAAGCATTTGTCACTATAAACTGATACTGAGAGGAGAAAAAAATGGGGGAAGGGAAATGTGCAGCGCTAAAAAAAAAAAAAAGCTGGTTTGTTATCATGGTCATTAGAGAACCTTATAAAGAAAGATTGTCGCTTTCTACCTTCATTAGCAACCTGTCAGGAGCTCATAGTCCATGATAGATTTGTTTGCATAATTCCATCCATAATTTTTGTGCTTATATAAACATAAACAACTTCAATTTTTAAGTATCTAATTATCTGAAGAAACTATTTCTCCAATAGTAATTGCTTACTGCACTAGTGAAACAGATTTGTACTGAAGGTGTCCATCTGTGTTTAATGCTATAATTTTTTTTGCAGCAGATACTGCTGCTCCTGAAAAGCATTGCACAAGGGGTGCGTGTCTCATTTTTACAGGGGCTTGACTGGAATGGCAGGGACAGAGCCCTGGTGTTTTTTTGTACTTAAGTGTAGTGCTACATTCATTAATGTTTATGTAAAGCTTTGAAATTTAAAAGCATTTAATGAAATAGTAGGGCTAGATGAAGAAGGAGTTTGCAGCAGTTGCAGTAGGAGGACTAAATTCAAAATTGTAATCTTGAAGTGATCCACACTGATATTAGTAGTTTCTGTCCAAGTATTTTATGTTTAAATTGCCCAGAAACTTAAAGCTTCACCTACAAATGCTTCCATTTAGACAGTGTGTCAGACCAAGAGCATCTGCAAGGCAGAGCTCAGCGCTCCTCCTGCCAGCTGCCTTAGAGGCTTCTCACGGCTGTGCCATGGAAGTGCCTGGAGCAAACCTCGGGGATTGTTCTTCAGGCTTGCTCTTTGGGGACTGCTCTTCAGACTTGTTCTTTTTTTTTTTTTTTTTTTCCTCCCTTTCCCAAATCACATCTGGAGAAGAAGGAGCCCTCTTGGTTTTTTTCATTTAATTTTATGATCCGGTTCCAACTTTAGGCATTCCCATGGCTTGAGAAACCTGTATGCCTTGGCCTGAGAGGGTTTTAACCCGTGTTGTGCACTGCAGGGGAAACGCTCACCGGGATCTCTGCTGTTCAGGGGTGTTCTCCATCTTTCTTACAGTGTTTTCCTTAAAGGTGTGAAGAAACAGAGAATTAAGTGCATGGGGAAAAAAGGGCATAAAACAAGAAACTCGCTTAGTTCTGGTCATGTATTTTATGTTATTTTTTTGCAAGTTTAACATCTTGCTTTTATGGTATTTCACTATTGTATATGGTGTGTGATTAAGATTAGCTCCAAGACCCATCCAGCTCCTCAGCGTTTCCTATTAGCTACCCATAGGGAGTTTCCTACCTAGAGTTTCGCACCCTGGATTTCATTCCCCTACTGCTGGAGGAGGATTCTGTGTCTGAATATCACATTCAAGACTTTTCAGAAGCTCGCTGGGAGAGCCAGGACTGGGGCTGAAAAGTTTTGAATTTTCTGGTCTTGGAAACACTAAATCCTGTTGTCCTTCTGACATGAAGCAATAGTGCTGCACCAGTATTGAACCAGCATTCAGCTTTACAGAATATCTGTAATTTAAATTAGTAGCAGAATTAATACTATCACACTCCTGGCAGCACACTTGATGCTGAAAATTAAAAGGCAAAATTACTTTTGTCAAAATGCTTTGTTCTTCCTCAAATGACTTGTTTAATTATTCAGCATTCACACCAAGAGAGAGCAAATATTGAGGGAAGAGCACACCAGTAGGCTTGACAGCCATAAGAATCTTAAAACAGGCATTTATTTCTGGTTTTCTTTCAAGGCTTCTCAAGTTTTGTTCAACTTCTCTAGCACTCATTAAAATCTAAGCCATTTCTGACAGTGTTCCTGGGCTTTCACACTAAAATACAGATTTAAAAAATTTTTTTTTAATTTTTTTTAAAGATAATTTGTATGAGTTAATCTCATGTCAGTTAATGCACAGGAGCAAGCAGAGAGAGAAAAGATTTCTAACAGCATTGTGCAGTGGATAGGACTCTGTAAAAATTGCAGAGGCCACCCTAAGATGTAGGGAATGCTCTAAGATACTCAACAGTGTGTACAAAGAATCTTTGTATTTCTGGCTTTTTTTTTTTTTCCCCCCCAAAGAGAATCATACATCATCTCTACTGCTAATTCTGTGTTGGATCAATGCACAGTGCTCCTACTTCTTGTGATGGAATTTTCCAGCACTGAATAATTGAGAGGTTTATTTTGTAGCCCTTGAGAACAAAGACAGATTTCATCTTTTGGGGGGGGGATGGGGACGGGGGGGACGACGTGTTTTGGTTTTGTTTTGTTTTCTGATACCATCCTGCCATTGCTAGAACTAGTGTAGCCCCACCATGGACAGAAATGCTGGAAGTGCTCTCTGGAGGGGCAGAGGCCATCTCTAGCTCTGCTTTAGACATGCTGCTCACAGTAGGTCTATAGGCTTTGGGGCTCAGCTTCCCATAACTTTCCTGCAGACAAAAGCATGCAACGGGATGGAGAAGTGCAGGAGGGCTTTTGGGTCTAAGTTAATAATTGAAGAAATACTCCAAATGTACACCAGAGACCTGCACTGCAGAGGGCGGGGAGGGGGGGATGTCTTTTGCCTTACAGTTGCTATTGATTGAGGATTTAAGAATTGAAGCACACTTTGCAGCTGTAAAACTTAAGAGAACAGGACACTTATTTAGATTGGGATGCGGCAGATGAAATGCGTGTGAGTATGAGCTGCCTGGAAGCACCTGCCCACAGCGTGTGTTCGGTGTTAGGGCAGAGGAACTCAAGAATGATGGCCCAGTAACTGAAGCAGTGTTCTGCTGACCAGCCCTGATGTGTAAAAGATTCCCAGTGCCTTCACCTGAGTTTTGTTCAACCTTTGTTACAGTCAGTTACTGTTTAACCCGTTCGCAAGAACAGCATCCCTCTGCAATGGCAAGGACGTTCTCATTTTGACTCGCCAACATTAGACATATAGAATGTATGTTTTTATATAGCAAGTGAGCAATTGATTTAATTTCTCTTTTGTTTGTTCATAAGTGAAATAAAGCTGATAGTGTGAGTGTGTGAAGGAGACAGACCTTGAGTCTTCCCAAAGAAAGGAGCTGGTTTCCTTAGCAACAGGCAAGGATACGTGATACCTCTCCAAATAGTTGTTCTCCTCTTCCCCAGGTCCTGCTCTCTGTTGCAGCTCACTCATTATGCACCAGAGCAGATAGCATTCCTGCAGCATGAGCTAATTGTAATGCCTGATAGCTGGTAGCTGTCATTGGCATTGGGCAGAAAATGAAAAAATAAATAAAAAATAAAAAAATTGAATTTGCCATCTGAGTGTCTGGTTCTAACAACAACTTGATTATTTCTGTTATTACTAGTGATACATAGTCCCTGCTAAGGTTTCACTTCCAGTGGGTATCGCTGGCATTTATCATTATGAATGATAGGGATAAACACAGGTTTTCTTGCTGCAGACTCTGATGAGGGTTCCTTCATGGCTGATAGGATGTAGATTGAGAAGGGGAAGAGGTGATTCTTTACTCAGCCTTTGCTGCTAGTGTAAGACCCTAGCTGTAAATGCAAGTCATTTTGTTAATTCATTCCAGAACTGACAAATAGAGGTTGGTGAATACTATGCAGAGCTTCTGCTTCTGTGCTTGTGGCAAGACATGACTATATCCTCATTAGGAATCTTATTTTCAGGATGGAGAGACAAATAAACAGACTATTCAATATGGTGAACTGAAATTCCTGGTTTTAGAAGTTTGAATCCCTAACCCAAGCATACCTGAATAATGGGAAGTTAGATAAGCTTTTACCCCAGTTTATCTGGAGGAGCTGAGATTAGAAGTATTTGAACACAGTTTTTGCTTCTGCATTTTTACGTATTTAATTTTTATTTTCAACGCAGTTCCCAGGATACTAATGTCTTAGTAACAACTACAGTCTTTTGACTACTGTCATACAAGCACTTAAAAATGAGGAAAGGAAATGAGGCCAATCTGTGCAATAATGATTTTTATACCATAGTCATACCAAGAAGCTACAGCTAGCCGTGAGAGCCCTCTGTGCTAAGAACTGTATGTATAAATGTGAAGAGATTTTCTTTTTCACTCCTGGGACCCAGCATAGAGCTTGCATCCAGGGCTAAAAGAATATGAAGGTAGGCACCGTGGTGGCCATTCAATTCAGGGCTGTTGCGCATCTTTTAAAAGTTCCTTAGGCAGCTTAAGTAAATCAGAAAAAGAAAGGAAAAGCTTTTACTGTGGCTGTTGTTCATTCATTTAATGCCTGTAAAATGCTGGACACCCAAAGTTCCCACTGAGTGCTGAAAACAATTAAGTAGCTTTTGGGGTTGTACATGTAGGATCCCTAAGTGTGCTCTCCTAAATATTCTTGTTTGGAATAATTCATGTTTTTGCAAGTGTTTGAATTTCTCATCATCTTCAGTCTTGGTGTTCCTTGTATTTGCTTAAACAATGAAAAGCCACAACCATTGTGAGAAGTGAGTAGTGGACTTTGCCTGTAAATAACAGCAGTCTTATGCACATTGCAAATCATTTCTTTCTGAAAGACCTTAGCCCCGTGTCATTACTTAAGGGGAAAAAACAAAAAAAAAGCCCAGCCATTTCTGAGCAAGCAAATATTTAGGCTATATATATGTATCCTTGCTCCTTTTGTCAGGCCATGTTATCAAAACAATTTATTATATGCTTCAGCACTGTCCTCAGGGCTTCCAAGTAGCATGCTGGTAAAACAGAACATCTTCGATGGCATCTGCTCAACAGTGCTGCATTTCCAGTTTGCTCTTTGTTGACAGCTACCTTTCATCAGGCACCAAGTCTGCAGGAGTACAAAAGACTGGACTTTTACAGGTCCTACAAAGGAACCTCCACAAATTAAATTTTTAAGGTTGCCAAGTACCACTTTATAGAATAAGCAAAAGAGGGGAAAGGTATTACATTATGAGAAGCAGTGTGCTACTTCAAAATGATTGCTGCATTAATAGTTTGTATCAAACGGCAATTTTAATTCTGTCTCTATTGGAGAAATAGAAAGCAATTAATCTTTTGTAGCACATTGTGAAAAATAAGGGCTTAAACGGGATCTCAGTGAGGCTGTTCCTTCACTTAACCTTGAGCTGGGCAATAAATAATTATAAATACAGCTACATCACAAGGCAAAAGTAATTTGGTGAAATGGAATTATCATCTAATGCAGGAATTAGAAATCTGAATTAGGTTTCCTGATGTTCTTTGTTCCAGAGAAGTATGAATTTGCCTGTGATTTGTGTGTAAAAGAGTGGAGCCGGGTTTTACAAAGCACCTTTTATACCCAAGCTATCACCAAATTATTTGTATTGCAGTGCTGGTGTAGGCAAATGCTCAGCTATAACTCACCTAGAGCCTCTGATCATAGGACTTGTTTTATGGAGGGAGAAGGCGATGGCTGAGGTGCATGGATGTATTAACATCTTTCGAATCGTTTCCTGCTCTTCACTCAGGGCACTATATCATCAGTGCTGCCTTCCACAAAATTTTCAGTGGTACCACATCATATAAAAGTTTTCTGGTCCATTGTGGTGAGCTGCTGAGGAGACTGAAGATACAAGTCAAAGCAGCTTTACCCTGACCCTCTCTCTCCTGCCCATGCAGCTTCAGGGGACACCTTTCCCCCCCGGTGCCACCCTGCTGTTCGTACAGCTCCCCTGCATGCCTTGCAGATGCCAAAGTTGCGTTGCTAACCTCGTTTCACCTTGGGGCTTTTCAGCCAACTCGGTGGAAGCTGGTCAGTGAAAGGACCATCAGTTCACGTCATGGAGCAGTGTACAAGATGCTGTACACTGTATCTCCTGATAAGGAGAGGCAAAGGATGTGAAGAAAAAATAATGCGGGAGTCGAGAGCTTTATTTTTCTATTCCAGAACCGTGCCTCACCATACTGGCCCACTGGAGCAATAGGCAGGAGCCATTCAAGCCCCTGGCTAGCTCCAGAAAAATGAGGAGCCATGAGTTTGTTATGTCAGGGTCATGTTAAGGAAGAAGACATTCCTAAGTAAAATAAATATTATTCTGCTTTTCTTCAAATCGCTTAGCAGTGTCGCTCAGAAATATGACCTTGCAATATAAGGAGCAAGAAACTTGTTCCTAGGAAACATAGCTAGCAATAGCAGTGGGTTTGTAGGGCATTGTTGTTGAGTCTGCACACTGGTCCCACTAATTTCATGGAGATACCATATGTCTGCAGGGAAACATATTTATACTTCCATGGTGGAAACTTCACAGTGATAGAGACTCATCCGCTTTTATCTGTTTTGTCTGTGTTGATAGTGAGCTGTGGAGTGTTTACAAACTAAAGAGACTTCATAGTTTTATAAAGTGTCAAAAATAGATGTACTGTGTAATTCCGTGCATACTCTTCATTTCTTCTGTGCAAATTTGAGATTAAACAAATGGCTACAAAAGCTGACATGGTATGCTTCAATTTGACAGAAGCTAAGGAAGTGTAGCTTCTACCTATTTTTCCCCACTTTGAAGTCTTTACTTGTTACATAATAAGTAAGAAAGTGGAAGCGCAGAGCTATTCATTTTTATTAAGAATTGTGGTCAGGTGAGCCATGTGTGGCAGGGACTGAGTCTTTTTAGTCCTCAAACAAATCGGTTTTCTGGCCAGTTTGAAACCTAGAGGAGGGCACAGTTAGTTTAATTTCTGTCTGGTCGTTCTACTTGGTCCTGATTAATATGTTACATGAGTTTACAGTGGTGTTTGAAGTGCATTAGGCAGCTCATTTGTGCTATAATATGGCCCATTGTGTAAATATAGAAAGATATGATTTATTGGGGAAACAGGTGTAGGCACGTGGAAATACAATTTGCCTTAGAGAGTTGTTTCTAATTGACTAGTAAAATGGTGTTTCCGAGTAGGCCATAATTAATCAGCAAGAACTCTTTTTCTGAGTTTCCTCCTGTAAATGAACAGACTCGGCACATCCATCAAGTAGAAGCTGAGAAAATGAGAGGGGAAAAAGCCTGAGTCTCCAGTGAGCAAAGTGGTTGTATTTCGGTGAAGCAATCCCAGCAGGGTGCTTTGCTGAGTGATCACAACATTGGCTTTGAAAAGAAATCCTGAATTTCTCATTTCTTGTAGGTTTGTTAAAGTTTTAATACACTAGTGGTTGCTACTGCATGCTAAGAAGGTGGCTGGGGTGAGTCACGAAGAACGATGGCACAAAAAATGGGCTGGTAAACGAAAACCTTCCTCCGATAAGTGGTCTCACACATTTTTTTCTCATCTTCTTTTTCATTACATTGTGATGTGCAAGTACATCAGTAGTTAACTGTAATAGCTCTAATCATGCTGAGCTCACCAATCACAAAAGTGAATGTCAAAAACTTGTTTTGAATATCTGTTTTACAGCAGCATTGTTACAGTGTTTTCAAAATCTTTAGGTCTGGAGATGTTTAATCTGGAGAGGAAATAAGTGATAACCCATTTTTTATAATATATTGTAGTAATTTGAAAATCTCAGTAAGTTTTGATAATCAGAAATGTGATCTAGCTTTATTTTTGTATGTATTATGTTGGTTCCAGACCTGTCACGCTGAGAGGTAGGACTTGACCGTGCACACTATGCTGGTGATGGAACGGGTGGATATTGGTGGATCTGCTGTGCAGGTGGTTGATTTCATACTCTGCTTTAGTACATTCAAGATTATCTCATTTATCTCCTTGTTCAGCAATTTGGGAATGAGATTTAGTTTTTAATACCTGAAAGTCAAAGGACTCCCAGCCATCTGTTGTTTAGTGTAAGGTCCATCAAGCTTTCTGGTTAGAGAAGGATATTTGAAGAGAAGGCAGGGCTTCCTGAATGTGGAAAAGAGGGGAATGTTTGGGTGTCCATTACAGGAATCAGCCCTCAGAAAACCACTTGCTTAATTTCCAAGAGTTGACTTCTCTTCAAAAATCTTAAGAACTAGCTTGTTGGAGTGAAAGCCAGAAGTCCAACAGTTAGGTGGGGTCATATGTGTAATTTCAGAGTTGGGTTGTGCTGTAAATGAGCAAAGCTGTAATGTTCCAAATGGTTGTCCAATTCCTTAGCTCAAGGTCCTGTGTCATGTCTTTCCAGTGGTTTTGAAACTAGCGATAATTTTATATTAGTTTTCCAAGAATGCCCATGAGCTGCTTAAGAAACTGCTTTAGTCTTGCTGCACAGTAAAGGTACTCAAAGCACTCTTTCAGGATTCAGTATATCAGCTGTATTTTTACTTTTGCTCAAAAAGTGGCTCTCCAAGCATTTTCTATTGCTTTCTAGAATCTAAAGGCCAGAACTTAAGATGATGATACTGAATCTGTCCTTTTTAAAACCTTGTTTCTCTAAACACCTGCAATTTCTACAACTCATTGTATCTATCGTACTAGAAACACAGCCTGTGGGCTGCTGGTCCTTGGGAAGAATTGTGTTGGCCCTGAGAGCTGCCCTTTGTTGCGTGAACGTTGGGGACTTCCTAGTACCAGCAGCTCAATCTTGTTTAAGAAGTACTGAAGATTTTTTTTTTTCTTGGAAACAATTTTGTGAGGTTAAAAGCAGTCACTGTATGATAGAAGAAAAGGTGAAATTGAAATCGTTTCCCCAATTTAGCTGCTTTCATGTGAAAACCAGCTGCCTCCTTTGACTTGTCCTTTTTTCCTCCTGCAGCAGAGCTGTGGGCCACTGAAGTGCATACTTACATCCATTCCTGTTCAGGTCATCATTTCAGGGATATGAGTCCCATCTTGCTCAGTAGGACTTGCTTACATGTTTAAAATGCTTTCTGTATAAGGATTTCCCCCACCCCCCCCCCATATCTGAGGCAAGAGCATGAGCAGAACTGAGCACTGCTGCTTCCTAAAGGACTGTGGATTCTGTTCTGATCCCAACTGACCAGCAGTTGATTTCTTAACATCTTCAAAACCCGTGCTTTGGGATGACCCCAAGACCAGATAAGTTTGTGTGGAGCTTTTTTTTCCCCATTTATTTTTCAGTATGGTTTGTGTCAATCTGTTTCTTTCTAAAGATGAACCTCCTTCATATGATTAACACAAGCCCCACATGTGTGACTTGTGAGTATGAGGAGAACGTACATAGGCAAGTATGTTGTTCCTTGTACAATTAAACAAGGAGGAAAGAAAGCTTGTGGCTTTAAGTGCCAACTCTCCCCAGGGCAGGAGGTTAACATTTGACAACTGCCCTTTTGAGGTGTCGCAGCAAAAGCAGATGCAGATTTCATCAAGGCTTGATCTTTTGAAATTCACTTTGCCTACTCAGCGTACTTCTCACGGGGTTTTTCCCACAGCTCACAAAGGATCCATCTGGAGAAAATTGCCAGCGATTTATACCAATCCATCTGCGTGCTTGAATGTCTAGACCTGTGCAAGGGCTGAGGTAAAGGCTTTATAAGCCATCATGCTCAAAAACATTTTGAAGTCCTCCTGTGGTTCACAACATAGGAAATAGGAAGATTAGAAATTCTGCTGGGGGGCACTTCAGCAATTTACAGGGCAAATTCTGTTGCAATGTATATGATTATTATGTAATTAAATACTGCATCTCATTCATATACGCTTGAGTCACTGGAATTAAGGTTGTAGGTGCTACTTTTGCATTGCCTTTTCCTGATTTCATGTAACCATGCCCATGGTGCTCTCTGAGGCCATACGGACACAAGTGTATTGAGCTCTGTTAACGTTTTAAAGAGCTGGAAATGTGACCCCTTCAGGCAATGCAGCTGTAGCCAACTGTCTTGGTTTTGGCTGAGATAGAGTTAATTTTCTTCCTAACAGCTGGTTAGTGCTGTGGTTTGGATTTAGGATGAGAATAATGTTGATAACACACTGATGTTTTAGTTGTTGCCAAGCAGTCAAGGACTTTCCAGCTTTTTGTACTGCCCTGCCAATGAGAAGATGGGAGTGCCCAAGAAGCTGGGAGGGGACACAGCCAAGACAGCTGACCCAAAGCGGCCAAAGGGATAGTCCGTACCATATAATGTCATGTTCCATATATAACTGGGAGGTGGGCCAGGAGGCAGTTCTGCTCAAGAACTAGCTGTGTATCAGCTTCAGCTGGTGACCAATTGTGGTGTGTATCACGTGTTTTATATATTCTATTATTATTATTATTATTAATCATTATTGTTGTCTTCATTTTCTGCCCTATTAAACTGCCTTTATCTCAATCCACAACTTTTACCTTTTTTTTTCTTTTTTTCTTTTCAGTTCTCTCCTCTATCCCACTGGGGATGGAGCTGTGTGGGTGTTTTAGCTGCCTGCTGGGTTAAACCACGACACCAACAATGACAAATTTCTCAGTTTTCAGTGCTTGACTTTCATTTGGGGTGCCTGCTTGTCTCTGTACAGACGTCTGTATGTGCTTTGCTCCAGATTTATTTCTCAAGCTTTTTCTTACAGTTCATGCATCCCTAGCTTTAGGAATAACTCCAGCTCCCTACTGGAGAGTCCTTCGGTTGTGAAACTGCTGTGATCACACTGTGGAAGAGCGGGGCTAGCATGAAAGGAGCTTTGGGGGGTATGGGACTTCAGATCTTAACTTTCTGCTGGCGTGAGCTGACATGTGGGACACGTGCATCTGCACAGACCATCCTGCACCATCAGATTTCTTATTTGTGAGAAGGGCTTGGGAGAGAACGGTGGTCCAAAACTAAAGGGCATGTAGGTTTTCCATCCCGACCGCTTCAGCCTTCGGTCTGAAAAGCAGGTTATTATCTGCTGAGTTAGAATTGTGTTTGTATTTTGGCAGTACATGAAAATAGAGCCCTAACAAAGGGCTACCAGTTCTCCTTGCTTGAGCAATAATATTGATCCAAAGAAGATGGAAAAGCTTTTGTCGTCTTGTTACAAAAGATTGTTATATTGACATAACAGAAACTGAAAAATTGAACATAGTATGGGGGAAATTTTTCCTTTCATTTGCAGAAAGATGCTTTACAGTTACTAGGTTGTAAAAGCAGGTGGTAAAATACTCTTGGCTTTTATACAGTATTTACCTTTTATGGCAGCTTTCCAGGACCACTGTCTTAGGCCTGGGAATCCTAGTACTATTTTCCTCGGAGACCTAAGGAACCTGACATATATGGAACATTTCCAGTTTTCATGTTAACTTGTTGTTTGTGTTGCCATAGTTGCTAGAGCCCTGGAGTAGAGCCACGGCTGGGTATTTATTAAACACCTAGTAGAAAAGAAGGGGGCTGGAGGGATACTATGTGCCTCAGCAAGTTTCTGAGCAGTATGGAGAAAATGGGGAAAGGGAGACAGCAAGGAGCAGATGGCAAGAGCAGAGACCACTTTATCTCCTTTCCTTCCCGTGGTGCTCTCTGTTTAGTCTTTTTCTTGCAAAAAGAGTCATGAAATTGTAAGTCCGTCACACTCACTGTGTTACAAGACGCTGGGATTTGTTTTGTAATGAGATCTCGGAGGCACAAGAGACCATCCTTGTTTTCCCTTTGGAAGAAAAATGAAGTGCCGCTGCAGCAGCTAGGCTGGCTGCTGTGGCCAGAGAGGCTGTGCAGCATGGAGAACCTGGGAAGCTGTCAGAGGAGATGGAGACGAAGCGATGTTTTTCTGGTAAATTGGGCTCTTCAGACAAAGAAACATTTGCAGTCACACAGAGAAGTTAGCCTTTCAGGGGAAATGTCCTGAAAGACATTTTGAAGACTGCAACATAGAAATGGGTGTTTGGGAAGGAAGGAGATTTGGAACCTATTTAAGAGTGAAATTTTCCAGGGAACAGGGGATAAAGTGAATATTTTCTGGGTTAGAGGGCGTGGGAGGAATAGAAATAAACATTTTCTCATCACTTTTAGTGCCCCGATTACTGGAAAGCTGTGAGTGTTATTTCATCGCTTCAGGATGACAAGGGCGGGCAGGTGATGGGGTAGGGAAGGGTATTCTTGTTTCTTCTGTCGTTGAAATCAAGTCAGGGGCTGTGGCAATGACTACTGCCTCCTACTCAATTTGCAGTAGAGAGGAGAATCCCTCCCCTGCTCAGAGGTAAAGTTTAACAGAATATTTCTGGTCTTTTGGTAAGGTAGAATTTGAGGGATGCTGCAAACACATCATGTAAGTGTCAACTATAAACCTGAAGGGAAAAAAGAAAGGGCAGGAGTGACTTCCTTATTACAGCTTTGATGTTCAAGTTGTTAGTGAAGAAACAAAAATGCTCCCATTCTTCTTCCTTGCTTGAAGAAATCTATTTCTGCCTTGTACTTCTATTAAGTGCTGTAAAAAAAAAAAAGCATAATTACAGTGTACTAAACTAATTCTTTTACACTCTATTGAGCTTAAAATAATGTTGAATCCATATTTCCATTAGCTAGCAATGAAAAAACTATTAAGAATAGCACTTAACGTACAATCAATTCAATTCCTGCAAATGTTTCTAAAGAAGAATGGTGCTGCAGAGCCGTAAATAAATAGAAGTGATAGCCTGCACTATGCTGTAATATCTGTACTACCCAGAATTTCAATTCAAGGAAAAAAGCGTTCTTTCTTCGAATCATTGGATTAGAGCTACAAAAATCAAGGGGCAGGTTCAAAAAGCAGCTGAGCTCTTCTTTCCCATATGCTTTTGGGAAAATAACTCCTAAGTTTTGCCACTTTTGCATCTTTTCCAAGTCCCCATCTGTAGGGAAAGTGTTTATCTAGCTTACTTTTAAAGTATCAATCTGTATATATAGGTATTTTATACCGTTTCAGTTACACTGTCACTGGGGCATTTTTCATACAGAGACTATAAATATAGAAACATGATTCTCTCAGGCATTTACTGGCATAAACTCAAGAAATTGTCACCTTCCTCTAAAAATGTTACAAACTCATTCTATAAGCATGCAGTATGTCTGAGGTCCTCAGGTTATACGGTAATGGGTATCATAGAAATAGATAGATATTATCACTTCCCAAGGGAGTGTTTTGGATTAAATAGAAGTTAAAAATGCCCACCAGAAACAAACTCTTTGTTAAATGTGCTTTATCTTTTGGAGATGAGCCGATTACAGTATAATTGCTGATAAACTTCTTTTCGATCCACAGCAAGATGTAACTGCTTTGACCGAGTCATTAATTTCTCTCGTTGTTCTTCATCTAGGAGCTGTAAAGACACAAAGATGTGCTTCCTAGTGTATCAAAATGGGAGGACTGTAATAATTGGAGGCAGATAGAATTTGTTGAACTTTTCCAGGTAATATCAGAAGAAGAGTCTGCCGTGTGGCACTCCATGGCACTGTCCAGGGACATGTTCTCTTCAGAGGACACCCTCTGAAGTCCAGGTTGACTGTGAAGTCAATCTTGATCTATGCTAGTACGTCAAAGGGTAGAATTTAGCCCAAAGTGTCTTAAAATAATTTTTCAATATTTTTACAGTAGTAAAACCTTGCTGTGGGAGGAGACTTTGGCAAAGTGCTTTTTCTGTGGCTCCTTTTCCAGGGCTACTCTGAGCCATAGGAAGAGCCTGGCTCTTACTGCGGGTTTGAACTGGTGTGTGACCAGCGAACGAGCGTACCCAGTAACTCGCTTCCTTCACAGAAGTGGCGATGCAGGTGCCAGCACGGTGACCGCAATATGGCCAAGTCCCCATCCCGTTCTGGGTATTAGCACAGCTAAACCATAGCAGCGCTGGGGTCACTTTTACCAGTCCCGTCGAAGCCGTGCAGCGGGCAGGCGCAGGCAGGGTCTGCGGTAGGTTGACAGCCTGCAGGTCTGCAGCCTGTGGTTTGCTTCACTGCCTGCAACCTGGAAGCAAGAGGCAGTTATTTTCCAGCTTCCACCTAAAAGGTAGCATCTAAACTGTGACCTTCTGTGCCAAACTTTGTTCCACAGCCAATTTGTAAATGCTTTGTATGTCAACTTTAGCAGGGAAGCCTCGGCCGCTCTCACCGTCATAACGTTATCTTCCAAAAAGCCAACAAAAATACAGCTTTGATGTGATTCTTTAGGTGCTCAGATGCTGCTGCATGCGAGGTATTATCATGAAAACCACATTATCACAGTAATTCAGGGCCTTCGGGCATCTGATGTTGCCAATTGCCTTCACTTCTTGCTGGTATGTAATTTATCACCGGTGTGCCCTACCCTGCTAAAATGCACCCTTTGTGGGCAGAGGCAAAGCTAATATACTTTCAAAGTGTATTTGAATTGCTTCAATAAATCACAGCTGTCACTGTAAGCAGTTTTATCACTTGCCAGAACAATATGTTATCTTCATGCTTTGTAGTCTTGATACTATTCTGGAGTTTTATTTGTGTACATTGTAATGCATCATAACTTATTTTATCAAACAAATTTGAGCAGCCCTGATTTTTTTTTCTTTTAAATGGAAACTTTGCCTTGCCCTGTAAAAAAGACAGCATTTTTATGGGATGTGTTTTATAGATGTAATTATTATTTTTTATTATTAATTAGCCCTAACAACACTTGCAGTTTGTTTTCAATTTGTTAATTTTCATTCTTTTAAGCGGTTCATGCAGCTGGGGTAGCTTTGTTTCGTAGCTCATTTCCTCTCCCGCTCTGCTGTGTAGCAGGAAGAGCAGCTACACAGTTGTCCAGGGCCATGGAGTCTCTGCAGCGAGTAGGACAGTGGGCAGATGCAGGATCCTCCCTGCCTCATAGAGTTTATTTGCTGCCTGTGCACAATATCCACCTAACTAATCAATTGTGTGGATTTAAAATAATAAAAAGCCTCCTCAATTATGGAACACAGTTGTAGACAAGCCTTCCTACCTGAGACCTGCAGGATAGCGTAACGGGAAATCACGAGTAGTTAATTGTGCCTAAGGCATAATTAATTCCTTCATCTGGCAGTCTTTCCCCTGAATCACAGAAAACAGCCGGGAGCACGAGTGGCGTGAGGATTTGTCAGAGCTGCGACGTGGTGCTCAGGCTTGGGCCGCGAAGAAGGAAAGTTGTGTTTCAGCAGCCAGACCGGCTCTCTTGGGCACGGACCAGCCGTGCTCACGCCGTCTGCCTGCTCCCCCCGTCCCGGGTGTGCTGGGTGATACTGCTCCCATCCGCCAGCTCAGCCGCCCCACCGGGCAGGTTCCTGGTAACGTCACTGTAAGCTCTAGACAGACGCAAGCTCATCCATACTATTTTTCTTCTCCTGCCACAGTGGTAGAGCTCTTTATGAGTGTGACCTGTGGCTGCTTCAGGACCTTGCTGTTACTTGGAAGCTACTTTCAACAAGAGCCTCTCCTCAGCTCTCCTTTCTCAGGGGTGCTCTGACATTAAATACACTATTTCCAGGACAGCCAGTAAAATGTCTCCTTTTTTTATGGCCATGCCTACAATACCAGTGAATATTTATGAACCAATTTGCTATGGCTTCTCCTATGATGGGAAAAAAAAGTGCTTTGCTTTTAATTGATGCAATAGCTCATTCCAAAATATGAGAACAAGGTCTATAAAGTAGTCAGTTTGTGTAATTAGAAAATTATTTATTTGCAGCAGATATATTTGCTAAAATGTGAGGATTGTATTCATCTGGTTTTTAGTTTAAAGAAGTTATGTTAATTGTTTAAAATCGAACAATGGGTCTCCTGTAAGGAAAATTTATAGGTGTAGATTGAGTTCCTTGTCGTGACAAATAGTCTAAATGTATGACTTACATTTGTCCTTTTGCCATTACAGAAGTTCGTGTTTATTCTCAAGGTTAGCACTCGGAATGAGCAGTAGCTGCTAAAGAACATTTTGCAGATGTGTTTGCAGATCCCGTGATTTTCTCTTTTCAAAAATTTTAGCTACACAGACATTTTCAGCAGATTGGCTAAGCACATCAGCTACCGCTTCAGAAATGCATGTAAATTTTACATGGAGAGATGTTTCTGGCAGCTGCTTTGTGATTTGACTTTGAGCAGCCCCAGAAGAAGTATATGAAATCAGTTACCCCATCCAGACCACGTAAGCAAGACACAAGTATTTTAGCCTAAGGTCGACGTGGATGATGGTGCTGCATTAAATTCAGTGATTGCATCTATAGGAATGCATATATAACCCTGCCCACATGCATAGATCATTTCATAGGATCAGAGGAGCTAAGGATGGAGGATACTCATGTTTCTGTGAAAAACCACTAAGAAACCAAACCTGCACTTCCTACAGAAGACATCTCTCCCACCTCAGCTGAGCCTGGGGAGCTGGCAGTTGCCTTTTAGCAAGCATTGCAAACCCTTTGCAAACCCTTCCAGGTTAATTTCAAAATTCCCATTCGTAGTGGCTTGCTGGCAAATCTCTGATTTGCAGAGAGGTGTAGTTAAGACTTGTGCTCTGGCAAATGACTCTTACCATGCCCTCTTCCTCACCTTCCTGCCAGTATTGGCAGACCTTGGGCTCTGGGAATTCGGCCCTATCCTTGCAGGTGCTGACAGAAAAAAAAAAACCCAAACCCACATCTTTTTTCGACCAAAGTATAGTTCTTGATCCAGCTGAAAATTTTGTGAAGCTCTCTATGTAACTCTTAGCAAATTCAGCACTCAGAGGTCTCTTCATATTGTATACCAGATTGGAGATCAGTTGTTTTTCCATTTACTTTGTCAATTGAGTATATAGCACTTCTCAGCACTGCTGGATTTCAAAATGTCTGATGAAGAAGTCACCCCTCAAAACCTTATTTTACAGAGGAGAAAACAAATATGCAGAAAGGAGAAGTAATGCACTCAGAGTGTATTATGTCCCAGGCAAGCAAAAAGCTATCAATATTTATGATGTATGCAAGAAAAAAGTTCTGCAGCTGACTCTCAAATCTACCTTGACCACACACACAGGTTGATCTTCAGTATTTATGCTGACTTGAAAACTCCATACGTTTATGGTCTTTATTGTGCATTTTCCATAGCTCTGAATGCTTAGCTAGCATTGCTCATGAGTTCAGACTTTGCAAATACCCTTGGCCATGAAGATTGTAAACACAGTTTTGCTGGGGTTGCAAACTATTAAAAGTATGCTGTGTGGCAGCAAATGCTCCGTGGCAGCTCTGACCCAGTGATTTCTGAGAGCAGACATCTCCCTGGAGAGACCTGCAGCAGACAAAGCACAAGTATTCAGGAGACTTTCCTACATTTAAATTTGTGCTATGCTTCGGGGGTTTTTTGCTAATGAAAGTAAATTTTACATCATTTACAGTTGCACAGTTGCGGATACCTTGAGGAAAGATAAGGGGATCGGGACTGATCCTGTGGGTTTCGCAGGGCAAGCCAGCATACAACGCTTTTGCTTGACGGATCGGCCTTCTCAGGCTGTTGCACTGGTCAGGTTAACCAAAATATCCTCGTGCAGCGATAACAGTGGACGTTTCCAACTAACGAACATGCTCTGCAGTGAGAGCTGGGGGTGAGCAAGGGCAAAGAGAGGTTTATTTCCATGTAACTGAATTAAACCACGCTCCGGCTGAATGTTTTGACATCTGTTGACCACAGGCCTGATTCCAGGCTTGTTCAAGCCCACAGAAAAATTGCCGCTGGCGGAGTGACATCTGCCCGTGTCCCAAGCACCGCTGTCAGCCTGTTGGCCAACTCGGCAGAGACTTGGGAATCAATATAGAAACTAGGCGGTGTCTTCTGAAGCTACCTCCGTCCTCCCTCTCCCTTTTCTATTTCTTCTTCTCTCTTTGGGCCAAGATTTCTTGGCACAGCTGTGCGGAAAAGCTTGCCGCTTGCTGCTGACAGTGTCGTATCTATTAATTTCTTTTGTGAATACACAAGGAACTTGAGTCCCCAGGTGTTAACGCTCTTGTTTTCAAAAGTGCCACTAACCCCTTTTTAGGAAAGGCAAAGGCGAAAGTTTACATCCACTGTGCGTTTCCCTTTTTTTCTTTTTTTAAAAAATGCAGTTCATATTATTCTGCCCACCCAATGCAAGAGTTGAAAATATGTTTGCCTGTGATGTGGAGATAGGCATGCTTTGCAGAGGTAGCTGCCTGATTTATCGAAAGACTTTATAAAACACTATGAATGAGCTATTTTGCAGATTACTTGGCCACTTAAAAAAAAATCTCAAATTCCTTTGAAATGACAGAGTCTCCCCTCTGCCCCAAGGCAACCCAAAAGATGAAACAAAAGCCTTACATTGCTTATGGACAATTAAATGGTTTCATTTCATTTAAAATATTTTTTAAATGTAAATTGAACAGAATTTTTGAAGTCTTAGAAATTGGTAGTGTTCTATTTGGAATGTCCAAAGGGAATGTTTTTACTTTGTCAGACATTTTTGGATTTTACTCACTTATTCCGTCTTTTGTAAGATGAATACCACAGATGAAGCTAACCAGGCACTGGAGTAACTACGTCTCTAGATTTTGCTGTTCACCTCCTTCCAAGAAACAAGTTTAGCTGGAAGATACAGCCCAGTTTTAGTGCAGTCATCCGATGCATTGCTTTTGTACCTATGGCAGAATTGCAATTGGTGTTTACATTTCTGCAGTGATACAGAATGGAGTGGATGCCTAGAATAGGGGCTGATACAAAGCCCAGGCAGGTACTTCACGTGTCATTTGCCTTACACTTCAAGGGGTAATGGGAATGGAGGGTCTTAACGATAACGATTGCTTTAGTAGCAGTAAAAGCCTAACCCAATTTCTTTAACAGCACGTTTTAATTAAGACAGACAAGAGAAGGAAACTAGGGTCTACTAGTAAACTGGAAGGGGTTTTAATTGCAAGGTAAACATGATTGGGAGTGCTCTGCGCCTGTGCCGTAGAAGTGGTTAGATTCATCCCTGGTTGCCATTTAGTTTATTATTTGCCGGTATCTCTTGGTACATAGCCAATGCTTATTCTAATGGCACTTTCATATATGTACGTATATGTGCATTGGGCCATAAGTGAATGCAGGCTCAGTCCCATCTTGCCCCACTTTCCAGCTTGTGGATTAAGCAGTGGCTGTGCAAAAGGAGAGTTGAGAAATTATTTTGTTTCATATATTGTAGAACTGAATTTTATTGGAATGGGCCTCTTTTTCCTTTAGATTGATTGCTACCTGCCTGGTCAAGTTTCTCAGAAGCCTTTTAAAGGATGCTAAGAATACACTATGAATAAATGTGCCAGTATCTCTCCCATTGGAGATCCCCTCGTTTAAGGGGCTGAATTCCTTGGCCTCAGTTCAGAAGTGTATTCAAGCCTGTAAATCATTGCTCTGAAATCAAGAAATTGGCTCATATGCTTAAAAGTTAAGCAAATGCTTAAGGGCCCTGCTGTACAGGGGCCAGAGTAATCACTATGTTACAGGCGAGTGCTCCTTATGTGGCACAAAACCAGTGAAAGTTGATTGCTAACCCCAGTAGTATTTGGATTATGTTCTGCATGGGCGCACTTGGAAAAGATGAGATTTTTGCACTTGGACCCATATGGGCAGACATATGCTCCATCAAAGTCCTGTTGGCTTCAGTATCAACCTTGTGTCTGTTTGCATCTAGCTGGAGGATGTAGCCCATAACTTGCTGTACCCTTATGTTATAGGTAAACTAACAAACACAAGTCCTTTTGCTCAGTGATTTGATACATTAACCTATAGGTGTACGCAGAAGCAATGAGGAGGAAGAGCGCCATCAAGTCGTGGCCGTGCCTTTGTTGCAGATGCTATTTAGGGTTGGTGTTGTGTTTATGAAAACTCTTTTTGAGGCTAAGCCACAAAACAAAGCCCAGCCTGCGACGCTGAAGAGCAGAGATCATTAGCAAGAATCTATGGTGCTAGCAGTTATTTACCCCGTTCTGCCCTCAGTAAAATGCAACACAGTACAGCGAACTGTGCACTACCAGCACGCTGCAGCCTTCCTCCAGTACATAGGATGTGGGCAGGAGCCTGTTCCCGAAGCTGCATGGAAGCAAACAGCTTGGCAGAAGCAGTGAGAGCACATGGACCATCATCTCCGTGACTGTGCTGGTGAGACTCCCTGCTCAGGATGGGGCTCTAAGCACTAGTTCTCTCTGAGGCAGCGCACAGAGATTTTGGTGTATTTTCCAGAAAAGCTTTGTGCGGTTCTGCTGTTTTTCTCTGGGCAAGTTATTTCTCCTGGGTGCTTACTTTTCTGTCTACAGCTGTCCTGTCTGTTCAGGAACGTGCCATCTTCAGTGCAGGGACTGCAGCTATTCCTTGGAAGTTTGCACAGTAGCTGGCATGGTGGAGGTTCACCCTTGGGCTCGTGCTTGTGGGTATTTCAGCAATACCAAGAGCTAAGTTATAGATCAGTACATGGGGGATCGACAGTTTGTTTGCTCAGACCTACTGTTATTGATTTGGGGGCAATCCAGAAAATCAAACTAGTGTAATGTAGAGAGAAACCTGCTGAAATTCAGTGAATCTGTGGGTTCACATCTTGCATGGAAAATCTGATTCTGCTGGTTTTGGTTTTCTTCATTTTTTGGATCACAATTTTGCTTGCATGGCTAGCTGTCCCATTGCACATAGTCCTTATGGATTTGCTAACAAAAACAATGGATATTGCAAATAATTGTTACACCATGGCCAGGAACTGTTTTACGTAACAGAATGCAAACACAGACACAGGTACATATAGGGAGTATTACACGGGGTGCTGTTCATCTAACGAGCTACATTGACTTGACCGTCTGTGCTTCCAGCCTGCTCTACGCACTAAGGCTTAACCCACCTCCTGCTTTGCTTTGCATTCAGCACAGAGCAGTTGTGCACAGTCAATTTGCGTAGCTGAGCTGATGATCAGTAACTTGGACGTTTATTGTTGCCTTCCTATATCTTGAGCCCTGTCCCTCATGTCTGCAGGTACTTCTGGCTGGAAAGAACAGTCGTAAGTCTGCTGTCCTTGGAGAGGCCAGGTTTGTTATACTCAGTGGGGAAAATGATCACATTGACACCTGACCCAGGTGAAGAAATCATTCCGATGCAATCACAAAGAAAATTCTCTCTGGTGGGCTATCCTAAGTTGATCTTACTTGACTGTTTTTATTATTTATATGAACTCTCCTGGGCAGCCCTGTGCTGGACCGCTGCATCACGCAATCTGGAGCTGTTGTGTGCCCTGCATCCCACCGTTAGAGCGGGTGGTTAGGTTTGAGCTCAGTGGTTGCAATGAATGGGCTAATATTTAACTTTTTTAGCTCTCCATTTTTTCTAATATTTGTTTCCACTGATATAGATAGATGCGTGTGTGTATGTGTATGCATACCAAAAGTTTAGTGCCACTTTTTTTTTAATAAGGGTTTGAATTTATACCAAGTGTAAGTTTGTACCAACTGCAATATTGATATTCCTGCCCTGAACCACAGGAAGTTACTATTTTGCATGAAAAATATTCCCATGTGAAAATGAATACATTTGTAACAAAGGTTACATTTTGCAATTCTGCAAAGTACAGTTTTCTGGGTAGAGAGATGAGAAAAGAGCAGTTTGTTCTTGCAGTCTTCATCCAAAGCTACTGTTTGGGGTTTTTTTCTGAAAATAATAGTAACAAAACAGTTAATCATATGCTTTATTTCTTCACAGTTCACTGTGGATCTTAGCTTTAAATAAAATTAATTTTTTCTGCAAGAATGTATGGACACTTTGTCTCTGAATTCAGCAGAATCCTGAACATAATGTTACGTAGTCGTTCGAAATGAAAATGCTCTATAATGTTTTGGTGGCAAAGGTATCTCTTTAGGTGCCACTTTTCAGTGTAAGACAAGGCCTACAGCACATCATATGCCAAAGGAATGTTACTATCACCACTAATCAGTTTTTACATTGGTGTTTTAGCTGTGTATTCAACAGTCCCATAAAGAGGAATTGCAGCAGACAACAGCAGTAAGGGCTATGGCTAGATTTGCATCTCTTCTGGTCTTTCGGCAGTAAAGCTCTCTTAAGAGCAACCCTCAAATTCTCCACAGTGATCTCTTGGCCTGCCCATGCGTCTACGTTAACTCTCATTAACGTCAGCGGGATTGGCGGGCGGGCGGTGGGAGTGGAAGGATTATACTTGGCTTTTCCCTAGCGCCGTTCCTGACCTCCCTGATGTCACCAGAACCGCGCACCAACTTGCAACGTGTGCCTTCAGTGCCTTAGATCTGTGGGGACAAGAAGGCTTCGCCCCTCTCAGAATAATGTTTGCCAGGTCCCTGCAGGCACCTCAGCTGCCTTTTTCTACACCGCTCCAGCATAAACGCTTGCTCATTGTGCTGGCCAAAGCGAAACACTTCCTAAAGCCCATCTCCCCAAAGCTGTTCACATGACTCCATGGATTAACTTAGTTCAAAAGCATAAAATACTTTCCTCCTCTCTCTGTCTATATCACCTGTGTCATTGACTGACTGACTTTTTTTTATTTGTTTGTTTGGTCTCCAATAAAATGCAGAAGCCTCAGATTACCAAAACAGCTGCACATGCTTTGTCTGGGTTAATGCATTTAAGTCAGGCTTCAGGGTCTGGGTAAGTGCCAAGATCCTGGATCAGCTGCTTTACCAGAATTATGCTGCTGTAATGGAGCCCTGCATTATTGTGTTGCAATTATTTTGGCTTGCAGCTGGCTGTTCCCTCTATATTTTTACTGAAGTGAGATAAAAGGATTTTGTCTTAAAAATAGAATTTTCTTTTCTGTATCTTAAAGAAGCTTTGAGTTACATACCGTGTCTGTAAGAGGTGCCCCTCTGTTTATCTTCAGATTTATCTTCAAGGAGAAGAGCAAATAATTTTTGTCATAGTTTTTGAAGAACATGAACAGTGCTAAGTGGTCTCAAAACATAAAAATAAAAGTATATTGAAAAGGGAATAAAATAAGTTATTAAAGTGTCATATAATAACATAGTTTTAGGTTCTCATCAAGAACAGGTTTATTTTCAGCATCAAGCCACTTACTAGTAGCAAGTTTTTCTTCAAGCTGTCCCTATAATTTGGAGATCCTTTGTGTAGAGAAGTAAATGAACAGATCTGGATTTTAAACTGAAGAAGAACATTTCCTCAACCTTGAATCTCCTATATTTGTATCCATTCAAACTCTTTTTGATGCCTATTTATATACATTGCTTGTCAAATAACAGCGCTCTCAGGTTCTCCAGTTGATAGCGAAAAGTAAACTGAATGCAATCATTTATCTTTGAACTGTTCAACTGTGCCCTTCTTCATGTTCTTGTTAATAATGCCAGGTCTCCCAGGAGCGCGCTCACGCAATTTTACCACATAAGCTTTCTGTTTGACCTTACCTGCTGTTCCCCGGGAACATAGCGGGGGGGGGGGGGAACCCAAAATGCCAGCCTGCCTTAATTAAAATTTTAGTCTCAGAAGATGTTAACAGTATGTGATTTCATTAGGTATATAATGAAAGTATTTAATCATACCTCTTATTTGTCTGGGCCTTTTTACCTGGTAGTGAGGTCGCCAAGTTTTAAAACAACTCTTTTAAGGTGTGGAGAAGTAACTGAGAGGTGGATATACATATTTAAGTGATTCATGAATTCATTGTATCCATGATTTTGCATGTTTGCCCTAAAGGTAGTTGCTTGGATGATGAAGTAGAAGGCTCTCAATAACAGTTCAGTGCTCTTTGCGAAAACATTTTTCCCCCACGGGACAGCAAGCATGCATATACATGGTTTTCGAAAGATAATGCTATTCCTCGTCTCCAGCAGTTGGAACTTGGCATGATAGAAAAAGGGTAAAAGAAACTGTAATGGATATTTCTTTGACATGTAAGAAGCTCTAAATCTTACTTGTGATATGCAGTGTTACTTTCATCATTTCGCATTGGCATAATCTAAACCACCATAGCAAGAGGCTTTCCACCACCCAGATGAGGCCATTTGTTTTATGCAGCAACTATTCTTGAGGAGAAGTCTCTGCACAAAACACTTTCTCTTAGCTTTTGTAAAGATGTACGTTATTCCAGTTTACAAGGGGCAAGCAGTTAAAAAAATAGATTTGTGAGGCTCTGATCCTGCACATCTTTTGAACTGGGAGGGTCTGCATTGCTAGGGGAGTTGCGTTATTCTCCTAATTGTTTTCCCATTTTATTAGCAGCCGAGAAGTGCCCCTGGGCTGGCAAAACAAGAAAAAAAAGAGATTTTCATGTACCTTTTTGAGGAAGAATAGATGAAGACAAGGCGGGGCAGTTAGGCTAGCTAAGGCAGGTCCTGCTCTAGCAGTTAGCCAGAACTAGCCAGATGGGGGATTTCAGAGCTGTTATCCACAAAAAAATTTGTGTATCAGAGTATTTTCATCAGCCGTTTTTACCAAATCCAACAAATGGGTCACTCTGAAATAATGCAAAATTGCAGCAAATTTCCAAATTTCATTTCTTCTTCTTCAGCTGGATGAAGGTATTTTTGCACTATTGATTTTGTGGGATTTGCAGCTTTGTAAACCAGCAAAAGAAAAAGAGGTGGGGAAAACAGACACGCTGTCTTCTAACCAGTATTTTTCTTCTTTTTCTTGTGATAGTAAGTCTTTCTTACATCTCTGATGCATATACATCTTGCTGGGTTCCTTAATGCAGCTCATTATGTCTCTTTCTCTGGGGGCCTGCCAACAAATGTGGCTGTTGGTCTGTTACCAGGTTCGGGAGGCACAAATGTGCTCTTAGCAAAGCTACGGCAAATTTAGGGACCAAGGAGCTACGATTCTGGCAGGAATTATGTGTCAAGACTCTGTGTTCAAAATCCTGCAGTTTCATAACCCCAGCTCTGCAGAGATTATTCGAGTCACTGTCATTGCCATCAGTTTAGGAATATATTTACTGTTTTATGTATTTTCAATGAATGTAACTGGAGTGCCATTAGCTAAAAAATGTTTTCATTTCGCACAACTCGAAAGGTGTGCTTTTACCTGAAATGAAAGAAGCCAAACTGTAAGTCACTTAGGTGAAAAGGCTTCTCTTGGTTTTGAGCGTCTGAGCCTGCAGAGCGCAGTGGGGAAAGGAGTCTGTGTACTGCTGTGGTTTTTGGCACATGTGCTGTTATATGTGTGCTGTAAGCCACCTCATACCTCCAAGTTATCTGTTGCTTCTTAAGACTCCTTTATTTCAGGCATAGGTATTCTTGGTTTTTCCCTTGTATATGTGTGAAAACTAAATAAAATAATTGCATGGTCTTATGTTCTGGGGGGAAAGGGATGGATTTTTTAGCATTAAGCTATTACGTATTTGTGCTTTTAGCTCACATGGTATCCAGTTCACACCCAGAAATTATCTGTGGTGTCTTCAAGTGGAACACAAAGCTTAAATATCTTACTAGGTCAAGACATTTTTATGTGTATTGCAGTGAGAAAGCAGACACAGTAGAAGTGGATTGATCAACTGCAGCAGATTTGGGTTGCAGCATGCCTTGGATTTTAGATCCAAGCTTAAACTACAAAATTGTTTACAAAGTGTTTTGGATTCCAGCTGCACAAGATGCAGTTTAAATCTTCAGACTCACACAAAAAAATGACAGAGCAGCAGGGAGACATTAATTAGTGTGTTTTCTGTGGGAGTTTTCCAAACTACAGACACATTGAGGTGAGGCTTAAATCAAAACCAGCTTAAATTTATAGCTTAATTTTGTGTTTTCAATGAGACTTTTAGTCCATCATTTGCAGTGTATCTGGCCAGGTAATGACCAACTGCATAATGAAACACCATCCCCCTCCCCCCATTTCCTCAGCAGCCACCCAAATCTCACGCGTAACGCCTGGACGTGAGAAGGCAGTCTGAGCACAGCGCCTTGGAGCAGCGCTCCTCTAGAGCCAGCAGTGTATGGGGAGATTCTGTAGCTGGTTCATGACGTTCATGTAGGAGGTGAAACATCTGGTTGCAATCCAGTACTTGAGTATCTCGCGCGAGGTAAGGAGCGTTGGCAGGAGGGACTGATGGACCCCTGTAGCAGGGAGGGCTTTGTTCTGGCTGTTGGAAACCCCTTGCCTCAAATTCCTGCTCCCATTTGTGCTGGGAAGGGATTTCAATATGCACCTCCCACAGCTTGGCCAACTGTCCTCGTGCAAGGTTCCCACACCTGGCTTCCTTTCCTTGTACTTTGCAGATAACGTTTAGGGTCTGTTTGAGAATCAAAAGGTTCTTTGTGTCAAGACACAGTGTTTGATCTTGCCAAACTGCTTGCTTCATTTTTTTTTCTTCCTTCCAGTTTTGCAAGTACTTTGGGATGGACCAGCTCAGAGCTTTTGGCAAATAAGTGAGTTGCCAAAAACTTTAAGAAACTTACTGATGTGTGCATGACTGAACTGTAGTTTTACAATGATATTTTTTCTTCTCTGACTAGTAACTTATCATGGGCATTGTAAGTTTCTATGATTATAGAGTAAAAGCTGTATCCAGCCACTTCAATACTTTATCCATAGCTTATTTTAAAAAGTAAAAGAAAACGTAGCCTAGCAAAATTGTGGGAATAGATATCGATCATATTCTTCAGCCTACAAAACCTACTGAGCACTACTCTAGCCAGGGCAAAGTAAACTAAAATATGCCAGAAAAAAAAAATGCTTAGAATATCCACCGTACACCGGTGAACTCTCTGCTCATGGAGTGGATTTGGTGGCATCGCAGTATGTGAACAAAGGGGATGGTCTGGGAAGAGGATCCTGTCTCACAAACAAAAGATTAGTCCTTTTCCTTGGAAGATAGGAAAAGTGTTAAGAGCTAACCGGCTAACATTTTCATAAGTATTTCAAGTCTGGAACATGTAATGGTCTGAATAATACTGGACACAGAGCACACTCTAATCATATCTTTATTCCCAGAACTTCTTATTAAACTGGTTAATATTGTCTAGGAAGCTGTCCATCCTTGTTTTAGAGGTTTTGGGTGATAGCAAATGTGATTCCTCTCTGGCTTAATTGCCCCCTTGTTAATTATAGGGTCTGTTGAAACTTTGAATTTTATTTCTAATCTGAACAGTTCTAGGTTTATCTTCCAACCACGTAATTTTATTATACTGTTTTCTATTCTGTTGAAGATCTATCTACCAGCAGATACCTCTTCATCTTTTGAGTAAATTCAGCAGAGTAAGCTCATTAGCTCTCCCAGGAAGAGGTGCACTTTCTGACCTCGGATCATTTTTGCAGCTCTCTTCTCAGCCCTTATCAGTTTTGGGGAGTCTTCTGCAAATGTAAGCCCCTGCGGTGAGCATAGCACTTGGGACTGGGTGCAAAATCTGCTGTTACGCTGTTGTCAGTACATCGCAGGGTATTCCCTTGTGTCCGCACCCAGAGGTGGTGCTCGCTCCCTTTGGCTGTTCCATGGGAGCTCCAGTTCAATCTCTTCCCGGTGCTCCTGGTGGCAGTTGCAGCAGAGGCTGACCTGGTCCGTACTGGTGGCATAGGGCAGCGGAAAGGCACTGCGGAGCAGGCAGGAGGATGACCAGATCTGTGTAGCCTTGCACCCAGCCCCGTTAGCCCTGCTGAGGTTTCCCTTTTGGATTTATTTTGGACTTTGCTTGCTTAAGCCACTGCAGTGTGATGCCAAGGTACCTGCAGTTTGGGTTTGCTGGTGGCAACAGCTCGGCCTCTCCCAGTGCTACACTGAGTGAAGCGGGAAGGGAGGAGGTGAGCTCTCAAATCACTTCACATCAAAAACACCATGATTTTTTGCATTTGCATCAGATGGGCTTAGATGCAAGGACTCTGTTCAAGTGGTAAGAGTACAATAAGATTTGCAGTTCAGGGACTCGCGCCAGACTGCCGCACTCGTCAGCCGAAGTGCTGATTACTCTTTACCTGGAGTGCTGACACACATATTACAAAGCTAGCTTGCTAATATATGCTTCAAATCTAAAATGAGCAATGAAACAGTCCCTCCAAACATGGATGTGCCGTTCATGAAGGATGTATGCTGAGGCCAGCAGAGCACCAAACATGCTTTAATTACAGCTCTGGGTGACATTACTGGCAGAGGTGTAAGACCACTGTGTCTTGTCTTTTCAACTCCGTAGCCTCATTAAGAAATTAAAACATTTGTGGGTCTTCCATGCACTCTTTCTCCCCCTGGGATGTTTAAGTTAGCTGGCTGTCAGCATGGTGATGCAGGCTGTAAAGGTTCAGAGAATTACCTTGATGGTATGACAGCCTCTTCCATTTCGACTGCAATTCAAGGCTCATTTTTCCTCTGAGGCATTCATTGAAATTCTGTGCGCGATTTGTTCCTCTGGTTGTTTAACAATGTCTCTCATGTTTGCCCTGATTTAAAAAATCCTCCTTTGTAGCAGAGATAACATAGAGGAGGATGATATAATTGCAGTAAAGAGGCCCTGGAGCTTGCAGTAATAGGATGGTTCATCTGATGTGTACCGCCATTAGAAAATAACCCACGTATGTACGTTCCCAGGGGACAGTAAAGAGGCTTTTAAGGATTACACTTTATGTAGTATGAAAGCTAATGAACAAAAGAGCAAGTATGAAGAAAACTATTGCTGCGGAAAGCATGGTGCCACTTCCTGTTCTCACTTGTTTCCAGACACCTGTGTAGCTCCAAAACATCCATCTCTGCCCAGCAATGCATGGCCTTTCGTGCACTGCAGTTGGCTCCCAAGACTTTTGAGAACACCGTATTATTTTCATTTCATTGAAAAATAAATAGCATGTCAAATGCATAGCAGAGCTGAGGTGAGGATTGAAACTACTCTATGTGTACAAAAGAAATAATTTTGGGGCAATAGCGATCTCTGATAGTCTGTGCCCTCAAAAAAAAAATTATTTGCTAGAATGATATAATTTCATGAACATTGCTGAAAGATTGATCTATTAAGCCTATCAGTCATGCAGAGTCTCAGTTCTCCCATCTCCATTCTTTTCCTGACCAGTGTGCAAAACCATATGAAGACATTAACACACAGTAAACACTGAAGGATCTGTTTCAAATGTTACGTAGCATGCAGAGTCAGAGTTGCTGGAGGGCTGCAGGAAATTCAGAGCAGCTGATTTCTGATATTAACAACTTCTTGTTCAAATGGATTGCCACATAGAGTGCCAATTCCTTCCCCTTGCATTTGTGCTCACACAGAAGCCGTCTAGCAGAATGGACTTGGGCTGCTTCTTTTTTCACAGCATTTCCCTCTTGCTTATAGAGCTTGTTGTAGATAAAGAAATTAGTTCACCTTTTAATACTCTGTACCTCCTGTGCACTGTTGGAGTATATTTTTGTACCTTGTCAGATTTTTATCTTGAATGGAATGGATGAACTCGCATCTTTCTGCATTTATTTAAGGGTCAGACTTTGCTATAAGGTAAAGTGAAGTGGCTTCACTTGAGTTGCAGAGCCTTGAAGAGGGTGCTGGATTTTGACCAAATGCTGTACTGGGGTTCTGCAGCAAGGTCTGACATCCATAGCTTCATTGTATTCCAAAGGGTACTGATGATAAAATGAAGTCCATGAATATTAAGTGAGGAAGAGATGACAGCCAGCATCTTTGCAAGGATACAGCAGGCCAGTAACCTTCTTAAAACATCCCTGTTTTCACCCACAAGTTAAGGGAGCAAATGGTCAAGTGACCACAGTACCTCCTCCTGGGCCGAATAAGTGACTTAATTTCCCTTAACGGCAAAGAAGGTTCAGGAGACAACGTGATCAGATTCTTATGTTAATACCTCTTTGCTCTCATCTAATCGCATTGGTAGTGCGTTAGAGTGCACGCAAAGTATTTTTCTGCTTGTATTGAGGCCCCTCTGTGTGGTCAGAGCGTTGTAAAGGGCTTGCAGAGGGAGTAGGAAAGAGGTCTTCTCCTGACTCTCAGGGGTGTAAGCAGGACTCTGCTTGGGACAAGGGTGAGGACATGCTCTACAGGCAGGAGAAATTGCTGAGGTCTTTGTTAAAATAATAATCCATAACCTAGTGGACCTCAGCTCTTAACCCATCACCTTTTTGTATTTCTGCACCTAAACGTGGAGTGGTTGTGCAATGTACTAAGCAGTGTTTGCTAACAGAGAGGAAATTTTCAGGGCAAAGGTACATGCTATTGTAATATCCCCATGAGACGATGCCTACATGTTCAGCATAAGGGTAAATACTTGGTCATTTCCATAACTTTTTGTTTCAGTTTGATAGTCATGTCTGTGTTGGGCAATAAATTTGTCATTTTTGGAGAATCTGGAACACAAAGCTGAGGTGAAGACAGCTGTATGTTCAAATGTACAGCAGAGTATCAGCAGTAGTCTGACTAAAGTAATGGTAATGCAATTATATTTACTAGAGATAACAGAAGGGCTTCTCTCTGCTCGACCCCAGAGGTGTCTGTCTGTCTCTGCAGAGCACCACTCCACCGCCCTGTGCATCACAGTCCCACTCTGTGAGCACAGATCTCATGTTTGATTGCATTCCCCAACTTAGCGTCACTTGATCCCTGGTCCACCATCAATCTATCATTCATTACAACATCTGGGACTTACTTTGACAGCCACAAGTGAGATGAATTATCTGTTGCTGCTTCCGCTGTCAGTTGACTCCGCTCTGCTTAAACTTCCAGTCTTGCAAATACCAGAATAGTAGTGCTAAATTTTTTATTTCTGTCCTTTCTCCCCCCTGCTCCCCCCATAATTGGTATATGGGAGGAGAAGAGGACTTGCGATTTTATTATTGCTGTATAAGCCTTCTGTAAACTCAGTTACAGCACTTCTGATGTTGGTAATTTTTGTGACTAAAAATATGCTGACACTGTGTTTGTGCATAGGAAAAGAGCAAATTTGAATGTATAATAATCTGGTGCATTGGGGAGATGTTTGATGCTATATCCCAGCCAAGTTAATCACTCATGGAATTATTTTTTTTATTTTGCTCACTTGACTGGAGGCATTAATCTCATATCTGTGGAAAGGCATCTTTACTGCCAAAAAATTGATCGGAGATACCCAACATTTCTCTGGCATCAGAAAAGATTTTGAAGAAAAGCTATCAGTTGACAATAGACCAGCAGAAACAGAGACATTCATTACTTTATTTTTCTTACATAATGAAGAAATACCCAGGTGATGATTTCCAATTCATGAAGTATATTGAACCGTGTACTGTATTCATGAATATAAATTGAGCAGACGTGACACACATTTTTCATATGAAAATAACACAGCATTGCTCCTTCTGATAATCACCTTCTGTAGCATCACCTCGACAGCGCACTTCCATCCAGCAAGGCTCATTCTCAGGCTGGATCGTGTTGCTTCCAAGCAGCGCACCGCTCGCGCTTCACTTCCCATTCACGTTTCTGCCTCATTAGCAGCTTTGCCCTCCAGATCATCCAGACTTTCCCCATTTCTCAATTAGTCCTAGAGGAGCTGTCCCAGCAGAAAACCTGCAATGTTGCAGTGACTTTGATCACAGAGCCAATAGCAGGTTGAAACAGAAGCATCAGCTTCTCATCCCTGTGCAGTCATTTGCGTGTCAGCAGTGTTCTTACTGACCAACAGGGAGGACCAGACACTCCCTAATTTATCATTTTCTTCTTTGGCCAAACACAAAGCTCATAGCGTGGACTATGACCCTTAATATGCTCTAATTGTGTAAAAAGCCTTGCAAGTAGGAGCCAGTGTGTATACAGATGTTCTTCTTGATTAAATAAAGCTGTCTCTGCTTACATCATGCTAGAGAGCTGCATTACAAGAAAGGTAAGAGAGTAAGATAAGAAACATGAAAAAAAACTTACCAGATTGACTGTGAAGGCCAAATACTGGTGTCCTTGAAGCCGGTGGGAGTTTTGCCTCTGAGGAACTAGCCAGTTGCACCCTGTGTCTGTTCAGGGCTTTACAATCCTGCGCCGCAGTCAGGCGTCCCTCAGGCTGGTCTGTGCCGCAGGGTTGAAGAGCATGACGAAAGCGTGCTGCCCGCTCCTGTTAGCCTGCCGGGGATGTCAACTCACAGCATTTGTTTATTCCCCTTCAATTTTCACTTCCAGTAATGCTTCTCTAGAAATCGAGCAACTTTTTGACAAATGCGGGGAGAAGTGATGGGATCATGTGCTGTTCCTTAGAACTGTTTTAATTTTACCCCTACGAATGACAGGGTATTTGAAGACATCTTTCTTCTTCCAGGTTACCAGCCTGTCCTGCCGAACCAGCAGCAGGGGTTCCAGGGTCTCATGGGAATGCAGCAGCCGCCCCAAAGCCAGAACCTGATGAATAATCAACAGGGAAATCAGGTGCAAGGCATGATGGTGCAGTATCCAGCCATGTCGTCTTATCAGGTACTTGGGAGCTCTAAAGAAAGACCACTTTTCTCAGAGTGCTTAATTGAATTAAGTTTTTTGTATCGCAGAAGGGTCTTTATTATTTCATTAGGACAGTGTGTGGCAGGAGGCCTCCTAATAAATATGCTTCTAAGTCAAATTGTTTTCTTTGCTTCTTGTTTACGTATTCTTAGAATTCCCGATTTTCATTCTGAATTGGTAATACTTGAACTATTTATTACAGCCTGCAGTGCGGGTAGAATGTCACACAGGATGAAGGAATTATACTTCTTCCTGTGAAGAAAATTAATTTAAAAAAAACCCCACCCAAAACAGAACATTGGGGTTTTGTTTTTGGGGGTTTTTTGCCAGTGCAGTATTGTTTCCTGTAATGAAGTTGAGGGCTTTGCCTGATTCAGTTAAAAATTACTCATCTCAGGAGACTCCTGCCAAGGATCTCACCATGTCTTCTATAACAAGCTGTAGCCAGATAGATTTTTGTTTATTGGGTTTGAAGAGAAAGCAGTGGCTTGATTTTTACCAAGTCCATGAATTATCCAGACTTATTTCTCCAACTTTATACCTGGTATTTGTGAGATATGCCACGAGCCTGTGAGAGGTGGCCTGTGCTTGCATTTTCTGCTTGTCCCTCTGGAAAGTTAAGAAACTAAATGACTTCTAATTCATTTTAATAGATTGCACTGATTCAGCAGGCATTCACCTTTTCCCTCAGCTTCTGTGAAAACACTCCAGAAACCCAGATGGAAATGGGGGAATTGGTTGTGGGTAAAATTTTCCCCTTGCGTCTTCAGAATTACTATACTGAAAATGTGTTTTAAAGGTTAATGATCAAGTTAAAGGTTTAGACCTTTTAGATGGCCTAGACATACCAGGATTGAGTCTTCTGTTTGCACTGATCCCAGAAATTCACATTGAGCTAGATCATGACAGAGCCCCTTACTAGACCTGGGAGCAGAGGGATTTCTCTTTAACCCTTCTCTAACAAAGAAAATCCTCAGGGATGAGAACAGTTCTGAGCAGCAGAAAACAATTTTGGCAGAACATGTTGTATACTCAAATTCAGCTAGAAGGAAGATAGGGATACTCAGGCCCTACTTTAATTGCTTTAGTAATTACTTTTTTTTTTTCTCCTATGTCTGTCCGCATTCCTACCTAGGTGCCAATGACCCAGGGTTCTCAAGGATTGCCGCAACAATCATATCAACAACCAATCATGCTACCTAATCAATCAGGTCAAGGAACACTTACAGCCACTGGAATGCCTGTCTACTGTAATGTCATACCTCCTGCCCCACAGAACAACCTACGGTTGATTGCCCCACACTGCCCCTCCAATAACGTTCCAGTTATTTCTGCCAGCTGCAGGACAAACTGTGCGAGCATTAATAATGCAGGGTGGCAGGTCAAGTACTGACATTGTGGCTTAGTGTGGATATACCGAGGATAGCAGTGCATTATTTGACAAGTAACTCATGGCCTTCAAATGAAGAGGAACACAACAGGATCATCAGTTGAGGACATAAGTACTGACTATGCTCAAGTGATTTGCTGCTGGAAAAATCTGTAAAAAAAATAAAATAAAATAAATTTTGAAAAAAAAAACATGTTTGCTGGTTAATGGTGCATATTTTTGTCATGTCTGCTAGGTATGCCTTTATAGCTTAGCTAGTGACATGAATTCATTGAGGTAAGATTTTTTCCTACCACTGAACACCACTGTGTAGATTGTAATATCCCCGATTCGGATTAGTTTTGTACTTTGTGTTGAGTTTGTGAAGCTAAAAGTATTTAAAAATATAATAAAATCACATTGTACCAAAGCTGTAATGGAAATGAAAAAAATGAAAACAAAAAAAAAAAAAAAAGAATTACTGAATGGAAGGAATAATTTATATACACTATAGAGTTTTTTTATGGATATATACTGTATTGTAGTGCTTAATCACAATAAAGCTATTTGGCCTTATGGAGAAAGGTCATGTTTCTACCACCTGCTTGGTCTCCTCTCTGTTTCTGAGTGAGTGAACTCCTCTTTGTTTCTGCATTGTCTTGTTTCAGGTGAAGCTAAGGGGGGGGACGATGCTTAATGGGCTTATGGGAGTTTGATGAAAAGGTACCTGTATCTTAGCACGCAGTACCGTAACAGCTAAGACCACTTAGAAATACTAGCATAGACACCCAGGAAGTGTTTAATGAATGATGTACCAGATCATCTTAAACTAAGTTAGTGCTTTTCCAATCCCTAGGACCAGTAATGTCACAAACGCAATTTGCCACAGCTACAAGTCTCTATCAATTAACTTATATGTGTTCAAGAGGCCAACCAAGAGCTGCATATAAGAAGACATAGATGTCCCGTGATATCCCATCCATTGGCTGGAAGATCAATTGCTACTAAGGTAGCAACCATAGCAATTATTCTGCTCTGTAGAGATAGTCTACCCAATTATTGCTACTCCAGCTATAAAGCTATTTTACAAAAAAAAGATGACAACCCAAGAACCTCATCCATCACGTTCAAGTAGTGGGGACAAACAATACATTAGGGTTTTTGGCTCTTAAAACATGCAGCACAGTGGTTTGCCAGAAATTTTTAGAACCTTTTTTCAAATTCCTGTGGCGTTTTTCATTATTACATCCATGTTCACTCAAATTCCCAGCTTGTTCTAATAAATTACTCTTCATTCATAAATGCTGCATGGAATTCCTCATTCTGCTTCAGTGATGACGACATTCAAGTAGCAAATGTGTTTACCAGACAAAAGCCTGTGTTGATTTTCACTTAAGCTGCGTTTTTGATCAGTTTTGAACACCTTTAAATTAGGTAGGAGTGGAGCCCCCCAGAATTATGTATATGCATCATGAAAAAGCCTGAGATCCTTCTGTGCCTAAAATCTGTATGTGGCATAGTATGATTTAGGTATACTCAGGATGACAGTAGCCTACACTGCCCTCGATCGTTGTTAATCTGAGTGTGAAACAGCTTTTATTTTCCCTTTAAGAGGGCTAGCATTTCCTTTGCACACTTCAGCTGTGGAAGCAGGAAGGGCTACAACCTATATTTAAAACAAATATTTTTCTTTTCTATACAAAAATAGATATCTTTCTGGCTTCAATCTTTTTTTTTTTTACATATATGTTGTCTTAAAGTGTGGAATTTCTACTGAATCCAGTCCTATGGGATCATAAGAAAGCCAAGCACTGAACTTTATGTAGTATAATCACGATTCATTTGCTGAGAGACAGTCAAGAACATGAGCAGGTAAGTAAACACAATTCACTCTTCAATTAGAGGTGAAATGCCTTGGGAGAGCATACTGATTGATTTTTTTTTTTCCCTTTTTTTAAATCGACATGCTGCATTTGAATTTTGCCTGTGACCCTGAGCTCTCATTTCAGATGCCCTACATCGTATGGCTTATTTCCTTTTAATGTTGTATATAGTACGGAGGTTTCTCTCCTAGCATTACTATAATTGCATGTAATTGTGTTTGCTGAATGACTGACAGCTGAACGAAGGGCTGTCCCTCTCTGTCAAGGCTCCAGAGTCCAGCAGGAAGGACCCGCAGGTGACCTTGTGCGTAGCCAGGCTGACCGAGCGGGGAGGGGGGAACGAACCTCTGTGCACATGGTGTCTGGAGTGAAGAGACCCTTTGGTAATCACTATATTTAAGTCCTGTTTCTTCTCTTCTCTGAAGCGCTACTGTTACCTTATCGATCTTCCTTCTTGTCAGGGAACTATGAATGAATTGGCTGGTTAAAAAATAAAAATCTGCTCTCAGCATCACAGATCGATGGCAAGCTGGGCTGTAGATGCTCTCAGTAGCGACAGGGAAGGGAGTCAAAAAACAAAGCCTAGGAACCTTGCTTCTATAAAGAAAGAATCTTCTCAGGACCTTAACGCCACTCTTGGTCATGTCCCCTTGGTGAACAGCATGTCCCGCGGCCAACCATGGCCATGAGTTCCCGTGATTTACCTGTCCCAGTCCAGTGACCAGCTCGTGCAGAACACGTGCGTAGCTGTGGGAGCAGGGAACCTGCTGGCTGACTTCTTCAGCCTTGTGGCAGCAGCGCCTGCCTGCGCGTTAACGCACCTTCCCGCTCAAATGAGGCTTTACCTTTTTATGTAAAATTGAGCAGTTTCAGGAGGAGGTCACAGCCACCCACCCCAAAATGGCCTACATCCTCTGATTGTCTCACTCTCCAAAGAGTTTGAATCTCCTTAGGCATATGAGGAAACTGAATTTGATCTCCCTCAGCTATGGAGAATGCCCTAATTACTAAGGTGTCATATACATGGGGGAGATACCTCACGTGGTGGTGCACATATTTGCTTTATGCTGTAAGAATTTATATTTGAAGACAATTAAGTAATTCTGCTTCTATACCAAGTGAAGCACAAAAATTATTCTCTAATTTTATTTTTTTTTAATCATACAATATTTTAAAGTCTTTCTCCTAAACTTTTTCCTCATTGTTAAAAATATTCCAAGCTGGATTGTGTAGCCGCCTTCTGTTACTGAATCAGAGATGTTTCAGCATTGGCAGAAGACCAGGAGGAGAAAAATAGAAGCAACTTGCAAATACATGTAACAAAAATGGGTAGGTGAAGCTCTGTGCTTTTTTTCTCAGTCCCTTGAAATACTTTGTAGGCCATCTCCATAAGAGGAGTGCTATTAGACACACCTGGCCAAACATAGTTCAAGCAACTCAGCAATTGGTCACCTTGAATTCAGAGTCCGGCTGGTAGCAGTGATATGATTTACAGGACATGCTCCTCTCCTGGGGAGGGAGGGTTGCTATGTCACAGTGGGCTTGTTTTTCCCTAGTCCTCCCTTGGAATTCGGCAGGCTGAGGCAGCTACTCTGTGGCAGCCCTTTTGTGGTGGCTAGGGACTGTTTGTTCCATTTTCCCTTTACCTGCTGCATACTTGCTTTGGTAACTGCATATTGCTTTCTCCTTTTTTATATTCTGAAGCTGATGGAAAGTTCTCCCAAGGCCCTGTACATATTTAATTTGTTACTGGTTTGTTTGGGTTTTTTTTAATTTATATTGCACTGCGAAACCAAAGAGGCATATCCTGAATTAAGCTGACTGCATCAGATGACACTGATCAGCCTTTTGGATGGGTGTAATTCATTTGGGCTGTAATTTGCAGAGGCTGTACGTCCTAACGGAAGCCAGATGCCATTTGCTATTGTTTTGCCCTTTGTGCTGCCCAAGAAGTCAATGATTTCCTTCTAAAACCCTATTCCCTTATGTTTCTATTTAACTCTGTGTGAATAGCTTCCTGTACTGAAGGCCGACTGCATAAATTATCCCAGCAGCAAGGAATGGAAATGCGGTGGCAAGGAAGGAAGCTGTAGCATGTGCAGAGCGTCTTGCTCTGAGCCCCGTTAGCTGCTCTGCACGTGGCGACCTGCCCTGGCACGGCCATTCACTGCTTCCATGCGATTGTTTCACTGGCGTTCCCAAAAGTGATGTGAAACACGCACAGCGTCCTTTCAGCCCTCCCGTTCACAAGGCTGTTGAGCTGTGGCATGCGTTGCCCCTTTGGGCTAACTGTGGAGAAACCAGTGTCCTCCCTTAACGCGCAGCGGAGAGGCTCTGGTGGAGCGCGATGCCCACGCAGGGCTGGGAGCTTTGGCCTGGTGTCTCCCAGAGCTCCTCTCTTGACTGGCGATGAAGAGGGAGACTAGTTTCCTCATTCTTCAGGAATATGCCACTCACATTTAGCCCAGAGTCTATGCTTTAAAAAGCCTCACAGCTTCAACACCTGCTTAGCTCATGTTGTCTAAAACCACATTTCTGGTGTAGGACATCACCATCTAGTCTTGGGCAGTGTCCAGCTTAGGGCAAACATTGAGCCAAGCTCTGACTAGTGCTTTGACAGCAATCCTACCAGCCTCAAGCGCTACTCAAAGCTGCGTGGCAGACAATAGAAATGCCGTGAGCGTTTTGGAGGGGACGAAGCCTCGCTGCGTGCACATTGCCTGCGCCTACCGTACTATGGGTGATGCAGCAGTTTTGGGGATGCCTGCTCCCAAAACAGGACAAAAGATCCCCATTTCTAATCGAATTTCTGCCCTTGGTTTGCTGTAAGAATACTCTCTTCTCTGCTGGTTCCTTTCATTCTTCAGAAAAGTGGATATAATGAACCTTTGAGGCAGTGGACTGATGGTTAAACAATTCATGGCACACAGTGTTTCTGAGGATGGTTGGCCCAGTGTTCAGTGAGTGGCATGAACTATTGCTATGTTGTTATATGTTTTGCAGAGTTTGTCTTTGTGTTAAATACTGCTAAAAATACTGCTTTCCAGTGCACGTCGGAGGGGGGAAATCAAACCCCACTCTTCTGGCTCTTTTTACAATATCCCACCAGCTGTGGAAGGGGATGACTCCTCATTACCTCTCCTGATATAAGGACAAGGGGACATAAGAGAAAAAAATTGCTTATTAAAACAGCAGTCTCCCAACAAAGAAAATGGGAGAAGAGCTCTTTTTTCCCCATAGGGTATGTAGACAACTTGTGGCATTCCTTGCTGCAGGATGTTAGGTGTGGTTTCAGAAATGGGTGGACGAGGCCAGAGAAGAAAGTTGTACTGAAGGCTGTGAAATACAGACAGAGAGCGTCTGGCTCACAGAGGCAGAGAACAGCCTAAAGAAATGTCACCATATCATTGCCCCATTCTTAAACCTTTCTCCAGATGCTATTAGAGATGAGTATTGGACTGGGGATAAACCTCTGACCTGACCGAATATGGCAGTTCTGTAAAGCAATATTTGTTACCCAATACTTAATAAGCAAATAAATTAAAAAATCAGTATTATCTGACAAAGTCCATCCTGTAACAAAACCTGTAAGGATCAGAAGTAGGAGGTGAGGCTAACCTTGGGTTAATTTTCTTCAGTTTGTTTAGTGTCAAATGCCCCTGATTGCATGAGTAACTACAACTTGCCTTACACAGCTGCTTGTTCTGCTATTCAGAGTAGGATGTAATATCGTCTTGAGGATGAAATAAGCCTTCTAGTGGGAAGTGCCTCATGATCTTTTCATCTTTCATTTCTTCTTTGTAGCATATAATTGTTCATTATTGTTGTAAAGGTTAATTATGCACAAGCAATTCTTTTGTGCTCAGCGTTGTTTGCTTTAGTTGATAATAATTGATTTTATTTTTTTTCAGGTGGCATTTTGTATATACTCTATTATTTCATGTCAAAAGTTCTGGCTTTTCTGAGCATCAGGTACAGCTGCTACTAAAAATGTTTTTAAGAGTGTTTTATTGCTGACCTAACAGAGATTAATTGATGTAGGAATTACAGGAATAAACTGCAAGAGAGCACCTGAGATTAGCTTTCAAGCTGAAGAATAACAGGTGTTCTGGGTAAACTTCTGGATGGCTTGTTGAAAAGTAGTATTCAGTTCTTCCCTGGCTTTCATTTGGAGAGATCATCTGCAAACCTACACATGCTTAACGAAGCACTACATCTCAGTTCATCCTTGTGTTTTTATGGAATAATTTTGCAGGCTGCAGATTTAGGAAAAATAAGTCAAATAAACTTTGTCTTTTATGTTGCGGGTGCAGTTTTGTAAAACACAGCTGTAAAAAGGAAATGTAAGTAGAAGATAATGTTATAGCAAAGATATATGCTCCCCAGAACAGAAATTATCTCCATTGAACTCTAACAAATATATTCCTAGAGGAATGCTTTAAAAAGGTCCCCTCAAAGATTGCTGTGTATCTTGAGAGAAAAAGAATTCACAGTTCCCAAGGCTACATGTTTTTTTTTAACCCTAAGCATGAATCATATGGGTGTGACTCAAGGCACTTGCCATATCCAGGTTTTGCTTGCAAATCTATACTAGATCATCTCCACCATCATGAAAAACTGCTTTTATCTGCATGGAAAACAGATGTATATGAAATGCTTTTTTTTGTAGGTAGTGGCCACTGAGTATGATAGGAGGACCAAGTAAATGGATAGTAGACAAGACTGGACATTTTCTACTTAGCTCCCATTAACTTTAATCTCATCAGGATTAAATTTTATGCCATGTGGAGCTTGCTGGGGAAAAGGGCTTCTGTGCATGCGTGTGTATGTGAGTAAAATTTTTTTGTGACGGAGAAAAAGGCATGGCTTGTTTTTTCTTACAGCCTTTCAATTAAAAACAAAGGGTTGACAAAATTTGTCGTGAACCATGCTCGTGTTTTCAAGTTAAGTGTTGCTGATTCATTAAGGACATGATTTAGTCATGGGACACGATGTCAGGAGGTGGGTGGTCACAGTACAGTCCTTTGATGTGCAAAATTTCATGCCATTATTTGCACAACAAATGATCTTATCTAAGAACCAAGGAGGGAAAAAAATGACATTGAGATCAAACCTTAAGTGGTAAATCTGGACAAATTCTGCCTTGGAGATTAAAAGTTCTCAAATACACTAGAGTATTTCCACAGGGAAAAACAAAGAAATTACTTCCAACACCTCAGACTGTGCCACCCATTGTAAAGGCCAGGAGATCAGACCTTAAAGCAAAGTGCTGCGTATGTGTAAGCTTCCTACAAATAACAGTTTAGAGCAATTCACACGTACGCTCTCAGTTAATCACATTAACAGTAAGTAAAACGGAGAGCAACCAGCATTCAGAATGTCCCTGACCCAAATTTTCAGTGAGGTTCAAGCCTTGACTACGCTTAAGCTTGAGGTGAGGTCTCTCTCATGCGGAGCAAGCAGGAATGCATTTGCATGAAGCTCACATGTGGCACTTGAACCGAGCTCCTGCGTGCGTTAATGACTGCTCTTTCATTTTGTTTCATCCGTACAGATGAAACACCGAGACGTACAGCGTGCTGCAATTCAGAACTGCTTCGGGCATCCACAGTCTTGCTTCCTATTGGGTACGTAAGCCTGTTGGGCAACATGTTCCCATGACTATGGGCTATGCACAGCTTGATACTTCTTTTATTGGCATGGATATCAGAAAACCACATGTCATGGGGCTCGCTGCCATCTTCCACTAGGCTGAAATTATCAGGGAGTGTTTCAGAAACTACAAAGGGCTCCAAATTATATGGAAGACACTCGGGTAAATCTGGATGCTCGGATAAATCTGGATCCTTCCTGCTGTCCTGGGGATAGAGAGCGGGGGGGAAAAGGTCTGTTTTAAGTATTTCTTGAACAGATTTTATCTTCCCAGTCCATTGGAACTTGAAGATTATATGCAGTTGGCATGTGGTGGAAGGAGTTACTGGTGATACGCAAATAAAGACGTTGTAGACATCAGAGCTGTCACATAGCAGTGGAATGAGCTCTGGACATGAAGCATTCATACAGCATAGGAAAAAATTTGATCTGAGAGTTGTTCTGTTATTTATTCATGTGCTTCTATGCTCCTCTGGTGTGGGGCTGTATTTTTTAGAAAGCTGCCTTGCTCTACAGCAGATGTTCTGTGGTACAGAACTAGAAGCATTGCCCCTCTTTGCTTAAGAAATAATTGGGTTTTGGATCAAATTTTTTTTTGAGTGGGAAGGCTAATTGTCTGAACAGATGTATGTATGTGTTTAGCAAAAATGTCTGTTAGTGAGACTAACTAACATTGTCCAAGTGTATAAAGGGAAGCTGCAATTTTTTCAAACCACTCATCCAACACAGGACTCTTCTGGTATAACTGTAATTTATGATCATTCTTCTCATCAATAAAGCATGTTTTTTAAAAAAAAACAGGGGGTGAGGTTTAACTACAAAGGCACTTCAGTGGCTCCTTAAAACCATTTTTGTGCAAAGAAATACACCTTTTTTGTGAGAAACTGAAAATTCCTTCTGCATTCAAAAGCAGGAGAAATACCTGAGAGCAAGGTGCAGTGGCAAGGCCTTTTTGCTCAGCTCTGCTGTGATGAGCTCTGTGGATGCTGCAAGACAGGTATGAGTAGCTAAAAGAGAAATTTTACTGCATTATTTTTCCCCTTTTCCCTTCCTCTTTGTGCTGCCCAGTTTTGTTCCACATAAATAAGCCTGTACTGCCGGGAGCTGTGGTTAAAGGGGCTCTGAAACGTCATGCACAGAAAACTAATGGCTTGCAGATTCAGTGGGAGAGGTGTGATGGCTAGTTTTTGGGAGCACGCGAGGAGGTTCAGAGCTGTTGTAACATGCTGTTGTACGCTGAGCCCCTGGACGTTAGTGTGGCAAAGTCTCTGAGGCTGCTGGCCGAAGTGAGGAGCCTGCACTCGTGCTTGCTTGCGACGGCGCGACGGCACCAGCGTGAGAGACGTGTGTGACTTGATACTAACGTGGCTTGCAAATGAAGTCATACCCTGGCTGCCTGTTCTCTGTGCCTATTATGGACAGTGTTGTAGTGCTCTTTGTACAGCAGAAGCACGAAAAAGCCAGCTGTGGCTGTACACAGGGTGCCAGGGAGGGCATTTCTAATATCAGCAATATGTGTAAGATCAGTAGAAAAAGGATGCCTAACTCTCTGCTACCCCTGAGATCCAGAAGGGAGATGAAACAGATGCTAACAACCCCACTAAGGGACTGGTTCTGTGGGAGAGGGACAATCTTTTGAGCTCACACAGAAACACAGGCAGGAAAGGCACCATTAGAGCCATTCTCAACCTGTGCTACCAACAAAGAATATTTCCCTTTGCTGCTGCGCTTTCATTAGAAGAAGAGCTATTATCCTGAGTTTTTCATGATAAAGACATATCCTTTACAGAGATCTGTGAGGATGCAATATTCCAGGGTGGAATGAATCGCTCTGTGCAAGTCCCCATTCCTCTCTCTATTGACAATAGGGGAGCTGAGATAATTAGTGCAGCTTGACGTCTATCTTCTAGACAACAAGAAGCTGGATAAATGACACCCAGGACACAGAAATCATTCCAGGTAGACCAATGACAACTACTGGATTGCCAACGCCCTGTGCCGACTATCATTAAAACCCATACCCCCACCCCAATATTATACCAAAGTGGAGCACAGCCTTTTTAAAATGAATCAGTGCAGTGTGTCTTATGGGTAGTAGTTGGAGAAAAAGGATGCTCTCTCACAGAATTACTTATTTCTTCAGAATTAGTAAAATCTTGAGCTGCGGAAAGGCCAAGGGGAATAGCTCAGATGTGATCTCTGCTGCTGACAGGTAATGGAGCAAGTGCTTTCAATTCAGCACACTGCGGCTGTGAATCCCAGAAAACCAAGGGTCACAACCCTTCTGTTTTTCAGCCTGTTACCCACTGTATTTCTTTTCAACAGTCATTTATTGTGTTTGGCTTCTCAGCTGGTCCATTTCAGAGTAAACTGGTGGCTGGCAGCTTGTAAGAGAATCTGGGTCCCACGCAAGCCTACGCAGGAGTTAAGACCCTCACAGCAGAGACCCACGTTGTCAGTGGCTTTCAGATAGCAGCAAATGTCATCTGCAGGCCCAACTGCCTCAACAGATGCACATTCCTGTCAGTCAGCTTTGGTTCACATCCACATTTAGCTTGCAAATAGTGCCTAATGCCAATGGCCCTAGACATGCAGCTATGTGACCTTCTGGTCACTTGTGTGCACGAAGCCATCCTGGCATCTGTGAAGCTCAGAGTCACGATAAAGCAGGCGTCCCGCTCAGTAATCTGCTGCGACACTTAATCCTGCATTTGTTTCTTGCTTACTTAGAGCAGCAGAAACTGGGCATTAAGAGCCCCCCTGTGCCTGCGGCGCTGGAATCCGGAGCTGCGCTTCAGCAGGCGGCGTTGCCTCCTCCCAGCCAGCGCTGATAACTGCTTGGCAAAGTCCAGCGCAGATGTAAGCTGATACGACCGGTATAAATATTGCACACACTTGGCTTTTAGAAGAAGCAGAGCCCTCTAGGGAACAGACAGAACAACTTTGCCAGCGTTATTTTTCCAATCTCGGTCAGAGTAGACACGTTTTCCCCAAAGATGCGTGCTCGCCTGCAAACCGGAGCGGTGTCTTGATGGGTCCAGCTCAGCCAGGGGACTGGTGGCAAGGCAGGCCAGCACAGGCACGCTGCTGGGCTCCGGCCGTGCCTCTCGTTGCTTTTAAACATAAGCTCTGTCCACCGTTTAGAGTGCACTAGCTTTAGCTCCCCTCAGAAACGTTAGACTGCAAGCTAGGGGAGCGAGAGCGGCACCGACACGCACTTGTTGTTATATAAGGTAGCAGCATTTTTTTGACCCTTATCATGTCCATCATGGTTCTATAGCAAGATGTAGTACATGTATAGAGTTGTTTTACACTGACATTAAGTCCTTCTGAAAACCTAGCTAATGAAAAATGTGTTGTGCTCTGGTTTTGCTACATCTCTGCTACCAGGGCAGGTAAGATAGCAGCAAACACCAAAATCAACAAGGACAGGTGTAAATAATTAGCTAATTTAGTGGTATACTTGAATGCTTTTTATTTATTCACTCATTTTTGTTTCCTACTTCTTGTGTGTGCTTTCTCAGCTGCGCATTTTACTTAAAATGCCATTGACCATGGAACATCAATTAGAAGAAAAGGAAAGAGTTATTTCTCAAACACTGTCACCATCTCTGAATTTCTCCCAGAATTTTTCGTATTTTAAATTTGCAATTTCCTAAACTTAAAATGTTTTGGGTTTTAGTGTTGTGTTTTTTTCTTTAAAACAATCTTCATAGCTACAAAATGATCTCAGAAACGGAATGTGGTATTAAAAATATAAAACCAGACAATATGCTGGCAAATGTATTTTCCCCTAACATAAGTTATCTTACATGCTGTTGGCACTCAGGCTAGCTAATATGCTCTTGGTTAAAATACAGGAGATATCAAATGTGACTTTAATTGGTATGTGTCTTTGAAAGAGCATTGTGGTTGACTGTGTCCAGTAGAGGTGTCCATTACAAAACAGAGAAGGGCAGGAAAACTGCCATCTCAGGGACTAGATTTACAAAGTCCTTACAGTTCCCTGTGTTACACAATGTAATACTAGTGTGAGCTAGAGCCATGAACTTACATTAAGGCATCACTGCTTTGCACATCTATGGCCATCTTTCTGCAAAGATTCAACTTCTAGAGTGTGCTGGTATACAGAAATAGCAGTAGTGGCATTGAGATACAGGCAAATGAGGATAGGTTTGGATATTGATAATGTGGAGCTTCATGACTGAAATCTGCTTTTTTTCTGCTAATTGCAGTTCTCTTTTACTAAAAGTCTTAATATTTCTACCCTCTTTCAGGGGAACAGCTGATCATATAGGAAACCCTCTCCAATAGCACCAAACTCTTCATAATAATTTTCCCCAGCTGTTTCATTGTATACTCCCTGTGTAAGGAGGCTAACCTCATCAGATCTTAGCAGATGGAACCACTTTGGGGTGAAGGGGTTTGACCAAGATCACACAGCAAGGTAACAGGCAACAAAAAAACAGAAAACAAAAAGAGGGCAAGAGTGCAAGAGAAACGCAAAGTTCTTCCATGTAGCTGATGTTAAAACTAGGAGACATCAGCATGGTAATGCTCAAGGCTGTAATGAATTCCTTGTTCCCCAGTGCTGCAAAGGAGGGTGCAGGATGAATCCCAGAGGTAGGATTCATGCCTTGCTCATTCAGAGCAGCTTAACTTCAAAGGCAAGGAGCAAAACCTGTATGGTTCCACCCCTGCCTTCTCTTACTGTACTTTCTTGCTCAATTCATTTTTTCTCCTAAGAGGTGGATAACAGGGTTGTTGATATATTTGCAACAGGAGAAATCCAACTCAGCCAGCTTATAGAACCTGACTTTTCAAGATGTCAGGGTTTTATATATATATATAAGTATATATACTTGTTCTTTTGGTTACCACTGAAATAAAGTTGTCCAAAGTTTGGAGTGTAGTGGGGCCTGAGAGAGCTGAGAGAGTCAAAAAAGATGGACAGATGTGATTTTTTTTATTTTTTTTTTTAACTACCACAGCTCTAGTGAAACAAATCAAATACAGCTTTAAAACTTCCCTGCTTGAACTTCTCCTCTTCCCCTTCCCTCTCCCTGGGGTTTCTGTTTTAGAGCTCTTGAACTGATTTGTTGAGACAGATCAAAGTATAAAGTATTTCTCAGCTGGTCTTATTTCTCTCACTGGATTGTAGTGGCAGGAGACAGGCAGCTCATTACAACTGGGAAAGTGCTCCTGTGAAACCAACTTCATTACAGCTGGTAAGAAAAATAAGATTCTGCTGGAGCCGTACTTCAGTCTCACCATCACAGAAGTAAATTATTTCAGAACGAATAAATAATGTCACACTGCTTCTCATTAGGGTATGAGGCTGAATATTAGCATGATGTTAAATACATTTGAACTGTACTGTTTCTGTCTGGTACTGTGAAGCCTTTGAAGTGCATCTTGGGTTTGTCCAATTTCAAGCATGTTTCCCCTGTGCTTATTCCTTTTCTTCCCTCTTCACTGGTGCTTCAGTGAACAGAGAGGATGGGGAGGGGGTTATGCCCCTCAGCAGCTTGTGACCCTTCTCCAGGTGCTGACTGTAAGGCACCAGAAAGTATTTGGTCTGGGTATGTTTTCAGGGTGCATGAACATGGTTATCTGAACCCAGCTGTGGCTCCTTATTTTTCCCAAAAGTGCATTGTGGAGGCATAGTATAAAGCAGGAAGCAGAACCAGGCAGAGCCCGGGTCTGCTGGCTGTGAGTTCCAGTTTGAGACCAGCTCAGGGCAGGCAGGTTAGGAAGTTGCTTCTTTCCGCAAACCGCGTGTGTGAGCAGTCTTTTCACAAGCTCCCGTCGGACAAGGGGCAGGACAAGCTTTCTGCTTTTGCCCTCTGCCCTTGTCCTTCCCCCAGCACAAGCCCTTAGCAGTCCCAAAACCAGAAAAAAAACCCACCCCATGTTGTTCTAACCAGGGTCGATGCCATGGTTTGCTCACAGCCATGCAGGCTTTATGGGTAAGGCAGTGGGAATGATGGCTCCATTCAGCAGCAGAGCTGGTTTGTGAAATTACCCTCTGAAAGAATTTTAATCTCAAAAAAGTGGAAAGAGGAGAAGAAAAAGAAGGGAAGTGACCCAACTAAGGCCACAGTTCAGTGGCAGGGATAGGAATGGATTTCAGGTCTCCTGACTCCCATGAAATCATGTCCAATTCTGAAATACATTTGCGGTGCACATGGCTTTACAGGTAAATTGACATGCAGCATGGAATTGCCTTTAATTGGAAAGGGACTCTCCTCCTGAGGGTTTTTTCTTATGTTTCTGCTTAAATGTAGGATGATACATGTTGCAGGTTCTTTTTCTCTCCTTTTCCTTCACATAAGACACAAGAGAGCCAGGGAAAGATATGTCCCTGTAGGGAAAAGTCACTACATTACATGTCAGCTGGTGATAATTTTTTGAGTGGCAGGACTGTGCATTTTGGACAGGTATGGTTAAAGCACAGGAGATATCCTGGGCAATGAGGCAAGAGGTACCGATGCTGACAGAAGAGCTAATCTGGCCTAGGTAGGCATGTGGCTCCATTTCAAGCCAGTGCAGTTGTTCCATCTACCCAAAGGCTAAACTAGGCTCAGGCTCTGCTGCAAGCTCCCTCACAGACTAAGTCAAGATGTGGGATGGAAGCGAAGTCAGATCCAGAGTTTGCCTGCTAAAGGACAAGGTTGAGTGTGGACAAGAACACGTAAAAGGGTAAGACAGATTTCCAAAGCTGGGCTTGCTGCCCCTTGTATGGCTTCTGGGGAACAGGAGGAGAAGGGATAGTGGACCCAAGTCCATCACTCAATAACTTTTTCTCTGTATGCCCCAGTGTTCATCTCGGCGGCAGCAGCAGCCTGGTTTCCTAGACTTGTGGCGTAGAAAAAGCAGTCAGTCACTTACAGGATGGAAAATGAGACATGGCTTCCTGCTTTACCTATGCCATCCTGTATGCTGAGATTTTAATAAATGTACCGTAAAATGGGGCAATTTTTGGCCAAGTTTTGCAAGGCAGAGCAAAATAAGGCTGTGTCTTGTGAGCCCATATGTACTGCACTCCTAGGTCCTCTGGAAAGAAAGGACCAACAAAGATGTGACATGAATGTACACTCCTGAAGAAGGGCTGAAAAACGTCAGGTTACCTCCCCACCCCTGTCTCAGCAGGCCTACTGTGAAATTAAATTTCCCCAGCAAGGCAGGGTTTGAAGAACATAAAGCACACAAAGTCTCCTGGGGAGGCTGTAGTTGAAAATTGTGTCCTCAGTTTGCTGTAGTTTAACAGCATGAGGGTGGGCTCATTGAGATTTCCTGCACGCTAATGTCACTCTTTGATGGCTCATTCATCTCACCTTTCCATGATGCTCCCACATGGATCCATACATCAAGGGTGTCTGTGGGGTCCGTGATCAAAGTCAGTGTCCTTGTGGGTACATTTTAAGCATATGAAATAAGTAAGCAGAAATGAAAGCATCACGAAGGTCAGTGGTTTTTTGGTGTAAGTACAAATCTAAGCATGCAAACAGAGGAAATATAGCTTGAAAGGGACTTTCTGTGTAAACGAATCCTGTCCAAAGCACTGTGTCACCCTGTTTCTTTCATCCATGGATGACTATAAAAGCATATAGACATTTTGTCCCTCTGCCCCTGTGTGTATGGTTTGGAGCCGTGCCCATCCAGTGCTTTGAGACCTTCTGATCTCCAAACATCTGACAAGATTTTCTGAGGTGACTGTAGCATATAGAGATTTGAGCTGGTATTAAACATGGATGGTGGAGCCTCTGTAGCTATAGGGGTTGATCCAAATCTCTGTTTTCCTGACTGTGTTTCATAGTTGGTGTTCAGCCAGACACCATTTGGTGTCAGAGGACACCATTTTAAGTAATTGAGCTGGGAAGTTAAGAGATTTGAAAAGCTACATCAGGAACCTGTACCCATTCCGTGCATTTTTGTTTGTCCACAACCACTATCCCAAGACAAGGACTGACCTGTATGCAGCACCCTGTAGTTTCCTGAGCAGTTCCTGCTGCACAAGCACTTCTAAAACAGGCTGAGGAAGGGAACAAAGATTTAACTAGCAGCAAATATGTCAGTGTCCCTACACAACACCACTGAAGTCTTACAGGAATGCTCCAAAATCAGAAAGACATGGACAAACTTCTTATCCTATTGTCATACTTTTGCTCATGAACTAAAACTTTGATCAGGTATACCTCACAGATGAGCTCTAAGAAGCACAGACAAAGTCTCTATTCCACAAACTTCCTTAAGAAATTTACTATTATTTCAAGGGGACTTGGGCTTGATAGTCTTGGCTTTGTTAGGCAGCAGCTGTGGATTACTTACAGCCATTGGTGGTGGTGATGGGGCAGCTGTACATAATTGATCTTCCTGATAGCCTCTATTCCTTTCTCTGGAAGGAAGAAAGAGGGTGGGCTGGGCAGAGTGCTAGGAGCCAGTTCTGGTGAGTATTAATTCTTGTTGTTACTGTATCCTGTAATTCTGGTATCTGAAGAAGTGATTGTTTTCTGTGTTGGTACAAAAGAGATAAGCTTTTCTTATGGTAATGAACAGGGATAATGCATCAATCAATTGCTTAATATTGTGAAATGCTTTGAAGGTCATAAGGTGTATGCTGGGAAGATCAAACTGTGAGCAGTAGTATAAAGTTCCTGCATGTTCCAAAGCTATTCCCTGCATTTCCCCAAAGTTATGTCCCTGCCTTTTTCTCCTGGTTCTCCCATTACAGCTCTTATGAGACTTCAATACAGAGTATTGCTCTAATCCTACTACTTTGTAGCCTGAATTTCAGGTCAACCCTATTTCCTTAGCCCTTGAGCTATTATATGCTGAAGTTTTTGCCTTGCATGGACTCTACCTGCTTGCTCCCACTTACTTTGCCCTGGTCCAGCTGCTAGGCAGAGCAACCAGCTGTGAAGGGTTGCTGATGTCTGCATAGATGGTAAATACACTACAGCTGTGATAGACTGGTGGGCTTGGCCATACAGAAGTTTCTGTGCAGGTATTTCTGTAGGATGGGTGCTAAATAGGACCCATGAGTAGGTCAGCAATATACGTGCTTGAAAAGAACATATGCATTACTGTTTCTAGGAATGTTCTTACAATGGTGACCAGTAAAAACCTGGTATGATCTCTTTTGTGAACAACTTTCACCGCTTAGTAGCGGTGCTCTGAAGTTCCTTCCTGCTTGCTGGATCCCCACAGAGTTACAGGGGATGTTTGTTTGCTGCTTTTTTTTTTTTTTTTCTTTACCCTTGTGAATGCTTGGCATCCTAAGCTTTTCACTGTAGGGAATGGCCAAAGTACAAGCAGAGCTTTCACTTTTAAGCACATATAGTTCTGACTCTTCCTGTGATTTTTACTTCCTGCTAGTGGAGAGGAGATTAGTAAAAGATATAAAAAGAACTTTAAAGCTGGCTTTAAAAAACAAAAACAAACAAACACCACCACCACCACCACCCCCCCCAAACCCAACACAAAATCATAACAGTAGATAAGACTACGCTCTGCTAAAGCTGCATGATTTTTGTCCTTTCTTAGGATATGTCAGACTGTATTGAAAACAAAAGGGGCTCAGAAATGCCACCTCCTAGTAGCAGAACAGTCCTCCAGGTTATCAGACTCAGGCAGTATTTTCCGAACTTGCTTTTTTTTTTTTTTTTTTTTTATTTAGGAAGAGGTGCTGTGTCATGTTCCCATATCATACAAGCGCTAGTGGGTGTCCAATTATCCCATCGAATAAGAGTGTTAAGTTCTGCAGTTTAGAATGACTAGAGCTTATTGAAATGTGTTGGAGGCTAAGGTGGAAGGTGGTAATATTACAGCTTGCTTCCTTTATAGAAAGGAAGAAGCAGATGTGAGATTTCTGGTAAGTTGCATTGCTTTCCTGGAGATCAGCGTGGGAAAGAAGCCATGCTTTCCTTGAAGCGTAGGGAAGCATTGCTGTGGTACTTCAACTCTGTTGCTAGAGATGGTTAGGAATGTGTTGCCCTGAGGAGTGCGGAGGTGACTGTGGGAGGTGTTGGTACTCACCGTGCTTTTAGAGTGCCACAGTGGCTGTATGCAAGTAGTACAACCTGCACGTGACAGCCTGGTAGGAGAACATTGGAAATATTGTCGGGGTCAAATGAGCCTTGCGGGTTTGTTTTCTATCTGCAGTGTCATCCATGACCAAATACTTTGATTCCACTGCAAAGTAGCACCTTCTTCATCAGCCCCATCTTCTATCACTGATAAAGACCTCGCAATAATTGTGCTTTTTGGCGTACCAAATACCATTCTGTCGCCTATGTCTTGCTAGCTCATGTGGCTTTGCTGTTGGAGAATCTCAGCTTTTTCTGATAGGTAAAAACTTCTGTACTGAAGCAGTGCAAAGATAACTTTAAAGATGACAACTCACCCAGAAATAGTGTTGCTTGAGACAACTGGCTGCTTCCCATGTACGTTAGATTGCGTGAATGACTGCAGAATAGAGACTGCAAATCTACATTTGCTATTTCTTGCACATGTACTGTTGTGGCATGAGCTTGTATGTTCTGCTGCCATGTATTTATGGATTATGCAAGTCCTGTGCGTGTTTCACAGGCAACCTGAACTATCAAGAACCAATAAATAGGAGGTATTCTGGCAGTGTTTCAGTTAATGTTGTCTTGTCTTTTCTAGTGTTGCAGCTAGTAATTTCTTTACACAGTGGAAAATTCTGTAGCTCCAGTGGGAGGTTGATAGTATGCAGTTTTCTGTCGAGGAATAATTTTTGGAGTCTTGTTTATTTCTGTTTTAGTCCAGAAGCCTTTTTTTTAATCATATGAAGTGAAACTGTGGGGTTTTTTTGCTACATGCTGCTGTTGATGACTACAATTTATGGACAAACTTCTGGCAGGAAAAAATTGATAATATTTAGACAAAGGCATTGTCTCTGGTTTGCGAAGTCCCCTGAGCCTTAGATCCTGAGAGGCTGGAAGAGTATCATGGGGAAGGAACAGGATATGTTTTCCCAGTCTTATATTCTTCCTACAGTGTTTCCTGTTGGGCTCAGTCAGAGACAGAACTAAGTGATGGATTGACTTTGCTGCGATTCAATACAGCCTGTTTTCTCCCCTGGTCTCTGCAGGTACCAGGTTATTGTTTAACCGGCAGCAAGATTTTTGTTCTAGGTGAGATAACGTGATAGGAATTTTGATACGTACCCTTTTTTTGCTAATGTATAATTCTAAGATTTTTATTAATGTCATCTTCTGTGCCTGTAGGGCACCTAGTGAAAAATGTATGAAACCCCATTTCTGACTAGGCCCTTTCAAAAATCATTATTTACAAATTCATGAATCTGAAAATGATTCTCCCAATAATACGGAATATCTTGTTTAGATAAAATAGCTATATGGATGGTTAATAGCTTCACACATCCAGACTGATTAAGGTGGCAGCTGATAAAACAGGACTTGACCTATTTTAGACCTCATTGTATTTTTGCCCTAGGTAGCAAGCAAAAGTAATTTAGTTTAAATCATACTGCTTTTTTTCAACTTCACTCCTATCCCTTACGTTCTATCCAAATCAATAAAAGGGAGAGTCTCTAAAAGAGATCCTGTTAAAACAGTGACCTTACACTTCAGCACTATTCAGGTGGGTTTAATAAGTCAAACAATTGTTTCTCTGAGGTCTGTTTCCCCTGTGCAGACAACAGACAGATGCAGTTTGCTACTGGTATATATGAGAAAAGTCTTTGAACACGATGCTATCTGAGGAGTCACCTGTATACAAACTTGTACTGGATGAAACTCATACGCAGGAACTGTGTCATTTTGCAAATTTGTTTTAAAGCACTCAAAGTAGTTTATGTCAGGTTATCTAAAGTAATATTAGGCTTCTGCTGTGTGAGGGCCTGAAGTATATCCAGTCAGGGATTTCCCAATGCACTGTGCTCTCATTCAAAAGTACCAATTCATCAGAGGTTGAACTAAGTTCTGGTTTGGAAAACAAACAAAAACCCCAACACACACACACCCCCCAAACCCAACCTGAACGGTGCCCTGTGAAAACAGGGGATTAAAGAACACACGCTGAGTTTTGTCTTCAGATATATTTGGCCTAGAATTTTCAAATTGTGGGTTATAATAGAGGAAGTTGAAACAACAATGTTGTACTTTGCTATTTTGAACTGAATAGTTTGGTCTGGAACATAAAATGAGGGGGTTGGTTTTTGGGTCATTCCTCATTTTATGGCTTTTTTGGTTTTGCTACTTGTATTGGGCGTTTTTCTTTTTTATGATCTAAATCAGAAGGGTTCTGTGGAGCGGAGGCAATATGGAGATTCTGAAGTTCTGTGTGTAAAGTAGAACTGTATCTCTGCCTGGGTAAGAGGGATAGTTACCTAGGACATCCAAAAGTGGATGTCACTAAAATGAAGGGCCTTCAGCTGTCTCTTCTCTAGGGGAAGTTTCCCTTGTGAAAGTGAAGCAGGGGCAGACATAGCTCCTGTGGAAGGGAAGAAAGAGTGGAGAAGGGGCAGTATGTAGCTGTGCAGGACATGATGGTACCCCAACCTCCTTTTGTAACCAGGAAATCTGCATCTGCGTGATGTAATTCAAGGACAAACTCTTCTTGTTGTGGTGATGTTTGTAAAACAAGACTCACCTTTGGTGTTTTTCCTTCACAAGGCTACCTGGGGTCCTTCTGGTTCTACCTTTGTGTGCCAGGTGGGAACTGTGACTCCTTGTCATGTATCTGTCCTATGAGAACTATTGTCTTCTGTAAATCATCCAACACCTTACGTATTTTATACAGCAGTCATAAAGCAGAAAATTATAATCTATTTCTTATCCAACTCTCTGCCTTATAGAAAACGAGTATGTCTGTAATTGGGCATGAAGTATTTTAAATTGGGCCATCAAACAGACTGCATCTGTTGTTCTCGTTATCATTCATTACGCATCACAGCCACTGATGTTGTGTTTTCATTAATATTTCTATTAACTTCCCCATCAATGTGATTAAAGATTCATTAATCTGAAGCAGAGTAAAACAACCTGCCACCACCCCCCAAACCTGAGATCAGATCACAACCATCCTGCATATAACATTAGGCAAAAACTGTTCCAGCCTTATAAAAATGAAATATCTCTGAAAACAGATATGTTAGCAAAGGGTTAGCTGTTCAAATGATCAAGTCAAACAAGACATAATCAGGGCTAACTTTACACCTCCTCTTCATTTCACTTCTCCTGTCTGTGATTTCGCAACCCTTTAGATAGGAGTTTAACTTAGTACCAATTATCTTGTACCAATTATCTGTGTATTTAATTTGGTCATGTAATTGGCAGACACTTCCAACTTGGCTAATTTTTTATATGCTATGTATTTAATGTAGCTGAAGGATTTTTTTTTTTCTTCCCTCTTGTTACGGTCTTTTAAGAAATATATGTGAGCTCTCCTGCCTCCTATGTCTTTCTGGCTGTTATAAAGCAATGTTGCCTTTAAGTTTGAAAAGTACTGTTTCTAGCAGCTTATAAAGAATAGGAAAATGATGGAACCAGAAGTTAGAATGCCTCAAGACATGGTGTGTTCATGTGGACTTAGCAAATGTAAATTTTGGGAACCCATTGGTGACTGTAAATCAGTATTACTCTTATACAAAAAACACAGGCATGACTGGTTCCTCAGTATAAGCCCTTATTTTTCCCACAAACTGCTAGTGACTACCCTAATGTTAAGCCACTCTGACAGAAGGAACACAGCATGATTGGGCATGGCAATAGACTCATGTTTAAACCTGCCTTTCCCAAAGTCTTCCATGCTTTCTGTCAAGCTAATTTCAATTTAGTGCTTTTAGGGAATTGGTGAAAGTATTCACATGGGGTAACATACTTTAACTGAGGGCATTCTGATGCTTGATGGGCTCCTCCTGTGCTTCAAGAAGTGTCTGCCTGTCTCTGCTTGGTTACATGCTCACTCTCCTTGGCAGCTAAGCTTACGAATGAAGGTAGTACTGATCATAACCTCCCTAATGTGAATTTGTTTTCTTTGCAGTAACCAGTATTTAGGTTTTGATTTAACAAAGCACTCAGACTTACCCTGGAAACCAATGTTAATTAATCTGGTCTGGGGTGCCTTACCTAATGGAGATGGATTAAACTGCATGCATTGGGAATAGTATCACAGTTCAATTTCCCAGCTTTCCTTCACAGCTGGGGAGAACTAAAGAAACTGCTGTCCATAAGGCAGAGATGCTAAAGACACTTGGCCCAAAAGCTGCTGGCAATATCTTATGTGTTCTTCCAAAATATGAACGTGTTAATTAAATGACTTATTTCACCCTGTACAGAACATGGGGCGTGTATGTGGGTTGTCTTTCTGTCTGAGACTCATGAGAGTGCAATACTTACCATTCACTCCTCCCAGGAAGCATGTCAGAAATGAAGCCATATGTATAATGCATCAATGTGAAATGGCAATGTGATGGGGAGAAGAAAGCTTGTGTTTGGGCCGTAGCTCCATAAGAAAGCCAAAAGAAGCTGCCTCAACATTGTACTGAATCAGTGAATTAGTCCATCTATGTGTTGTGTAGCGCCTATGCCCTAGCTTTGAGCTTTGCTCCACCCAAATATTTTGTATGTGTTTAATGAGAACTGACATGCTTTCAGGAGAAAAAAAAGCTAGCCAGATTTTATTGAAGATGTGCTTCTCTTAGAGCTTCCTGACTTTGGAGTCTACTTCTGAAACCAGGATTTTCAAAGGGAGTCCAGTGGAGTTACTTAAAGGACTCTAGTCATAACCTGCTGCTACCAGTAATGGCCTGGCTAATACCATCCTCCCATACCATTTTCCAGACAGCTCAGTGCACAAATTAATGCCAAGTGGTCAGCAACTAATCAGGGAATGAGCTATGGGGTACCTTTGATGTCTCTGAACCATCTGTGAACAGTCACTTCAGTCTGTGTACAGACTGCCCTTCCTGGGAACAGAGATTTCCAGGTCCTGTGGCTGGTATCAGCCCATTTGAAACAATATTTTAATAGCTGAACATCATTGTTCTAGAGAAGACTAAATTTAATTTACTGTAAGGCAAAACTGACAAAACTTAAGTCTACAGGCAGAAACAAGTGAGACAAAAGCAGGCTTTATAGCAACACATTCTGCAGGTTATCTCTAGTTTCACCCATCTAAAAGGCTCTGTGGCTGAGATCCATGTTTCTTGCAAAACTTCAGATATTGTTTTAGATATTGTTTTCATCAACCAGGTTTGGGGAGAAGTCTCTACTGTTTTCTCCTTGGAGAGGCCTTCATCTTTCAGAGTTTGTAATTCAAAAGACAATATTTAATTAAGGCATCAGGAGAAGGTAAGTGAGGGAACTTCTTGTTTCTCGCACTTTTTGTCCCCAGGTGTGCGTATTGTCCCTGCTTAATTTTGAAAGAAGAAAAATGCTGTTGACCTCTAGATATGGCTGTATAGGGCCATCTTCTGGTCAGGCAATAAATAAAACTCTTTACTGAGTGTTAATGCAACCTTATGACTGGCTGGGCGGTGACTTGGCAGTAAACACTGTATTATACAGATAAATAAATGAGACCAGTGCATGCTCAATGTTCCTCTCTTAATAGAAGATACATATGATAGTGGCCCAACAGCTTTGAGGTGACAAGTTCTGCGTGGGAAAGTTCTTTAGCAGGGGTGATTTTTTTAGGAATGTAGCATTTCTGACACTTCAGAGGCAGACCTGTCTGAATATCAAACAAACCAGGCCATACAAAAAAATTCCTCATCGCTAGTGAGAGCTTCTGAGTCTTGGATATTTGAAAGGCTGTTAGAACCAGCAGTTTTAAACTGTATTGACTGAGATCATATTTTATTCATTTTCTTGTATATTTTAAAAATGCTACTCTTAAAATCCTATTCATATATACTTTAAGTGAGGTCCAGGGTAGTGATTTTATACATGTATTTTTCATTTCAATTTTTCGAGAAAAACATGACGTGCATACTGGGGGTACTCAACTGAAATTTAGTCTACTTGAGACAATTAAGCACAGCAGACTTGGAGGAAAGATAATTATTCTCTGAATTTATACTTTACTGCCAGTGGTGAAGGAGAAGAATTGTCTGGAAACTTCATAATTTCATCATAATTGAGTACTGGAAGAAAGGCTATGTGGACTTGCTCTGGTTAAGTGGAAATGCCAGAGAAGTTGATTTTTTTTATGTGTATATTCAAGATTTTAGTTGATCTGATGCCTGTGGGTACGTTTGGCACACAAGCAGAACATTTTAAAGTGATGTGCTATTAAACTGGAAAGAACAAATGTTTGACAGAATTGAAGAGATGACATGCAAACAAAATTGTTTACAATGCTGAGGAAGCATCTAATGCTTGGATGATGAAAAGTGAAATCACAAATTTTAGGGGGAAATATTGCAGTCAATAGAGATATTGGTTCCCCTGGAGACAAATCAGTGGGAGTTACCTGTATTGCCCTTCGGAGACAATGTCTTTTTAGTCTCTTGATTTTTATGAGGGAAATGCACCATCTGAAAATCACATGTCCAGCTGTGACCCTTTTAACAAGACTGTTTGCCAGTGCTGTCTAAACCCTGGCCACACCATTTAAGTCTCATGCTGCTCACATCCCAACTATGTAAATGCTATGTGGTACAGGATGGCTGCATCGGAGTTTAATACACATCATGTAGGGAAGGAGTCCATCTCATGGAGCAAAGAGGCAAAGAAGAGGGCAACCCAGACTGTTGCAAGAGGCATGTAGATGAGGGGTGCAGTGTATGGGGAAGCCTGGAAGTTCATACTGACTAGAAATTATCTTCTCTTCAAATTAAAGGGTTTTGAAGTCAATATCGAATTGTTGGTGTGCATACCTTTGCTTGGATTGATTGCTTTTCTATGTGGAGCCGCAAATGACAAAAGTGCTGGTACCTGACTTACTGCAGTGTTTTACCAGATAGTGAGAGACAACCTGGAAAACACTGCATCTGTTATGTCTGTAAACTCGCCTCCACTCCCCCAAGCTTATCCACCCCCCTTCTTAGGGTTTTAGCAATCCGGTACCAAAACAACTATGTAACTTGCAAGTGCAGCATGAATTATCTATTTTACAGCTTACAAGGAGGAGCACAAAAGGACTCATGAGTTCACAAAGATTATTTTTGTAATTTCATCAATTGAAAGCAAATTGATGAAACAGTTTATCCAACTCATTAAATGAACTGACCCCTGAAGGTTAATGTAGAGTTTCTGAAAGTGCCAGAGCAATGAAGGAGGGAGGGCAGTATCAGAGTGACTATGGCATGTGCAACAACTTATTGCCTCTGTGGAGTGGGATTCAGTGGAATGACTCCTTTGTTTTTCCAGCACTTCCTGAATAACAGAATAGCTTGTGCTCCAAAATATACCCCTGACTGTAGTAAGCAGCTTCTCACCTATTCTCCAAAGAGCCGTAGATCTGAAACCTGAGGACTGATACTCGTTATAAGGAAATTCATCATTCAGTGAACATGGAAGAAAACAAGCACATCACATGTGAAATAACAGCTGTTAACTAATGTGGTTAACAGGTCAATGGCAGCATACAATGAGTCTTTCTCCTCCCAGCTGTATCAGTTTTACAGTGGTGCAGTTTTACTATCTGCATAAACTTACCTGATTTATCTGAATAAGAGGAGTAGCAAGCCAGTGCCACTAACAGCATGTGCCACGTGGTGGATATTTCATTACATGCCTAACAATAACTTTCTATGCAGTAGATGAGTCAGACAATTTCAAGTTGACTATCTGACTTAACTATGATCATCTGCCATTCACCTGGGAAGCCCATTGGTAGAGAAGAGGTACCTACCCACTTGTTCTTCTAGCCCTGGTGTCCCTAAAAATACTTCTGGCTCTTCCATATTGCAGAAAGGAAGAGGTAGTGTTAACTGTTCATGTGCAGCACCTGCTTAAAAGGTTGCTGCTTCAATTAAGTTTGCAGGGGGTGGTGTGGGAGCAGGGAGGATGCAATGCTTCCAGCTGTTTGAAGAATTCCTGCCATCAAGCATATACCTGAGGTCTGAAGATAGGCTTTGTAAAGTGCACTTCGTGTTGATCTCTGTTTTGCTTAGGCTGATGTTCAATGCTGACAACAAGCTGTTCTGTTATTTTCCCAACAAGCTCTTGTTATTTTCCCAGACAGCACCCTTAGGACTGTATAAATGGCAGCAACAGGAAAAAAAAATACTGAGAACATCGTTATTCTCTAAGTGAGTTTCTGTTGTTGTTACAGAACTTGGAGAGTCAGGAGTACTGGGACTCATAAAAGTGTCTTTGATTATTAGTTCTTATGATTTCATCTTTTTTTTGCTATGTTGGAAATGAGCTGGGATTCTGAATGAAACATGCATTTAAGATGATGGTATTTCCTGGAGTTCATGGAACACATGCTACAACATGATGAATTGGTATAATATGTTTATCTTGAGTATTTATAAGATAGAAATACTCACTTATTCCACACTTACATAAATAAAATTAGAGGTAGTTTAGACTTAAATCTAATTCCTAGACAAAAATCTTACGGGGCTCAAAGTAAGGAAGAATGTTGAAGAAAAAGGTAATTTTTTTTCCTCCTTAAAACCACTGAAAAAAACCATGGCGCACTTTTTTTTTTTTCCTAGATTTAGAAATATAGCAACATTCTCTTCATGCAAAATCCAAATGTAAAAATACTTGTTATGCATCTACCTGCTTATGTTTTCAAATGTCACATCTATAGTTTAAGCTAGCTTGTGATGATGTACTTATTGGCCAATACTACTGATAGTATCAGCATAACTGGCTTGAGAATTTTATTTTCTGCTTGCAAAGGGTTTAGGTAAGGTATACGATGCTGAGCAAACCACCAAATCTGTTCCTGAAGACAGAAAGCTTTTGTTTTAACTTAATTGCATGGACATAGAGCAAGGAGGAGTGAAGGAGCTGTCCTGTGTGATGTGGGACTGGCCCTGCTCATGGGCACCTCATACTGTCCATAACTCAAGACACCAGATAAAGTCTGGGCTCTGACTTGAACATTTAGTGAGTACAGCATGAGTTATAACTGAGTTGCAACTTTCTGTACATGCACTTCTGGTCACCAGGAAATATGATGTAATTTACTGTTGCCTAACTTACTAAGGAAGAGTATAGAGTTGAGCTGTACCACCTTGCTTCTGTGGGCTAATAGTGCTAAGGTAGCTTATCAGATCTTGGTAACAAACCGTTTAACTTAATTATTCAGGCACTTCTTTTTTTCTTCAGAATAAGTCTTGGCATAGCTGCATACTTATTTCCAGCCCCCATCTTGCCAATTATTCAGGCTTAAAATCCTGTCTGTAACTGGGGAAAGTCCTGAAGACAAATCTCTTCAGGGCCTGCTTATGCAATGGAAAGTAGTCTGGAGATTCTTGCCCTTGTACCAAAAGGGATGGATCTGAAAGCAAAGCTGGAATAAGTAGGTCCCTAATAGGCAGTTAATTGTCTATGGCATAGAACTGGTCTGCTGTGCTTCTGAGATGTATATTGACTGTCTGCAAAGGAGTGGTCAGGCTTGTGGGAGCCAGCCTGGTGAGCTTTTGTGGCATGTTACAGACATATCTACAAAGGCAGTTCCACAAATTTGGTGTAAAGCTGTAAAACTTAGTTGCTGTCTGTCACCATAGCTTGCTAAAATGGCTCTGTTTTCTTTTAGGATGACTGTATAAAGAGTACTGGTTGAGCAAGACACTTTCAAGCTGTGAGTTTACTTGTGGTCTATACATCTTAAGCTTATGTAGTCCTAGCAATATTTCCTTGGAAACAAGCTCTTAATGGTCAGCAGGAGGGCTCAGAACCAAGTCAACAGAACCTTAGTTCCATGCTGTAAGTGTAATGGATGTTGCAATGAGGCCCACATTTCAGTGAGGTATCCATCAGAATGAAAGCTATTGACATATGGTACTGGTGAACACATTAATCATGATGACATAGGAAAGGTAGCCAACTAATTGCAAATTTCATGGCAAAGTATGGTAATTGCCATTTCTATAGATGTATAGAAGGTGTCTGGAAGTGCTGTGACTAATCTACATGCTGTTAAGTACTCCATGTTTAAATGGACATATAAGAGAAGGGACTTGGGGTTTTATTATTTTCCTTGGTCAAAACATAATTTTGTTGTTTGCTGCAAAGGACACAGGTGGATAAGGTATAGTAGAGGCTGTGCAGGAGTTGCCTTTTATAATGTGGTGTCAACTGAAGGTCAAGGCAATATTTCTGCAGGAGTTCATTAGATAGTGTTTAGTAAAATGATGCTTCTTGAAGAAATTCCTCTAGCTGAGAAAGGTCAGTTGATAGGGGAGTGATAAAGTGGATACACTTGACTGTGTATGTTTGAGGGTAGAAACTACACAATAGGAATTTCTCAGAAAAGGGAAACAACTGCAGCATTAAAGACAGGAGTGAGCCAGACTCTTGCATCTGCTACAGGCCTCTTCCCAGAGGAAGACCCAAGGGTGCTAAGAAAGTCACTCTTCAGCCATGGGGTTGCAAAGTAGTGTTTCCTGACAGACAAATACCAACCTGAAAATAGCAAATATTTTGGGAAATGATGCTGTAGGGCCTCAGACAATTGTCCCACTTGGCTCAGGGTAACAAGGTGGCTGCTGTGGGAAGATCCCTTTGAACGGCTGTCCTCTTAGTGCTGTTAAGCTGTAGTACAAGAATTAGATTATGCCACCAATGAAGAGGCAGGGTAGAAGATGCTGCAATGCGGTGCCAGTTGGTCTTCAAGATCAGAGTGGAGTAGTACCATGGTGGCATTTCCACCTGGGGAGGATGTGAGATGCTAGATCAGAAGAAATATAGCTGAGGCAGCTCCCTTCCTTGCATGGGATTTAGTGTGACTGGCAGTGCTTGGTGAGCATGGTTGATGTCTGTAGCCCAGCACAGAAAAGTCACTAACAGGTGATGACAGGGAAGGCTTTGTGCAGTCTTTCACTGCCATCTTTGAGTGCCCAGCTCCTGCTTGACCTCATGGAGAGGACTATGTGGCCCAGTGTAGTCCAGGTGGTTTTTCATGTGCTTTATGTGCTGTGCTGCAACCTTGGTGGGTGGGAATTGGACTCTGGGGTGCCCAGTATTTTTAAGTGGTTCTGCATGAAAAGCCTTTAATTGCAGTTTATCAAAAGTATAGCAAATCATTCCTAAATTGAAAGCTGCAACTCTCCATTTGAAGAGGAACTAAATGAGAGTTGGGTTCTATGAAAGCCTTTTCCTTCTTTTGGATTTTTTTAGTTTTTTCTTCAAGCCACAGAGTAGTATGTAGACAGGGTAGATTACCCACGTCTGTTTCCTTCTTTTTCTCATTAGGAAGATGAAAGATCAGAGATCTGATCAGCAGGCAGATGAATGAAACTCTAATAGGTTGGTATCATCTTAATGTACATCTTCCATGTAGAGATGGTTACTTGATCTGGGGACTTGACAAGGTTTATCTACTTGAACAAGGCGGTGGGTAAGCAGGTTTCCAACAGGGATGCAGTTGTGTTTGTAAAAGGCGTCATAAGAGGTATCACAAAACTTAAATTTTGCTAGGTCTCTTGACAGCAACTTTCCATCTCTCAGCAACTTTGCATTATGTATGATGGTATGGAGAAATCTGTGTATCTCAAGTGCTGTATTCTACGTTGTGAATGCTAGTTATGATGGTGGCTGACAATGTAAAACTGGCTGACCTAGCGTGACAGACTGGTTTACAGCTATTACGTGGTCTAGTGGAGGGTGTCCCTGCCTGCAGCAGCAGGGGGGTTGGAGCTAGATGATCTTTAAGGTCCCTTCCAACCCAAACCATTCTATGATTCTATGAATTCTTCTTTACCTTATCAAGAATTTTGTTTTGCATTACTATGATTACAACATTAGGATTTCCAACTGCACCCCAGAAAAAATAAGCAGTCTGCTGCAAGCTCAGGAAAGCTGAGTTCTTTCTCTCAACGCTGGCTGCAAGCGCAAGGTGTTCTTGCAACTCACTATTATGAAGAAAGCTTGGAGTTGTCTGGTTACTTCATTGTTCTGCTGTGAAATCAAAGATAGTTAACTGTTTTCTGTTTAAAGGGGCAACACCCTTCATACACTTTTTGTTTGCTTTTCGAAGACTGGGTCTCATCTATCTTCACCCTGATACATCAAGATAGTGACTGCAGCTCAGCAAGTTACTAACACAGGGGAAAAAGGGCTGCCTCTCTCAGCTGCAATCATCTGCAATGTGGTATGTGTCACTTCCAATTTTATACCAACTGAAACTCTTTGGTGTTTTTTGTATTGCAGTTATTCCCAGGGAGGGAATCCTTGTTCCCATGTATTTACATCTTGATTGGCTGGCTTGCTGCTTTGCTGGTGAGCAAACAAGGGTAAAAATGCAATCATTACTACAAAAGGCCCAATGCCTTTCCTTACAGGACTCTTGATGTATTTCTTTCCTCCCCATGTTAGGATTCCTACACTTGACCACAGTAACTGTTTGTTTTGACCTGGTGACTGATTTATTGGCATTACAATCAAATAATCACAGGAGAATCAACATAGTGTACTTCAGCAGTTCAGTTTTTATTATGCAAGACTGATTATGTAGTTAAATACTTGAGTAAAGCATTCCACAAAGTGTGCTAGTACCTCAGTGAATAGATTTAAAAGGTTAAAGTGAGTGTTTAATAAAAAAAAAAAATGGGAACAGCCTCATGCTCCTGAAGAGGAGAACAATTCAACTTGGGAGGTACAGAGGGCTTCCTGCAAGCAAGTCTCCTTGGTTGCCTATAAAGTAAAAGTCATGCCGTGCATGGACTGGGTGCTGGCTCTGTGCACAAGCTGCAATTTCATGAACAATGTGAAATTCCTACCAAAAGCAGTGTCTAAGGTTGCATATAAAACATGTGGGAGTGAGAAGCATTCTTGGAAATAAAATAAGTTTTAATGGGATAACATCCAACAAAGCTAACAAAATAAGTCACATAGTTTAGCTAAATTAGGTTCCAGTTCTGAATCAATATTTGGAGTAGTCTCTTAGTCTCCCCTCATAGAGTGGAATCTAGGGAGACTAGGTGGTTGGAATAGTGATTTTTTTTAAAAAAAATTTTTTCCCCTGCCCCACATTGGGAAGAGTTACAAGAAGGTAAAACTGGGATTACCCCATCACAATAAAAACTCTGAAGGATATTGCCACTTTAGCACGCTAAAAGAAAAGACATTTTTAATGTATGCAAATGACTATGGAATCAAACTAATGTTTCTTCTACAGCAGGCTCTGTGCTTGCTGGATTTCTGCATCTCTATGGAAGCACACTAAGGTTCAGATCTGTCCTTACACATTCTTCACATGCATAGTGGCTCCTTTACTATGCTGTATCTGCTATGGGATAAAAACCATCAAAATGCAGATCTACAATCACTTAAGGGTCAGGAACTTTGGATGGTCAGGCCCACAAGAACCAAACAGTGTGACTCTTCAAGCCACTGAATCATACTCTCTGTCAAAGCAAAGCTCTCTTTTAATTTTCATAGCAATGGTGGAGAATTATATTTTTAAAACACTGAAGAAAACCCTAAACCACCCAAATTTTGTACCATCACTTTTGAGTTCTTAAGATAGTCAAGATGGAAGAAGTCTTCAATCACATTTTTTTTCTCCTACTAAAGCAAAATCCTATCTTTGAAGATAGCCGAAGAGCACTAGGGTTCAGCACTTCACCTTTTATTAAAAATAGGAATAATGACCATCTTTCTGAGATCTCCTTGACTAAGAAACCAGGCTCCTGTTTCTGGGATGGATGGTAGGATCCAGTGTTTCTGTGTATAGTAATCAACGCTGAACTGGTGTTCTTTGCAGCATCACTTCTGGGAATCCCATGGCTGCTACAACAACAACAACTCCAGCTATTGAACCAGTCTCTTAGGTAATCAGACTCTCCCTTATATCATGTGTTTGGTTTCTTTTTAATTAGAAAAAAATGCTGTTTCTTACAAGCAAGAGGCTTCTGTCATTAGCACTGTGTGTCTTTCTGGGCATTTGGTCCCAGATTAATTTAGAAGCTGAAGCAGGAGCAGTCTCATGAGTGAATTGAGGTTTTTCCCCTGTCATCATGAAAGATCAGTACTGCTCTAAAACACTTCCAGGAAGGTCCCACTTTGAAGTGGCCTTTAATACCAGTGATTTCTAATGGGATGCTGAAATATGACAGCCAGGAATGTCTGCACTGAGTTCTAAGAGTCTAATGACAGTCTAACATTTATCTTTTGTGTTGCTAATCTCTTCTGCTGCCAGGAGATTAGTTTTCAGTATGTTGAAATAAAAGCTCATTCACTCTTTCAGGTCCCAACACTGTACAGCTGGAACATAGGTTCTGCTTTCTCTTTTTCCTCTCTGGGTACCTTAAGCTGAACCTTACTATGTTTTTTTGCTTTCTGTGCTGGTTTTCTGCTGCCTTTGTTCCCCTGCTACCTATTTCACATGGCAAATTGCTATGGATCCACCTCAGCTTGCCACCTCACAGCTTCCAGCTTGTTTTGATCTTTCCTGTTTACACCTGCCCCTGTGTCTGTATGGTCCTACCTTTCTATGGCAAAACCTACCCCACTCATGAGCTCTTGTCCCATGCTGACCACCAGCAGACACCCCCTAAGCAGCACACCCCCTTTGCCCACGGGGGTGCAGCTCCAAATATTGCATCAGCATATCTGAGGAATGGCCTTTTGCTCCCTGCTCATCTGACTCTGCTTGTGCCTCTTGGGGAATTCAAGTGGAAAGAGGTTAGATTTTAGATTTTTCCTGCAATATTATCTTCAGATGTTCAGTTTCATCTGTGTCACTTGGCATAGACTAATAACACCAGCTCTGAATAATTTTATTACCTACTACTGTGTATTGATGCTAATGAATTATGTTATTTCTGCACCATTATGTGTTATCATCCTTAAATACAATTGAGACACAATATATTGGTACTTAAAAGATGTCCTGCCATTTCTTACGACTTGAACAGTATTTTATTTCCGTGGGCTTAGATCTTACACTTCCTTGATTTATATGGCTCATCTGATGGTACATTTTTAAGTCCATGAGTGACTGCCTAGGAACTTTTTCTTTTGGAAAAACTACAGATTATGAAACATTTAAGACATTGTCCAGACTTCCCAATGTATTTCCATCAGCTCAGTCATGAAGAAATACACTCATTCTCAGAAATGTTTTTTTGGAATCACTCACTAGACATATTTGGAGACCTATGCTAGAGCTGGTGTGCAAGGGTATGTATTTTAGGCACCATGAAGCCAATTGAATTATCCAATTGAAAGATCTTGAGGGATCACCTAGATATCTAAAACTGAGAATTAACCAAGTTCTTTCACCTCAAGTGTGACCTTGTTTTTCAATTTAGAGATCCTGTACTTTCTCTTGCTGTTTATTGTGGAATACGCTAACAGCTCTTTGATCAGTAAACTGGAACTTAAGTTAAACATCAGTTATCTGGCACCTTTTGTCATTACGACCCCTCTTATACTGTGAACCACGTTCTGTTTATGATCTGTATTTATAACAAAAGGCCTTTGTTCTGCATTTACATCGGTATGAAGAAATGGAACTAATTCATGGGCACATAAAATCACTTAACATCTGCAGTCATACTGGTCTGTAATAAAAATAATCTGTTATTTTTACTGGGGATGTGAGGAGAATAGTAAATAAATGACACTGCTGCCGTAATAACTGTCTTGATTTGTTTTGTTGTTGGTGTCCTTCAGAACAGTATCATTTGAGCAATATTGCTAGTAAGAAATCAATGTGCTCAGACAATTACCAAAATAGGGCAGTCCCATAAGATTTGTTGTGTTGGTAGTCATAAATAGAATGAAACATTATCTATAAAGGCAATAAGACACTGCCATGAAAAGCCTGGCTAATTATGTTTCCCTGCAATTTCAGTTAATAACACCACCTCAATAGGTATTAGACTTCGGAATGAGTAAAGTAATTTGGGCAAGGGAGATGAAGTCAACAGAATTTACTAGGTTATGAGGTCCTGTAGGGGTTGTATTAATTTTAGGTAAGGTCTGCTGTCATGTGGAGTATCAGCCAATGTAGAAGGGGTTTCCTTAGGTGAATGTAAACGATCTTGTTCAACTTGAAGAAAAAAAAAAAATTAAAAAGGTGAACCAGGTAAATCACTAGCTCAGTCAAGCTTCCATAAATGCATTCCTACCTGTGATCCTAGACTGTGTATTAATAATAAGGTTTGATTTGTGATCTTTTATTCTAGATGTTTGCAGCATAACCTGAAGTGGTAGGTTTCTTTCCACAACCAAAGCAAATATGGTAGTGTTCGGTACTGGGGCAGGGATCTGGGAGATAAATTGTGAACTGCCTCTTAGCAGCCTGTTCCTCCCTAGCTGGGGTCTGCAAGGGGATTTTCCTCAGAACTTGGCATTTGCAGCATCAAACTTCCCTGCAAATTTGCAGCTTATCAAGATTCAGATCCCAATTCCTGCCACTTTCAAACTCATCTGAACTTGGAGTAGTGTACTCGCATGCTATTTCTACCAGATTCCTTATCTCTGAGGAACCATCAGGCAGCTTCACCTAAACTCCTGTAGTTCTTGAACACTGCAAGTTCTTGTCACTAAAGCTAATGTGTTCCTTTACAGTAGTAAAGGAGTACAGAGCTGGAAACAAAGTTATGAAAGAAATTTAAAAAGCAAAAAAATTCTTAATATTTACTTAATATTCTATGATAATATTTAACAGTAGTTATTGTCAGCTGTGCCAGCATTGTAACTTGCTCGCTTGGGATCTCAAAGTAATAATTAATCTTTTAAGCAAGACTTAGTTCTCTTAGCCACCATCAGTCTGACACTTCCTAGAAGTCAACCCTAAACTAACTGAATATCTAGCACCCCTGGCTAACCAGAACAGTAACTTTCTGAATGCCATACTACTTTTTCCAAGACAGCTCACTTTCTCTTCCCTTTGTTTACTTATTCACTTCCTGGTCCTTCCATTCAACACAGTATAGTTTTAATGACTTCATAAACTGATTATGATGACTTTTCTCTTCCTCCTTTTCCCAGGAGTAGAATTTTCTTGTTTCTTTGCCCTGGTGCCAGTTGGCTTGTTTCTGGATATGTTAGAGGACTTTTTTTTTTTTTTTAAATTATTGTATGATTTAAGTGATTGGTGAAGATTTTCAATGGGATTATAATGACCTCAGAAAATGAGCTGATGCATCTGGAATACATGCTGCTGTGTGTAATGTTTGTCTTTGAACGTGTTACTCCCTTTGTGATATATCTTCCCATCACCTACATATGCTTAACCTCATCTTCAGTGAGAACTGCTCTCCTTTCTGAGAAACCCTTGAAAGGCTGAAGGAGGTGCAAAGTTAAATGAATCACCTAAAGAAGTTTTTTGTTCTAGTGCAACAAAAACTTGGTGCTTTATGCCCAAGCTGTACATCAGTGCAATAATTAAAACATTTGTTGTCACCTGACAAGGTGTACTGCTCCAATCATTTGATCATATCTACTTATTTTTCTAGCTCACTTCTACTGGTTTTCAGGAGAGGAAGTTACACTGGCTTCTCACAGCAGTACAATTCTTTAAAACTGACATTACATTCCCATATACCTGCTGTGAAGTGGAAGAGGGAGGAGGTATAAACATATTATCCCCTTGGCCTTTTGTGTGCTTCTGTAATCTATGATGATCACAATGTATTACAGCAATCTCCAAAACAGTCTTACTACTGAAATACTATCCTGTTAAAATGGAGGCTATATTCACAGCTGTAAGCTCATGGTTTTTTAAATTCTCTGAAAGCATCAAGCAAACTGTATACTAGAATGAATTTAGTGAACTTCTAATTTTGTACTGGAAATGGTTATTACATAGTTTAATCCTAAATGCAAGATTAAGAAAATCTGCAGTGAATTACTTAATGTCAGGACTACATAAATCAACAGAATACTGCAGCACTTCAATAACTGCACTTAGTTGTGCTCTTGTTTTGTTCTCCTAGCCAGACTCTGCTTTTGTTTCTCAGGGAATGTATCCAAATGTGCATGGAATACACTGAATTTCCTTTTTCCAGGGACTCAGATTTTCATTCTCATTCCTATCCCTTTTCAGTTGTTCAGCATTATATGACCCTTGATTTTTTTTCTTTTCTGTCCTGTCTTCTAAGCACAATAGTGATGAAGGTAAAGTTTAGATTCAAATAGGAAATACGTTACTGTACTTCCAGTGTCTGAAGTTTCAGTGTGATTCCTTTGAATGCACTCTTATAGGTAACTGTCTGTCAAGAAAAAGTTTTGTTGACTGGGTGGTATGTCTGCTCTTTTTTGAGCATTGTCTGTTCTGGCTCAATTTCAGCAGGACAAAGAAACAGACATGACTTTAAATCTACAACTACAAGGAATGAGAAAGCAAGGAGGGTGACTTGATTACATACACAAGGGAAATGCTATTAAAAGTACTTCTAAGGTGTGTATCAGAAATAGCTTCCTGTCAGAAAGAGATGTGGATGTAAAATAGGGAGGTGGTTAAAAAAAAGATGATGGGATGTCTAGATGCAAATGCATTATCAAAATCTGATTTTAAAAGCCTAGCTTGGGATAATGCTGCACTGATCTAGCTGAAGGGATTGTCAGGGTAGCTGAAGGGCTATATATTTATAGCCTTTATTTAAAAGGGTTTTGTACTCTGTTACTACTAAAAAAAAAACCAGGAGAACCTGCAGTGATGTCTTCCTTGTGAGTAAGGGTTGCTGACCCTGTAAGATGGGAGTGGGGGAGAAAGCTAAATTCAGGGTGCAACATAATGTTGGCAACTGTAAAGTTCCCTGTCCCCTCAGCTCTGCTGATACTACCATTTGTGAGGTCATGCTGCAAATCAGGTGAGGAAACTGGACTGTTCCTGGAGAGGAAAGAAAGGAAAAACACATCTTGCCTTCATCACTCTGGCTGTCCAGTTACTACAGCAGTGACAGACACAACTGCAGGGCAAAAACTTGCCAATGGCAAGGCAGAAAAAACAGCAGGGAAAGATGGAAATTGTGATAGTTGGCTCTATTGCCAAAGGCAACCACAGACAAAGAGGTGGAAAAATGGGAGGAGAGAAGAGGGGCATTTAGAGGGAGTGAGGTGGATGGATGTTTAAGATGACAAAGATAGGAAGATATCCAGAAAGAATATTTTTTCCAAAGGAACTTGGAGACCAGAGTGAGTGGATGTGAAGGAAGTGAATGGATAAAAGAATGTCTGTGGACCTGGGAGAATGCTGGTCAGAGCTGAAATGGAACAGCAAAATCAAATTACAAAAGGGATTCTGGAAGTGATTGGAATAAGTTATACATTATATACACATGTGTATTTGCACTAGTACATATCCTACACGTACTACTAGTTATGAACATGAAAGTGCTAAAAGTCCTTACTCCTCTAACTGGTGCCTCTGGATTTGAGAATAAGATTCTGAATCCCTCTTTCCCTTCTGATTAGCTCTTTGAGACTATCTGTTCTTTGTGTCCCAGGTCTCAGCATTAAATCCCACTCTTAGCCCCAAATCCTCTTCATTTGATGTGGTCATCTGAAGTTCTGACTTGTGGCTTTAAGGTTTTCATATTCAGTTATTTTATGAAAAAAATTTATTAAAAACATTCTCCCTATATATCAAATCTACCAAAGCTTCTAGGAAATTCTGCAAAGTCTAATGGTTGTGACCACTTACTGGTGCAAAAAGTACTGGTCTAGAACTTTCTTCTCCATGTATTCGGTATCTACTTCTCCCTGGTGAATTTCATCCTTAGGAATGTCTATGGATAAAGTATCATAACTGTCCAGGCAAAAGGGAGACTATATTCTAGCAGCCATAATACACTGGCTGTGTTGGCTTGAGCACTGTAATGAGGAAATTGAATCAGTATGTGACCTCTTGCTCACTATGAAAATCTCACTTCAAATGGCAGTAGCAGGAATGCCTAACAGGTTGGAATATGCTCGCATAAACAACTCATTAAATAACTTTGAATATTACTGTCTTCAAATTGGAAGTGTGTGTGTGTGATCTATACAAAAAAAGGTGTCTTGGTTCTGGCAAGGATAGAGTTAATTTCCCAAGGAGCCAGGACAGGTGACCCAAGCTGGCCGGGGGCTAGTCCATACCATGTGACGTCATGGTCACCATAAAAGGGGGCTAGGCGGGCAGGGGCAGGCTCGGCATGGCTGCTGGACAGGCTGAGCGTGCTGTCCATTGGTCAGTCGTGGGATTGGTAAATCGTTCTCTGTTATCACCCATTGTGAATATCTGTTATCAGCACTGTTGTCGATTGTTTCCCTCTCCCTTGCTGTCCCGGTAACCTGCCCTTATCCCAACCTTCGAGGCTTTGCTGTTGTTTTTCCATTCTCCTCCCCATCCCGCTGGGGGTCGGGTGAGCGAGCGGCGTGTGGTGCTCAGCTGCCGGCTGGGGCTAAACCATGTCAAAAGGTTATTGATTTAAAGGTTCTGTGACTTTGTCACTTAAGTAATACATGTCAGCTGCAGCTTAAGCACTGATATTGCTGTCATCAGGAGGAGGTCTTGTATCCTTTAGTGATCTAGCTCATGGGGGTTTCCTTATGCTGCAGAGTCCACAAACTTACAGATCTAGAAAGATGCTAAAACGTCTTGAAGCAATGCCTGGTTCCTCCTATATGTCCAAAAATAATAAAGGGAAGACATGGGACAAACTTGGAAATCTGGCTATAACATACTAATTACAAGAAAAGGGTGGAAGGAGGTTAACTGTGGAAACGAATATGGTGAAACAGTACAGGCTGAACTTGGTCATCTTGATTTCTCTGTATGCCTTCCTATTCTCTAAGGCCGTACACAATCAACCTGTGTCCTAAGCAAGCCTACTAACCCTCCCAACAGCTCCACAGACTGAACGCACATCCCAAATGTGGAATTTTGGTGAATGGTGCTGGAAAGGGCCTCAAGAGGTCTTTTCTTCTAACATCCCATTTCAGACTAGAGAAGGATGATGTATTGTTTTTTAAATGGGTGGCCTCAATCTCAGGTAAAGCATGTCATCCTTTTTCCAGTTGTATTTGTTTCTGTGTATACAGTATTTCCTTTTTTCCTTTTTTTTTTTCCCCCTTCTAGGCATCCTCTTCCTTCATCTTCCAGTTGGTACAATTTCATTTCAGTGTACACATATACATTTATAGTAATAGCAACTTTCAGTTGTTTGTTGTTCAAATAATTTTGAGATGGTGTCTGTTTTTCAAGAGTACCAAGAAGTTTGAGTACCTCAGGTACTGGGAGCTGTGGGAAGTTTGGGTTTTTTGGTGTTTTCTCTTTTAGAGATGGTAGTATCAATCATTCCATGTGGCTTTGATAGACGCTGAGGATGAATGTGTAAAGATGCTGTCAAAGTACTGGTATCACAGATTTAATGGCTACCTGTGAAAAACCTACGCATTTACAAAATCTGCCCCTTGATTAAAAACTTCTCAGACAAGACCACAAATCTTATGCATGACCTTCATCTTCAGACACCCGTTGTAGTGTCTGGAGTCTTCTTGTGCCAAGTGCCTCTGTCATCTCCAGTGTATTCAAGCCTGTGCTGGCCAGGTGACAAGTCATCAGTAAGCTCTGGGCCTGGAGCCCCTCCTCCAGGCTTGCAGGGCTGTTGCTCTCATGTTTTTTGGGTTTTTTTTTTTTTGTCTCCTCTCACTCTCCTAGTCAGGGATTTTGCCTTTTCTTAAATGTGCTTTCCCCAAGGGGCCTCCATCTTGGCTGAGGGCCTCAGCTGCGCCCTGTGGTGCAGCCATTGGAACTGGCTGGAACAAGCCATGTCTGGTGCGGGGCAGCCCAGTCTGTCCTCAGAGGCCCTGCAGCCCTGGCTGCCAGTGCCTCCACCACCAACACCCAAAACAGGACTCCAAAAGTGTCCTGTACTTGTCTCTTCCTGTAATAATTTCTCTGTGCTGGTACAGTGGCCTCTGTCAGCTGTTACCTGTATAACACCATGAGAGTTTAAATATCATCAGCAAGATGGGTGTTCCCAGCCCAGGTGAGAAGCCTACTACTGTCTCTTCCTTGTGCTCTTTTTCTCACTTTTCCTTGTTTGTCTATCTTTTCTCCTCCCCGTGCTCTGTCAGTGCTGCTGAGTGGCAGTGATACAACTGGCCTGATAAGAGGAGTACCTGCACCACCACCTCATTTTATTTTTTTGGGGAGTGGTTTTCAAGTGACCTGCCTTGTGAGTTTCTTTACCTTCCTTACTGTAATAAATCTTTGTTGTGATAGTGGCTGTAGGATATTTGTAATTTGTCTGTTCGGTAGCATTGAATATTTTTAATCTTACAGGTTGCTCTGAGCATGTAGAAGAGTTCCTGTGGTATGGAGCACAGAAAATCAACATAAATATAGGTTCTTGCACACTCAGCGTTAAGGCAACTTAGTTTTTCTCAAATGGATTTTCCAAGCATGCATATAATTCCATAGTTAACATTAAACTGAAAGGATTTAAAATATAAAGAAGCTAGCCTAATGCACTTTAAACAACAGGGGCCAAAAGGTCATTTGACCTGGTGACACATCTGTGTTTAACAGCAAGACTGGTCTGGGCTGTTTAGCTATCTGCTTCACCAGCAGCTGAGGAAAGGACTGGGCTGAACAGCCCTTTAATTAGCGTGACTACATTGCTGGATATTGTGCTAGGACATGGCTGTGATGGGGGCTTGTCAGCTGAAACAGTTCCACAAAACTGTTGGTCTTTCTCTGGGCTGAGCAATCAACTTGACAGGTGAACTGAATGTCATTAATAGTTTTTTGGTCGTTGCTGTTATGATAGAGAGTTGTAGAGTAAATTTTATGCTTGGCCTGATATGTTTTCATGACAGGTTTGCAAGGTTAATTTAGGCCTGCAGCTGCAATGAATGAAGCAGTGCTGGAAATAAGCCTTCTTTCTCTGAAGCTTCTCTTCTGTTGGGTTGTCTTGTTATCTTTGCCAGCAGGTCATTGTTTTCTCTGATGTAATGCAACTTTGACAGCTGGATACTTGACCACAGAATGCCTCCCAAAACCAGCTATGGCTTTCCTAGCAAAGGCATGATAGAAGTAGTCACTTTCTTTTGTACAATATATGTGTAAAATAGCTGCAATAGCATTTGCTTCTTCAATAGACTGAATCTTGTTTTTTTTAAAGAGACATGGTAAATACTTTGCTAATACTGCGTATTGCATTTTTATAATCTAGATGTAGTTGTGATGTTGCAGCAGATGCCTGTAGTCAGAGTACCACTCCATCTGTGAGATGAAATACATTATTTGAATCTCAGAAGATCCTTTCCTCCTGCCTCAGGAGTTTATAATTCAAGAATTGTCTGACATTAACCTAATAAGAATGAAATACCTTGAATACCCTCACAATTATATTGTATCAAGAATGTGTACACAGGCAGTAGGGCAATGCAGGATTAGCCATTGGCTACTCCATGTTTATAAAGTAGTAATAGCCTGCTTCCTGTCAGTGAAAGAGGGGCTTGGTTTCCTTGTTTTTACTGCAACCATGTTGTGTTAACCTCACTGCTGGCAGTGCAGGTAGGAAAGCGCAGAGACCCCACCATGAAGGGGATTGTGCATTGCACCAGGTAGGGAGCCCTTCTTCTTCCTAGCTGTGAATATATGAGGTCAACTCAGATTCAGGGCTCTCATGGATTGGGGTAAATATGGTAGTTTTAACAAGTGCTGTGTACAGCACAGTGAGCAGTGGTATTTATGGGCTGGACTTCACCAAAAACATGGCCAGTAAATATCACCTAGCTCATTTTCTTCTACATAGCTGCAGGAATAAATCACCAGAGGCAGACAGTGTGCTACAGCCCTTGTCCAAGCAGCAGAATTTGGATAAATTTATTATCTGGGCACAGCATCATTACACTGTCTTTCATTGGCATTCTTTCTCAGGTGTACACGGTGGCAGATGTAGCTGAATTTTGCTCTGTGCAGCAATGTATACATTCAAAGGGTTAGTGGGCAGATGCTTACCTGGTATAAATTGATGTGGCTTCATTAACTTCAGTGAGACCATGCTGATTTAGAGCCGCAGAGGAGCTGGCTCTGTGAAGCAGTCAAATTTATAAATGACTGCATAATCTACTAGAAAGTCAAGTCAGGCCAACCTCTGTGCTATGACATTTCCTCTGAAACTCACTTTAATAAGGTAATATTTTCTTCCAGTTCCATAAATGCAAATCAGCTGAACTGCACTTCACATACTTTCTCGTTTAATTAGAAACTCTTAGTTCAACTATACTGCAACTGCAGGTGAAAGTGAATTATTCTAACAATTTTTCATTTTAATTATCTTGATTAGCTTTTCCTTCTTTGCAATTTTATTATATCTCATTTCAGAAATGTCCTTTAATTTAACACAATAAATAAACTTTTATTTAGCAAGCTGGGGAAACTAGAGGATATGATGCAAAGAAGATTCAACTCATTAAGCATTAATGTTACTAATATTCTTACACTAATTATTCATTAAGTTGATTGTCTTAGCAGAAAAGTAAGCTTGGCTTCTCTTGTGGATCATCACATTTTATTTGCATATGCCACAAAAAAGATAGAAATAGCAAAGCTTACCAAAGTTAATGCTAAAATACTTCAGAGGACATAGTGCACTTTTAATTAAAATTTCTTGCCACTAGATATATTTAAGGGCTCCCATTTGGTTTTTAGCTGGAAAACTCCAGATATGTCCTTTCACACACTTTTAGAGGAAGTGATGTCTATTCCTTCAGTTTCTTTGTTTCTGACCAAAAAATGCATCTATGAAGGGAGGAAAAAGTCACCAAAAAATACATGCAATCTCCCCTTCCAGCCTCATGAAAATCCTATCATAAACAGAATTTCTGATATCTTAAAAAGCTGGAGGATGTTACTGTGTTCACTATGGATTTTGTTGCTATGTATTTTACAGGGGCAGTAGTGTGTCTCTCTCTTCCCAATAAATCCATGTATTTTAAATTTTCAAAGACAGCTGCAAGAATGGGCCACAGGAAAGAAGATTAAACCTGAAGTCAGCCTGTTTATGTAATCCAGGAGGAAAGTTAAGGAATGACTTGATCATGAAGCCTATAAAGTCTCCAGCTACTAAAATGCCTGGTACAGGATGCATATGGAATTCAGATCTTGCCATCTAAACCTGTACTCTTACAAAACTTCCTCTTAGCTGCTATAGTGCCTGGAGATGCCTGTATTTCAGATATTTTCCCTGTTTGGCTTAGACGTTCTCCACAGGACTGCAGACCAGAATTGCCTCTCCTGGCAAGAGAAGGGTGCCTAGCCTCTGTCTTGGCCTCATTAACATCCTCAAGATCTGATCTCCCCTGTATCTCTGCCCCAGGCATGTCTGATGAGAGCCATAAGGATGACTGATGAAAGTATCTGGCGTTGGGCTCCATGTTAAATGCAGAGAGGTTCATGTTAGTGTAATGCGTAACTAGGTTGTGCACCTGCCTGGGAAGTGCAGGACTGAAGGTCACTGTGATCTCATTTCCCAGGACAGTGCCGTAACTACACGGCTATCTTGAGAGGTTTCTGGTGGTAGGTAGCACTCTTTACCCAGTTCCTGTGATTGTGCCACTCTGCAGGAAAGAATTCAAGAACTGAGAGGCCAGGGAGTGAGAAAAGAATATGGAATACAGGTCTCCATGTATACCAGTGTTGGGCACCTTTTTTGAAAAAGAAAAAGGTGATGTGAATGTGAACTTCCTCTGTTCTCTGATCTGAGGATGGATTTAAACTTGAGTTTTCAGATTCCTACGCAAGTGCTCTGTCAATGAGCTGATTTAAAAGGCAGTCACCACCACTCTTGCATACATTTTGAACAAAGGCTGAATCCTCCATAGTTTTTCCACAGAAAAGACACTGATGTTTGCCTTTGGGGGGATGATTCTGTCCTGGTGTGGTGTGGGGTGATGGATCCTCAAAAGCCAGAGGTGATTAATCCCAGCTATTAGAGATGCAGATGTGGGTCTATCCTAAATAGTTCCTCCTGACTAGCCTTCTACTGCATACTAGCCCTTTGTATTGTTTTGGAACAAGAGTCTACCCCTACCTGTTGTGTAGGGAGGCTAATGCATGCATCTTACTCCCAGTTTACACAACAGATTAAATAAGGAAGAGTTTTCTAAAAGATAGGCCAAAGACTGAAATCTGAAGTTAGTCAATTATCAGTAGCAAATAATGGCACAATGGTTTCTGCGAGAACATGTAACTGCTGGAACAATTTGTGATGCTGTAGTGGGATGTCTGTGATAGAAGTTCTTTAAATTAAGCATTTGGAGTCTTCCTAGATGATCTATCTATCTGAAATGATATGCTGTGGGTGACAAGTTCTTGGCCTCTGCTAAAACCTCATATCAGAACTGCTATGGATGTGTTTATTGGTTTCTGCACAATTTTATGCTGTCAGGCTTTTGAAATTGAGGTCCCTGGCCCTCAATAGACAAAGGGCAAATCAGAATTGTACTCTCATGCAGTGTTGTGTAAGGTCCTACTCATGTGGTGGTGCTGCTGCTTGTGTCAGGGAAACAGCGGAAACCAAATAACAAAGGCTACAATCTACTCTTTGAATCTGTTTCCCATTCTTGGCCTGTAGCACTAGACTCTTCTAGGACTTCAAACTTGTTCCCTGAATTACACTGCAAGGCCTGGATTATCCAGCAAAAGTTTCAAAACCCTAGTTATGGCAGGTATACGTAAGAGATCCTTGTCCCATTCTAGGGACCAAGTGAGATGGTCAAGTTGCAGAAGGAGAAGGAGACTGACCCAGTCTACTTTGGAGGAATATCTCTAGAAGAGTTGTTCTTGAAGACCAGGAGAGACTTTAGAAAACCATCTTGATAAGAAGAGGGGGTTTGGCTTAGTTTAAGATGGGAAAAAAGATGCACTAGCACTCATAGAAGAATAGTTTCTGTTCAGTAGCTGATGTTTGAGTCACTTTTACCTTTGACTCAGCATGACTTTGACCACAATGCCAAAGGTCCTGTGCATGTCTGAAACCTGCATTTTGAAAAAAGCTTTTCATTAATTTTCTATTTTTACAAAACAAGGTAAAGTACTAATTTGATAATTAACAAAACTTACACTCTGACACACAATTTTCAAACAGTGAAAATTAAGTTTGCTTTCCGTACCAAATCTTTCAACCCTTCTGAGCATCCCATGTTCACAAAATCCTACTGTGAATTGATGAAACAGAGCTAGTTTGAGAAAGAAGCATACCAATGTTTTACCTTTTCTCCCAGCTTCTGCTACTTGCCACTGCTGGAAACAATCTCAAGCTACCAGTTAGACTTTTCTTTGGTCTCTGTCAGACTATTTGTTTTCCCAGCTGTTGTTGAATCACATGGCCAATGTCACGTGTTGCTGTTGTCTTTGAATTTAAATAATGCATGTAAGAGAGCTTTTAAAAACCAAAATGCCCTTGGGTTCTGTGGAAGGATGGAAAGAACAACTAACCATTCTATTTAGAAATATTAATTACTGGTTTGTATATTTTCAACTTCTGTGTTTGTCTTCGCCTCTTAGTCCTCTCCCTTTTGACCTTGCTACAGATCTCTTCATCCACCTCCTTTACAGCCTTCATCACTGCAGTGAGAAGGTGGCTGGAAGGAGCTTGTCTGGACCATTTTTGTTACATGTGCCTGCCTGTGGAAAAGGACTGGCAGCCTCATCTTCTCTTGACCCTCTTTGTTCTTATCTGATTGCTTCTTGTTTAGAACCAATTGCCTACTGAGAAGGTAGGAACAGGACTCAGGAGAAGCATGTTTTTCACACAAATTCATTCATTGAGAGGTAGCTCTCCTTATTTTCATACTTGACTAGATTTTTATATCATGAATTATTTCTGGAGCAATAAGGAAGCTGTTTCAGCTGGTTACAGTCATGGAAGATCCCACTACACTAGGAGCCTTAACAGTAATTTATTTACTGTTAAATTTCCCTTAAATACCTGCCTTATTAATTTCTCAAATTTCTTAAGTGTGGGTTTTACCACCTTGTATTCCTTGTGGTTCCCTAAGAGGACCCTTTTAAAGGTTGTGTTAAACCTATGCTGTAAGTGTCTTCAAGAAAAGACCAGGAATATCTATGTGTCATGGTATGTTTAGCTCTACCTATGCAGGGAAACTCTTCCATGGTTGCTGTTCTTAGTTCTGTGTTGGGGACCTCAGCCTGGCATTAAGTTTTTACTGACTGGAAAGAAAACTTTTTAGCTCCAGACATACTCTTGCTTTTGGGAAGACCGTATCTGACAGGTTGGATCCATCCAGCTATAAATATTCACAGCTGCCAAATGTCAGGTTTAGAGTTGTGCTGTGGAGCTGGCCAAGGCAGCAATTACTTGTATTTTAGCTAGCGTTGCACGTTGACTGTGGATACATTAGCTTTAGTGGAGATTATTTAGAGGCTCAGTAGCTTAAATAAAAGCAGAAATCACTTACATTCATATTGGATATTATTACAGATTCAGGAGAGTTGGCCATAAAAACACTTAGCTTTCTGTAACAAAAGGACTCCTAGCCAAGCAAGTAAAATGTTAATGAGACAGCAAGCACTCATTTTCTTGTCTGTAGCCTTTCCCTCTAAGGTTCTGCTGCTTCATACTGAGGTTCATTAGAGTGGAAATGGTTGACTTTAAAAAAGAAACACCAGCTAAATTGCTAGGGTGTAGAATTTCCTTTCAGATCATAATTATAGGTGATCAACGGAGTGTGTAATTAGTAAGTTGGGTGAAGGATATTTCCAGAACAATCAGCAGCAATTTCCTCCCTGCTGTTCCTTTCTCTGCTCTGAGGACCTTTTGTCTGCTTTGGTAGGTGTGGCTTTTTTTTAAGCCTGGAAAACACAAATATAAAAACTTATGTCAGATAGGAGTGATAGAATAAATAATAATAAAATTTTAAAAAACCCTGCAACAGGATATTCTGTCTTCACTGTAATAAGCCTTACTGATTTTCACTATGTTTCCAGCACTTGAGCACAGATAGTTGTCCAGAGGAAAACAGACAGGTTCATTTCTGGTCTCCCTTGACAAACCTGTGAGACTCTTGCTAGAGCCTGGATTTGCAGTTGCACAGCAAAAATGTGAGAAGCTGTCATTGTCTTCAAATATCATAGGAATGCCCAGGCTACTTCTTGGTGCTATGAATAATTCATGGAATAATTCAATGAATCTGTCCAGCATGGCTAAAAATAGCTGGGTAAACTGAGTGCTTTTGACCTTAAGAAACAAAATCTGTCTCAAATTTAAAATAAATAAATGAAAAGCCATAGAAAAATCCTGTGGAAGCAAAGATGTCAGTCTGTAAAGATATGTTTGGTATTGTAACCTGGAATGAAATATGGCTTATCTTTTCTTTCTTTTTAAGAGACTTTCATCTATCTTTTTCCACACAGTTTGGTTAGAAAAATGAACATTTCTCATAATTAGGATGGGTTAAGGCTTTTGATAATCTCTCTGTCCCTGTAGTTAACAGGCACACTGGCAGGGCATGGCTTTGCTCTGTCCCTGACTAACAGCTGTCGTTGTCTCCACTGTTGATCTCCAGTGGATGAATGCTGCAGGAACAGTGGTTGTGAAAAGGTCAGGGATGACATCCAGCGCAAAGACCTCAGCCGCAGCCTGGGTGGTTCCTGCAAGGCCCTTAGTGCTGCTTTCTGGGGTCAGGACTGTTGCTGCATCCAGCCTTCCCCCCGATTCTGACAGCAACTGCCGAGTATTGTATGCAGGGCAACTGTAGTGATCCTTCTGCTGTCAGAGATGTCCTGCTGCTAATGCACTGAGGGTTCCTCATTTGCTTCCACCAGGTGTGTTTTAGAAGCCCTGACAGGCCTCTTCCTCATGGATTTATTTTGTCCCTTAGCTTGTTTTGGCACTCTCCATTGTATGTGACAAGGCCACAAATTAATTTGGTATTGTGGTAATAATAATAGTACTTTCTTTAGTTAAGCTTTTAGTCTGGTGACTTCACTGAGTGGCCTTTCATGACACCTCTATTGCTTTTGTAGTATGGTAAAATCTTCCCTTGATACAAAGAGCTGAACCTCTATTTGGATGTTGTGTTCAGTCAGCCTCAGTCTACCTTACGATCAGAGTATATCCTGAGCTGCCATTTAGTGTTGCCAGACTCCCACAACAAGCTCTTGCAAACCCTGTGGTTTGTGGAAACTGAATACTGTGGTCCAAACTGATCTGGCTTGTGTAGTGTACAGAAACACAGCTTGAAAACCTGCCCTGGCTTTGCAGCAGGAGGGCTGGACATTGATCTGCAGAACTAAAGGGTGTAACACTTTCAAATAGCTGGTTTCAAACTCTGTTTATAGGGGGAAATCTTGGCCTTAATTATCAGGTTGTTAATGTCCTCTAGATGAGAATACGTTCCCATAAAAATATTTTTTTCTATTTTAAATATGGACACAATTCTTAGAAACAGTATTTTGCTGTTCTAATCAATGCTGAATTGTAACTCATGGTAGAAAGTGAGGTTGAACATGAAGACTCTGGATTTTGCATTTCTGTATTGACACAATGGTTAAACCAGCTGATATAGGGAGTGGGGGAAAAAAAAAAATCCCAGTTTTGATTCTGCAGACGTATCAGACTACTTGTATAGGCCCTTGTATGGGTTACAGGAAAACCATTTGTACTCTCCTGCTCCTGTTTCCCTCCTGCTGTATACTGAGTACACAGCGCTCAGATCAACCACTTGTTACGAACAACCATAATGATGGGTTTCTTCTCATGTCTTGTAATAGCAAGAAAGGAAGTGGTTTGGGCATGGCTGCCCTAGTGTGTAACACAACTGTCTGGCTGCAAATGTGAACACTCTGTACTGGGAGAGCACCCTTCCTTCTGGCAGAGATAGTTAGAATTTCTCTTCAAACCCTTGTTCAATAAAAATAAAATTCCATAGAAAATGCATACTCTTTCCTTACAAAAGCACTTCTTGAGCTTTCATTGAGAACCTAGATTCAACAAAATCTGAAAGTGTAGACTAGACTGGGGGAGAATCAAGCTTTCTGTGTAGATGTATGGTTTTGACATTGAAAGTTTTTCAGCACACTTTTGATCTTCTGAAGAAAACATGAACAAATGATAAATTCTATTGGTATGGTAAATCTTTGGTGGGGGGAAGATGGGGAAGGGAGGGGAATAGATGTACTTCTGTCACCTACTCTAATCTCTGTACTTTGACACAAGGATTTTTTAATGCGAGGCAAACAGGTAAGTAGAGCTGCCTGTTCACCCTATGGGGCTTCCAAGGGAGAGATGTTGAATATGTCTTTAAATAAATGGCACCTTCATTATTTATTCATAGCTAGCATGCTAACTGAAAACAGCTATGCCAGTTATTTCAACAAAGCTTTGGCTGATTTCAAGTACAATTCCTGTAAGTAGAAAAATAGGACCTAATAATTTTGACCACTTCAAAGCTTTAGCCAAATGATCTATTTACTCAGTGACTGATATTGTTTCTAGATATGGGATTCGTTTTCATGCATTTTTTTTAAAAATTTGCATTAATAGTTAAAACTGCAAATTTGGGACATGGCTGACTCAGCAGCATAAATTATATATGTAACAGCTACTGATCACTTTATGCAACATGGCATCATGAGTTGTGTTTTCCCATTCTGAGCTTACTGTGACCCTCAGTCCCTGGGCCACTTTGAATCAAAATTTCTTCTTTTCCAAGGAGTATGGGCTTTTACCTGTTTCCCTTGAGCTAGAACTTGTGCACCTGGCACTGAAAGGGCTTGACTGCATTTGTGACTACTTTCTAGAGCTCATAGGGAAAATGTTAGTTACTGAAACTAGGACCTGGACTGTGTCAATGTTTTCCTGAATGTCAGGGCTGGGAGGCTAACGTGAACTAATGTGACAGATTTTTGGAGGGATCTGCCACTCATAGTCAGTCTCTTTGGGTCAGAAATTACCACGTGGAGACTTTGGCCACACAGTATCTGAAATATGGCCTATGCTTTGAGCAGGAAATGTTTGATTATACTGTCAGGGCTCAGAGGTGAAGCTCTTGGATGGAGTCTCTGTGAATGTGGCATTAGTGCTGAGGACTCTGGAGATGCAGGTTTTGTTTCTGTTGTTGTCCTGGGCTTTGTGGCCTTAAACAAGGCACATCATCTCCACAGTGCTGAGATCTTTATGTAGTGAAGATAGACTCCCCTCTTAAATAGGGCCTGTCCAATACCCCTATTTTCATATATTGAAATTTTAAGTTGACTCTGGGTTATCTTTACATGGTGGGTGAGGGAGTGTACGCTTCCCTCCTGCACTCATAGGGTTGTGCTTTCCTGCTCCCTGGCCCCGGGTGCATCTCACAGCTGATATCCTGGTCTGCAGTGCAGCAGGCAGTGATACTGGTAGAGTGCCTCAAAAGAAAGGGGCTGTGGAAAACCTCCTGCCTGGCTGCTCTACCCTTCCTCTGTTTTTTTGGTGCAGTTTTTTTGTTTTTCTAGCATGTGACCTGATGCTGGTTTTGTCTCCAGATCGGGACATTAGACACTTGAGAGGCTTTCTTCAAGCTAGGCTATGTGTCAACAACCATGGTGCAAATGGCCAAGTCCTATTTTCTCCTTCCTTCATAAGCCCTAATGACTTTCAGGATGCAGAGTGTCCTTTCCTTGATCCTATCCTAAACAAATTTGGACTCCAATGCTTGGGTTCACCATGGGATCCCAAACAGACTCAAGATACAGCTGATCAGATAGAACCATGTGGATTTATCTTAGTCCATAGATAACAAACTGCCTGTGCTCTGAGCAGTTCGTTGTCTTGCTGCTGACCAGGTAGCATGCAGAGCCTTCTTGGTGAGCTCAAAGCCCAGAGGAAGGGGAGAAGAAAGAGTCTCTATGTCCCACAGTGGGAGATTGCTAGTCCAGCAGAGCTCAAAGTCTGCTTAGAGGGCTGGCATATTTTTTTAAATGGCTCTTCTGTGAATGCACACCTAGTGTAATAGCAGTTCTACATTTCAACCTGAAAAAAATTTCATCGTTTAACGAAGGAGAAATGGTGTCTATTTAACTGCCTGAAATCACTATTAGTCCTCTTGCCTCTTTTGCTTCTGGTTAAGTGGTACACAGAACGTGTTGCTCCCTAGAAATAAAATTGCTGCCTCTTGCTGACGGGAGAAGAACGTCCAGAGTGTCACACTGTGCTTGCAATGGGCCACGGCTGCAGACAGAATGGGGGATTGACGCCCTCTATTGTTGAGAAGGAAAAAAAAAATCTGCAGCACAGCTAATCGTGTTCTTTCTCAGTCCTTTCTTTGATTCCCCCCGCCCCGTTTTAATTTTTACCTTTTCATGCAGTGGCTGGCTGCAGCCTCGCAGCTAACAGATGGCCGGTTTCATCTGGCGGCCCGAGGGTCTCAGTCACCAAGTAAATTCTTGTCACAAGTGGTCGGCAGGGCAAGGCTGCTTGTCTCTGCTGTCCTCGCCAAAGCATGAAGCAGAAAATTAGCCATGCAAATCTTTGTGCATTTTATTTCTAGCATGAGTGTGTACTGACGGAGTTCCAGATGGCTGAGGCACGCGTCCTCTGGCTTGCCAGCACCTGAAGGGCAGCATTGCCACCTGCTCTGTGAAACGCAGGTTGGCCCATAAAGTCTGGTTTGCAGAGATTACCCTTTATGCAGTGTATAGTATGATAATAACCTTGTACATTCCTCTCTTGGCAAATATTTTGTAGTAGTTATTTACTGGCTTCATTGTAGTTGGTAGCAGTTAATTTTTTTCTTCTTTCCCCCTCCTACAGCTTATTTGCAGAAAGCTCTTTTGCAGCTTCAAGTCGTGAAGCCTCACCTGCTCCTGCTTTTATTCTGAACACAAAGCCTTGCATTTCATCAGCATTAACTGATCCTGATGCATCCCAGACAATGAAACGATGGCCGTTGGGGCTATTAGGAGAAGCCTCCCTGGGCTGCTAGATGCAGAATTTATAGAGTCTGTCTTTAACCTTTTGGAAAATGGAGAAATGTCTCATTATCTAAAATGATAGCCTTGTACACTGGAGAGTTTAGCTCTTTGAACTACTTAACCAACCCTAGTTCTAAGATATTTTTTTTTATTTAAAAACCTGAAGCTGCAAGAATTGTTATTCCTGTAGGTGAGAACATTTTCACTACACTTACAGGAAAGGGCTATACCCATGGGTATTCTGGTCTGTCATTCAAAGTGATCTCTTCTCTTGCTGCATTGCATACACCTTCTCTTTCAAAATCTCACCTGCAGAAGAATAAGCTTTAGATATTGTAGGTGTCACCTAGTGGAATTGAATGATTTCTCTTCTACCCAGGAAGAGGTATAGATAATCAACAAGAGTATTATATGATCTAAGGAGCACACTGTCACTTTGGAGTCTAGTGGACTGTCAGTTTGGTGCTGTGCATGCTCCAAGTCAGCAGTAGTCACAGAGCTCGGGTCTGCATGCTGCTTTGCCGGCTTTTGGGCAGAGAAAGAAAGTGCCAATAATGACAATATAGGATTAAACAAAAGCCACAAAGTGATTTACCCAAAATCTCACAGGGGGTATGTGAGCTAGGAATTACAGCTCAAGCTGTTGAATCTTAGGTCAGTGTCTCAGACAAAAGCTCATCTTTCTTCTGGGAACAGCAAAATACATTGCAGTACAATCAACATAGGAGAGGTGGTGTGAGACCCTGAGTCCAGCATGCTCTGGAGACAGTAGAGAAAAGTTAGTTTGACCTCAAGTGCAGTGATGTCAGTGAGGTGCTCAGCTTGATGTCTGCCTATTTTGCCTTGATGTGGGCTGTACCACACAGGACGCAGACCCCCTTCTGCAGAACACAGCTTGGCAATGCAGCTCTGTGTGCTACTCTGGAAAATGCTTACAATCAGTGCATCTGTAGCTCCTTTCTTTCCCACCTCCCTGGGTTTATCCCTGACTGGCCTTTGTATGGCCTTTCTGTCTTCAAAGAGGGACATCAAAATGGTGTGAAAACCCAATGCCTCAACAGAAAGGTGTCTAGACAGACCATACTGCTTGTGTAAACAGGCTTAATTTATATATTCTTTTGCTTTATGTGCTGCAATGATTTTTGCTTTGAGGGAATTCTCATACAGCTGTTTGTTTTATTGTAGCGCTTATTCTTAGAGGAAGATGTCAGGAGCTGCAAAAACACTTTCCTTCTCCTTTAATCCACTATAAAGCCAGCCCTTAAAACTGATTTGCTCCCAGAGGCCTTAGGCAGTGGTATTTAGATTGAGACAGGCTCCCATTGTGAAGCCATCCTGCTAGCCCTGTGACATCTGAAATGGTACAGGAGAAGGTAGGCAACTCGTATCAAGGTCCTCCTTCACAGGCCCATAAGAATAGGTAATTGCTGTTATGCTGCTTTGATTTCCTTGCTGAGGACCTCTTAGCTGAGAAGACTGATGCTTAAAGTGAAAAGAAAGAGGCGTGATGTTACTCTCTGCAGCGGAATACAATCAACCAATACTGCAGTTTTACAGGTTGAGTGGTCAAAACTGCTGGGTTTTCGTATGTTTTCAGAGGGCACCTACTTGACAAATAGTGCCTACAGATCCACCAGCCTCATGCTGTCTGGTAGGCATTTAAAAGTAGATTATAGTGTTCTTTACCTTCCTAGGCTATGAAATAAACAGCATAACTATTTTCAGTGTCAAAGTCTGAATGCACTGTGTGACATATCAGAATTGCAAACCTCCCAGCTCTGCAGAGCTGAATTTTTATCGTGCTAACTCCTCCAGTGAGAAATAATAGCCTGGCAACTGCACTGAGCTCAAGTTGTTGCAACAAGCAGGTACATAAGAGGCTCATGTTGCATCCAATGTATACATGAGCCCACACTACATACAGAACTTTAGTGTGAGTGCTGTAAGGGTACAAACAGGATTTCAGCCCATGCTACTCCCAGGAGCAGTTGGGAAGTCTGGCTCTTGTCCAGCAAGCAGATACACTTCCTCAAGAGGGTATGATCTCCCAGCAGGGTGGTACTTGGTTTCCAGCACACAAGTGGTGCACCACTTGCTCCTCTTAACTTACACTGAGCATCTTAAATCTTTTATCTTGCCTTTGCCAGCAGGCTCATGGAGTGGTATAAAATAACTGGCGTGCCTCCATCTCTGTTGTGATTTATGGACAAATAAATTAAGACTTTAGGATCTTTTTTCTTTCTGCCAACCTCTATAGTGCTCAAACTTCTCCCATTCATAAGTCGGATGCCTTCTATTTGAATGCTGTATGACAGATGGTATTCTAGTATAGGCTAAATGCTGATAGAAAGGCATCTAGGGAGGCTGCAAAAGGCAAATGATAAAGGTGTTGGTACATAAGAAACAAAGGGAGCTGCTCAATGGCTATGAAACCTTTCACTGTGATCCTGCAAGTCAAGTATTTGCTGGGGTTTGCACTGCTGTGTGAGTAGGTGTGCAAGACCAAGCCTAGAGTTTCCTCCACTTCACACTTAGAGGAAGTTGTATTTACTCTTATATTTGTTCAATAACCAGACAAAAACAGTGGTGAGGTACAGACACAAAATAGCTATTTCTTATGAATAGACTTGAATGAAATCCTATTTGTGTAAATTTACTTCTGTCAATGTTTGAAGTATAGGTCTTGGCTGTTATCCAATGCTCTGGAAGTACAGATGTTTTATAGGCACCAGAGGAGTGCAGAGGTCATACTGAATAGGAATGAGCGTCACAATTCCATGCAAGTCCCTGCATTACAGGAATCTGATGGCTTTACAGCACAGATGGGAACATGGGGAGCTGGAGTTTTCTGTCTCCCTTTGCATTTGCATCACAGCCTTACCAACAAACTGCCCTGATCAGGTGGAAGGATGCAGCTATAAAACTTCTTGATGGGTTTGAAAGGGATTACTGGAATCCTTCTTTTATTGCTCAGTTGATGTGCTGTTCTGTAATACACACTTGAATCCCTTTGTTCCTTTAGCACAACCTCACTTTCCTATTAGTATCTTGAATTCTGCCTGTGGTTTAGCTCTCACCTTCCCACTCATGGAAGTAGACTGTCCATTAGCCTTGCCCGCAAATGTTTACTTTATCTTTCCTGCTAGAGCTGTGCATAGAAGCTCCTTTTTCCCATCCTGAATGGGCAGAAGGAGGACTTCTATACTGCCCTTCCTGAAAAGACAAGTCCTCTCATGCAGCTGAATTGGTAGAAGAATGAAAGGATGCTGTCTTCTAGGGCTTCTGTATCAGTCTTGTCACTGACTGTTGTAACACAGGCTGCTTGATGGGCAACAGACCTGTCTCTGACATTAAATCAGATGTCACAGCTGATTTTACCCTGTTTTTTCCCCTTGGTAGTCTCACAGGTGGTTGCAGTCTTCCAAGTAATAGTGTGTCTCTGCAGAAGGTACATACTTCCAAAGACATCTCCCATAAAGTTTTTTTTTCAGTTGGCATTATGGCATGCAGCGCAGCAGAAGATGGAAGGAGAATATGTCTTTCTGTTGGGAAGAGTAAAAGTATTGCACCCTAACTCACTTTGCTTGGCTGCAAGGGAAAATTTTGTCATGAAATTCATGGCAAAACTCCTATTGACTTCATCTAAGTTTTCAGTGGGATAACTGCATCACTAGGGAGACTGAAAAAGAACTCAAGATTGGCCATATTATGGAGTAAAAGCTTTAAAGCACTCTCTAAAATGGTGAACAAAGCCTAAAGCACAGGACATAGGATAGATTTATGTTCCAACCGTATGAAAGTTTTTTAGGGGGAGCTGAGAACATCCTATACCATCATTTCAGATAATGGTTTGACAAATAGGAGCATCTTTCTCTTAGGACCTATTTGAATTTCTTTTTTTCTAATGCTCCATCCCAGCAAGATAAAAAGGATATTTAAATGTGTACATAAGAGGATTTAATTTTGTAGACATAAGCCTGAATTTTATTTTCTCTTTGCAGAGACTCTAAAACAGCAGCTGTGGAGTGGGTTTCTTTTGGGTTTTTTTCCAAATGAGGAATTGGAGAACTTTTGTGTGCAGAACAGGAGATGGAGCTATTTCCTAGCATGACAAGTATTTTGTAGTTTAGTTAAGCACTAGTAATAGTTGCATGTTGTCCTTGATCCAGTTCTTATGTTATCATGATTGCAGTCCTTCTCTAATCCCTCTCTACCCCTGAAAATAGCCTGATTTTTTTTTTTAAAGCTCAATAGTAGTTGTCAGCACATCAGGATGACATTTTATTCACAATCTGGGTTTGTGATTAATGGAATCAATAACCAGCAATCCTTTGCTTATGTCACTGGGGTAAGCAGCTCTCAGAGGTGACAGCTGCTTATTTTGAGGTGAAAGAAAGGTTATTTGTAAGGCTCCCAGTTGTGCGTCCGTTTCAGCCACTAGGCGAGACATGAATTACTCTTGCAATCTTTTTCTGTTTTATTTCTAGTCTCCTCTTCCATGAGGTCATGTGTTTATTCTCAGGTATCTAAATTAAATGTAACTATTTGTTTGGTTTCCTTAGGAAATGAGGCTTTTGGAGTCATGTTCCATGCTTGTATGTGTGTCTGTCAGACTATTGCAATTAACTTTTGAACCACTGGTCAATTCTAGTGGCATTTGGCAGAGGGGCAGAGGTCTTAAACAATTACATTCCTGCAAATTGCATAGAAACTGACAGCTGGGTGATGGAGAAAAACCCCTGTTAATGCTCTTATAGAGGGGAAACTGTCAGTATTGATCTGCTACCGAACATGAGAAAATCCCCTTAGAAATACAAATCTCTTGGAATACTGACTTCATTGGTTTTGCTGTTTCTGGAATGCTTTTTGTTTGTTTGTTTTCACTCAAGGGGTGTTTAAAAAAAAAAAGTGAAGTAAATGTAAGTAAATATTTTTATCCTAAGAGTTGTAAGGCTGTTCTGGGAGAAAAAGCTGAAATAGAATCAATGGTTAGTTTGGGGGGTTTTGTTTGTTTGCTTGGATGACGTGCCAAAGAAAGAAATCATGCTCTCCACTTCCTGGTTCTGGCAGGAAATAGAAACAGAATAGGATAAAGAGAAAATGTCATTTCCAGACTGCCTAGAAGCAGGAATGTCTAAGAAGTAAGAGCATCTGTTAATGTATAGTTATCCTATCCCTTTTCTGTTATTCCTGGATACACAAACCTTGAAATGATTTTGTAGGTTTTCTCCTTTCTTCCAAAGCACCTGTGGGCCACTTGATCTATGAACAAGAGGACAGCAATATCTAGCACAGGTTTATTTTCCTTTTCTTGGTGGTGTTGTGCTGTACTGGAGAGTACTCGTTCTTCTTTTTCAGACACGGAAGAGTCTCTTGGCATCACTACTGTCATTATAACTGCTATCCCAAATCATGCTGCAAATAGCATGATTCTGTTGCCTGCTCTCAGCATGCTTTTGCTCAGTAATGCAAAGACATGCAGGTTTGTGGAATTTGAGGTATGGCCAAAGGAAGTGCTTCAGGTAGGCAGACTTCTCCATCTGCTAGGAAATATCAGCCTTGTTAAGCAAGGATGAGTCCTACCTCCTGTCCTTGGAGAGCTGAGCTAGGAGATGATAAAGGAGGTATTAGTGTACTTCATATAGGTGTGTTGTAGAACAGAAAGCAGAAAATGCCCAGCAGTTCAATGTAATCTTTTTTTTTTTTTCCCATTATGAAATATATTATTTGGTTGCACTTTTTCACTCCTGCCATGTGGCCAGCTCATCTATGAGGTTAGGAAATGTTCTTTCTTTGGATGCGTCTTTCCTCCCTACCTATTAGCACAGAGCCATGTCCCAGCCCTTGATATTTTGCGCAGGCTGCCTGACCCACTGTTGTGTCTGTTCAGCACCATTCTCAAATCTATTTTCTGCCATTAACTGATTCTGGCCACAATACTCCAAACATTTGACAAATGCAACAAGAGTATTTCACATCTCATCTAGTGTAATAAGAAGCAGTCTTTTCATATCCTATAAACTTCAGTGTCATTAAATTAAAGACCAGTCTACAAATATTACTAGATGCTTTCTTATTCAATTTGTGGCAGCGACAAATGGGATGTTTTTGTATGGAGTTTGGCATATGCAGACTTTTTCTAAAATACTGATATAATATAACTAGACTAATGTTTGTTTATCCTGAGCTCAAATTAACTACCTTCTCAAATGTCTGGTTCATATCCATTCAAAATGAATTTAACCAAAAATGCACCATATGCATAAAGAACAGCTAGAGGGAAAGGATAGTCCAGGGAAAACATTGCTGGGCTTGAAGAAATCTTGGTTTGAGTTGTAGTCCAAATTGCCATCAGATTTTGGGAGGTTCTTTTCACTAATTTCTTCTCTTGCTTATATTGTATACTTACAGCTTTGAGACAGGACAGCAAGTAAGGCCAGTTCCTTTATAAAACAGACAATTTAGACACAGTCCTTCCACAAGAAAATCTGCTGTAAGTGCTACCATGATTCAGCTGAATTACTCTGGAGTTACACTTGCTTACAGCAATTCAGTGTCCAACCAGGGAGTGTGCAGGTTGCTGACTCACCCTCAAATGTTACTGCAATGCAAGACAATGTGGCTGGACCTGAGTTAGCTCCTTCCTTCCACGCTCACCTATGATGCAAATGTGGGGATGTTGCCCTGCCTCTGTTTCCATCATCCGGGGCTCTTAACCCATTTTTGACTCAAGCAGAGTGCTCCCACTGCTCCCTGGTGCTGAGCTTGTGCTGAGCCCTGGCTGGCCTGGCTGCAGCAGGGCTTGTCTAAGCTGATCAGCGTGGTGCAGATTTACTGCCCAAGTTCACTACTAGCTCCAGATTCATGGCACTTTTAAGGCTGTATTTTTCTCACAGATCAGCTAAATATAGGATACAAAATCTACACAGCTATGGATCTTGTGTTTACTATGGGTCTGGGGGGGTGGTTGTTTATACCTTGAGTTAATGAGGCATTAACTTGGGAAGCAGTCCTCAAAATGTGGGTCGTTAAAAAAACCCAAAAAAACCAAACCTACCCCAAATCTATTTGAGTAGCAGAGCATGCACAGTTTCAGCATTATTCATTAGAGTTAGTTCAGTTCACTGTGAAGAATTTTTGAAGAGATGATGAATCCATGTTTTTCTTGAGAATTCAGTGGATATTACATAATGAGAGCAAACAGCAAAGAGAATACAAGCCGTGTTTTTCTCCCAGAGAAGTATTTTCAGTCCTTGCTTCTACCAGTAAAGATGCCAACAAATGTGCTTATTTTTTGGAAATACTCACCAGATATTTTGACATATGCTGACACATGAAATACAAGTGATATTGTATAGTAAGAGATAGGGTATGTATTTTCAGGATGTTTTGAGGTTACCTGTTCCTATTTCCAGATGGCAGGGGGAAAGAATATCTTAGCTAGCCAGAATAGCTAAGACCTTGTTGATCATCCATGTTACCAAGTGTGAAGGTCTCCAACTTTCTTGCCCACTCTGCGAATGTAAGAAAATGTCTGATTAAGGACAGAGCTCTTTCCTGTTGTTACCATACTGAGCCGTAAGAGCCAATATACATCAGAAACAGCCTGAACTCCCACGATGGGTACAGGAATAAAGGAGAGGGCAGGTTGTTCACATGTGTTCTGGAAGCAGAGAGCAGAAAATGCTGCCAGGGTGATTGTGTTGTGGCTGGAGAAGGAAGTCCCAAAAGCTGGCTGGGTTGGGTTTGCATGGCAAGGTTTTGGGGGGGGGGAGGGGTACAGGGGGGATACCCAACACACTGGCAGATGTGGAAAGTGTCAAACTTGGGCTGTTCTGTCTTAATCCAGTTTTTTGTTAGCTGGATCCTCTTTTAGGTCAGAGATTTTTGTTTTGGCAAATACTGTATATCTCAAGACAGCTGAACTGTATGACTCTGAGATTGATGATAGAGGTCTACTTGTGCTAAGGAAGTAGTAGGTTCTGCCTAAAACAAGAGAGATCATAGCTCTCCAAGAGGCTGCCCATCTTCCCTGTGGTAAATTTTCTTCCTGAATTTTAGATGTCTGGCTAATGTACGGAAGCTTGATGTTTTATTAGAGTTATGGTCTTAATGTGGACACAAGAGTATGAGTGAGATGATGCAGATTCCCTTGTCTTCTGCTCTTAGCCTAGCTTCCTACAAAATCTTGGTTCTGGTATGTTTTCTTGATTCTTTAAAGCAGAATAACTTGTCTTCCAGTGTGATGGTAAATCTGCCACCATGCCAAACATGTAGCCTTTAATCAGTGACCTAACCACAGCCTAAAATGAAAATCTGTTTGAGTCATTTCTGAAATCAGACTGATATTTTAAGACTTGAACTCAAATGGGACCAAAATATTAAAACTTCACAGCTGTGCTGTAACTGAACTCAAAATGTATGAGATTGCCTTCCTGACTGAAATGTTTAATTGCCCTGGCTGCTGGGGGACTGCATGGTCTTTCAAGCTTCAGTGTACCTAGCTCTAGCATACAGCAAATTTAATTTTCTTATCTTCTCATCAACAAGGTCAGCAAGTCCCTTGCCATTAAACATTTTCACCACGTGAAAGCACTGGCACACAGGGATCAAATTACTTCTCAGTCTTCACTTTGATAAACTGAATAGATTAAACTTCTTAATCAACAAAGTAGCACTTCTGCAGTCCTCTTTTGCTCTTTTTCACCTTTCTACAGTCTTCTCCAGTGTGGACACCAAACCAAAATAATCTATTGTATAGAAGCCAACCCACTTCCTTATTTGACAGTGTGAGTTAGAGTAAGATATCAGAATATATTTTATTTCAGTTTGTATATTTGAGTCATGCTGCTTGGAATAAATGTTCTGTTTTAAAAACCAAGCCATATGAAAATGAAATTCACTGGATGAATGTGTTCCTCAAACAGGTCAGTGCAAAGATACAGCAGAGGAGGAGGCACAACAAATGCAACCAATAGGTTTAAATGTAAATTTCATTTTTAATAACAAAATTGGTAGCTATAAAAAGTTCCGGTATGTTCCCTAGTGGGCCCTTAGAATGGCGGTGGTGATGTATGGGGTTTATTATTGATAATTTGAGTATAGGGGCAATAATAGGAAAATGTTGTTTTATTTACTTTGTGGATTCTGATTCTTAAAATAAATGTTATGTTACTTAATCCTTGTTTCAAAAAAATTTACTGTGAGTTGATGTTTCTCTCCTCAAAGAGAGATTAACAGAGGTCTTTACTGTGTGCCTTGAACAAATTCATAGTTTATTATAGCGGGTTTTTGCTATTTCATTGTATTTGATAGACACCCTAACAGAGTAGTATTTAGTTCTGCCAAGGAGTGCATAAGCTTGAGCTAATATCTATTTTCATGTCTTCTGATACAACATTTCAGATTATTTTTTCCTGAAGTGTCACAGTGAAGGAAGAGGCTACTGTTTGTTTCCAATTAATAATTCCATATTCAAATATGGCATATATCTTCCAAGTCTCTGTCACTTGAATCAAACTACTTTGTCAGCAGATTTCTGTACTACTTCCACCTACTCACAAACTAAATTACTCTGTGCTTCCTCTTGTTTATTAATTCAACTTTCTCTCCTTTCCAGATGAACTGGTTTTCATGCTTATCATCATGTCTGGGTTCCTACCCCCCAAATTTTTCATAATGTCTGTTTTTTAATTAGTACCTCATTTGGTAGTAACATAGCTGTTAGTATAGGTAGCACTATTTCCTGGCTGGCAGTTATCTTCATGGCTTTTCCTGCTATCTGTCACAGCCACAAATATTTCATTAGTTAGTGGTTTCCTCTCTCCCCCCAATTATATAGGAACTGTCAGTCACACAGCGAATGAATGCTGCAGGAAATCCACACTGCATTCTCATATAATTCAGCACTATAATTTCCTCATCTAAATCTAGTATTGCTAAAAAAACAAACACTAGTGTTCTCAAGCCTCCGTTTTATTCTTGTGACTAGCCTGAGAGGGCTTTTCACTGTAGGATGATTTACTGCCTAGTGCTATGATTTAATCTGAGTGGCTTTCACAGGGAGAGGCTTTGTGGCTCTGTGACTTGAAGTTGAAAGTCCACAAAAAAGGCTCTGGGAGAATGCAGAAAAGGCTATATGCATCCTTTGTCTTGCAATATGTTGAGAAATGAGAAGGGAGAGGTTTTGCACAACACGAGGGGGCTATTCATGTCCAATTTGGAGGTAGCCGAGACATGAGGGAGTCTTCTGAGGTTTTCTGTTGAGTGAAAGATGAACGCACCCAAAATTTGAAAGATTTATTCAGATACTGTGTCAAGATGCCTCCCAAAAGGAAATGAGCTGTAGTCAGTTAACAATTTTTTTTTTATTATGCATCAGCTTCTCAAAGCCAGTTAACTGTAATCAGCTTTGAATTTAAAGGTCTTCACTTCCAGTGTGGATGTGGTGTGTACCAGTTCTTTTCCTCCTCAGGAGGGGCTGTCACTTGACTATTGCAGCACACCATCCTTGCATGGATGTCCTTTAGGGAGGTGAGCTTGCTTCCAAAAGAAGGAAGTTGCTTTCCTCTGACACTGCAGAAAACCAGTTTAGTTGAAGTGAAACACAAGAGGGATGCAATCCTGAGCTGTGAGTGCATTTGAAATTATTTGTCTTCATTAGTACAATACTCTGCAATTATCTTTTTCCCAATGCCAGCATTTGACTAAAAATATTTCAAATTTCAATCTCCCCTGCAGCCTCCTGCCAAAACACTTAGAGTTGATTCTTTGATGTCTAACGAGTATGTGTGTGGCGGGGGGGATATGTATAGGTCTTTCCCACTGTGAATGCACCAGTAGGATCTCTGACTTTCAAAGGACCACCTATTTTCATTAAACCAGTAGGAGTTTGAGATTTCTACAGAGCTAAACCACATTTTTTACTGTCATGGTTTAGGCCCGGCTGGCAACTAAGCACCAAGCAGGTGCTTGCTCACTCACCACCCCCAGCAGGATGGGGGAGGAGAATTGGAAGAGTAAAGTGAGAAAACTCATGGGCTGAGATAAAGACAGTTTAATAGGTAAAGCGAAAATCACACACAACCAAAGCAAGACAAGGAATTCATTCAGCACTTCCCATGGCCAGGCAGGTGTTCAGCCATCCCCAGGAAAGCAGGGCTCTGTCACACATAGCAGTGACTTGGGAAAACAAATGCCATCACTCTGAATGTCCCTCCCCCTTCTTCCTCTTCCCCCAGCTCCATCATGCTGAGCATGACATCATATGGTATGGAATATCCCTTTGGTCAGTTGAGGTCAGCTGTCCTGGCTGTGTCCCCTCCCAACATCCTGTGCACCTCTAGCTATCCTGCTGGTGGGGCAGTGTGAGAAGCCAAAAAAGTCCTTGACTCTGTGTAAGCACTGCTCAGCAGTAACAAAACCGTCTCTATATAATGAAAATATCTCTATATTATCAACACTTTTTTGCAGCACAAATCCAAAACATAGCCCCATACTAACTAGTATGAAGAAAATAAACTCTATTTCGGCTGAAACCAGGACATTCACCCATTTGTTTCTTAATATTTGCTTTCTTGCTTTTGAAAGATGGTGATAATGAAAGCAAACAGACTGACATTGTCAGAGGAGAGCTATGTGGATGTACAGGAGAGGAAGGAGCTGCATTGCTCAATGAAAACTATTCAGGCTTCACATTCAGCTTAGTGATCTTTCCTCTTTCCTACTCAAGTGAGAGTTTTAGGGATTAGTAACTGCACTAAGTACCTGGGACATGAAACACTGTGATGTTAGCCTCATAAGTAGCAATGTGCATTGTGTGGTAGGTGAGGGATGAAACTCCTGCTTTGGTCTATGTCCAGTTCTCCTACAAAGTGCCAGACATGTATTTGACTTTATGGTCTTCTTGCTATACCTGCAGACACAGAGCAAAGGGAAACACTGTAGGATTTGTCCTGCAGAAGAGCAAGTTTGCAACACTTTCAGGCTGTAAATTGCTGTATTTCCTTAGATTGAGCTATTGCTAATAAAGACCTAAACTATCCCTAATTGCATTTGAAGAAACAAATCCAAACTGCTTTGGTAATGAACACAACTGAATCATGTTATATCTTAAAGAACTTGCACTGTCACTAGATGTTTCTCTGTCACAATGGAATTATCCTAATAGCAGATTGGCTGTCTCATTAAGTTGCTAATTAGTATGTATTTATGTTAAAAGGACATATTAGTGTTGCTTTCTGTGTTTTCCCATGTTCTTAAGGCTTGAATGAAAATTTTAATGCTTTTTCTATAAAAAGATCCTTAATTAGGTTACACTGAGTGTCAATTAGTAAAGACTTGAAAGTTCCCAGTGTATTCCTTGCACTGCTGTCATCCTCACAATTGAAGTAGGCAATCATAATCACATATTTGTATCACGTAGGCACCATGTAGCAGATGATATATTGGGGTTTGAACAGCAGTTCATTTCCTTTCTGTGATTCCTGATGTGCCTTTGCTAACAATATGAGATTAAATCCATTTCTTTGGTCAGCTTCTTACAGCTATAGCGACCATGTTTCCACCTGAGAGGTAATTCTTGTGGAGAGATAGCTAATGTTTTCCCTCAGAGCTGCTCATGAAACAAATCTGATCCCCAGACTGCTAGAAGGCTAGTGGTGCTCTGGGAAGCAGCGTACTCCAGATCCTGGTCAAGGATGCGTAAGGGTGAGGGTCTAACTGTGACAATGTAATTCACACAAAATTAGTGCGCACACACGCACTCCCAGCTCCCCCTCCCCGCCATGTTTCAGACAATAAGCAGCAGACATTTTGTGTAGCGAAATTGCTTGTACAAGTGCCGTATGGATATGAAACGTAGCATTTACATGCAGAATAACATTATTTGTCCACCGTCACCTGGAGCAAAGCATTATATTCATCAAAAACAGAGTTCTGGAGTTGCAGTTTTATTGTTCAGAGATTTGACTTCTCCCTCACCCCCTTCCCAACTGGGCAACTCTACTGGGGATCGTTGGCCTAGCCCAAATACTTGTGGTAGTCATGGAAAACACAACTTTTAGCTGAATGGTAACCTATAGTGCTAAGGAAGAGGTTGAACCTATTACATGGAAATTAAAATATATGTGTGCATACACATACATAAGTATTATTGTTAGGGCTGTATTCAACAGTCAGTTGAAGTCACCTAGGGGTAATTGTTATTACCCTTGCTCTTTCCACTGAATTTATTTTGTGCTAGCATTGGTCAGTCATGTGACATTTATGGTAGAAAAAAGTAAAGGGGAACTGTAGTATCACATGCTGCAGCTCATGTTTTGTTTTGGGGGGCTTTCTTCCCTTCAAAAATAACCCTACTCCTCACAGTGACTTGGATGGGCTTTTAGAGGAGAAAATGTTCTTGTATTTCTTTCCCACCTCTTCCCCTTCTGTAGCACTCAAATCAAAAGCAGAGGCAGGAATGTGGAAAAATAGCTGCTACTGAAAAAAACAGTGTGATTAGTGTGCTGGATGCTTTCCTGTCAGCATGGAGTGAGAAACAAACTTGTTAGCAGAGCTCAGGCTTTCAGGCCAACCGCCTGCTATCTATCCTGGGTATTCATAGGCAGAAGATGTGGATGTATGTTGCCTTCCAAAAATGAGGAAACATCAGCTTCTGTTTGTAACTTCAAGTTTATAAATCTTAACTAAAACAAGAAAACTTGTTGCTACAACTAAATAGTTTACATTATTTAACTGGCAAAATGTGTAATAACTAATAGTGAAATACTATCTGTGTCAAAATCAATGAAGTAAGCAAATTAGTTTCAGTGCTTGATTAGTTAATTCACCATGCTAATACTGCAGAATAATCAATCCTAGCTGTCCATTGAGTATATATCTCACTAGGGAACCTTATTACAGTCAGTCAGACCTCTAATTGGAATCTACCAAAGTATTCTTTTCCATCTTCAAAGGAACTGGCATGATCTTGTCAGGATCGGATATCTTAAATTATGTTATAGTCTTGGGGAAAAAATCCAGTTTAAGATAACTATAAAAATATCTAAAAAATATGCTGGCATAATAAAAACACGTGCTCAATGTTCATTCAACTGCAAACTAAAAAAAAAAAAAAAAATCAGACTGCAATACTTTAGCTATTCTGCTGTGTACCAAAGACAACATTCTTACTGATTTTGGCAAGCAAGGCAATTAAGAATATTTTTTTGAACAGTCAGAGAGCTTTAACTCTTGATAGAGAACATATATCTATTAAATTTGGCAAGACAAAACCAATGAGCAGTAAGAAATGTTCAATTTTGTAGATTTGCATGCTACCTAAGCATTTTCCTCACAGCAGTCAGTTTGTTTACAATTGTAAAATATGTGTAACTTTCTTTCAGCTTTTTAGAAAAATAGTATCTAGGTATTTAATATCTCTCCAGGACTTCTATTTTCCCTTCTTAGATCCTTCCTTTAACACCAGAAATTAAAATACTATCTTGCATTGTCTAAAATTATGTATGTATGTTAAATAGTAATTATGAAACAGTACTTTCACAATTGTAATATCTGTTGGACAATTCAAAACAAGAAACCCATTCATACAACCTTCAATAGTGGGCTCAAATGCTTTTCCTTAAGTATGACATGAAACAACAGATTCAATGTGGAGAACTTGGATGCTAAGTATTAATTGTTCTTTGCATTTTGGGGGAAGGTTCCTATGAAATAAGTGGTCATATCACAGTATATTATTATGCTATAACTGCAGCTATAAATTGGATCCAGTTAGCTAAGCAATGATTGCAAACACCTGGAAAATGTGTTGAGAACCAATTGATCATGTATTGAACGTGTAGTGACAATCATATTACTCTACTACAGACTTCACTGACATGGAGGGTTTTTGACAGGTAAAGTTCTGCCATTTCTCAAAAGCAAGTAGAGCTGGCTGTACCTCTATTTTATGCAGACAAGAACCATCAGTGAAGTTATTGCTGGTTCAGCAGAGGGTTGTAGTCAAGGCAATCTTAATGAAACTTGAGCTCTTCAAATTCATTGAATGAGAGATTTGAGTCATTCTATATTTACCTCTTCCCTGTGTGAACAGTGTAATCATTTATAATTTTGAAAATCATGTGTAAAAATACGTAAGAGAAGATTCTATTTTGAGGGCATTTTGCACATACTTGCTCACAAGTGTAATCCCAGAGAAGTTCTGGACTGCCGAATTGCAGCAGCAAGCAGAATAATAAAACACTTCTTCCTATTTCCTCCAAAATACCATGTGTGAGAAATCATAATGGGGGAAAAATAGCCGCAACAAAATGTTACGATATTTGTGTCAGACATATTGTGTTTGTATTGCGCATATTCTGATTTTAAAAGTATGCGAAGTGCCTGTGTGACAATGCTATTTCCTGCCTAACATAGAGAATTTTATAAAGACTAGGTATTTTCTTTCTTGTATCTTACAGCTGGAGGCACGAAGATATCAAAGTGACTGCTAAACATTAGTCCTAATGGATTAGGGATGGAACCTATGTTCTTTAATGTCTATTTTCCTAGAAGGACTAGAATGTATTTAATTTCAGAATTTAAAAGGAACCCAAAAGTTAGTTTTACATGGAAATGACTTGAAATAAAACTGAGGAATTGTCACACTTGATCAACTGGACTGAAGCATTATTTAGATTTTGATCTTTCATCATATTCCATCACAAGAATATGCTGTGGGAGTTTTGGTTTAGTTTTCCAGAAATTTTGAATTTACTGATAATGTTGGAGGTTGTGGATAGAAATGGAGGACTTTTGATAAGGCGTTTCTGATAATCTCTAACCTTAATTTTTTTTCCCCCTCCCTCTCTGTTGATTTCAAATCCAGGTTGCTTCTAGTGCAATCCTGATGCTCTGCCCTGTCAAAGGAGTATTTGGAGTGAACTCAGATTAAATGACTGAGGTGTACCAAGAAGAGCAAACTCCTCTGTGACAGGATTCAGTGTTGGCGCTTGGGTAGGTGTAATGTGCAGCTTTTTTACTTTCTATGCACCTGTGTATGCTGACCTGCAATTACATCCTGACATGCCTAACTAGCCTTTGAAAGTGATAAATAATTTAGGAAGGTCGTAGGAGAGGGAAGAGGAGGATGACAGTCCCTCAACTGGCATAAACCTGCATTAACTCATTCATCATAACTCATTGATTTCACTATCATGACATCAATTTCTCTAGTTGAGCATCTAAGCCTTTCTTAAATAGATTACACTGGCTTTAGCAGAGCTGTGATGATTTATGTCTACTTAAAATCTGCCCTCTGCAACAATGCATGCCTAATCTTATCTTAATATACACACAGAGAGTTGTTTGAAAAGGAGTTAGAGCTGCTGCTGTACACTTGATGTGTGTCAAGTGACTGCAGAAAAGTGAGAAAGAGCAAGTAAGCTACAACCCAGTGTCTCAGTACATAACTTCTCTTTATCCATAATTGCATTTTTCTCAACTACAGCTATGACTGTATACCTCTGCATCGACTCAGCCCCCTTTTACACAAAACTTCTGTCAGATTTTCCCCTTTGCTCACCATCGACATTAGTTGTGGCTGGTTAGAATAATAACCTATTATATCAGCCCAATGTGAAGCACAGCGTTGAAGGTGGTGTATTGAGATAATGTGACCAGATCTTTATAGATGTGGAGGGCTGACCAGAGCTCATTCAGTCCTGGATCACTCAGCACAGCCCTACCTCTCCTCTATGCCTTCCGCCATCGCTAATGAGACCTGAGTACGCCTACTCTTGACTTATTAGCTGCAATGGTGTGGACTGGAACCATACAGTCATGAAGTGGAAGCATATTTATCCTTCACCAACATTCGTGCCTTGAACTTGCAAAGCTCAATTTCAGTTCTCTCTTGAGTCACAGTTAATAACATCCTAAGCCCAACTGTTTAAAAATACTGCACACAGTAACTAGGTATAAAGCTTCCTGGTGTAAAATTACTGCAAACAGGCTTTGACCTTGGACAGTTCTGGTGCGCCCTTCACTGGAAACATCTTAAAGGAGGAATGTTTAACATGGGAGCCAACTGTAAGGGCTACAGTGCTTTCTACCTCTGTGTTATGCTACTATGTTGTAACTTGGAGAAGTGAAAAGAAACCATGCAACTATCAAATTATTGATACCTTTCAGAAAGTCTAGGATTGCTGGTTGTGTTTGGTGCTTCTTGATTGTTTAGATAGACAATATTGATTTCTGGTCAATATTTATTTTTTTTTCCCCTAGTATAAGTAATGATGCTAAGCAAATTAGGTGTCAAAATTGTTCTTTCACTTCTATTTTTTTTCCAATGTAATTTGTAATAATTTGTCTGGAAATACAGCACTGCACTGGTATCTTGTCTTACCTCTTTACAACTGTTTTTGTTTAAGGACAATTGGTTTTAAGTTATGTTCGTTATTTTTCAGCATGCTTGTAAACTCTCGCTGTGCTCCTTCAAGTCTGAATGTTCCTTAACTTCTGAGATACAAAGGAAGGCTTAACTGGAATGTCTTTCATTCAGTGATAGAAAAAGGAATATAAATTAAGATTACGCATAGATCGAATGTTACTTAGCAAGTGTCACTCTTCTTCTCAGAATAAGCTTCATCCTGACGTAGTTTGCATAACGATATCATATTTGACTTCTCTGAGAGGGTTTTTATTAAGTTAGAAATACAAAATTGGGCACAAGATACATGTAAAATGTGAACACACTGAAAAAGCAGATGCCTCCGACTTCTAACTGAAATTCTCCATCAGAATGGAGAAAATCTTGGTTTAACTACTAGTATTTGGTGTTTGATTGCTCAAATATAGAAATTATTCCCTAATGCTCGTGAACAAGCAGGCAGAGCTGTTTTCACTAGGTCTCTCAACTGTGCACATGAACAAAGATAGGTGGGTGTTCTTCAGTTGATCTCCCTTTCTTGTGGTAAGAGAGGGAACAACAACTCTGGAAAAAAGTTTAAAGAATTGAAGCTTGAGATATGAACTGAACTCCTCACTTTAAGGAGGATGCAGATGATCTCTTTTTCAAAAATCTAGACTCTTCTTCCCCCCCCCCCCCCCCCCCCCCCCCCCCCCCCCCCCCCCCATTACAGTTGTATTCTTTTCCACAGTGAAACATAATCAACATACATTTACATATTTCATGTAATCAGGACAAGTGGAGGTGCATGCTGAAGGGGGATATTATGGTCAGAAACAAAAACCCAGCTGTAAAAATTTACGAAAAGCTTAACCCATGCAACCCTTGTTTATTCATTTTTTACTTGAATCTGTAAGAGCACTCTTGTATCACAGTCCTCCTAGAAACAGTGACTTTGGAAAAAAGCAAATTCTTGCTGGAAAGACAAGCTTTTATAATGCGTTGTTATTACTAGAGCTGGAAGAGCTGACAATAATGCTTACTGATTTTTTTTTTTTACTTTGTTCAGCTCTATGGAACAGTTCAGACAAGAGACTAAGCTGAATTGCACTTCATGTCATGAATTATCATCTAAGCACTTAATAAATTTCAATTAATAGTTATAATTTATCTGTCTGAAGAAAATGTGTTAGGACAGGTGCTGTCCAGGATGTAACTAGAATACAACAGGATTGCACAGTTGTAACTGATGATTTAGTTTACCTTCTGGGAACTATTCTACCCCTGAGGAATATGAAAGGGAAAGAACACATTTGACTTTCTTAAAGGGACTTAAAAAAACCCCACACATAAATAAGCCAGGTGTCTGACTCCTGACAGTTCTCAAATCACTGAACACAACAATCCATTTCAGAGATTTGAGAGAAACACAGGATTTCTAATAGAATAATACATATGAGGAGAGCTCTTCTACTCCTCTGGATGCTTGCCTATGCAAAGCTGTTTTATTTAACTAGAAAAATGTATTGGGCCCCAGGAAGCTATGATTTTTTTTTCCTTCTGACAGCTAGGTTTCCTGTGTTTTGAATGCACGCTATTCAAGGGGCAAGTAGGAAACCAATTTTTTAATATATTTTTATATCCATGTATACAAGTATATACATCTTATACATATATATGTAATATACATATAAAGTATATGTTTTATAAATATGTATGTATTTATATAAAACATATAGACAGATATATCTCAGAAAATGCATAGTAGTATGCAAAGGTCGGTACAGTTCACAAAATCTCATTAGGCTTGAGCAGCCTGTCCTGTTCTGAAGTCCATAACGTACATCCTGACATCTGACTAAGTGTATCTGGTCAGGGTGATACAGGGCTAGATTTCGTCAGTGGACTAATGAATTAACTATCATCCCCCCCCCCCCCCCCGCCTTCTTTTTTTTCTTTTAAGTACCCAACTCTTCTCTTGTCTTTTGCTGCCAGCAGAAGGAAAGCTCCATCTCCTCAGCTTTAGTGTCTGTGAGCAAGACTCGGTTACAGCACCTGCTCCTTCCTGTCTAGATGATGTGGCTAGGGCTTGTTTCATGGGTAGGAGCGTGCCAGGGCTCTCCATGCTCACTTTGTGAATGCACGTCAGCAATCTGAATCTGCTCTCCCAGTCCCCACACAGGAACGACTCAGCTTGTTACCATTTCTAGCACATCTTCATCTGTTGTTTGATTTACTGCAGCTATAAAGCAGCAATTTCCTTCTATTTCTGGAGGCAAAAAAAGGAGGCATCATTATAACTTGAAAAGTCACCAGAAGTTATTCACATCAGCATCATGCTATGTTTTTCCCTTCCCCATTTATCTATTTGTCAAAGCAGAATGCTTTCCAATGTAGGAAGAGCCAGTGGTGCAAATCACTGTGCTACAGCACTCTTTTCCAGTAACTACAAACAAGGAGTTTATTAGCTCGCTTCATAGATTCTCTCATGAACAGTGGAATTACGGAAGCAGCATCCTACAGATTGTGTCCCAAAGCTTATTGACTTTGAGGTATCAATCAAGAAGGTAGAAGCTCAGACTGAAGTTTTTGCCATGGCTAAAATACATATGAGGGTGCCCTAAGGATTCTCTACTGCCTAATGAGGGGCAGTCTCATACTCCAATAATTTCCTTGATTGCAGTACTGAAATAGTCCCTTATCAATCCATCTGTTTGCTTTCATGAAAAATGGAAGAATTCAGTATGGATGAGTTGTTATTCTTAGTCAAATTTGCTTGAATTTTGTGAATAGGTTCAAAAGCTGATAACCAAAGAGACAGGTGAACTAAAAAGAAAAGATCTGAGAGAGGGAGTTAAAAAAAACCAAACCAACCCAAAATACCAAAAACAAAACAAAGAAAAAAAAATCAAGTCTTTTTCTGGGATAAGTGCTTTGCTTATCCAGGAGTTAGTAGCTTTCACTTGTGCTTGCTGTACTTAATGTCACAGGAAGCCATGAGGGTAATTGAGAATTGTTACTGGCAATGCTTGTAACAAAGCTCTTCATTATATAAACATGGCAAAAGTGTCCTTTAATGAAGGCCTTAAAAATTGAAGCTATTAAAAATATCAGAACTGGCCAAAATTATTCTACCCAATTATTATTTGGATTAGAAAGTGTGGCCCCAATGAAAACAAAATGTTTCATTGTGAAGAGTGGTGTGATGCCCCCCCCAAAATATCTGAGTTTTCTAGCACAGGAGAAAAAAAGTTTTCATTGCATTAGCTGAAACAATACGATTTAAATGAGGCATTTCAACTGGTTCTTGCACAAAATTGTCAATTAAATAAATCTCCTCCTTCAGCACAGTTCAGTGTCACTGAATCAGCATTTTCTAATGAAAAAGTAATTTATTAGAAAATGTTCAGTTTTGATCTCTATAATACTTTCCATCAGGCTAAGAAGCTATTGTTTTTGAGAAGGGTGGTCCAAGCTTCTTTTCATAAACACTTCTGGTTTCAAGTTGGCAATGCTGTCACGAGGGAAGGATAGAAGTTAGTAAATCTAATGGTCTTAAATGCGTTGAGGCAGGCATTGTCAAAATGTTCTCATGTCCTTATTGCGTCCCTGTCCACTTTCTATTGTTTCCACAGGAAGAGAATGTTTTTCCTCATACTCAGAGAGGTCTGTCCCATTTCATTGTTGTGAAATGATGAATCTGCCTGCTTTGTTTTTAATTAGATTTTTCAAGTTGTTTTTCCCCCCGCTTACTAGTTAGTCTCACTTATAAGAAGTATATACTGAAAACTATGGGTTGGGGGATTTTTTTATTCTTATATAGCATTTAGGGATTTTTCTTGAAAATAAAATTAAATGTTAAATGAAGGGTAAAAGGTGGGCAGTCATTTAAAATAGTTATTAACACTAATTGCAATCTGTGGTTCAATTAATGGGGTTTTTTTTGAAAAAAATAAATCCAGAAAACAGTGACCCATAGGGAACAGCAGGTACTTGTTAGAAGTGTTAAACTGAGCATTAATAATACTGTTGTGTGTTTGGAAACCATGGCAACAGCAGGGAGTGGCAATAAAGATAACTTTCTAATGTCTAAATATATTAATTAAAACCTGTGCCCACCTCTACTTTTGATCCCAGTGGCAGATAACTCCCCTAAAATAATGTTTGTCCTGTGTATGTGAAAGGGGAAAATACCATAGAGTAGCTGGTGAAAAAAGAAGTATGAAGCTAAGGTAAGGCATTTAATTCCTCCCCCCCCCCAACTTTCTGGCTAAACTGAAGATAAAAATATTTGGAAATTTTTGGTCATAATGGAGGTACAAAAGTCTCAGCTATCTGAACTTAAGTTCAGTAGTCATTAAAATCTTCTAATAGTAAATCTCAGGGATAGTTTACCTGACAAGACCCTCCCTCACTGGAAATTTCTAAGAACAAGTTGTATAAACATCTGTCAGGAATAAAATAGAATTTAGTCTGACTTTGGATTAAGGATTAAACTAGATGGTCTGTTGGGTCCAGCAGCATTTTTTGGCTATGCGGAGTCACATAGCAAGAGCTGCTAAGGGTGCACCCACACTGTGACTTTCAAGTGTGTTAGCACTTGGTGTGGAGCAGGGTGTCCTTGATCTCACAGGACACCAGCTGAATAGAGACAAATAGTGAATTCAAACTCTATATTGCTTCTCATTGCTGGTGTTTTCTGGCTCAGGTAACTCTTTAGTTGGGCTGTGCAGAGATGGTAATCTCACATGGAGCATTTAACACGTTAAGTGAAGTGGTTCTTCCCAGACCATCTAACAGTTCTGGGAAGCGGTGGGTCTCTATTCCCAACTGGCCAGGTGTGTACCTTCCTATACATCCCAGGAAAACACAAGGGGCAGTGAGATGTCGGGATTTTCTCTTCTCCTTTGCATGGTGTTTACCAATTCCTGGACAGACATAGCTGCCTTAGCAGCGCAGACCTGTAGAGCAAACAGACCAGACCTGGGTGTAATATGGGAAGAGGGTACTCCCTGAAGGGAGAGGGATGCGAGGTCTTGATGCCCAGCTGAGTGAGAAGGTTGTTAAGTCTGCCTGAATTTCCCAGATAAGTGGAAGCTGATGGATACCTGAATGTGCTACTGACATTCAGAAATTAATTCCACTGGATACCATACAATTTGATCAAAGTTCTGAAAAATTCCAAGGTGCTGACAGTGGCTGGAAAAGGGCCTTCTCTCCTGAGGACAGCAGTGATTTCCTTGCTTCCCAAATCGGAGTGGACTGTCTTCTTAAAAGCACATACCGATAGCTGCAATCTGCATGCATTTCACAGATGCAGCATTTCTTCAGTGTGTCTGTCTCAAGTAGCCACCAAGGGAACTGGATTGCACCAAATTTAAATGTATGCAGTAGATCATGAAGGGACAACTCATTTTGTTTTATAGACAGTTGGTATATGGGAAGAGAAAAAAGAAAATGGAAAAGGTTTTGTTTAAAAAAAAATTTATCTCATTTGCTGTGTGAGCTGCCATATGGAGAGAGGGAGGGTTGGCTATTGTGGCGGTTTAACCTCGGCTGGATGCCAGGTGTCCACCAAGCTGCTCTATCACTGCCCTCCTCAGCAAGGCAGGGAGGGGAAAAAATTAAGATTAAAAAACCAAGCCCAAACTCGTGGGTCAAGATAAATGCAGTTTAATGTAGCTAAAGAAAAGGCTGTGCACGGAAGCAAAGCAAAAAGCAAAAGATTATTCTCTACTTCCCATCAGCAGGTGATGTCCGGCCACTTCCTGGGAAGCAGGGCTTCAGTATGCCAACTCCTTACTCCAGAAGAAAAATGTTGTAAAAAAACCTGAATGCCCCTGCCCTGTTCCTCCCCCTATCTCTCAGTTTTTTATTGCTGAGCAGACGTCATATGGTATGGAATACCCCTTTGGTCAGTTTGGGTCAGCTGTCCTGGCTGTGTCCCCTCCCAAGATCTTGCCCACCCCCAGCCTGCTGCTGGGGGGGTGGGGGGGGTGGTGCGGGCAAGAAATGTTGGAGAGACAGCTTGATGTGTGCTGGCACTGCTCAGTAGTAACCAAAACACTGGTGTGTTATCAACACCTTGCTAGCTACCAATACACAGCACTATGAGGGCTGCTATGGGGAGAATTAACTCCATCTCAGCCAGACCCAATACAGCTATGGAGACTTCCCCCCCCCCCCCCCCCCCCCCCCCCCTCCATGGTATAGGCTAGGAGGATATAGCTACTGGGCAAACTCATGAAAGACATTTATTGCACACATAATCTAGACCTCTGCTATTGTCAGTGGAGCTTGGCAATAAACAAATAAGCACTTGTGAGGTGAAGGTCACCTTAATACCAAATGTGACCAAAACTGATGGCTGCAGTGGCATGAGTATTCAGCCAGTTTGTGTCCTTAAACTGATTGTTATAAATAACTGATTACAAATGACAGGCAACTTAATTTAAAAAAAAAAAAAAAAAAAAAAAAAAAAAAAAAAAACCAAAACAAAAAAACACACCAAACAACAAAACAAACTTAATTTATCAAATGAAATATCTGTTTATGTGTTTGTTCAGCTAGTAATACCATGAATAACTGAAATGGAAGCACATGCTAGTGTAAAACTTGTACCTGGGGGGAATGATGAGATTCTAACCAGCTTCCGCAGAGTGTAGCGGCTCATTCTGTACCACACAGTGTTTTCTCCTCTGCAGCATTTCTGTCTACTCTTTGGGCAAATCCTAAGTATTCTGACTAGGGGCTTTCTGCTAAGGGATAAACTACAAGTCTGGCTTGTGTTTGGTTTTGGTTGCCGATTGAGTGGAAAATTCCTGGTATTTTCTTGAATTCTAATTGTTATTAAATCTGCAGATATTGAGGATATAAAGTGGAATAGTGGCACCTGTATTCAGTCCCTAGTTTGTTGTTTTCAGACAACATTTTTTACGTTCCCTCCCCATCTGCCTGAAAAAAATATACATCTTTCTGTATGTGGGCAGGCCAGTCTTTACCTGATGTAAAGCAGCATAGTCCTAATGATTTTGTGGCTGTTACCCGTTTTACACGGAGAATTCAGCCTGGTAAAACATCACCTGAAATCTAGTGAGCTGCTAAACCTCTCTACCCTTTTTGGACCCTTGTGTTTTGTTCTTCAAAACCAATGCATTAGCTAGTTAATATTAGATCAAGCTGAGTGCACTGGCAGAATGTATCGCACCCCAGTAATCACACTATCTTCTTTGGTAACAACTATTTTTGTATACTCCCTTTTCCCAGCTGCATTTTGAATGCCACTATTACAAGGTGAGAGAAAAAAGAGAAATGATTGTTTTTCCTCATACAACCTCTTCAATGAAATTTCATTGTGATTCCAGGAAAAAAGAGAAATATGAAACACATATGCAACAGATATATGGCAAAGTGCTAAAGCTGATGATTAACACCTAATAAATCTAATAAGAAGATATTAGTTGCTGCTGGGTGACTTTCAGTATATCTTGCTGGGTAGATCTTTTCCAGAGAATGGGGTTATTATAAAGCAAGCTAACTTTCTCTGGGTACAATTGATTATTAGATAGCAGAAGGCTGCCTCACAGCTTCAAGGTAAAAATGTTTTGTCTTATTTTTGCCTTTAATACCTGCAAGCTAACTTCATGAGTGAGTCCTGGTTTCAGCTACGATACAGTTAATTTTCACAAGGAGCTGGGATATATGGGACACAGCCAGGACAAGTGACCCAAGCTGGCCAAGGGGGTATTCCGTACCATATGACATCATGCTTGACATCAGGTAGTGCAGCTCTGGGATGGTCTGTGTGGCTGAGTGTCCAGTTAGTCATCGAGTCAATAAATTGCACTGTGTTATCACCCATTTTGCATATTCTAAGTACTGTTGTTGTTTTCCTCCTCTTCTGCTGTCCCAGTAAACTATCCTTATCCCAACTCAGGAGATTTACCTTTGTCTTCACATTCTCCTCCGTATCCTGCTGGGGGGGAGGAGTGAGTGAGTGGCGGTGTGGTGCTGAGCCGCAAGCTGGGGCTGAGCCACAACAGTGAGGATGAGGAGTTTGCAGTAGAAAAAAGGCTGCCTCCATCGAGCACCAATTTGTGCATGAGGGAAGAGAGTGAACTTTTGCTCTAGGGTCAGACGCTGCAGGTGAGAAAGTGAGAATGAAGGACAGGAGAGGCAGGGGGAATTTATTCCCTTGCTTGAATGAGTAAGGTGCAGCAAACCTCCTAGGAAAAAGCCTAGGAATACAGCTTTTTGGCCTCAAAAGTGTCAAACTCCCAACTATTACTGGAGCTTGACTCAGAATTGAGAAGACACGTTGGGGGGGAGGTTATTTGTTACACTAATAGATCTGCCTTTTGACTAATCCTTTTCCCCTAGCTTGAGTTAGTACAAGGACAACTATTACTAGGTAAAGGCTAATGGTCACAGGTGTCTAGACCTAAATACAAAAACATCGCAGAGCATAGTATCAATCACTGCCTGACTGCATGGTACTTCTTGATTTTACACATTCCCAATCAATTATTTCTGTGTTTTCCACCAAGGAAAGCTATTTGTCAAGAGTGTGTCAAACCTGAATGTCAGTTCTGGCCTTTAACTGAGCATCTGCCTCAGGTTCCTCAGCTATGGCCCTGCTTTGTCAACTGTATGACACCATCCCTTGTTATAGCATCCATCAGGGAGCCATATCCACCCTTTCTTCCTGACCCGCAGCTGGGTGCTGCAGGCCTGCAGGGATGGAAGCAATGGGAAGCACTGTCCCACTATTCATCTAAAGGAAAAGGTCTACAACAGGCTTTGCTCTCATTCATTGCAACTAAAAGCACCTCCTGTGTCAGTGCCTCACATTTCCTATTTCTATCAATTTATTCTGGGTTATATATGTTAGTCAAGCTCAGTTCATTTTTGCACCAGCTAAGCAGATTGATATGTTTCAGTAGCCTGATTATACTGCTATTAATCTTGCAGGGGTGTTTTGATGAGTTCATTCTGAAATACTTAGTTATCTGACAAAAAATATTCAGATATTAGCCATGCAAGTGTTTCCCCAGGCTACTATCAGGAATTTAAAACATTGGGAGTTCTACTGGAAGGCTGTGAACTGCTAAAATATTTGCTAGCAACTGTATGCTGCTCTAAGACTATTGTCCTTCAGACAAAACATAATTCAGGTAGGTAGAATATTCAGCAGAAAATTCTTAGTTTATGAAAAGCAGATCCTGCTTGACTAACCTGATCTTCTTCTATGACAAGGTGACCTGCTTAGTGGATGAAAGAAAGGCTGTGGATGTTGTGTACCTGGACTTTAGTAAAGCCTTTGACATTGTTTCCCACAGCATTCTCCTGGAGAAACTGGCTGCTTGTGGCTTGGATGGGCGTACGCTTCACTGGGTAAAGAGCTGGCTCGATGGCCAGGCCCAAAGAGTTGTGGTGAATGGAGTTAAATCCAGTTTGCGGCCAGTCACAAGTGGTGCTCCTCAGGGCTCAGTATGGGGGCCGGTTCTGTTTAATATCTTTATAATGATCTGGGCAAGAGGGATCGAGTGCTCCCTCAGTAAGTTTGCAGACAACACCAACTTGGGCAGGAGTGTTGATCTGCTTGAGGGCAGGAAGGCTCTACAGAAGGGTCTGGACAGGCTGAATCTATAGGCTGAGGCTAAATGTATGTGGTACAGCAAGGCTCAGTGCTGTGTCCTGCACTTGGGTCACAACAGCCCCATGCAATACTACAGGCTTGGGGAACAGTGGCTGGAAAGCTGTCAGGCAGAGAAGGACCTGGAGGTGCTGGTCGACAGCCAGCTCAATATGGGCCAGCAGTGTGCCCAGGTGGCCAAGGCAACCAACAGCATCCTGGCTTGTATCAGCAATAGTGTGGCCAACAGGACCAGAGAAGTGTTCGTCCCCCTGTACGTGGCACTGGTGAGGCCGCACCTTGAGTACTGTGTTCAGTTTTGGGCCCCTCACTACAAGAAAGACATTGAGGTGCTGGAGCATGTCCAAAGAAGGGCAAAGAAGCTGGTGAAGGGTCTAGAGCACAAGTCTTATGAGGAGCAGCTGAGGGAACTGGGGTTGTCTAGCCTGGAGAAAAGGAGGCCAAGGGGAGACCTTATCGCTCTTTACAATTCCCTGAAAGGAGGTTGTAGCCAGGTGGGTGTTGGTCTCTCCTCCCAAGTGACAGGCCTTCCGTTGTGCCAGGGGAGGTTTAGATTGGACATTAGGAACAATTTCTTCATTATGAAAGAGTTGTCAAGCCTTGGAAGAGGCTGCCCAGGGAAGTGATTGAGTCACCATCCCTGGAGGTCTTTAAAACACGCGTAGATGTGGTGCTTAGGGACGTGGTTTAGTGGTGGACCTGGCAGTGTTAGGTTAACAGTTGGACTTGATGATCTTAAAGGTCTTTTCCAACCTAAAGGATTCTATGATTCTATGGCTGGGAAAAAAAAGGATAGGACCTGTAGTATGCCTTCATGTGTTTTTAATTTGTTTTGCCCTGGGACAGTGCAACCCCTGTGCTGAGGAGTCATTGCCTCCCACCTGACCTGCTCTCCCAGCACAGATTCTGACAGGGGATGACCCATCCAGATTGCACGGCGGTTGACTGGATTGGTAGAGAAAGAAGTCTCTGCTACTGTTGTAACTAGCTGGTGTTAAACTGCCTAGGTTTAGCATTCAGTGTACAGACTTACTAGAATTTGACTCTCCTCTTTTAAACTGTCCTGTTAATTCTGCCTGATCTTCAGCTGATATAAATCATTACTGTTCCTCTGAGGACAGTAAACTACCACTGTTTTTCCCAGCTGGGGATTTGTCCCTACATGTTGAAACCGAAGATGTTGAAGAAATAAAATATTCATTGCAAGAAGCTGGAAAATGCTTCTAATTTGCTGCTTCTGATCCTTGCTGTTAACTGCCTTTGGCTCCATGGTGGCTGGCACAATCGCATCAGAAAATGGGTGTGTGGAAAATTGGGAAACATCAATATTGTTTGGATGACTGTGAGGCATGCCACTGTGTGGGTGTTCTTTATAAAAGGGTTACGTGCGAATGAGATAGATCGAAAGGGAGTTTCTAGCAGGAGGACAGGAAAACCAAAACTGTTGTTCCAAATCCCTTCTAATAGCCAGGTTTATCGCTGTAGGAGAGGATTCTGCTCCCTCAGGGTGATGACAGGACTGTTTTGCCAGAAAAAGAGATCAAAAGACATGGATGCACTAGACCAGCTGTCACAGTGAGATCTGGAGAAAAACAAAAAACCCCCTATGGCTGAATTGGAGTTTGTCCCTACAGCCATAATGAAGATCTTAAAAGGAAGGCTAATTACAGCTGTGAACACACTTGGGCTCTTTCACTTCAGAGGTGTTTCTGGAGTGCTAGCCAGCCACAGTTTTGGAAAAGTGTTTCCAGTGTTGCTGCACCCTGTTAGTGCTTGCAGAAGAGCTCCTGGTGGTGCTGGGTGGTTGGGTTCATGTGCTGTCATAGTTGGCAGTGGCAAGGTTGTCACCTAGGAAATCAGTGGCACAGAAATGGAGGGAGCAGCAAGCTCTAATGCTTTTAGGGGAGCAGTGCTTATGGGCTCTGAGCTCTCAAGAAGGGCTGTTTAGTCCAGCACCCTGGCAGTGGTTGAGATCTCGGAAGATGAGGGAAAAGCAAAATATAATGAGCATGGTGTTCAAGAGTCCAAAGGAAATCTTTCCTGTCTACCTGTCAGCACTTTGCAGAATTAATACAAACCTTTCCTAAACCCATGTATGACTTCCACATGTTTCTGCTCTGCAGTGACTGACTTTGATCAGTGATGAGTCTCTGCTGAAGGGTGCAGAGCTCCAGTCTCCTGAGAGCACTGGGTGCATGTAGCATGGAAGGACTGGGAGTTCATCCCTGTCCCTGGAGGCAGTAATATTATCTACACTGTTTTTGACAAATGATTCCCAAATTCATGATCCAGCAACAGAGAATCAGTGACCATAAACTCCCTTTGGCTGACTGTCTCCATGATTTGCTATCCTACTGCCAGCCCTTTTTCTCAATATCTATGCTAAATCTCTTTTTTTCTTCTTAAATTTCTTTCTTCTTTTTCTGCCTTTTAATGAATGTGGAAAAACTTATCCTTTTCTGAGTAGAGTTACATCTCAAATATTGAGGGATATTATCATATCTCTCTTAAATTGTCCCTTCTCTAAACTAAATAACCTGAATTCTTCAACTGTTCCTTATAGAATATTTTTTCCAAGTGTCTAAAAAGTCTCTTTAGTCTTTCAGGCTCCCTTTAATTGGACTGTATCCTTCCTGAATCTTATTAATGTATGCTAGCTGAGGCCTTACTTGATAAAGGAGAACTGTGTCATTTCATAGACAATGCTCCTGCTACATTCCCATATGGACTTTTAAAACAAATTTTAGTCTTATGTTTAGCTTGTGATTGACAATGATGTCTTAGTTCCTTACTGCAGTATTAATGCCAGTTATTTCCTATATGGTGCTTGAACAGCTGATTGTCCCTACCTATGTCTGGAGCTTCACATTTTCCCTTATTGAATTACAGTCCTCTTACCCTAGACAAATTTGTCCATTTTCAAGACAGTTTTGAATTTTCTTCCTTTTCTATGATATGTTTGCCACCCCTCTAACTTCCTGAATTTGCAGATTAAAGCAAGCACCCCTTGCTTCTCTCCAAACCATTGATGTAAATCTGACAAGCCTCAGGCCCAGGGCAGACCAGAATCCCCTTCATGTAACCCACTAGTCTGAAAGTCAGTCATTGATAGGTACTTCCTAAATGCAATTTACCACCCATTTATGCACCTGGCTGGTAATTCTATCTATTATCTTTTATCTGGTAAGTTCATAAACACATGGAACAAACAATAATATTTCACCTGAGTTACTATGAGATGAAAATGAGCATTTTGCAGTCTCCTCTTGCAAGACAGACTTGTCCTTTTTCTGAATTTCTGGTTGCCCTTCTCTGCTACTGCTCCAGTGTAAATTCCTTTTTTTTTTTTCTTTTTTTTTTCTCTTGAATATAAATGGCCCAAACTGCACTTGGTATGCCAGATGTCTCAAGATGCTGGCTGATCTTTCTGTCTTTCAGCTGGAAATACCTTTCCAGTTACATCAAGGATCATATCTGTCTTTTTCCACAGTAAATCCAATCACTGGCTCATAGTCATCCTGTGATTGATAATACGTTTTTCTCCTTCTTTAGTTTTCTCTTAGGAATCATTTGTTTACTAAGCTGTAATTTTCCTTTCCTGGTCTTGGAAAGAGGGGTTAAGATAATTTACTTATGTGATTCAATTTTGACAGTAGCATCCCGCAGAATGGATTGTATTGGTTTGATGTGTGAGTAATGATCGGAATGCTCTTAGTCTATATCTTTACTGTGTGCTCTCTCTTCAAATTGAGGACACTGTAAACATTGAAAAATAAAAACATGCAGTTGAGCGGTACATTGATATTGTACAAAAAACCCTGGAGATGATGGGAACAACTTTAAACACCCGGGTGACATCTTTAAACTTTTTGTTGGAGTAACAAACACATGTGAAAGAACTTTTATATCCTGTAGCTAAAATGAAATATTCCTTAGTTTAATAATGATGGTTTTACTAGAAAGAAATAACAGGTTGTCAGCATATGTACTGTGTTTGATGCTGTGACCCTGTTAAGGAATGATTTAAATTACTCTTTCCTTGAGTCACCTTAGAAAGTTAAATTGATAATTATTTTTAGAGATGTTTGAAATTTGCTGAACTGATTGGAAATGGCCTTTTCTTTTGAAAATTTTCATTATCTTTCTTTCCCAATAACTTTCCTAATATTTTCAGTAATTAAATTGTAAAAAAAAAAGAAAACAATGTTTTAGTGCTTTCTAACAGGATGTTTCTTTTGTCTTTCATCTTTTTGTGTTTTACCTCCTTTTTTCTCCCAATACATTTTTCCCCCCTTCCATTTCTCTATGGACTGTTAGGCATATGAGACCCAAAGTTTTGTTGTGTGGGGGTTTGTTGTTTTTTTTTAATAAACTCAGTTAGCGACATAGATGAAAGATGTGGTTAAAGATACACAACTCCGCTTTCACAGAGCTCGGACAAGATAAGGTGGGCAGCCTACCCACAGGGGTAGTTTGGCCTGAGTGGCAGGGACCTGACTGTTGGTGGGAAGAGACTGTGTTTTCATATTGTAGCAAATGAGAAACCTCTGGTAGGAGGGTCAGCATGTCTATGGGCCAGATGGGTCTGTTGCTCCCTTCCTGTACAGTGACCTGGCAGTCTGTCAGGTTAGTCTCTAACCTGTTTAGTGCCCAGACCCTCCTGAAACCAGCTCATTTGGTCCCTGTCTTCTGAGGACATGTTTGCAAGGTCATGTTTTAGAGATCAGGTAAAGGTACCAGGGCTGCCATCAAAGAGCTTTGATAAAGAACACTTTTGTGTTTCCAAAGGATGACTCATGCCCAGGGTAAATCCAAGCTGCTGCGCCTGTTCTGGTAGGGAAAGGAAAGGCAAGGCATTGCCTTCCCTTAGGATAGAGCAAAGTAGCCTTCACCCCACACAGGGCCATGGAAGCATAAACCCCGTCACAGGTTGAGCAAGTTGGAGGAACGTCCTGGCAACCTGGAGTCAGAGGCAGAGAGGCGGAAGATGCCCCAAGGCACAAAACTTTGGGGAAATCTTGGGGGTAGCATGTATAGCTCCAGCACTGGATCCCATCTGAATATGTCAGCAATGAGACAGATGCTATGAAACTTTGCTTTGGCTTTTGAAACTCATCTTGTTCCTCCACTGCTGCTAGTTGTAGCGCTAGCTTGTTACTCAGGCTGCTCACAGATGGCACTGGGCTTTCTCTTCCGTCAACTCTATTGTCAGTCCTCTTCCCTTCATCAAGATGAACTACAATAAAGAAATGACAGTTCTCTCCCACAGCCCAGTCTAGGCTGTGGAGTAGTGTGCTGCAGCTTAAATTTTTCTGGCCTGACACATTTTTCTATTGGCAATTCAGGCCGCGGTGTAACACGTATATGCCTGATTCTGTCAATTGTTTTCCCTTGCAAGTTACCAGCAGACACCCAATAGTCCTCCACAGGCCCCCGTTTCCACGCTACTCAGTGAGGATGCAACATATTGTAACCTTAGCCTCCTATGAAATGTGGCTCTGATGGTGTCTCTAACTGAAGAAAAGCTTTTCTTTTTATACTTTGGTTACTAAAGTAATGGAATAGAGAGCACTGGCAAGCATTTTTCTTTCCTGAGATGTGTTTGAGCAGATTAGTGAGGCCGCCATCTGGAACAGCAGACATTCACGTTTTGTGTGTAATAGCTAATCAACATGACTGTTGTATTATTAAATGCCTTATTTTCAGAAGAGGTTCAACCTGGTCAACTAAGGATTAGGAAATCTGACTCTGCCGTCAACTTGCTATGTGATTTCAAGCCAGATCATTTAAACTGTCAGTGTTTAAGCTTGTTCATATGTAAAATAGGAATAATAAAGCTTTTAAGCTAGTGGATAGTGCTTTGAAGTCTACAAATGAAACAGTTATGGAAATAAAATTGGCTGATTTACTTTCTGGCATTTAGAGTCATAAACATAGGGACATAAGGAAGATACGAAGACTATCTATTTACGTGAGATGGTATAAGTTAATTGAAAAAAAAGTCGATTAACTGGAAATGAAGCTTTCATAGTAATGATATTAGTTCTTTAGTGGATTAAATTGTGAGATTAAGTTTGGCTGTTTAAGAATTAAATTACCTTTATCATTGAACAATGCTAATGATATAATTCAGGGCCCAGCTCTCCATTCTTTTTCCATTGCCTTTTACAGATATGTGCATGGGAGAACTCTTCTCTTTAAGATGAAACATGGCACTTTCCCCCCCCCCCCCAAAATTTGTACTCATTGTAGAGTTGTACCATTTGTACTGCTGAGTCATTTGCCTGTACTTTCCAGTAGAGCTCGTCAAAACTGTCTTGAGGAGGCTTTCAAAGTGCTTCCAGGAAGACTTAAAGGGATTAGAGGAAATGTGGAGGGATTTAAGACTTTGTGGGTGAAGGTAGTGGAGTTTGGGGAGAAATGGGCAGGGACTTTCAGTGGCAGATTCAGAGCAGCTTGGAGACTTTGGCACCGAGAACAGTTTTGCATATCCTACAGATTCTGAAATTGTGTTTATCCTGTTTCTTTCATTGGCTTGCTGCAGATGATGTTCTGATTTTCTAGAAACTTTGTTTCAATTTTTGTTGGATCTTCAGTAAGAATTTTTCTAGAATTCAAAATTTCTAATGACTTTCACCAAGATTTTTACCCAGATAACTTTTGGCACTTCTGTGTGAGAACTGCTTCAGCTTCCTTTAACTTCCATCAGCACACAGGAAGGAGCCATCATTTCATTTGACCTGCCTTTGGTATAGTGCTTAGGACCTCGTCCCATCACAGGTAGCTGCAAACTCCAAGGAAATAGTTGAGCAGCCAGAACTAGAGGAGTAGTGCTGGATAGCCAGTTTTCTAGAAATATATGTGGTTGCCACAGGTTGCTTCTTTGTTTAAATGTTAGGAATCTGTTTTGCCTGAGTATCTACAGTTAGTGGCATATTTAATGTTCTGTTAGTTTTATGGCTCTGTTCTTCTATGAGCAATGACAAGATTCGCTAAGAAAAAAAGTGTGGCAAGAAGGAAGACACTTTCATGGTTTTAGAAATGATGCTAATATATTTAGGTCTATATTCTGCTTTGAGCTTAGAGTATATAGAGTTAAATACTGCAGTCACTGTTTTATCCTGGAAATAATTAGAACGTGTTTTGTATCCATAAAATAAGAAAAGATCAGTGGTTTATGTTCTAATAATCCCCTATCTTGGGAATTAATGACATGGTTTTTGTAATATGCACTGAAGAACATCTCATAGCTACATAATGGAGTACTGTAATTCCCATTTTTGCTAACCTTTACCAAGGCAAATAACTTCGAAAATATCTTTTACTCTCCATAAGAAGGGTCTAAATCAAATTGCCAAACAGTTGTGTGGGATTGAAGAAGGATGGAAAGAACAAGCAAATTGTCATACGTTAATTTAGTGGGACTTTGTCCAAAAGAGAGTCCTGGATTTTCTAGTCTACAGGGGTAAAAAAAGAATTGTGGAAACCTTAATGGAGAACAGAGGTTTGCAAAAAGGGAAGTATTTCCAAAATGCACTGGTGTTTTAAAAGAAGAGTGAACAAGGCTTTTTATCACTGGAAAGCAACATATTTCAAAATTGTCACTAGAAAGGTGGCTGTAATATGGACAGTGGCTACATTTTGCTAGAACATTTCTACTGATGGACATTAGACAGCATATAAGGAACTGGGAAAAAGGAGTATGATGTGAAAGGGGTCATTTTTTGACTCACATAAACTCGAGGTTTGATCGGTATTGGTAAATTTCTGTGTGACGTTTGCCCAGTGTACGCCAATGGCAGACAAATTTAAGGTGTAAAAGCTCATAGTGTAGAGCTGGCCTTTGTGCAACTTTCCAGAAAGACAGTAGTATGGCAAAGAGAGCGGTTGCTGTGTAGTAATTCCTTTTTATGTAAGTAGTCATCAATGAGTTTGCGTAATCTCCCTCCACCTCCACTGTTCTTCCATTCAGCAGCACTCTGCCAATCACCCACTCAGTGACTCACCCGGAGAGCCCTTTCTACTATATACTTAAGGAAAGGTTAGAAACATTAAGCTGTTCCTTTCCTGTTCTCCCTCTCTCCACCCCCTTCCTAAAATCACTTCAGACAATTTTTTGGCATAGCTCTCCCCCAGTTTTCCCTTAGAAAACTTCATCTTCTTATAAAGATAAATACTTCTGAAAACTTTGCTTCGAAATAGTGAGATGGCTGCTATTGCTAGAATTCAAGACTATTTTTGCCTTATTTTTAACAAACTGATCCCTTAACGATCATGAAAATTTACATTCAAGTAAAAGTTCCTCCTGGCCCTAATAATGGATGGCCATAGCCTGATGATTTTGTTATGAAGCTGCTAATTCCTTGTCTTAATTTTTAATGAAGTGTGATGAAAAATGCAAGACTACACTAATGAAATGTCTAGTCCTCCCCTCTTCCTTGGTCTCTTGGAGATAGATTCCTAGCAGTGGAAAATTATATTTTTTTTTTTTCCTGTGTTGTGCATACAAATCTTATTGGGGCAAATCCTTCTTCCTTTCTCCCCCAAAATCTCTCAATGTAACAGAAAGAGGATTCAAATAGCTCATTTGATCCCTCAGAGTTTGCTCTTTCCAGTATTCTTGGGCAGTAAAGTGTTAATATTGAACAAACTACCTGGCAATAGGGAAAGGTCGAAGATGAGAAACAGTTGTTTTGCCCCTCTAGGCAATCAGCTGTTCCTCCTTGAGTCTTACTCTAAGAGGACTTGAAGGTGGAATGAAATGAGAATTAGTTGCTTACTCCTGGTTGCCAGCTCCTTGTTTATTACTCTGTAAATCATGCGATAGTTTCTGTGAAAATGTTTCAGTTAGATTTATATCAAAATGCTTGCTTTCTTGTTGTGTTCTTATTTCTTAAATATTAATTTTGTGTTTACTTACAAATGAAACATTAAACGAAATGACAGGGTGGGCAGAGAGACAAAAAAGGAGGTTTGTGCAGAAGTAAAGCTTCTCATCCCTGGATACTACAAACTTTTCTGTTAACAGTATGACAGGTAGCTCCTAAGACCCCAGTGCTCATGGAAGTTCTTCTAACAAGGAGAAATGACATGGAGGTATAAAGGAAGGGCAAATATTTTTCAGAAACAACTCTTGATGTCAAGTCCTGACCTGGGCATACTTATTACTGCATAATGGATCTGTGGGATACCAGTAGGAGATTCCTGTATGTGCTTTTGTATGCAATCATTTACAGCAAGTCAAAATCCAATTCTGTTCAGAAGGAGTATTTGTGAAATGAAAGGAAATCAGTATGTTGGGCAGAAATAAGGTTTGACTCCAGGAGTAGCTTGACCCAGGCTACTTTATGTGTATCGCTTCTGTTCGCAGTGACATTGCAAATCAGAGAATATGTGTTGCAACACATCTTTATTTTCATTTGTTTCGATGAAACATGTAAAAAATGTACACAGATAAATTTCAAGCACATCACCTTCTGTCTAAAGAGGTAAAAATGAAGAAGTTAAGTTTTAAGCTGTGTCTAGAGCATGATCCCCTGGGTGTTTCATTGCTTGCGGGGACAGACAACATGTCTTTAACTATGAGAAATCTTCAAAGTACAAAGCCTGGCTGCTCAGTCCAGGAGCTCTCTGCAACATTTTATATTTAAAGCCTTTATGGATCAGCAGTGTCTGCTGTGAGCACAATCTCCCCTTTTAGTGGTGTTTATGCTTGGAGTCCTTTGCATTCTGCAGCTCTTGTAGCCTGGAGAACTGTCTCCTCTGCTCTGCTCTGCCCAACCTCAGAATAGCTTTGGTTTTCCTTCTCTCTCTTTGGGAGTTTCAGGACAGTAGGAAGCACTCCCTCCCCTTCACCTTTGCTTTGTGTTGCTCTTTGCTGCTTTCTCCAGTTTGCTGTTTTCATAGTTATGGTAAATGAAATATTGATCTTTGGGATGCTCCTGAGGGAAAACAAGGCCTTACCTTTATATGGTCAACTTTCTTTGCCAGTCCTATATACTTTCATATATTGCACTACTAGAAAAAAAACGATGGCCTACCAGGATACTTTTAATAAAGGCAAAAGTAAAAAAGCAAGTCAGCATTTCTTCTCTAAGGACAACAGAAATTAAAATATAAATTATCATAGATAAATAACACAAATCACCAGGAACTTAATACTATTAATTAGTTGATGTGGTCCAGCTCATAAAAGGACAGAGAGAGGTATTAAAGGATGTTTACTTTCATTGAGTAATAAGACTGGGGGGGGGGGAGGGGCAGGGCAGGAAAAACATCACAAACAAATGTGGGATGACAATCTACTAAATGAAGGTTATTTGACAGGGCAGGAATTATTTAAACTAACATATTGATCAGGTTCAGCTGTGTAATGTGTTGTATAAAAAAGGGAGTAGCAAGGAGGAAAACATTATGATGAGCTAAATGGAATGAGTGATACTCTCTGAAGCTCTTTATTGTAATGTGAATTATAACTGGATTTAGGTAAGTTTAAAAATTCACAAAAGGACTGATGCTTGTTGCTTTATGTATAAAGAACCCTGTTAAAATGTTAATGAATGCCTGTTGCTCTCCATATAGGGTTAAACTATCTGAACAAATCACCTGTGAGAGCTATGAGATGAGAAATGAAGAAATGACTGAAATGGGAATCTCCTTTTTTTTAAAAAAATAAATTGTCTCCTTTATAATCTACTTTTTTTCCATATATTGCTAAGACTTTAAAGGTGATAAAATGTTTCTAAAGAAGAAACCCCCCCATTGTGTTTTTCCCTCATAATGCTCTTATGGCAATTATTTTCATATTTATTCTCCACTGACATTTTATTTCCAGGTAGAAGTCATGCTGCTCTGGATGATGTATTTTTTCATTTTAAACAAATGCACTGCTCATGTAATGGACCAGACTGACGAGTCTGAGGCTAAGATGTTCCCTGTTTATTTGCAGGTTATACAGATAGCTGAGGGTATGTCAGCCTGCTCTGCAGGGTTCCCTCTGCTCCTTTACCAGTGTGTTCCACTAGCACCCAGGGTGGGCAGTACCTTCAGGAACAAAAGGATGGAGTGACATCTGTGCACATTTGTTAGTGCTGGACACTGGTCTACAGGGGTTTGTCTGGAACAACTGTTTCTTTCTCTCTTTTTAAAAATCTATAAGCTAGTAATACAACTGTATCACACCAATTTTAATCAGGTATTTAAAGCCCAGTTGTCCCTACAGAAATTTCTAAAAGAGAATCTTACTGATACACCAGAGGAAAATCTGCATGTTTGAATAAATCACATTTGCTTGGTAGTTCTGGAGCTCACAAGATGTGTATTTTCACCTGAGAGTAACATTTCTGGAGTTGAATCCCAGCTTGCTTCTCAACAGGTGCATTTTTTTTCAGTGTTCTTTAAACATACACTTTCCATCTCCTTTCACACTAATTTAGTGGTGCCTGGGTCCGCTCTTGCACGTAATAGTGAGAGCTCCAGTCTGTTATGGTTGTTTTTCTAAACATCAGAGTGTGCTCATGAATTCGTGTGCTGCAGAGCTACTTTGGGAATTAGTCTGAGTATCTTTGGACTTGGGTTGTGAAGTAAATATGTATATGAATATTTGAATATAGCCTTGTGATCGCATAGGAGGTTTCAAATCTGAATGACAGCTGGGAGCCCAGCTCCCAGCTATAATGCAATCTGAATCCTTTATGCCTTTGGAGAATCTCCTGACACTTCACGGAAATACCCTTTTTGTTCTAACTCTGGGATTTCAGTCTGTCAAACTTGTATTCTTTCAGCAGTATGTGGAAGAAGGTAACATGCTTTCAGTTTCTATGGAGCTTTGCTGGTGGTTACGTTTACTCAGATGAACACTAAAAAACAGGTAGTCATGCATGCCCCTTTCAATATGGTAGAATAAAGTAATGCTGGACAAGTGCGAGAGAGAGATTTGCCACGGGGGGAAATACTTCTTTCTTTTCTTTATCTTTTTTGTTGCTTTTCCACTCATTAATTTTTATGCTCCTCTACACCATTTTTGAGAAACATGTATGGTAGGGCTTTTGCCCTTTAGACCTAGCTTTTTGAACTCATAGCCACAAGACAGTGTATCTTCTGCTTTTTATTCTCTCCTGTGCTATCTCTCCAGTGGAGTGATGGTACCTCATTTTGGAAACAATCTCATTTCCTGGGGTTTGACCAGCTTTGTAGGCTGTTCCTCCAGTGCTGTTTCTGTTTTCTTCAGTCTCAGAAACCAAAGGGGTTGTCTTTCTTTTTTCTTTTTTTTCTGGTGTGTTCCCCCCACCCACCCCCCCTTTTTTTTTTTTCTTAATCCTCAACCCAGGACTATTTGAGAGCGCCTGAACAAACAAACTCTTGTTGTTTTAGATTTCCTAATTCTAAGGTCTAGGCCATCGAAAAGGGAAGAAATCTCCAAAACTATCAAGCAGTAATAAAAACTTTTAGATTGGCAAAGATAAATGCTGTTATGAACTTGGAGAAATGGGAGTTCTATTAATCTCAATTAAGTATTTTCACCTTGGAGGTTGGTTAACATCAGTCCTTGTTCTTTCTGTAATGGATTGTGAGCTTCAACATTAAACAGGCAACTTGCTCCTGACTGCATGTAACTGGCCCTTGTGCCTCTACTCTCAAAAGCTTACAGAAAAACATGGAAAGGATTTAATACAGAAGCTGTAAGAATGAATTCTTGCTTGTGTAACCATAAAGGATCCCAGGAGGTCAAGCTGATTAGCTTATCAAAAAAGGCGAAGAAGCTGCTGGTCAAAAATTTTTAGGAACCTATGCAGGATGACAATATTTGATATTAGAGGTCTTTTTAATCTCTCTTCCTTGCTTATCCTAGCCTTTTCAAAACTGTGTATAAATATTTCTAAGAGTATACTTTGCATATGAATAACTCTTTTCGTATGAGAATTGTTTTCGCTGAAAATAGCCTCTTTAACTAAACTGAAGTTTCTGTGGAATGTCCCTTTGTTCTGAAATAGTCCATGTTTTTGATGAAAAACTGAAAATTAAGTTTGGTTTTAGAACACTTAAAATGAAAACTTCTGTGTTTTCCAGCAGATAAAAATGAGTTTTTAATTATTTTTATAATGTGTTTTTTGGGCATTTGTCATGTTATACACTAGCTTCTGTCCAGCTTGGGTTTTACTACCACATGAAGCCCAGAATTAATGGAATTTGAAGGACTATTATTTATAGACAGCTGTAGTAGCTGAGTTTGAATTGTAGTGATTAATTTCAGACTGGGATTATCAGGCATGATGTGACATGACTGAGGTTAGCAAATGAATGTTTGTACACATGGTTCTTGAGATTTCCTTATGCCCATATAACCCAATGGGGCTTTTCACACTCAGTTGCTGTAATAATCTTCATCTTCTACTAGATCTGTGATGTGTTCTCTCCCATTTTTCTAAAGTACTAAAATACATGTATTCACACACTCACTGTAATTCAAGGATTGTTTCCTGCATTTTTAATTTTCTCCTTCATTAAAAAAGCCCTTTAAGTTGCTTGTTTTTTTTCCTGTTATCACTCATACTTTTGTGTCTTTTATTTTTACCTGAAGATCATTAATGACTCATCATTTTTCAATACTAGCAACTCAACTCTGTATGGCATTAATTTGCCTTTCAACAATCTGTTCTCTCTGCATACAGCTGGAATGCTCTGGCATCGCTTGCTAAGAGCATTAGTCTTCAAATCTTCAGCTGTTCTGATAGGGTAATATTCATTTAGGTCCTCTTTTTCATTAAATTCCTCTCTGAGCTTTATATTTACTGGAAAGCCAGCTTTCCACTGCTTCTGACTACCACCCAGGAAGATGCTGTCATTAATTTAAAATGAAATGTTTTGCTTTAGTTATTTGTTTGTGTCTTGACAAATGCTAATTTTTGTTTTCAGTTCATCAGCATCTCTATTCATTAACCAGTTAATTGTTGGAAGGAAGTAAAATACTTGGACGCTCAGTTTTATGATTCTGTAAAACTCTTTTCTGCAGACAAAATTGGCTCCTGATGAATTTCTTGATCGTTGATATATAAAATATCTGCACCAGCATACCAGATGTTGATGAAGTAGGGCAAGGGGAGGAAGGCTGTGTCTGCAATTTTGTGTTTTGCCCCTTAGGCGGGAAATGAGGGGCGGTATGCCCTACTCCAGCATACACTGATGCATCAAATTAAGTCCTGTGGAAATTATAAATCCTGCGGTTCGCTCTAGCTTTGTCTATCCAGGCAAGGAGCAAAGCCTCAGAAACGACCTCAGGTTTTAGGGTGTATTTCCATGCCCACGTATTAGCTACTCCTCTACTTTTGAGCTTGTGTTGAGCTACTTGTCTTATGCCCTGTTAGAACTAGGTCCTTCTTCAACTAATGCTATGTACTTCCTGACATTGCCTTCCTGAATAAAAGTTACAGAATCTAATTTCATGGGAGTAGTTTTATCTTGCTCTGGCCTTTATTACAACCAGGGGATAATTTCAGAGTCTCTATTAGCTCGATGCATTACTTACTGTGGCCTTTTTCCAGCACCCAGATTTAGATCCTGTGGCAGGAGTGAAGAATCCTTTCTGAATAGTGGAAAGTTCAACAATCAATGATACAGTGTGCTGTTAACAAACAAGGATATTTTCTTAAAAACTCCAAGATGATAAAAAGAAGTATTTATCCTTGCCATATCCATAAAATGTTTTCCCAAATGGAAATGCAACGTAAGTCTTCATAATGCTCTTTACAGCATACTTTTATTATCTAGTCTAATCGTATGTGAGACTTCTAGTGTCAGGAAAACAACTGCACTGATATATACTCCAGGTTCCAAGAATTTTTTTCTCCAACTTCTGATACTTTTCTTTGTAATAATGGAATTAAAGTTGACCCCTATCTCTTCTACTGGTCCTGCTCCACTAACTTGTTGAATATTTTGCAGAGGATTTTATAAATTCCTACTTCATTTCTCATTAGCGATGACAGAAAATTCAAAGCTGTTTTCATTGGAAAATGTTAAAATTTCCACTTTGTTTTCTTTGTAAGGTAAGCAACGTAGGTTACTTTCCTATTCAAAATATATATTTTAAATATTTATTTCACACAAATATTTTTGGGGTTTTTTTAACCAAAGTAGTTGATGGAAATTCGTGTTCTTCCAAAGTGAAATTGATAACATGAATTAAAAAAATTATAGGTGTTTGGAACAGTTCTTCAAAATGTTGTATCCTACTGCTTTTTAAAAAGCTTGATCCTTTATACGGATGTTAGCTGATTTTATCAGTATAGGCCCTTTGTTTGATCCTGGTCTTTTACTGCTTATTAAGGAATAACACTACTAGCTATCCACAGGTTTCATTTATTTGGAAAGCTTGGGTTCGGACACACAGAATGTGATTAAGAAGCTTTACATTATCCCTATGGGCAGAAAAAAAGCACGAGTCAATATTTGAAATATTTTCTTCTTAAGAATATGAAATTACTTTTTCCTAGAGATAGCAGGATTGTGAAAAAATATTTTTCTCCACTTTAATGACTTGTGGGACAAGGACAGGACGGGAAACGGGAGACATTTAACCAGGACACACTCTGAGTAACGTTGGAAAGCTGCTCATGTGTAGGCTGTATGCCTGGACCTACCTGGGCACAGTTTAAAGGAAAAGGTGGGAGTGAGGGAAAAGTTCATCTGTAACCTATGGGACTTCAACTTCCCTACTCTTTCTTGCATTGAATACATTTTAAGCAAGTACATTTAATCTTTTTGTCTGTGCCAGCTAATGACCATGTTTCAACTAGTAGCCTGAAAACTAAATAAGGATTGCAGGATCAGGCTTCCAGGGTCTCCTCTTGTCTCGTAATGTTCATGCTCTGGGAGGGGATTATGTAGCTTTAGAATAGCAGTATAATGTAATCAGTGTGTGTAAGTATGATATCAATATATCAGAGATGTAATATACTTTATCTTCTTGTTGCGTTAACTCTATATGGATCATGAAGACACTGGCAATTCAGTGTCTTTTTTTGTCCAGATGATGACTGTTATAGGGTCCAGTTAACATGTTGGGTTAAAAAACAAAAGCCCACTCATGAGTACAGGCAAGAAACTGATGGGCTAAAAAACCTACTGAAATGAACTTGTGTGTTACAGCGGATGCTCGACTGGACAGGAGCCAGCACTGTGCTCTCGTCATGAATAAGGCAAACCATACTCTTGGCTGCATTAGGAAATGCATGGGCGTCAGAACAAGGGGAATTATCAACCCTACCTTCTCAGTGATGGTGAGGCCTCCCCAGGATTACTATGTCCTGTTTTGACACTCCCCATTTCAGGATGGCTGCTGAGAAACTGAAGTGGATCCAGCAGGGCTGCCAGGATAAAAGCACTAAGGGAGGGAATAAGGGGGGGAGCTGGACTGGTTTGATCTGGCAGTGAGGGAGGGTAAGGAGCAGTCTTATAGCAGCCACTACTGCTGATGGGGAGCTAAAAAATGATGGAGCCAAACAGCAGTGTAAGATGGTGTAGCGTGGCAAATTAAAGCTTGGTAAGTTCAGACTGGATATTAGGAAAAGCTTTCTACTAGGAGTTTGGCACGATGTAGGAACCTGTTACTTGGATGTAGTGAAATCTCCATCTTTGCCGGTTTTCATAACTTGGCTAGGAAAAGCCACAGCTGACCTGGCTGGGTGTTGGCAGTAGTCCCACTTATAGCAGGAGGCTAAACTAGATAGTCACTAGAGGTCTCCTCCAAACAACTTATCTGCTGTTCTGTGTCAGGCATTCATGTTTCTGGTCAAACTCAATGTAAGGAGCTTTGGATTTGCTACAAATCCAAAGCTTTTCAAAGCTAATTAGAAGCTTCGTTGAAATATATTTAACTTCTTTTTATTTTATTCCTAATGACTGGGGTCCTGATTCTGTGTTTAAGTAACAAGCTTCCTTCTTGATGTGGACCTCTACAGGACCTCAAAACGGTGCATCTGAGAGATTGCAATTGTAGAATGGAGGTCTGGAGTCTCCACCTGGTAGAGAGAGTATGGACAAGAACTCTTCTTAAAAAAAGTTGCTTTTTTCATATGTAGATGCTGATTTGTAGGATAAGAAACTTTTTCTCCTGAGAACATGTCAGTTTAACTGAGATATTTAAGGAATGATTGTCTCAGTTTGGGGAAGGAAGATGGATTTCTAAAGCAAGGCCTAGAATTTGATCCCTGAATAGGTGGAATGTGAAACAGAAGAATTTAGGAAATCTCAATATATCTTATGGGAAAGGAGAGAGGAAAGTATTTGTCTTCCAGATACAAAACTGAAACATGTTCTAAACTTGGAGAAAATAGAATCAATAACCATGGAATTTTACTTACTACAGTGAGGTTTTTTTTGTTGGATCCATATATAAAGTTTTTACAGTCAAATAAGCTTGTTAAGCATATTAATTAGCTGTAATTAATTTTGGAAATACAGTGATTCATTAAATGAACAAATTTAACTTGGACAGCTTATTAAGAATCCCAGGGAAATCAGATATACTTTCTCCTATTATTTGCTTTCTTAGGGGAAATCAGTATCTCATTGCTACTAAACTTATTTAGAATACTTACATAACACTTTATTCAAGCTTTTATGGCTCCCATGATTTGATTCTTGAGAAAAAGGTGAATCACTCATGACTGTTAATACTTCTTTTTCAACCAGACTGGACATATTTGTGGATCTCTTCCCCCCCCCCCCCCCCCCCCCCCAGTTTCTGGGACTCAGCACAATGTTTTGAACTTTGGTTATATGAATTTTGAGATCCTCTCTTTCCATTAGTGTGGTGTGTCCCTTGTTTTCCTTATTTTAAAACCTGTGCTTCACTAATTATTTTCCTATTTTAAATGGATTCAATAAATTACTTTTTTCTTGTCATATATCTGAATCAAGTAGCTAATTTCATTTTTTTTTTTGTTTATACTAGATGTAATTAGATTAAAGATACAGTTAGTTTTCCCCCTGCTCATAGTTGACATGAACCAAGTCAGCAGAGATGGCAGAATTGTTTCAGATGTTTTCTCTTTGTTAACAATTAGAAATTGAAACTCACTTTCCTCTGGCATTTGAAAACCTGTTGTTATAACTTGCTTTCACAATTTAATAGACCACTGCAGATTTGTATAATAACACTACCCTTTTACACACTTATTAAAAAATTTTCGAATAAGAGTTGACAAATGTTTATATCTGGTCAACAAAGTGACTGTGTCATCATGTGATCTTTAGCCTTCTTCATCTTTTGGCCATGTCCCCATATGGTCATGCTTAGCTGTTTTCTTCCTTGGTATTTCCAAGTTACTGGAATTTCAAGCCAGCCAAAGAAAGAGATGAATGAGACCTATTATTGTTTCATCGACTTTGAAGCACTCTGCATTTCCATTCCTCTTCATGAAAAAGGTCACTTTAATCAGTGGTAAATACTTCAGAGTTGATAGCACAAAATAATCTTAATAGGTTATTTGAATAGCAATTTGGTTCAGATGAAATTCCCTTAATTGGGAGAACATGCATTTGCAGCAAACTGCAACGTATATTGGAGAGCTCCAAGAGGACATTCCTCCTTTCTAGTCTGACAATCAAGAACTGATTGACAGAACTAGGATTGCTTCTTCCAAAGGAAGAATGATTAAAGAAACATGCAACAGCATTTCTTAAACACATACAAGGGTGTTGCAAAAGAGATGAGAATACAGAATTCAGATGATCAAAGAGACAAGAAGTAAATTTCAGTAAGCAAGATTCAGATCTGACAGCATGAAAATCTTCCTAGCATTCAAGATAATGAGTGAAGCATGGGGATAGCTTGCCTAGGGGAGGCTATGGGAATTACAATACTGAAGGTGTTAAAAGCAGAGCCAGTGTCTGACAAGTACGACCTGGGTTTAAGACCTGTCTTATGATCCTTTTCTGAAGCAAGAGATGAATTAGATCCCCTCTCAAGGACCCTTCTAGCCCTATTTTCCATGCTTTCCCTTGTTCTTAGATTTCAAACTTGCTCATGTCATCAATGTGTGTGTCCAGAAAACATAATTTAGTAAGAAGCTGGAGTGAGGTTTCCATTTATTTTCACCCAATAACTTAGTTTCTGAATCAATTTGCTTGTCAAGAAGGGTTTTTTTCCAGCTTTTAAAACCACTCAGGCTTTCAGAGTCTCCTTATTGCTCAGGTCTTGCCTGCCAATTTTGGGGTCCTAAATTGAACCTAAAGATTGTGATGCCTTCTGAGACCATCCTCTTAATGAAATTAATCTCAATTTTAGCCGACCAAAACCTAGGTATGACCTAATATGGTCATCCAGGCACTTGCTATAGTCTATGGGGAGGGGAGAGATGCTGTTACAGGACTTACCCTGTATCTAAAGTGTTACTTAAGAAGATAAGCATTGCTTCTCAGGCAAAATATGTTTCCATGCAGAAACGTGTTTTTCCTGCGTATGAAGTCTATTGAACTCATTTCATGACTTTTAACTTAATTCAGAGAAGGTGTACTGAAAAGTCATGTAAGAATAATACGAGTCATAGAGTCTGTGATACCATTCATTGCTTCAGTATATGCCTCCACTTCTCCTGATTACATGAAATAGGTAAATGTGCAAATTTGACTTTTTTCATAATTGTTACATTTTCATTCACTGTGAAATAAAATCAGGATCATCCAATTTTATATGGAATCTAATCACAGACATTTGCTCTGATAAGTATGAAACTGATACTGAAAGATGCTCAGCTTCCCTACCAGAACAGGCTTTGCTGGGACTGATGAAGCTTTCTAGGTCTTTGAGTTATGTTCTCTTTAAAGTCCTGACACTGATATCCCACCCTCAATAAGAAGGATCTGTCTCTATTGGAACTATTTTCAAAGCAAGTATTTGTCATTGTGGCTGTTCAGTGAGAAGAGAGTATATGGCTCTACGGTTAATATGTGTGGCAATAAATGCACCAGGGGCAGTGATGGAGGACCATAAAACACAGCCTCTGCAGAGCACTATGATTGGTTCCTTATGATCAGTGAGGAGCTCAGCTCATATCTCAAGCTCTGATTCCTTAAACTTTTTTCCAGAGTTGTTCTTCCCTCTCTGACTGTGTAGAAAGGAATTATGTGAAGAGCACCCATCTCCTTCAGTGCATGTTTGCATTTTTGAGAGGCATGCTGGAATTGCTCCTGCCCACTGAACAGGTATGATTTCCATATTTGGATGGTCAAACACAAAATATAAACAACTAAACCAGGAGTTGTTCCATTCTGATGGAGAATTGCACTTACATCTCGAAGTCACAGAGGAGTTGACTTGTGTAGTGTTTCCAGATTTTACCAGTATGTTGCACTCATATCTATATTTCTTGTTCAGTCCAAATTCATAATGAAGTCAAAGGGGATTTAATAAATCAGTTCTTTTTTTCTTCCAGGAAAAGTACCCCTAGTTAATAAGATTCAGTATATTAGAGTATAGCAGGAAAGCTCAGGGAATTTTTTTTCCTGACTATAAATTAGGAACAGTGAAGAACAACTTTAAGAAAAGTGGCATATATAGTGGAAGATAATAAATATATGTTTAACAAACATAGAAAACACAATAAGAAAGTGTTTCTGTGCAGAAAGGCATCTTTGAAAAAATTTTGGTTTTAATGCTGGACCATGAGAAATTATACTGGTGAAAAAATACTAGGATGGAGAGAAAACAATTTAATACATTTGTCTTCACAAGAATCATTCCATGTATTACAAATAAAAAAGTACAGACCGCATTTCTAAAAAAAGTCTCTGAAACAACCAAGTGACAGTGAACAAATGCTGTCTCTTTTTGGTCTTCTCAGAAGAATCTGATTTGATAGCCATCTAGCATCTAGTAATATCTTCTAATCGAAGTAAAACAATTATTAGTAGATGTACTGCAGTATTACTACAGGGTTTCATCCATTGAATTTATGCTTTTGTTCTCCATAGCTGCAGCAGGATCTTGCAAGACCAGCTTCTCTTGCAAATACCTTTCCAATTTTCTCTTTAAGCCTGTGGCTCCCTGGGGTGCACCTCAGGCTTGTTTAGAAAATGGGTTTGGATTTCTGTCTGTAGCCAGGTTTTTCAATGGTTGCTATTATTCAGGATCTAAGTAGCTGTTTTTGTGTGCTGTGGGGAAGAGCTAAGTACTTGTATGCACAGTTGTTCTGATGGGCTCCTGTGATATAAAACACATGGCTGTATCTACTTCACTGAAGGAAGGAGGGCCACAGATAAATCCCTGGCCCCAGAATCATGTGAATTGACTGGAACACATCTGCAGAATTTTAAGCTAGCTTTTTCTGTAGAGGATTAGTTTTGAAGGGTGATGACTGGAGCAGTTCAGGACAGAGCAGGTGAGCAAGCTAGCAGTAAACCAGTGCAGACAATTAGGGGCTGGTTCTTAAATGTGCTCCTTGACCCTTTTTTCAGGATACCTATCAGGATAGTTATGCCCTATGGCTATGTCTATACTAAAAAAAAAATAAAATAAAATAAATGCTGTGTTCCAAGGTACAACCCGCTCTTTAGTTGAACTGTTAGAATGGCCCGGTATGATTTCATCCTAAGACAACTGGTACTTCTCCAAAAAAGTCCAACACATTGGTTTTGGAGGTCACATGGTCTGGACACCTTCCTAAATAAGCAGGCTTTATGTAGCTACCTTATTCTGAAGGTTAAGAAAATTTTATAGCATTGACCCTGAGCTATTTCTTGTTTTTTGGCATGAATCCCAAAGAATAGTCCAGGGCAAATTTAATTTGCTAGTATGTAGCATAGATACTAGCATGCATCAAAGTCCATGAAGGTCCTCCTCCAGCAAAAGGCTCTACTGTGCCTAGCTGCTGGTCATTTCCAACTGCTGAGGTGGCACAAACCTGTTTTATGTGTTTGTGTTTAAATGTTTGTGTGAGTACTCCCCTAATTCACTTCAGGCAAAGCCACCTATTTAAATTGGGTAAACTGACCTTTCTGATTTTATCAGCAGTGAATTAGGGAGATAAAGGGGAGGCAATAAACTGTCCTGCAGTGCTTTATGATTTCAAATCTAAGTAATTTTTGCCCCAAACTCTTTCCTTGTTTTTTCTACTCTGAGGTATCACTAGGCTATGTGTAGACCAACACTGTAATTGTTTCCATAGTAACAAAGACTTCAAAAGATGGAAAGAGGTGGAGAATAAAAAAAAAAAAAAATCAAGTTGTAAACAAAATAAAAATGAGTGGCAGAGACACAGTATGTGATGCTAAGGTCTAAAGGTTGTGTGGCTCCTTTGCAATGACCCAGGCTAATGTGAGAGTGATACTACGTGTTCATCTCAAATTCACTAAAATGTGCTCCTCCTAGCAGTCCCCATTACCATAGCATTTCTATTCACTGATGTTTTTTCTCTCCTCTGGCTCTGTTTCTTTACTACTTAAACACACATGCTGCTCAGATCCTTAGCTGGAGATGTCAACTTGGGTGTCATCCTTCCAGTACTGCCCCTAAAGGCAGTATAATCCAAATGAGGGATCTGCTGGACAAACTGGTGTTGCTCATTTCAAGGATACTGATTTATGTCAGCTACAAATTAGTCTGATTTTTAACTAGATGCACACTCCTGTTTTGGTGGGGGTTTTTTTATTTTGTTTTGTTGGGGTTTTTTTTTTTTTACACTAAATATCACAGGAATGGTTATCAGGAAACCTACATTCTGTTTTTGAATCTGCTATTGGCATATATTGCATATTTTACATTGTGTACTGTTTGTGCCTTGACTTCCCAACGTGTACAAAGGGAACTGTAATACTGTTCCATTGTATACTGGATGGAGGAGGATGTTTCAAAATGAACAGTGTTGGCAATCTTTTATCTTGTTCAAGTCTGCTTTGCAGCAAAAATATATATGTTAGCTGCAATATGCCTGATGCCTAAATATTGTAATGTTCTGCAGCAGATTTTTTTTTTTTAGTTCTGTGAACTCTCCTGCTTGTTTTGAAATATTTCAGAAAAAATGCTTAGCATTTTGCCTAAACTTAGTGCTAGAAATATCTAAACTAAGAAGCATTCTGTCTACATAATACATCTCAGAATGTTACTGCAAATGATTTTTGGGTGTGTAGAGTGTGATACTGTCTAAAATAAGTAGAGGTTCTTTAAAATATAATGCACTACATGTCAATGGCCAGTTGTGAAGATGAAAATGTTTTCTATTTGTGGGCCCAGAACTCCTTGGAAAGCATCACAGCCCCATGCAAGGGGGTGGAAGCTCTTGTGCCAGGAACCCAGCAACATTTGAGAGGAAATTAACTGGGGAAGGTTTGGCCCACTGTTTCTGGTAATTGCTCCTGCAGTCAACCCATCAGTCAGTTTCAGAAGCTGTGGGAACCTCCCACATTTGAAAAGCTTGTCCAACTCTCCAGCTGAGACCTCCCAGGCACATGCATTCATATCTCAGAGTTAAAATATAATTTGTTTTGGCTAAACACCCTCTAAATCTTTTCTTCTTCCAGATGGAAGCATTTGTGTAATTAAGCATTTGGCAATGTTGGCATAAGTAACTATGTCCCTTTTGGAATATTTTCAAAAAAAATACACAGTAAATGTGGATAGGGTGATCCAAAGTCATTGTTTTTTTTGGGAAAGGGTTGTTTGTTTTCTGGTTTTTGTTTTGTTTTGTTTTCAGGGTCTGTGCTCCTTTAGTGTATAAAAACACAGTCTTCTCTTGTAGTTTCAATCAAGCCTGGCATTGGGGTTGATGAAGGATGCTCACGTTATCTATAAAGAGCATGGGGTAAGAAAGGCGTATCTAAATTTAACCTGGCTAATCCAGTTCTGCAGTGATCACCTGGCCAAGGCCAGGAGATTGAGTTAGATTTGTTGACTTGTCACCATGATAGGTAGGCTGTATTTAGGCTGTGTATAGTGGGAGTGAAACACAACTGATAATGGGCTTTTCTCATACCCCCAAGGGCTAGCATTTCATGCCTGTTGGTATAAATGACAGCAGAAGTGAGTGGAAGACCTCAGTTATATTACTTTAGCAAAAAAAGTGCTGAGGACCTGACTCCAACTTTATATTGATGTAACTTTAGCAGTTTGCTAAAGAGTTATCAATATAAAGTTGGAGTCAGATCTTCACAGATGCCAAAAGAAAGAATAGGCAAAACCCAGGTACCTTATGGATTTAATGAACTCTGAAACATAAGTAAAGCTGTTGACACTAGATGTCTAGCATATCTCAGCCCATGCTATACAGAGCCAGTTATTTCCTATGTCTCTTAAAATAAGAAAACTGTACAATATCAAGGCCTTCTGTGTAATGGCTGTTGGCATGTTGTGACTTCCAGATGACTATTACTGTAATTTAGTTATTAGATTATTTTACATGTATTCTGAGATGGACTGTCTGGTTAGGATAAAGCTACGATGCCTTACAGGCCACAATCCACACTGGCTTTAAATATATTTTGTAGGAAGGCAGGGAGGGCCAGGAGAAAGGTGTCAGGACCAGGAGGGAGAAATTTGATAATTGAGTTTCACAGAACATTCAGCTTCACATGGTTTTAAATACTGGTGATCTCTCTTAGGAATGGTGTTCACCATCTCTTAATCAGGAATGCATAAGATTTCTTTGAGGAAAAAGGTTTTGTGCTCCAGTTTTTTGTGCTTTTGTCTGAATAGATTCTAGATTTCTGATGTTCAGTTTGGATTGAAAAAGCTCATTTTTTTTCTTCACACCACTAACTAGTTCTGAGTGTTTTACAAAGCAGTTCTTTGTGGGTTTTATGTTTGTTTTGCCACTGATGATAATTTTTTACTTACATCAGAACTCAGTCACCTCACTGCCTAGCAAGCCTGTTAGATCTGAAGGCTTCCAGTCTGCCCTCACAGAAATATGAGGTTCAGGGACTTATGTGGAAGCTGAGCCTGCTTACTCTGACTCTATAAACACTGAAACTTCTGTGTCTTTGGTGTTTTACTCCAGCTTTGAGGGCTGTAGTTTTATCCTGCTTTAACATGAATCAGCTTTGAAGTTACATGAGACTTCAGTCTTTTAGGTTCAGAAGACATTGAATCGATTTTGTTTTGATTTTTGTTGTTCCAGAGTCATAACTCTGTATTGAGCCTTAAGTGAATAGAGGGGGAGGAAGGGAAACAATAAAACAGTAATTGCTATATCTTTTGACCCAAACAGTGAAATAACTGATCCCAGGAAAACTTTAGTTAATCTCCTTGGACAAAGATGGTTAGATAAACTGAAGATAGAAAGACAGTTTGAACTGAGTCTGCAAAGATTTTCAGTATTTTTTTTTCATCTTAATTAACTTATTATTAAAGTCTCACAAGCCTCATAAATTCTCTGACATAAAATGGAAAAAACTTAAATGAGACAAAAACTCTGGCTTTGAAGTTTGTGAAGGAGACAGTACAGTTGGAAAATTAGAGAAATTAGTTTAGTTTTGGCCAAACTTCCTTTCCCATTACCCTATAAGTGCAATCACTTTTTGGCGAGTGCTGTTACCTGTACAGCACTCTGTCAAGGGCAGGAAGGCAGCTGTACACATCATTTCTAGTTACTTTCTCCTCCAGCCTGGGGGCTTTGTTTTGCAGGAGGAGAGCGTTGAGGTGAATGTACAGAGTGGCTGACATAAATCATAGTCCACTTGACACTGAGTTTGACATCTGAAGTATGAAAGCCATTTGCAGGAAATAATGGCAGTTTCTGCAATTCTGGTTAGTGAAAACAATTAACTTCATGCCTCTGAACATACCATTAGCTGGATCTCATTTTAAAGGGCTAAATATTGTGAATATTTACAGGGTCTGTTTACAGATCAACCAGTAACCTCAGTGCTTGTGTCTGCTTTGAAAAAAAAAATCCCATTATGTCATTCTAGAGTGAAATAAACAAGAGTGTACGAAATCTTTGATGTGTTATGTAGCATGAGAAGTATTTTTCCTTGACAGTTAAAATCTCCATGCGCTGTCTGAATGCCTGAGAGGATTGCCTCGCTGTTAGCACACACAGACCACTATGCCACTAAAGCTTTTGGAAATAAACACATTGCTTGATAGAAGAAAAAAAAAAACCAAACCACAAAGCAAAAATATTTTTTCTTTCTGGCTGTTCTGGATAGTCTGTGACATTTTACAAAATTCCTATCATTACGGTATTTGGGTGGATGGGCTGTCTTTGTGATCCCCTCATCACTGTACATCCCTGGGAAAGGCAGTAGTAAAATGAGGTGAGATGTGCATCATGTTGCTTATGAGAAGATCCTGCAGTTCAAGTTGGTTACACATATTTTTCTCAAGGGGCATCTATAAAAGAATAAAACTGTTCTCTTTTGTACTGTTTAATGGGAGTTGCACAGCCGTAGAGATATTGCACCAAGGATCTTGTCCAACATAGTCTTAGGGGATGATGCACTGGGGCAGATCAGGTCCTTGCACTTTGGAATTCTCCCTGCTGTCATCCTCCTGTAATATTTACTGTGCTTGTATTTGTGACTGCCTAATTTAAGACCTGTGTGTAGCACGTTTATCTTCAAAATAAAGGATATTTTACAATTCCCCAAACTATAGTGCACCCAGTGCCTGATCCCCCCCCCCCATTAATGAGGTCAGTGAGTACCTTGACAGGGCTTCCCACCAGGTTCCCTGCCTCAATTCTGCCTTCTGACATTGAGTGGTTCTGTTTTGCAGAGCTGCACCAAGATGGCTTTTAATGCTGCCCTGCTTGCCTTGCTTTATTTTGTCCTGAATTCAGGGCAGTGCTACAACTCTGTCCTTAAACTCTTCTTAACCCCACGTGCATTTTGTAACCAGACTATAGACCTTACGATTCTTTGTTGCCTGTGTTTTCTTCAATTAATTTTTATTTGGAAGGCAATAACAGGAGTTTGGCAGGTGGAGCTACTTCTTAAATGCCCTTGTGTCACGCTAAGCAGCTGACATTTGTTTTGTAATCTGTGATGATTTCATTGCATACATTTCCAAGAAGATCATATTGTGACCATCAACTTGTGCCATCAGATTTTTTCTTTTCCAGTCTCTAGTATTGGGTATGATTGGACGTGAATGCAGAGGAAGGGGGTTACATGAATGTTTTGATGAGCAAGTCCTTGGGCAGTATTCAGGGAGGAGAAAGATTGATTGTTGCTCTCATGAGTTTTGGTCCTAAATCTTTAGTTGCCTTAGAGTTTTTCAAAACCTCCCATCCAAGCCAGGAGGGCAAAAATGCAAACCTTGAGTTTTGTTCTGGGCTCATTTCTGTTATGGTATCTGGGTTATGCTCCTCTGAAGAATCTTTCTTTCTCAGTTCAACTCTTTGACATGGGTTATATTTTTTATTGCTGTTAGTCAGGCTTTTGTGAGCCTCCTCAGTCTTTTAATATGCCCTTTAATGATTGTATATGGCATTTTTTTTTTATTTGGGAAGCATGAAATGTTCAGGTTGATGTTGCATTTGTTATTCATGGCTTGTCTATGGAATGGAACTGAGAGAGCAAAAAGCTGAGAATTGAACAATTCTGTGACCTTCCCTCTTCCTTGGTCATTTACTTTCTGAAATGGTAAGCAATTTTGGGGCAAAAAACCTCAGCATGTTCAGGTGGAAGGTCTGAGTTTAAATCAAAGACTTGTAATATTTATAGCAACAAATAAATAAACAAATCCTAGAGAGAAAAGCTTGGCCCTCAGGAACCTGTCATGTTTCAGGCTGTAAACCTCACACAAGCTTCTTGTGTCTTGCAGAAAATAAGGTACTCTAGTGACTAAGGTGTGCTACATTGATCCAAATATCTGTGTAAGCTGTATTCCATAGTGAATGTAAGAATGTTGGAGGAAAAAAAAAAAGGTAGCTTTTCTGTAGTTTTGCAGACCTATTATGGCCTTAGGTACTTCCTTTTGTCTGTCTCCCATTTGGCTTCATTGGAAGCTGGATGAATACGTGTTAGTAAAATTGTGCCTTCTGGTCTGTATTTGTCAAAGTCAGTTACTAAATCAAACTTCTACGTTCGTACTTGCACATAAAGAGCCTGCTATATAAAGATGCTGATAGTTCTTTCTCCTATTTACTACTGCAGCTTGTTGGGTTGTTAAAGCTGAGCTATTAAACTACAAGAAAGATCAGGTCATGAGCTAGCAGCAGGGCTGTACATCAGCCCCAGCCCCAACCCCAACAAGACTATCATGATGTTCTCAATGTCTCCCATGAGTAAAATTGCATTTATGGACCTGTCTGAGGTTCAAGTTGTGAGGCTACGAATGTTTCCATTCAGATGTCCCTAGGCTTGCCCATGGAAGTCATCTTCCTCTTTGCAGGGATTCAGTCTACTTCAGTGATATATAACCTGATGGAGGCTATTGCATGGGGGACAGCCCCATCTAAGCAAAAGCTGTCAATTGCCTCCTCTCTGGGGAGCTATCTAAAGACAGCTATGATCATTATTCTCCTGCTCTAATTCCTTTCTATTTTATTTCACTTCCTTCCCTCACTTTCCCACAAAATATTGTGGAGAGACAATACTGCAGTTACTGATTCCTTTTTGCTCATGTTAATGACACCGCTCCTTCCTCAGGTGACTCTGTATTAGAGTCGTTAATCAAATGTCACGGCCTATGAGCATACGGTCTCTGTTCATTGCCAGGAAGCAGTAATTGGCA